>NC_057934.1:34485277-35685277 GCF_018555375.3 Anguilla rostrata
AATACATTCACTCTCATGCGTCAATGTTTTTTTATTAAGTAATCTATTTTTTTCTGAAAACCATAGGTGCCATAATTATTGGCACCCCTAACAATTACTGTAAGTAAAATCAAACAAAATGAAATTGGAAATACAGTTTCTTAATTTAGTTCATCTCAGTCTAAAGGAACTATATTGTGTCGTTCCATCACTTTCAGTTTCACTAGAGAATAAAAATGAGGTAACAAGCATACAAAATTCCTTTGTCATCCATCAGCATGGGAAAAGCCAAATAACTGTCAATTCAGAAGATACCGATGGTAATTTACTGTCACAAGTCTGGTAATGGGTACAAAAAAAGACATACACAGTTAAACATACCAGTTATCACAATAATAAAAAGGTGTAAAACATATGGAATGGTTGCAAATTTGCCAGGAAGTGGAAGCAAGTGCATGGTGTCCCCACGGAGAAGGGCAACATAGCTCAGGATAAAAGAGCGCTTGTCTAGCAGTCGGAGGGTTGCCGTTTCGATCCCCCGCCCTGTGCATGTCGAAGTGTCCCTGAGCAAGACACCTAACCCCTAATTGCTCTGGGGAATGCAAGGCATCAATTGTAATGTGCTTTGGATAAAAGCGCTATATAAATGCGGTCAATTTACCATCTAAGAAGCTAGGACGTGGTCATAGGTAGATTGTCCAGCAGGACAATGACTCCAAGCATGCATCAAAATCTAAACAGAAATGCTTAAGTGAAATCAACATCTGCGTTTTCCAATGGCCATCTCAGTCTCCAGACTTAAATTCCATCAAAAACCTGTGGTCTGAACTGAAGAGGGAGGGGGGCCCATAAGCGCAAACCCAAAGATATCAATGATTCTGAAAGGTTCTACATGGAACAATGGTCAAATCCCTCCAAATGTGTTCTTTATACTCATCAGAAATTATAGGAAAAGACTTAATGGCTGTCATCTTTGCCAGGGGTGTTTTCACAAAGCATTAAACCAGGGGTGCCAATAATTGTGGAACCTGTTTTTTGGGGAAATATTTTTTTAAATTAAAAGACTTTGGTTGATTCCAATGAATCATTAATCAAGCACACTAGTTTACACGTTGGAAAATAAAGCTTATGTCAATAACTGTATTTGTCATGGTTGCGGAGGGTGGGACGCAATTGCGGACCGAGGGGATCTAAAAGTTAACCCTGAGGGGTAACCACAAAATTGCCGAGCGATAGAAAGGGAAGGGGAAAAACCAAATAATAAAGAGCTAAGTAATCGCTCCCTCCACTCACTGAAACTTCTGTCAGCAGGCTCAGAAAACGAAAAGAAATGAAACACTGCCGCAGCGTAGCTGCCCAGAAAGAAAACCCCCACTAGAAAAACAGAGTGGGGTCACTTACAAAAGAAAAAGGATATTCGCAGCCTGGCGGGTAGAAAACAAAAGGAAAACTAAAGAGACGAGGGCAAAATATCCTCCACAGCGCAAAGAGATAAACAGCTCGAGAAGAAACTAAACGGTGATCAAATCTGGCAGATAGGATCAACATGGTAACTTCTGCCGATTCTCACACCCCTACACACCAAGAGTCTGACAAACAATGAGTCTGCGCTGAACCCCAGAAATCAGGGGCTAGATATAGGCCTCCCAACACCTGACCCTCATCAGGGACAATTAGCTCAGAGCAAATGCCTGTGAGGTGCCATCACCTCACCATAGCACTCACACACCTGCCCCTCGTCAGGGTCAATTAACCCGCAGAAATCAGAGAGAGAGGTGCCACCACCTCACAGTATTATGTTTTAGTTTAGCAATTTTTTTAGCATTTTTTGTGCATATTTATCAAGAGTGCCAATAATTCTGGAGCCCACTGTATATTCACATACCAAATACAATATACAATTACATACATATATATCTACAGTATATTAAAAAGCATATCCAATTAATTCATGTAGGGCATAACTATTTTATTATTATTTTGAAAAATTAGATTGAAATAAAAGTTCTACAGGATGCAGTCAAATGGGTGGTAGCTAATTCATCCATCATGATCAAATTACACACCACAGTCAATTGTGCATTATTAATTTATTATATATTTAACACAAGCAGGTTACACACTTCACAAATAAAGCACTTGTAAATACCCTCAAGTCTGTGTGATCTTTTTCCTATATTTGTGTTCACTTTCAAGTTTGTGCGGTATGGCCCCAAATTTCACTGCTTCTTGTATTTATTATATTAATTAATTTTTTTCATAAAAAATATATGTGTATATATACCCACTTTGTGCTTTCCTGTGTATCTTCCCTTTTCTGTTAAATACGAGTTCCACCTCTGCTGTGAAGCAAAAGGATGGGCAAAATTAATGTCCTTGTAGTATTATGCACCGCTTCACATATTGTGAAATATGGACATTAATGCAACTGAGCATGTTTATTGCCTGTAACCATACTGTAAAAGGATGACTCCAGGTCATGCTTTGGAGATAAAAAATGTTTTTAATGTATTTATTTATTTATTTTTACTTTAAATGTGTTCTGGTTTTAACTAGGACTCCTCTATACTGACAAACGAGAATGTCTCTCGAGCTGCCAGACCATAAGATTTTGCTTTATATGTGTGAAAGTTTGACAGTAGAGGGTCTGCAGGATTGCTTCAGTTGTAAATAATCCACTCTACCCAGAGAGAAATCACAGACCAATAAAATCAGGCAAAAATAATGAACCATCAACAGACTGTATCACTTTCATTTCATGTTATTTACTGTATGCTTGTAAAACAGTTGCTAAAACGATATGTGTACGTGTCACCTTTGGTATAAGTGTTTGGTCATGTTCTCCCCTATGTCCTTGTATAAAGAAGCTATTAAGTAAATGCTTATGTGATCTCCAAATCATTTAATGGTCAGTCCACATTCACTCAGTCTCTCTCACTGTTGAATCTCTTACAGGTGGATAATGAGGAACATTTCAGCAACAGCAATGACACAAAAATAGAAGGAGCTGTCTGCACCCCCTTTTGGTTTCCTTCATTCAAAACGTTTTCATTTTATGAATATGCTTCTCATTCATTCACTCTCACTTTAACTACAGTCACTCAACTGGCATTGCTTTCCATTATAATATAGCATAATAGCTTTTTGTGTACACTGTCCACACAGATGAGTGGTGATGTAGATGCAATTGGCGCTGCTCTTTCTAAGAGATCAAAAGCTTTCGTCATTGTGAAATCAACATGAGCAACCAACTGAGCATATTCAGCTGCATCTTTCACAACAAAATTAATTGCTCTCAACATACAGTAGGAAGATGGGGTTCTTTCCTTAATTAAAATGAGTTCTTTTAAAAAATGAATTATTTAGAATTAGGAAGCTAAGTAAAAATATATTTAAAAAACATGTTTCTCAATCAATGACAAATGAATGGACACTCAGATATTTTAAAATACTGTTGCGACTGACAAGAAAATTCATCATTTTGGTCACTCAAAATGTCTTTGTCTACAAAAGTGAATTGGTAGTGCATATTAATAAAGAGTTTCCTTCTACAAGAACCAGTTTGCCTCCTATAGATGGATTTGCCAATGTGCTTATGTTTCTGAGAAATGCTGGGGTACTGAGGCAAGGGTCAATTTCACCAAACACAAAAGGCTGTAACCAGGCAAATTAATCTTCCTAAATTATGTCTATGTCAAGGAGCTTTTTTTTAGATTAACTGAATTTATTTTGCCAGTCCGTGACTGACAGTCTGGAACGAGGAACTTCTCGGAGGTTGGCTTCATGAACATACAGTGTCATTTATTTACTGGGATGGGTAGGAAGAGCTGGAATACGGAGGTGTGGCACTTCATCTCCCGTTTGCCTGTCAGACGGATATTAAATGGCTCCACCAAGAGCCCACAGCTCTGGTGAGACACATTCACAGCCTGCGATGAATAATTCCAGAGGCGCAGCTGTTGGGGCGCTTTGGATAAGTCACTTCATCATGCACCACACCTTGTACCTGACTACCATGGTAAGGGAAGTCTGGACTGTTCTGATTAGCATGCTTGCCAGGGAGTGTTTGGACCGCAGGCTCTCGCTGCTCTCGGAAATTAAAAATGGAACTGTGGCAGCTTTACGACGATGTGCCATCCTGAATAATCCCGTGGCCTTGATCAACTGTCAGGGTTTTGTGTGGGGTAGAGTGGTTTGGAAGGCCGATGTGACTGGGCCAGAGGTCGCTCCATTTGGATCTATTGGCCAAGTGTCAGCTGCAGCTTGCCACTGTTACTATCTGGTCTCCTGCTTATTGTGGGGCTCATGATATTCCACATTCCTTACATTCATACTGTTCGCATGTAGAAGAAATGAAGATAAGACATAAACAAGTGCCATTTTATAATTTCATTTCAAATAATATTGAATCTTGAAGTAAACTTATGATAAATAACTGGCTATGTTTAATTAGCATAAAGAGGTGATAAGCAGGTAAAGAAGGACATTTGCCATTATATAAAAAACTTTCTTTTTATTTGTTTTTTTATTTTTATTTTTCTGAATATCCAAAATCATCAGCAATACACCAATACACTGTGTCTATATGTAATTCATTTTGAATGGAACATAACATGTCTACATTGATGACTTTCATATATGTAGGGAAATTTCTAAAGGCATGCGCACTGTGATGGAAAATGAGAGGCTTTGTTAAATGACCATTCTGCAGTACATCACTGACTAAGAAAAACAATATTGATCTATTGACTTAGTTATCCATAACCACTAGTGCCATTCAAAGTCCATGGTCTAATATAAAAATGAAATTATGCCAGAAACACAGAAAAAAATTAAATATATGAATTTATCCAGCACACTGACTCGTGCTTTTGAAGTTGGAGGGACTTGTGAGCAAGCTAAGGTGGCACGTCTTCAGAAAAACTGTTAGCTATATAGATAGCTAGCTAGTTTGTCAGTTTCAAAAGTATCTTACCAGGTGGCTACCATAAATTTAATACTAGAGGTTTAGCTTTCAGTGCAGATACACCTTTATTTTTCCATCAGTTTCAAAATGGCACACAGAACTGAACAAACAAAATGTATGTCAAATACAATTTGTAGGGGGGATGAAATTTGTCATGACAGCACCCCAAGAAATTCTAATGAACAAAATTTAATTTACGTATATTCCCATTCCATACCTTCTTAACCACACCAAGTCTTTAGAAACTCTAAAGTGGTCATCCATGACTTCCTGTTTCACTGGGGTATAAATACGAGGAGACACACAGGCCAAACTCCAAATATTCAAATGGAGTGAGAATAAAGGTTGTTGACCTTCATACATCAGGCAATTACTATAAAGAGATAAATGTCAGAAAATACCCATCTCCACCATTAGGGCAATAATTAAATTTCAAACAACTGGAGCTGTGATGAACCTGCCTGGAAGAGTGTATGTTGCCACCATAGATAGTTAGGAGGATGGTTCGAGAGTCTTAAGTTTCTCCAAGGGTCACAGTTGCAGAATTGCAGTTGGTTCGCATCCTGGTGTCACCAAGTCTCCAAAAATACAATTAGACACCATTCGAACAAGCTTGGAACTTTTATTGGATCCGGGTTATATGATCAGATGAGACAAAAAATATAAGAGAATATATAAAAGAGGCAGGATCATGCAGAAAATAACCAAATCCCCACTGTGACATGTGGTGATGGATCTTTGATGCTGTTGGACTGTTAAGCTCACAATTGGAAATACATGGCATTATGGACTCCTTCAAATACCAGGAGATTTTAGATCAAAATTTTGCTGCCCCTGCCAGGAGGGGAAAACTGTGTTCAAAGTTTACTGCCAAATCCACACAAAAAGGGGCCGACATAGCTCAGGAGGTAAGAGCGGTTGTCTGGCAGTTGGAGGGTTGCCGGTTCGATCCCCCACCCCGGGCGTGTCAAAGTGTCCCTGAGCAAGACACCTAACCCCTAATTGCTCCCAACAAGCTGATTGGTACCTTGCATGGCAGCCTTTCACTGTTGGTGTGTGTGAGAGTGTGTGTGAATGGGTGAATGAGAGGCATCAATTGTAAAGCGCTTTGGATAAAAGCGCTATATAAAATGCAGTCCATTTACAAAAATCGTTCACTGACCAGTCAAGCTTTTGTAATAACCACCCCAGTCCCCTGACCTAAACCCCGTTTAAAAACTATGGATGAGCTGAAGAGGAAAGTCCACAAGCAAGGACCAAGGACTCTGCAGGATCTGGAGAGGTTTCATAAGGAGGAATGGTCTCAGATCCCTTTATGTGTTCTCCCACCTCATGAAGCATTATAAGAGAAGACTCAGTGCTGATATCATGGCAAAGGGAAAATGCAGGAATGCCAATAAGTGTGACATATCTTTTTCAGAATAAAAAAGATTTTTTGTTAACCCCTTTACACAGATTCCAAATCTGGCCAATCATTTAGTGGGTGTTCTATTTAAGTCTCCATAACTCCAGATGCATCACAAAGACTAAGAAAATGGCTTAAATGACGCAAGAAACTTGTACTGTATACAATACCTAATAACCTAATATTTAGTTGATTTTCACAATTTAAGTTCAAATGTAGTATGAAGTTATAAAAATGATGTTGTTCTCCTTTAGTTTGAGAACTTTAGTTTAGTTGTTCTCTTTATGTAAAACATTTGTGCAGTTTAGAGACAGGCTGCATTTGGAGCCACAGTGAATGTAACATCAGCAAAAGCAAATTCCAAGCCTTGGGCACAAGTAATAAATGTCCAAGGCTAAGTGAGGCTTGAAATAACACAGTTTGAACAATAACTGTCCTGTGTATCTGAAAATAAAGGAAGCAGAGAGCAATAGGGTCATTGTGAATGCAGGTTCCTTGAGAAAGCTGAAACTCACTCACCATGTCCACGTTAGACTGAGCAGATGCTGGACTCCCCATGACAGCTCATAGTAGGCAGGTGAAACAGGGAGAATGGGCAGATATAATGGAAGAGCAGAATATCTGAGGCAGCTATAGCATGCAAGATGAAGATTTGCAGATCAGAAAGTGGGGTGGGGCAGACTATGGGGAAGGGGAGCAGAGCTGAAGATCAGGCAGGGGGAATAGTAGACGACAATAGTGGGCAACAGAGAGAGTGGGGCAGGCAAGGTTCGATCACACCAGTGACTTAGTCAGATCAAAGAAAGTTCGCCTAAATGGCAAAAGGATCTTAGGGTTTGTTGACAGAAAATATCAAAGAAAAACATTCAGATGTCACAGAAGCATGTTATTTAAAGCAGAATACACAGTAGGCTAATTAGCCTAAAAAGACAGGTGTGATCAAAGATGGGGAGCACGGTGGGAGTCAGGTGTGCCAGAATTCTCCCAACTGGTTAACCTGACTGACTGAATCCCTCTCTCTGGGCACCTCTATGGCCATGTGTTTTGCTCTGCGGAGTCACCAGCTGCAGTACACATTGGCACATTTTCGATTTGTTACCAAATCTTGCGGTCCACCCATACATCGGAACTGTAATTAAACAGGCAGCTCCTCTAAAAATCAGTTTCTTATAACTTTTATGTTTTCTTCTTGTGGGGCTTTCTCTTTGTTTCTAAACAGCGCTCACTAGAGGAACTCAGCTGTGTTGTATAAAAAACTCAAGGGAAACCACAAAAGCACTTCCTTTTATGAAACTATGCAAGGCCACAATGTGCTTGCTTTGGGTGTAAATTCAGTTCTCAAAGCAAATAAATAAATAAACAAACCTTTTTCAATTAAAAAGGGTTCTGTAGATGACATGAATGAGAAAAAGAGGCAAATCAATGAGAACATTATTTATAAACTTCTTCAGCTTCCTGAATTAATTGAGGACTTTGCTATTTTGTTCCAATTACATGTAATTTGATAACAGAATGCACCCACTTTCTCAGAGTACTGTGCGGTACTGTCATGAAGACTGAGACGGAAGTTACTAATTAAATGTTGCATTAGGCCTGCACTTACTAACAGTTTAAGTGGTACAGTAGTACATTGTGTTAAGGACTAACCTTCATGTAGATATGTTGTTGACTCCCCTTGCATTGCATTTATTGAAGATATCCTTTACACTCTTAAAACAGCGAGTCATTGAAGAAGTAGTGAGTTAAGAAAATCGGATGCACAGTTCATCCTGAACTGTAACTAGAAATGGTAGAACATGAGCCTGCAAGTAAAACAGCTTATATCAAGTATTTTAAAACTGTTTTTGTCATTAAAGAAATAGGTTGGATTTACATTTTGTTCAGTATGGCTTTTCTTGCTACGTACAACATAGGGCTACATTTTTATTTACTATCCCTCCTGCCCCCTAGTGGTATGGGCGCCGGAAACCCACAGAATGGCAAATTCGAGTTCAGCACCTGCAACAGACTCCTTTCTAGCCAGCAACGCCACTCGTTCTCTTATCAGCATTCAGGGCAATAAATGGCAGTAAAATAAAAGGACCCTCCCCATCCCCCAATCACGTATTACACATTACCTCAGATGACAAAATAACAAGTAACTAGATCAACAAGTCTGTAACCTTTCAAATGAACCCTCATTGGCGTCAATGGGTCCAGCCATTCCCAAGTAATCCAACTGTGTGCTGCCAGGGGGGCTCTATGTCACAAAGCTTGTGCTGAGCACGAAGCTAGTGAGTGAATGCGTGCAGCCGTAAAGCCAGCTACTTCTCCAACCAACTTCCCATTGTGCTGTAAAATGTATTTCGAATTATTGCGGATCGGAGAAAAAGGTTTTAAGCTGTGACATATGTATTTGAAGAGCTTGAAAAAGCAGATCTAGGATTTTATTAGGATCCCCCAGAACACCAGCTACTTTTCCTGGGGTCCACACAAAACACAAAAAACATGACAACAGATAAGACACTTACAGACGAAACTACCACATGAAATAAAAATCAGAAAAGTATAACTAACAATATTCTTTCTTGCAAACATATTACTATACATATTCTTATTCATATACACTTATATATATTAATATACACTAAATTCATAAGCACTGAATATACATACAAAGTGAAATCTTACAACATATTCAAAAAAGATCTGAGAAGGATCTCAGTTAGAGGCTTCATTTTCATGTTCAATGTTTAATGTGGAGGTTTGCGCAAAGATGGGGTCCTAGACAAAGTTATGGCCCCACTGGAGTGCATTTAAATTAACTGAAAAAGCAAGTTTAGTGTTCTCATTACTTTTTCTTGTTGCTTGTGCTTTTTTTTTTTACATGTTTACGATTTACATTGGATAATTTTCCATTGATTAACATGTTTGGAATGTGAACAACACACTTGCAGAGGTAAGCTACAATTGGTTGCCGCTGCTGCCATAGGTACAGACTGTCTCTCTCTCTTTTGCAAACCTTCTAACAGAGGAATGATCTGGCAATAGGTGGGTGACGTTTGCAGCAGTAGCATAAGCAACAACAAAGCGCTTTCAAAACTAACTAATATTAGTTTTCTGTTATAATTCCTGCCAAATAATGCATATATTTTAGCATTGAACATAATGTTAATTCTTGTAAGATATTGACATTTAAAACATGTTAGAATTGATATCCTCTCTTATCTATTCAAAATGTGATTTTAAGTGAAGTAAATTTGTTTTTGTGATGTAGATGTGTTCAAAAATTATCCAAAATGTGCAATTTGGAGAGGTATTGGAAAAACCCTTGCAAAATTGTATTGCTTTTAGTTACTTACACGTTTTTTTTAGTGGTGAGGAATTCTAGCTGATGTGAATTCAACAGTATTGTTGCATTTTTATGTACATTTTGTGCATATCATGAATAATTCCACACATATTTCGTAAATTTTAATACATAGTCTTCATGCCACACATGTGCCCTTCAAATAATGCCATAAGCTCTCTGCTGTGTGTTGCCACAAAGTTGTAAGACTTTATTTAAGAGCAATACACCCAGGTGAAAATCGCCTTTTGTAAATGCTTGGGAGAAAGGGTTAAAACACAATAATTAAGTACAATTAAGTCAACTCTGTGAATGTTAAGGTTTGCAAATAAGTACATTTAATATTTAGCTAGTTAAGTTTACTAAATAATTACTTGTTGGTCATTTTTTCAGTGCACGTGGGGCAAAATATTATAACTTCCAAAGGATACAAAGGTAAGCATGTTCAAAATTACAGTATGTATGTTTCAGTGGCTAACTGAACAATAATGCATTTTCATAATTAAATAGTCTATAATATTCCCCTTTAATAAAAGTAAACCCTTCATCTGTATTTCAGAATGAAAATAAATCAGATGATGGCATTCTATGGCAAGCCGTTTTAACTTTAATTCATTTCTAGAGGATATCACAAATAACAATCTTAACTAGTTAGAAATGAAAATTCTTGATATCAGAAATTCAATTTTAACTAGTTAAAATGCATATTATTGATATCGGAAATTAAATTTTACCTAGTTAAAATGCTAATTCTTGATATCGTAAATTCTATTTTAACTAGTCAGATTGAAAACGTTTTTCTCATTCATTTCAATGGGAGTTGGAATTTGACCTAGTTAAAATTCCAATTTCTGATATCATAAAATCAATTACTGATATCAACAATATAATTTCAACTAGTAAAAATGTATTTCTGATATCATTAATTCAATTTTAACTAGTTAAAATTTTATTCTTGATATCAAAAATGAAAGGTCCCATTGAAATGAATGGGGAAAATGCTTGAATTATAACTAGTTACAATTGAATTTCTGATATCAAGAATTTGCATTTCTAACTAGTTAGAATTATATTTGTGATATCCTCTAGAAATGTATTAAAGCTAAAACAGCTTGCCATAGCATTCATACATGTGGCCTTGTGTATTGCCAATATATAGTAAGTAAACTCACCAAAACATTCCCAAACCCAGGATGCACAGTGCATGCTGAAAATTTACAAATCATGTAAGCAGCATGTAAGCAAATTGCATTTAACAATTACAATATTTTCAGTTGAAATCTGTGTAATCCAAACCAATATCTTGTGGTTACATGTACAGTTTTGGTAAACAAGATCACAGAAAATAAGTGGTTGCTCAAAGAAAGTTTTTTTTTTTCTGTCTATGAAAAACTTTGCTTTCTTGAATGGTATGACAAACAACTCTTATGTCAATGAACCTAAGTAGAGTACTCTGCTTCATGCTTTTCACTTCCTGAAAGTTCATCTATGTTTTCAGTCAGTTTGATTTACCAAGTGTAGCGCATGGTTTACCGTTTGCTCGCTAAAAACCAAAGCAACTGGTGAGAAAGCAGATTGGGCGTGGTGGTCCCTCCACATTCAGGACTAATGGGAACATCTGATTGGCAGGAAATCGGAGTAGACGTGTCTGTACCCCCAGGTTTTCTGTGAATTACAAGGTGTAAAACAGTTAAGACTGACATTGATATCAACATATGTACCAATCTCTTACTCTATGTTTATGTATCTGATTAAAACTGTTCACTGTTCACTCTTCTTTCCAAGAAAAATGTAATCCATAATCAAATTTCATATAGTATATTTCTACATATCTGCCCCTATGCATTCAAGATGCTAGATTATCTAGAGTCATTTGGATTTCAGTGAATTTTCAGAAATATATAAAACTGTAGCGACACCTGTGCAATGACAAAATTTATAGAATGTTTCCCTAACCCACCTTCTATATCCCTAATGTTTTTTTAAAAAAAAGATAAGCAAACACTGCAGTGCTCATTAGAGTCTATCAATTCTTATAAATGTTTATAATTCATAAAATAAACAAAAACAGCATGTGATGACATGTAAAAACAATGTTCACTTGAGGATTTTAAGCACAGCAGGATATAGGGTTGCCAGACCAGAATGTCTGGTTTTATAATTATGTATACAGGTCCGGTTTGTGGTCCCAACTGGACAATGTAATGTGTGGTCTAATGTGTGAGTAATTGGTGTAGTTTGCAATTAATTCAATTGCAAACTACACCATTGATTTCACAGTCACACAACCATATGACCATACCAGAGGGCAGGCTAAACTGTGCTCTCCTGAAGTCCTGCATTGTTATTTCTTCCAACAAGTACGCCTTTTATTTTTATCTTATCTTAACTAGTTTTTGACTGAAGTCCTCTTCACTGAATCGGCCCAAATGTGGATAGACACTTTATGCTAAAAGAAATGGGATTACACTGCAGAGACAGTCTGGGCCACTTGAATCGAACCATGACCCCAGTGTGATGTTGGGTTACTTTCCTCAGTGTTTTCTTGGCACTCGAAGCCCTAAAGCACAGCTAGCATTAAGAGACATGGGTCCAAAAATATAATTATGCTGACAGATTTTGTTTATATAACACTAATATGCAGTGGCCCTCATCTACAAAAAATGCCTTGAAAAACAATGGAAAGGCTTTGCTTGGTGCCCCGCTTTGTCTCATTTCATGTTTGGAGCAATATACGTATCTCAGACTTCTGCGTTGCTATCAATCACCTCAGGAGTTGACGGGAGTACTCCTCGTGCTCTGGAATGAGACACAAGTCACATGATGGATGATAAACCTGGGAGTAAGGCATGGCATATCCAGCTCAGTACTGGAACACATGATGGTTTAAAGTGAAGGCAAAACATGTAAATCCTTGACTGTTTCACTTGGAAGCAGGCTAAGGTTCAACTGTTTCAGCATAATTAACAAAACTGATGTTTATGCTGCCAGACAAGGGCAAAGAAGAGATGACAGATATGACAAATGCCACATTGAGGGGGGTGCAATTTTATGGCTCCAACCTGTTAACAATGAACCTTCCTATCATTAGGAGGGCAGCTAACATGTTGGGGGCAGACAAGGTAGGCGTTTTATTCCTCTTTTAAAGAAGGGTGGCAAGTTTGACCTTGCTGAAAATGATGGCGATGGTGGCAGTGAGATGTCTTGAGATTTACCATCTCTCAGGCCCTGGCAGTTCACAGCAGTATGTCAGGCTGTGAGCAGGTTGACATCATTCACGCTTGACAGCCTGCCTCTTCTTGACTGTGGGCTCAGTTAAGGGCTGACGCTGAAGCTGCAGTCAAATACTCTGGACTGAGAGGCTTTGTTGGCTCTGCTCATGGATTTGAAACCCTACTTTACACCCACAGAAGTAATCTGAGCTGCACAAGTCCTTGTGTTAAATTAAGAATAATTGCCACTTATTTTTTAATTAGGATAGATTTCTGCCCAGAACATGCTTGTTAAATCAACCTGAATAAGCACACCACTCATGAGTTTTACCAAATGCTCTTGGTATGTATGCATAGCAAGATTCAGCTATTGATGCACATTTTTCGGTCATTTTTATAAACAGAGCACAACGTGGTTAAATCATTACCCCAGTCTAAATTCATTTCACATTCTTACCTAAAAGATGAGGACCTCTTTTTCTTTATCAGAATGAATCAGACCTAGTATAGACGCATATCTGTGAATATTGTTTCTAACATAGAAACAATGGTGCTTGGTTGGCTGAATACACTTTTGCCATTGAACTGAGATGCATTGACTAACATAGGTTAAAACACGTTTTACACTTGCAAGGAAGAAGTGGCTGAGGATAAGTAAACAGTGAACCCTCTCATACTACATCTTTGTTATTGTATTTTTTTTTCTAGTTACCATATACATAACTGACCTTTTAGTCATAGATATTGAATTAAAGGTGTGCTCACTCTGGAAAACTACAATTTGAGAAGAGGACATCTGATTCATATCAATCCCACATAATCTTTATGACGTTCAGACTAAATTACATGGTAATGTTCAATGAGATGAGGTGCATTATAATCCACTTACAAAATGAACATTGTTGCTTAAAGTGCTGTCTACCGTCACTGCTTAAAAAAAAACCTTTTTATATAAAATTTTATTATAAACTGGTCTGTCCTAGGGAAAACTCTTTACGATAAAAATATAGACAAAATTATATTTTCTTCCTGAATGTAACCTGAAAAACAGCCCCATTACTTACATAAGTATATCAGATTAATATCAAGGTGTTCCCAGAATAAGCCATCCTTAAAGCTTAAAGTTACAATCTCAAAGATTCCCGTTTCGTTCTCTTTTGCGGTACCAATGGTGAGAAGCGGCAATTGCAGGTGTGTTTTTGGACCTCAATTCCCATAGATCCAACCAGTGTCGCCTGTGTGACGTCAGTCAGTTGGCAACGGGCCACGCCAACTATAACACTTACTATTTACTGAATAAAAAATGATTGTTATAAAAGCAATGTTATGTACATACTCATTCATTGTCTAACATTAGACTAACTTAAGATGTCTTTACACTGCTGAGCCGGGTTAAAATGCTGTAGCAGACCTGGGTTAGAATTAGTGATGATCAATTTCCACAAACGCTCTTTATCCACCATTTGCACGGTATGAACATCTTTACACTGCAGAGAAGAATTTGCAGGATTTGCTGTGGCTCATGCAATTATGTATCTCGTGCACAATAAACAGTCTTTTTCGTGAATGACTGTTGTGTGATATTTTTGAAACAACTGCCTTGCAAAATGTTACCCCTGGTGTTTCTGGTTTTGTTAGCTAAACTGTTTGAGAAAAAAGCCTCCCACTCCGCAGCCTTCCTGCCCCTACTCCACTCATTCGATCTCTCCCTGATGCACTCCCCACCAACACACAAAGCTGGCAACCTCCTAGACCTGGTCATCCTGAGGAATTGCTCCTCCTCCGATCCCACAGTGACCCCTCTGCACCAGTCCGACCACCACTTCATTTCCTTCTCCCTCCCTCTTGCTCCTCCGCCGTAACCTCCGCTACATCTCTCCCTCCTCTCTCGCTTCTAGTGTCACTGCTTCACTCCCCACTCTTGAATCCTTCTCCAACCTTCCCACTGACTCTGCATCCTCCGCTCTGTCTTCCTCGCTCTCCTCAGCACTTGACTCTCTCTGTCCTCTAGTCTCCAGGCCGGCACGCTCGTCCCCTCCCAGTCCGTGGATGTCTGACCCCCTCCGAACCAACCGGGCCAGCCTACGTGCAGCGGAGAGGAAGTGGAGGAAATCCATGGCTCAATCCGACCTGTCTGCCTACCAGTCTATGCTAGCTACATTTTCTACTGCTGTAACCTCTGCTAAAATTAATTATTATCAAACAAAAATTCATAAATCTGCCTCTAACCCTCATCAACTGTTCTCCATTTTCTCTTCTCTCCTCAGCACTCCTCCTTCCCCACCTCAGTCCTCCCTCGCTGCAGATGACTTCGCAGTTTTCTTCGATGAGAAGATTGCAGACATCCGCAGCTCCTTCACGTCCACCGCCACCCTTCCCCACTCCCCCGTCTCTGTTCCCTCCCCTTGTTTCTCCACTTTCTCTCCCCTCACTGATGTTTCCCAGCTCCTACTCTCCCACCGCCCTACCACCTGTGCTCTTGACCCCATCCCTTCCTCTCTCCTCCAGACTATCACACCTGACATCCTCCTGTTTGTCACCTCACTTGTGAACTCCTCCTTGTCTTCTGGATGTTTCCCCTCTTCCTTCAAGCTGGCCCACATCACCCCACTGCTGAAAAAGCCCACTCTGGATCCCTCCATCATCCAGAACTACCGTCCTGTTTCCCTTCTCCCTTTCTTATCCAAATAACTGTATTTTAATGGGAATCTTTGAGATTATTACTTTAATGTAGTGTGCATCACTATAGATTTGAGGTTGAAAGAAGGTGAGAAATTGGTACTGGACAGTGAGATTTTGTACCATGTGAAATAACTCTTGCATTTTATTGTTAGGACTCTTTTCACAGATGCAGTTTGGTCTCATACCTTGGTGTCACTATGGTCATCAACCTGTTGACACAAAGGGCATGAGACAAGTTTAGGGCCGTATGATTATCACTAAAATGATCATCACAAGTACATTGCTTAATAGTGTGATCATGGAATGGCACGGTGGTGCAGTGGATAGCATTGTCCCTCAGGTTCAAATCCCAATGGAGCCTTTCTATGTGGAGTTTGCATGTTCTCCCCATATCTGTGTGGGTTTCCTCTGGGTACTCCAGTTTCCTCACACAGTCCAAAGATATGCTGGTTATGGTAATTGGAGAGTCTAAATTTCTGTGAATGGTGTGAGAGCCCTGTGATCAATTGTCGCCTGTCTGGGGTGTATTCCTCTGTCTTGCCGAATGCATGCTGGGATAGGATCCAGCCCTGCACTCACAGGAAAACCTGCTGTGAAGGCTGCAGGCTGTTCTGCAATCTTTCCTATGTTTTATGTTGTGCTCATTTTATGCAAAATGTCCTCTGGGGCAGTATGTTTGATTGATTCATTCATTCATTAGCAAGCTCTTATCAATCAAAGTAAATGCAGTAAATGAAACTATAGCTGGCTAGATGTCCTTTTAAAATTTATTTTAGATATTAATGTCTGAATGGCACAAAGCTTTCTACAGCTTAATCAGGGTAAAACAGAGGTACTAGTTATTGGTTGCAAAATTACATTCACCGGTACCCCTGAATTGAACTTTGATTCTCATATCAGGAATGTCACCAAATCTGCCTTCTATCATCTAGAGTTCAGCGTTTCCCTCTCAGAGCATTACAGAGACATTGGTGAACACTTTTATTACTAGCAGGTTGGACTATTGTAATGTGTTTCTATCTGGTCTCTGCAAAAGAGCCATAAACCAACTGCAATTAATTCAGAACTTTGCTGCCCAAGGACAAAACATAGAGCACATTTTACACCTATTTTGAAGTCTCTACATTGGTTGTCTAGTTTTCATGTTGTTTTTAAAAGTTATTTTTCTTGTTTATAAAAGGCTGCATGGTTTTGCACCAGGCTATATGTCTGAAATGCTTGTAATGTATGAACCAGGAAGGACTCCCAGGTCCCCTCAGAGCAACATTTTAACTGTACCAAAAAGCAGAATGAAAACCTTTGGTGAGGCAGCATTTAACCGTTATGCTTCCAGCCACTGCAATAGCCTCCCTGAGGATCTGAAAGCAGCTGAAAGTGTTGATAATTTTAAACATAATCTCAAAACTCAGCTTTTTGGCTTGGTTTGGCTGCAGTTCAAATTTTTTATCTAGGAAGTTTTTTTTATTTTTTATTTATTTTTTATCTTAAATGTAATCTTAAATATTGGTGTGCACTAGTCTCCATTGTTTTATTTCTTTATTCTTGTTTTACATTGTTTCTTGTCAATCACATTTGCATTCATATGGAAAGACTTTGAAATGTGTTTACTTGAAAGGTGCTACAGTATATAAATAAAGTTTGATTGATTGATTGATAGCTAGTAGAAAATATAAATGAAAATGATGATTATGGCTAGCTAGCCAGATGTACAAGATTTATTTATTTGTTTATTTTTGCTAAAATGCTAAAAACATGATATAAAACTTTAGCCAGAAAAGAAAATAGTTACCTCTTCAGTTGATGACATTGTGCTGAAACAGTTTCTCCCCTGAATAACATCTGTATTATCTTCCACAAGATAAAGCAAAATAAAATATAGTTTGGTTATTTTCCCAGAGTTAGGGTTACTTTACTAAGAAAAGACAGGGAGAAGATGATGAGGAAGATTCAACAGAGGTGGAAAAATGTTTCATGGAGAGCCAATCAGATTCTCAGATTTCCCTTTCAATAAACAAACAAGTATTTAACTAAATTTCTTATTGTGGGTTTGACATTCAGTCTTATTTATGACAGGGCTGTTTCTGTATATTGTCCACTGACAGTAAATGTGAATATTTTCATCAGATCACATTTCTGCATGTTTGCTGTCTAGCCAAAAAGTCCACTAGCCAAAAATTCTAATTCCCAATAAAGCTTCAGAAAATCCTGTGGGAAACACTTTATAACCGAGTAGTTCCTATACAGAAATGGCAACTGCATTAATGTTTACAATTTTTTAGCAGGGAATACCCATCTGTCATCAACATCTGTCTTCAGAGAGGATCAGAGGCAGGTAACTATATTTTCCCCAGAGCTAAATGCCCCTTCTGATGAGGAACTTGTGGCCGGAATGCCAAATTACTTTTTACCCAGTTTTGACCGCCATGGGTATTGTTTCTGGTGTTCTCTGGATCCTCATCACTGTCAAGGTAGCTTCATTGAATATAAGACTGTAGTTCTGAAGCTATGTATAGATCATGGTGGCTGGATTGTCCTGTTGTGGATCCCAAAAACCTAACAAGATAAAAGAGAGAGAGATAGTCTTTATACGCCTTGCATGTAGAGATGATTATTTTATAACGCTATGCATTTTGTCATTATATTGAAAAGGGAGTGGGATCCAAATTATGTCTCTATATGGGGGAGTGCTTGTTTTGATACAGCAAAGCAGGTATTCTAACAGTGTATCAATATTGCAGGTGATCAGTTTTCATGTCCAGTATTAATTTACCATTAAATGTGCAGCACTAATACAGCAAATGATAAAACCTTAAAATGTACAGTTTTGTATCAAAGCAGCCATCAGTCCAAATTTCCTTAAATTTGATGTATTTTTCAGTTTTTGTTACACCTGTGCACATGTGAGTTTCATATCCTCCTAAGACCCAGAAATTCATTTTTGTCCCCTGTAGTGGACATGATTATCTGCTCTTTATCTCAAGAACCATGTATCCTACTATGCTGAAATCTACATTATATGAGGGACATTCAATAAAAAGAACAGAAATAATATTTTTAAAACATTGTTACTGCAACATACACTGCCTGGCCAAAAAAAAGTTGCACTCTAATATTTCGTGGAGCGCCTTTAGCTTTGATTACGGCGCGCATTCGTCGTGGCATTGTTTCGACAACCTTATGCAACGTCACAACATTTATTTCCGTCCAGAATCGCATTATCTTGTATTGAAGACGGGAGAGTCGAACCACTCCCTAAAGTCTTCTCCAGCACATCCCAAAGACTTTCAATGGGGTTAAGGTCAGGACTCTGTGGTGGCCAATTCATGTGTGAAAATGATTCCTCATGCTCCCAGAACCACTCTTTCACAATTTCAGCCCGATGAATCTTGGCATTGTCGTCCTGGAATATGCCCGTGCCGTCAGGGAAGAAAAAATCCATTGATGGGATAACCTGGTCATTCAGTACATTCAGGTACTCAGCTGACATTTTATTGCCGCATAACGTTGCTGAGCCTAGACCTGACCAATTGAAGCAACCCCAGGTTATAACACTGCCTTCAGAGGCTTGTACAGTGGACACTGTCCAAAAAATCCAAACGGCGACTTTTTTTTGACCAGGCAGTGTATTTTGTATTATGTAAAAAAACTGAAATGAGTCAACTTAGGAGGGTAACTTACCTCTTCAAAATTTTCACTTTTGCTCCCATGCTGATTTGTGGTTATGTGGAGTCACTGCATCGAGTTCACATTGATCTTGTGCAGCTTTTCCTTGGCTCCCTTTTTTAGGCTAGTGTATTAACAGCTGGAATTGTCTATATATGCAACCTGATTGCTGGACAGTACATTGAGCCGCAAGTGATTGTATCACCAAATTACAACTGTGGTTATGAAAAATAAATAAAAAATAACACTGTTTGTAAGTGGAAGAGTGCAACTGGGCTGGGGTAAATGTGCCACTGCCTATTTTAAGGGTACTCTTGTCAGCCATCTCGCATGCGTCTTGAACACGATAATTCTTATAGTCAGTCTGTGATTTCAGTCCCTGTGCTGCCAAAGCTTGGCACCACTTCAGACAGGCAGAATTAGCATACTGGCAGAATTAGCATGCCGGCAGCAGGGAAGGACCACATTATGCAGAATCACTGAATCCAATCCTTGACAATAGGGGTTTATTTTTCAAAGACACAAAGAATATGTTGTCACAAGGGGATTAAATACAGAGCCTTGCTGTTTTAGACAGCACTCTTTCTATCCAAGGACAATAAATAAGATTTATTTTAATTAAAGGAAAAATAAAGAGAAATTAAAGTCAAGTAATGATTATGTCAATGGGTAATAATGATAAATTAAATATTGTAGATGTAAAATATCAATCTTTACATCATCCACCCAGCTTATATCATACACCTAGCCAGATGTAGGTTTTCTCTCATTATGTATTGTGCAGTCATATAAAGCTGGGAAAATTTGGCTTTCCCATCTCCATCAACTGACTATTACCTCTGAGTTTATTTGAACAATTGAAGAAAACGGATTTGTCTATACAAGTGCGAAGAGGAACTCCCAGTATTTGCATACACTCCGAAGTTTCTCAGGCTATGACAAAGTAACAGAAAAAAACTGGTAAAAGTCTGAATATTATGTATATGCATTATGCTCTTTCACATACACACGCAAAAAAAAAAAAGTATAGCCAGTCAGTCAACTCATGCGTAATTTGCAGAAGTAGAAATCAGACTCATAAAATAATATTTATGAGATTAGTGAAGTGATCTGCAGGTTGACTGAAAATCAGCAGACCCTATGGTTTATCCACAGATTGTGTGGGCCGGGTAAAAAAAAAAGAAGTAACATCAATGTGTGCAAAGAGTGCTTTCAGCCTGGATTTCAGCCTGGGGGCGACATAGCTCAGGAGGTAAGAGCGGTTGTCTGGTAGTCAGAGGGTTGCCAGTTTTAACCCCTGCCGTGGGCGTGTCGAAGTGTCCCAGAGCAAGACACCTAACCCCTAATTGCTCCCAATGAGCTGATTGGTACCTTGCATGGCAGCCTTTCAACATTGGTGTGTGTGAATGAGAGGCATCAATTGTAAAGCGCATTGGATAAAAGCGCTATATAAATGCAGTCCATTTAACATTTACCATCCCTCTACACAGCAGTAGTGAACAGTCCTTAGGTGTAACCATGCCATGGGTGAGGAGCTTGCAGTACTATAGCAGTTGGCCTACCTCTCATCATTCATTTGGTGCATCCGTGGCTGCTTTAAAACCTCATGTTATGTTCTTTGTTGAATTGAAAATTACTGAAAAAAATGCTTCACCATGAAACTTTTCTGTTGGGCTTAATTAGTGTAATTAGCATGTTTATATCTGCTTGAGTCAATGTGACCAGTGCAGTGAAAGTGGAACTGAAAGGGTTCAAATGTGTCCCTCCCACTCTAATCCCCACCCTCAATCACAACACCTCTCCACCGCCTCACCTCCCATCCAGAGACACACATAAACACACACACACACACACACATACAGTACAGGATGGCAGTGACTTGTATCACAGATTAATGGTGGGCACTGTGGTTCTACAGGGACTCTAATCATTTGACTCAGTTCATTAAGGCTTGTTCACATTTGTTCACCGGTTCATTCACTACTCTCGTTCGGACTCTCACGAACGATACAGTAAGTCATGCAGTGACTTAAAACTCTCGGTAGATGAAGAGAGACCCCAACTCTATCATTCAGGCTCATTGTCAAAATAGCGAAAAACTGCTCAGAAATCCAATCACCAGTTAGGCTATAAGGTAGAAGCTGTGGGTAAATACCACGTGAGCACACACAACAGCTACATTTGGAGCAACTGTGATTTGTGTCACCACTTTGTCACAGGTGACATTATTGATGGATGGCTTCCAAGTGGTAGAAGGTTCATGCGAATATTACAAATAGCAAAACACTAACCTTACTATAAAGTGTAGGCTATATTAGATTTACTAGGATGCCAAATAGCCCAAATAAATCATTAAAATGACATATTTATGATACAGTGTTGGCCTATAATTCCAATTTAATCTGACTAATCCAAATTTCTCTTGTGTACGTGGTTTACAATCGCGTTTTCTACGTGAAACGCACCAAAAAGAGCAGGAGAAATCCATAGCATCTTGCTGATCTCGGCGCACATGTCACAGCTTTCATGAAAAAAGTGCCAGCTTCCTACTTACAGTCAAAAGCTCCTATTTCCCCCAGATAACCTCCTCTTCTGGAGAAGGAACTTTCTGAATTTTCGTTGGCGAAGTCACCTTGTTCGTCATTGCAGTGTGTTGCCCGACTCGCCGTCATGCATTCAAAAGTTTATTTTAGTGAAAAATAATTGTTCAAAAATCATTTTTCTTGACCGATTTGAAAAGAATATTCAGGTCCTGTCAACTTATGTGCAATATTTCATCCAAATCAGAGTAAAACTGAAGGAGCAATGGCTACAATGTTACAGACAGACAGACAGACACACTGCAATATGCGTGTGGGTATAATAATATATTCTCATGATTAAGTGAACCCTATGGGTCCTATTTTCACAGTGAAAGTGTACTTGTAAAATGCCAGTAAGGCACTGTAGAGTTAAGGTGTGTCCAACTCCGTTTTGGAGATTTTGTGACTCCTGTTGTGCAGCAGCAGAGCAACTGTAAAAGAGTCTGATTTAAAAGGAATAAATTACTGTACCTGTGGGTGCTGGAGTGTCTCATTATCACCAATCAGATTTTCTGCTTTTTCCCTTCAATGACACTGCATCAAGGCCAAAAACGAACTGCCAGTTACATCTCTGATACAGCTGTGTGAGAGATAGGTGTTGTCAAGAATGAAATATGAATTTATGGCACCTCAGAAAAATCTCCATAGGCAAATAATGTTGTCAAGAGAGGGAAACTGGGTAACATTTTCCATCTTCAGCTGGATATAAACCTGAAGTATTCACTTATTTGTCATTTCTCCATCATAGTCAACCTAACCCTTAAGAAACCCTGTCTAGCAATTTTGGTTTTTCAATATCAAGCTCATACAAAGGGCAAGCATTAAACTCGTATATCATTTTAGATTTACAAGAAACCTAAATCAAAATTAGACAAATGAGTATGTCTCAGGACTATTGCTAAATACAATCTGAAAAAATAAAATGTTTGATATAAAGAATTGAATTGTAAAATACACGATGCACTCAAAAGCCATAGCTAAATTCAAAGAATGAAAGATGTTATCGGTTTTCATGCTGTATTATTATAAAACAGTCCAGCTTAAAAGCAGTTCATATGCAGCTACATACAGTAGTAGACACTAAAATGTATGGGACAACAAACAAAAAAACGACACTCATTTTGACTGTTGCGGGTCTTCTGCAACTGAAGCATTAACTGATGACACATTTGAGGATGTTACTACAATTCTGTTGCACACCTTAAGACTGGGGTCTACTGATAAACACCATGCAGTTGTCTAATATAATGAAAGACTGGAATAAAAACAAAGGTTCAAGGAAACTAAAGATAGCAAGTCATTGAAAGGAGCGTATTAGGAAAGCATGACATTGAAAAGCACTACGTTGATTTCCAATTACAGCTGGTTTGATTATTTGTTCATTTAAACTAAGGTGTATGGCCAAAAAAATGATTTTATGATTAGATGATTAAAAAATGAATTACAAAATAAGTTAGCGATAAGTTCATGTATAAACATTGCAGTCTTAGAGAAATCTTAGACAATTTCACAAGAGCAGAGATGGACTTTCTCTCTTCAATCAAAAAGTGTCATGCAATCATCCAGATCGCCTGGGCACATGAGCGTTACTGCTGTCACCAAAATACAGTCCTGTCATTCAAATTCATGTGAAAATTTGCAGCGGAGAGACATCACTGGTAAGATCTAGATCCAGAATTGTAACTGGGCCCTGGGCCAATGTCCTTGCACTCTGGAGTGGGAGTCAGAGGTTTATTTCTCTGTTCCAACAAGCAATCCTCTTTGACTCAAAACACCTGTTTGCCACAATGTGGCATGAATATAATTTTGTGAAGGCCAAATCATTTAAATTATTATTATTATTTTTTTACTGTATTGTATTTCCTTATAATTCAACATAATTCTTTTGTAGGTGATTAGATTGAATAGAATAGAAGTAACTATTCAACTTTAGCATTTGAAGGCCATGTTGAACTGTGAAATGGGAAAAAGAAACTCAATGTTAATGTACTACAGGAAAAAACATTCACTTGTCGTTCTTACAACTTGCCACAGATGGGATATCAGTAGTGAACTTTTATACCCATTTCATTTTGTTCGTGTTCTGCCCTGTCTTTGTGCACTTGCTAGTCCTCTTCAATATTGACCCCTGTGCAGCAAGGCAGTGATGTTCCCATCATTTTTCACTCTTGAAGTTCATAGTGAAGGAAACTCAGTGTAGCCCCTGTCATTAAGTTTAATGGCAGCCATATGAGTTGTGTGATGTCAACATGTTATTATGTTCCAGGTGATGACACAGGCAGTAGAAAAGATGCCTCAAAGGGGTAGATATTGCACAGTTCAGTGCATAGCTGGCACTAGTGGGTGTTTTGGAATGAATTTCTGTGGCACTGATATAGCTGTAATTAAACACAGGCAGTGACTCAGGGATCAATGTCCTTCTGTCAGAAGTAGGCATTAGAGAATTCAGGTGAGATACATTTCTTTGATTGCTTGAATAAACCATGATTCCAGGAATACCTTTTAACCTCCAAGGTTGACATTTAATTTAAGAGTAATACTTTGAAAGAATTTCCCGTTATATTTGTAAAGTGTTGTAGGGGAATCAAGATGTTCCCAAAAACAGGTAAAATGACCGTTAGCCCAGGAAGAAGCAGATCAAAAGTTTGTAGTAAAAACAGGAAGATTTATTACGCAGCCGGCCACGGGAACAACTCAGCAAGGTAGTTCAAAATAGTATTGGTGGGTGATCAGATTTATACAGTTTACAGTAGACTGGTATTTGCATATTGTGGAATTATATTGTTGAAAGGGAGCACTGCCTCTGATTGGTGATAGAGGCTGTGCTTCCTTCCGATTGGACCATTCAAATTCAAATCCATCCTACCTATTCAAACAGGTACCATTCACATTGAAATTGAATACAACAGGGGGGCTCACCCCCTTCCCCCCTGGGGCCCAGCGGAAACTTCCCAAACGCAGAATACACAAAACTGTCTGTTTCCCAACAGTGTAAAGTGATGGATTTCAAATTCTATCATTACTGTATGTTTAGTTTTTTCAGGGATTTGCACTTTTTTCAGATGGCATTATGTTCACTCAAGTTGAATTTGATTTAAATATTCTACTTTCTACTGGCTATGATTTCATATCGGCAGCTGGTCCACGGTCTGTTCACATATGACTCACCATATTGCTGTAATTTTAAGTTTGAACTTTCTGCAGTTAAGGGTAAAGATTTTGGCAGGGGAAGATAATCACAAATCCACAGCAAAAAAAATAGTGCCACAAGTCACTTACTCTAACAAGTTAGTAGCAGTGGCGGCTGGTGATAAAAATTTCTGGGGGGGGCGCAGTTTTGGGGGGGACAAATAAACTTAAGCAGCACTTCATAGCTCAGCAAATAAAATAAATAAATAAATAAATAAATCAAAAAACAACACAACACACTAATGATGCCTAAACACTGGCCAGTAGAACTACTTGAACCAGTAGAACTACTTGCCCTCCTTAATAATATAAAATAATATGTAGAGATGACAAAATGCCCATTTCAACCACATCACCTAAAGTTACCAACAGGCAACAGCTCAATCTCTAAATATGGAACTACTAAAGTCATTTTTACTGCCACTGTTACATTCTATTAAGTCATAAAAAATAGGAAAATATTAGCTAACTCCAATGTCATTTATAGAACCTTCTGTTGCCATCTGCTGGACAAAATGTGAATGTGAATGCTGAAGTTTTAAGGAGGCAACTACATTCACCAACCCACGGAATATCTTGGGATTATCGGAGCTCTCACTCTCATCGTGGCCACGCAAAGCCAACTCAAAGGCTCCACAAAATTTAACACAGTCTATTATTCTGGACAGGATGTGTCAATTTTGTCATCTCTTCGTTGTGCCTTCTTATGCCAATCATGTAGCCTTCATCTAGCTGTTCAGCAGTGCTAAACCTGCCAAAAAAATTTTGTCTCATACTATTGTCTAGACGGCTGCGGTTATTTTCGTGCTCTTTGCATTTTTCAGAAAGATGTTATAGGTCTTCTACCCCCGTCGTTGTCCACAACGCTTCAGTGCCGACACTTTGAAATAGCAAACAGGGAAAGCAATAAAAGGCATTACTTACACCACATCCAGCTAGCCAACTCCATTTGTCATAACAAGAGCCCGTTCCGGGTGTATGCTCGTCCTCGATCACTTGCCTGCTGCTGAATTTGTAAAATGGGTCGGTCCGGTCCAAGCTCCTTTATCCTCTTTTTTTCTTCCAGTGAATGCCTTGTGAAAGGGCATTTTTGTAAGGAAATAACCAAATTTTCTTTGATTTCCGCGGTTCTACTTGAAGTTGCCATCTTCTGAAAGTACCAGTCAGCTAGCTAAGGAGCAGGAGTGACAGTCGCGCATCTGCAGTTATATTAATGGCGGGTGTGAACATGAAAGATAGCGTTGAGAATTGTCCAATCACATTAGATCAAAAAACATAAAAACAATACCAATTCGCTGCCGATAAAAGTAGGAGTGTCTGGGGCGCAGAGATCTGCGCCCCGTGAAAAATCTGAAGCAACCATTTAGAGAGCAGCCTCAGGTCACCTGCTTGCCAAAAGTTGAAAGACTTACATACACACTCATTTGGCCGGCACCCTTCACCCAGGAAGTAGGCTATAATCACACAGGAATTAACCAAATACAATTTGACTTTGGAACCAATTTTTAATTAATGCTGGCAGGCGCTGACAGACTACCAGGCGCATTGTACGAGTAAACAATTTTTCTTTTATAATTATTTCGCATTTAGGGGGGCGGCGCCCCAGCGCCCCACATTATAGAACCGCCACTGGTTAGTAGCCAATTGTGTGAATTTGTGTGGGATATTTAACAGCTCAGCTCTGTATTCTTCTGCCTAAGGTTTTCCTGGTCAACAGCTTTCTGTTTTGCTTGAGTGAACATACATTTGTATGTAGTTTGATGATGTCAAAAGGAGAAATCAGTCAGGAAAACATGTATTTAACCATGTCCAGATGGAACCAGTATTGTCAGAGAACATACTGAGTTGACAAATGTTTTTTGCTGCTGAAAGTTACTTTCACACTCAATAAAAAATAAGGACATAGCTGATTTGCATGTGACCTAAATTATGGCTGATAATTACCTTTACTGATATAATGATTCCTATCCAAATCATTTTAAAGAAGAAGAACTAGGCAGCCTAGTTCTAAAGTTCCAGCCTGTTGGCTGCTGCCAAATCACAACATTACAATGCTAGCTATGTTTCAAAGTTAAAAAAGAAATTTGTTTGATCAGAAGCAGTTCTTCATTGAAGACATGCCTTGTGCGATTCATAGTGATATTTGGATTTCTTTTTATTGTGGAGCTAGCTGTAAACATTGCTGATAAATCACTGGTTGTTTTAACACTTCATCTTCTCACTAGATGCAATAAAACTAAAAATAAATGTAAAAATACTGTAATGACATAAAAGTGACATAAAATAATTTTTATTTTTAATTTTATGACTGCCACTTGAACGTGCAGATCAGCTATAACATGTCATCCCATTTGTTATTGTACCCTATTTATAAACCAGTGCCAAAATAAATAATTAAGTAAAAACCTCAGTCTGCATTAATAATTACTCCATTGCGGTCATGAGAAAAACAATATAATACACAAACCAGCTGGAATTTTTTATGCAAAACAGTTCAGCCAATAACTAATGTAAAATGTGCCATCTATAAGCAATTAACCTGATTATTCTTTTTTAAAAGCACACATTTGAAAACCAAAGAGTGACTATGTCCCAAATCATTGTATTCCCTTTTGAAAACAGTTTCTGTGAGTAATGTTTAAAAAACTTTAATGTAATGTTTTCTGAACCCTAAGCATGTCATAATATATTTAATTATTAAAACATTTAATGTAAATGAATGATTGCTGGACAGAGCCAGTATGGTATATATAACAGCTTAGAAAGCTTTGGGAAATGCAAGAAATGTTCTGAAATGTGTCATCAATGCTCTTTAAAGTCTTACCTGACTGACATTAGTGTAATGTGAATGAAAGTTGTGTACACACATCTTTGTGAAGCCCTCAGGAAGGGGTTCTACTTTTTAATTACATCATTCAAAGAGGTCAGACCATGATGGGGTCAGAAGGAAGGGTAGCAAAAGGGGAGCAGAGTGACATAACATCTGTTCTTCCTCATTACAATTACATCCTTTCTATGTGGAAGTGTTTGCCACTAGTCCAAACTCATCTCCTCACTTCTGACCTGTTTCTGTCCCTGTGCAGCACATGCAGTTTGGTTAATAATTTCATCCGCTAGTTTAATAAGGAATAAGGAATAATTTTCTTTATGAACCATTGTGGATTTGTGTGTAATTTAAAGGGATAGTTTTCCTTTAAAATTAATACAATTGATTTATTTTTTATAGCTCTAGAAATGTCTTTTTACCTGGCAATGACAGCTTTCTGCAATGTCTTTGTGAAAATTTGACAATCCTATCAAAAGGACTTTGCCACATTATACCACATTCCCAAAATGAGTCTATGGTCAAGGAAGGTCCAGCTAAAAGTCTGCTTTAAAATCTCTTTGAAATACCATAAGCAAATTCCAAAATTTGTAAAAATGAATGATTGTGCAGTGAAACCATCTATAATGATATAAACCCTTCTTAAACTTAATGAGCTAACATCCCTCCACTTTCCTTAACTACACACAGCATATTTCCAGCTTGCTAGGTAATCAGTCTCTGTACGTAGTGCCTTTAACAATGATTCACACATGACCTTTAGTGTAAGCTGTAATTATTGCAGAAGTACTGCTTGCACTAAAAACTGCTATACAGGATCTTTAGCTTGCTAGCAAGTTCAAAATAAAATCAAGATATTTTCAGAGGTTTTATCATTATGGACATGGTTGTAACTGCAAATATTACTTCTGAATTATATGGCAATCATGTGTTAATTTCATTAGTATTTTTGGTATTTTGAAGATTTTAAAGCAGAACATTAGCTGGACCTTCCTCTTCCGGGCACTTCCATCCATTCAAGGAGTAAGGTCTTGTGAAACATTTTTGATCAACAAATCTGCAACACTATGTTGCAGAGAGCTGTCATTGTGGGTTCAAAAGACATTTCTCAAGGTCAGGAAATGAGAAAATTTTCAGAGTGAAACATCACTTAAACTTTTATGTTATCATTGGTATAATTTTTTTAATGCAGTTTGTTTTACCATGGTACTTCAAGGTAACGAGGCCTGAAACAGACTAATGATTATTATTGTAAATATGTTACCTTACAGGCAATTACACCTTACACCTTGGTTAGTCTGCAAAAATATTGGAAAAATAAATATATCAAACTTTATATTTATTTATTATATTTATTATATTTATAATATTTTATTCATGAATTAACATAACTATATATAAATATATATATATATATATATATATATATATATATATATATATTATATATAAATAAATGCTAGAGCAAATGTATCAACATTTGGTAATTATTATTAATCATATTTGCCTAAACATCCTTACAGAGATTCCACATTCTAATCAGTGGGAAGCGAAGTGGGGTCTCCTTCAGGCCACTTGTGGGAAGGAGATGAGCTCTCATCAAGCCAAGAGCCCTGGGATTAGCCAGCAGAATCACACGCCAGATGGCCTTTCTGTAGTAAAGAGCTGGGCACCAGAATGCTTTGAACCTTTTTGTGATATTTCCCTTAATCACTTCTCTCTTTCATCAGTCACTTAGGAAGGAACTGGAAGGCTCGAGGCAGAGAGACTTCCGATGAGAGTTCCATTTGCTCTGAGTGGCAGCTCACCATCTTTGCTGCCCACCACTTTTGCTTCTGGGAAAGCCTGGAAAAATCCTCCTGTTATCTTTTCGTTTGATGATGGCTTATATTGCTTGCCTGCAGTGCTGTTGCCCTGAAACTAAATAAAGTCAATAAATTCTTCACAAGCGTCCCCACAGCTTTCGGCTGGATAAACGGGTAAATGCGACGGTGTGGGTAATTGATGGCAGGTGTGCGATGTGCGCCACGAAGCCCGTTCTGCTGCGAGAAGGAGAGGCGTGAAAATGCATGTAAAGAACTCAGACTCTCGCAGCGATTTATCCTATATTCAGAGAACGGCAGAAATCCATGCACCCTACCTGTGGAGGGCGTTGTATCAGTGTAAGATGTGCACACAGATCATTGTCCTTAAGACTTGAACACAGCAGTAGGAGGGAGGTGTTTTGGGGAGGGTGAGCCATGAGAGCAGCATGGCCCTCATTAAAGGGCAAGAGAGGTTGCCGCTAACAGGGTAATGCAGCACCCAGGATACAGGCCTCAATAAGGTCTCAGTTGCCACCATTGTGTTCCAGCAGAAAGTCTCTGCTATTCAGGATCGGTCCTCCATTTATATGAGATGACACAGAATAGCAGGACCTTCGTACACAAATTTACAGGCTACAAATGCCAGTTTATAAAACCACTACAGGTTAAGTCCTATAAAAGAAAAACAAGAAGGAATGCTGATTTCACAAATATGAACAGTGCATGCCAAGTGCTTGCTAAATCAAATTAGGGACCCAGGAGAACTTGAATCATGCACCATTGCAATACATTTATTTGGCAGATTTGTTTGGTTTTTGAAGCATCTCAGGGCTGATGTATTATATTGTTTTACAGTTTGCAAACCTTGCTAGTAGAACAGAATTGTGTTACTGAAATTTGACTGCAATCTCACCTGAGCTGCATGTATCAAGGTATGGTATCAAGATAGGAAAGCAGAGTGACCCATTTTGTGAATAAAGAACCTTTAGTGTTAATGGGACCTTGTGTTCAACAGTTAACATGATACTGTCAGAGACTACAGGGAGAATATTGTACACTGATAAAAGCTTCACGGCATATCATTAGAGCAAAAAAAGAACAAAAGTTTATGCCATGTCAAAACAAATATTGGCAAAATCTGATGGCCTATTTTACATTACATTACAGGCATTTAGCAGACGCTCTTATCCAGAGCGACTTACACAACTTTTACATAGCATTTTACATTGTATCCATTTATACAGCTGGATATATACTGAAGCAATTTCGGTTAAGTACCTTGCTCAAGGGTACAACGGCAGTGTCCTACCCGGGAATCGAACCTGCGACCTTTCGGTTACAAGCCCAGTTCCTTACCCACTGTGCTACACTCCGTTCCTCCGTACATTTTCAATACGTAATAGATATTAAAATATGTACTGTACAGAGAATCAGAAGAAACATTAATCAATTTCTATACCCAATTAAACTTGTTTTGTGACTGGTGCAGTTGCTTTTTCAGCGCTGTACTGTGCAACGTCAAAGTCCTGACCCTTGCCTACACAGCAGCCAATAAGACAGCCCCTGCCAACTTACAGGACATGTTTCAATCCTACATGCCAGCTCGACCACTCCGCTCTGCCACAGCAGGGTGGCCTGTACCACCGGCCATCTGGGTGAATGATTCTCGCTCATCCTTACCAAAGAGTTTCTCCACCCTAGCTCCTCAGTGGTGGATCGAACTCCCTGTTCCTCTACTCAGTCATTGCCCATCTTCTGCTGTGGTCTGAACTATCACCACTCTGCACCACTCTATATAAGTAGTATATGTGTATTTATAAATAGGCAATCCCTTTTTCTGTATGCTGTGAAGGTAAATGGAAACAAAAAAATTTTTCTCCATTGTTTTAGGGTAAACAGTGTGGTGCAATCACTGTTTTCCCCTAGTAATACTTTTGATCAATACAAATATTTGCTACAAGGTTTTAATCAGCTGTATGAGGTGCTTAATTGTCACGGGTGTCCGGTGTTGAGGAGGTTCCACCAGAGTGGGCCTTATAAGTCCAGTGAGCTGCATAATGGTCTTAATCATATTTTAGTTGTTTTTGTGTGTTTTGCTCATTCCCTTTTGTGCAAACTCTCCCTATTCCTGGGCACTAGTCCACTTGGAATGATCTAGTAAACTAGGGTAATCCGGAGGCAATCTGGGGGGTGTATCTCCTCAAGTGTTTGGAGTGTTGCGATCCAATGTGTACAGTGGCAATCTCTTCTAATTTGTTGTAATTACACAGGAATATCCCTCTGGAAAGTGGCCTGCACTGTGTAGTCTGTGAAAGAGTGAACCACTAAAGTGAACACTGTGGTCCCCCCAAGATTGGAGTATAGTAGCCCACCCTCTAAACCCAGATTACCCTGAGTTTTATTTGGATCTTTGTTATTTTGATTTCTGGATTTGTTTTCGTTGTGGATAGGGAATGTCACACGCCAGCGTGACACTCTTAGGAGAGAGATGCGGCAGTTCCGGGTGTGCACCATTGGTTGCCGTATGGAGAGAGAAAGAGAGAGCACACCCACACCAACATGAAATAAAATAAACACTTTCACCCTTCCCCCTCATAGGTTGCGAAAACAACAAACTAAAACAACAAACTAAAATATAAAGACAAAAGAAAGAAAAACTGAGCAGCAACTTTTTAGCTAAGCATTCATAGCTGGCCCGCTTTTCAGCTGGCCAAGAGGACATCAACCACAAAAAATGGAAGAAATAATGGAACTGCTAAAAAGTGATGAAAATCACAAAACAACAGAAATCAAAGAAAACTCAAAACAAGGAAAACTCATATAAAACAAACCAAGGAAATCTTTCTCAAAATGAGTAGAAGTAAATACTCAAAAGTGGACACTGGACAGAAAAGAAAGAAATACAAAGGGAAATAGAGGCCTCCCTACAATAGGAAGGCTCAACCGTGGCAATCATGGATAATTGGTATCACAAACGCACTCTGTCAACCCCAGATTTCCCAAGCAAGCTATCTATGTGTTCACAAAAGCGGCAGTGTTTGTTGCAATGAGCCAACCTCAAAGAATCTTATAGAGTGAGAACCCTGTATTTCACCGCAGAGGAGCAAATAATTATTTTTGTTGAAAAATTATCAATCAAAAAAGCAACTCAGTTGCTGGCAAGGCCTAAGAGGACTGCTGGAAGAAAACTGCAGACAGTGTCAATGCATAAGTACGGGGTCAATCACTGCCTCATCCATCCTCATTGATGGTTAAAGAACAGAATTTTGTCTTCTTATTAGTGTAGATTGCATTATCTCAAGAAGAAATGATTTATGGGCTGAGCAATAATTCTCGCCATCCTTCTAGCTGCCATCCCAACAGTTTTGAGAGGTCTTGGCAGCAGGTTAGGACTAAGTACAAGAACATAATTCAAAATGGTAAATCACTCAGAAGCATCATTGTCCACTTGACAATAAAAAGTTAAACTTCGCCATGGGTTCATGACAAACATCAACAACCTGAAGAGCATAAAGCAGTCTAAATCACTTCACAAAAGTGCTTTTGTCCATTAGTCCCCAATTTGTTGTTTCACAAGATGAACCGAAGGCAGCTTTAATGATATAGCTGAAAGATCATTTATATCAGGCTTTCTTAGCTCCGATGCTGGTTCTGGTACCTTCAAATGATTTTTGGTGTTATCACCATTTCTTTTCCATCCTGCGTCATACTTTCAGTTTTTATGGCTATCTGTTTTTTCTGCGCCTTTTCTTCAGTTATTACGGCCTTTTAGTTTTCTCGATAGATGTCCTTGATTGAATTATACCCTTGATTGATTGATTGTTTTCTTGATTGATTTCCTTGATTGAATTATACCCTTGATTGATTGATTGTTTTCTTGATTGATTTCCTTGATTGAATTATACACGTGCAAATCTGTTTATGATTTGCACCTGTTGGCGTTCTATTTAAACCCCAAGCAAACCGATAAGCTTTGCTTTAGTGTCAACCTACGTTACATGAAAGCCGGTAACTGTCTGCTCTGGTAAGAGGTCTAGTTTCTCTTTTGTGTCCTTTGTCTTGCGCAAAGAGTTACTGCAGAACTGAATTTAGAGTTTGGTGGATTATAGGCTACAGGTTAGCACTACTTTCTTCACTCATTTCTCCTCTCTCTCGTGGTTCTTTTGACATTCCTCTGTGCGAGGGCTGTTTTCTTAAAGTTCTCATGGTTGCCATTCTGTTCAGTCTATTGTTTTGTTTTTGTACTCCCAGTACTCCTTAAGCCTTGGTTCTCCACCCTGTATTTGGGTCATTAAAGCTTTTTCTTTGGGATGGTCTCCCATAGGAGTATTGGTTTTCTTTTCATTTTTTCTTTTTCCCTATCCTTTGTCTCCAACGAGACTTGGTGGTTATTCCGCCCCAGGTGGTTAACTTAGTTCCCTGCTCAGTCGTGTTTGGTCTCCCTAATTCCCCATTCCATCACACCTTCTTCCCCTCTAATTGGGGCTGATTTAAACCTGGGATCCCTGGTGAGTTAAATGTCTGCCCAACTGATGGCATTAATTGATAAATTAACTATTGGGTAGAAAAGAGAACCAACAGTATGACTGGCTTCAATGGCAAGACTTGAGTATTCCTGCCACAAAGGTTTCCAGTGATAAATGCATCTGGAGTCCTTCAAAAAGAAATTAATGCGCTTCTTCATCAACAAAAGACTTAAAGCAGTATTATGTGCAGTGCTGTGTTAAAGTATTTGCCTCCTTCCTAATTTACTCTTGTATGTGTTGCATGGAATGATTTCAGATCTTTAGACAATGTTATTTAATTTGTACAATAGTTATCACACCCATATCACCCAGTTAAAAGTAATTGCACCTTTAATTTTATAACTGGTTGCACCACATTAAATAACTGCAACTAAATGCTTACTATATTTTTATATCAGTCTCACATCATTGTAGAGGAATTTTAGCCCTCTATAGTATAAAGTGTCTTGCGTATATTAATACTGGTAAATTAAGATACTAAGTCTACTAATACTAATTTAACATTAATGTGAGATGCCTGATTGGTCATTCTAAACCGAAGCAATTGGTGAATAGGGTCAAATACCTTCAGTCTTTGACACTGTTCATACAGGAAACACATTACTTGCAAAGCCAGGTGATCTGATTGCAGAGGAGATGGCCAGGGCAGGTTGTAACTGCTTCCTTTGGACCCTGTTCTAGAAGGGTTGCAACCCTCATTTATAGGTCAGGGTCACTTCAAATACTTAAGACAGCCTCAGATCATTATTCATGGGAAACTGTTGAACAAACATTTGAACCTAGTCAAGGCATATGCCCTGGACACACATGATCCCCACTTCTTTCATAATTTATTCTTGTACTTATCTATAAAAATATATCTAACACTTTGAATCCAACAAAGGAATATTCCTATTACTGTTCTACCTACCAAACTCACTCCCAAATAGATTATTTCCTGATATCAACAAATGTAATAAGTAACATTCAATTCAGTTCAATTTATTTATTCCTGATGGGCAGTTCATTGGCAGGCATATTATCAATCAACATCAAAAAGAGACGGGACGTAATATACAGAATAACCTGATGTCACATAATGAAAATAAATACGTAGAAAAGGAAATGCAGTAAAAAGAAAGTGAAATTAAGAGGTATGGAGTATGTATGTACGCATAAAAACACACACAAACATGTGCATTCATTGGGCCATTCAGACTCAGAAAGTGCAGAGGAGAGGTGATCATTAATCAGCCTGGTGGCTTCAGGCACAAACGTTACTCTCTGCCCTGACAGTCCGGCACCAGGGGCAATGGTACTGTCAAACCAGGGGCAAAAGATCAAAGGCAGGGTGCAGGGCATGACAGGAGTCACTAAAGATGGTGTTCTTTTTTTTAGGGTCTGTTATTTGTGAAAGGCAGCCAGTGAACTGAGTGGGAATCTGATGATTTTAGAGCAGGTGGATACAATGCTTTGAAGACTTTTTATTCTTGAGGCTCAGAGACTGAAACCAGCAGATGAGTGAGAATGAAATAATGCTCTCAATAAAACAACTGTAACAGGTAGATAGGATGGATGCCTTTACAGAAAATGATTTCAGTTTCCTGACTAAGCAGATGTATTGCTGACTATTCAGCATGTTGTCCTCAAATTTTAGCTTCTTGTCAAAGATGGTACCTAAGTATTTTTCTCCACTTTAACAGTCTGTCTAATCAGTCATGGATGCATGTCTCTCCATAAACAGGTTGCTGCTTGGAGATGTCCATAATCAGCTCCTTAGATTTGGAAATGTGCATTTCCAAGAAGAATATGAACACACTACAACTTCCTGCAGAGATGGACGGTGTAAGTTCGTAAGTGGTGTAAGTTTGAACCAGAGAGCATAGACTGGAGGGCAGTCTCATCTGCATATCTGATGATGTGATGATCATCGTGGAAGCTCCTGTAATAATCTGTGTGAAGAATGAATAGCGGCGGGGAGAGCACACAAACCTGGGGCGAACCAGTTAATGTGGGAAGAAAATCTGACATTTACAAGGACCCTGTGTGATCTCAGGGTGAGGAAATCCATGATCCAGAGGATTAGTTGGTGATCCAGATTGAGACGAGACATGAGTTTATCAGCCAGTAGGGATGGCTTCATGGTGTTTAATGCAGACGAGAAGTCTACATTAGGAAAGTCTGGCTGATGTTTTGGGTCTATCTAGGTGTTTGTGGAGAGAGTCCAGTAGAAAGAGTTTAGCATCATCCACCCTCCTCCCTGGGCAGTATGCAGACTGGAGGGCATCCAGTTGTGGAGCCAGCTGCAGCCATGTTTTTAATCCCGTGCCAAGCAGAATAGAGATTTCAGCATATCCAAGTATTTGTTCACTCTCAGTCCTACTAACATAATAAATCCCTGTGACGTCTTACATAACATTTCATTATGATGTCACTGCGTCATTGTTACAACTTTTGGAAATACCAACAACATTACAGCAACATTACTGAGACGTTGTAGTAGAACATTTGTCATAGTTTGATTTTAGGGCACAACTGACCTTGTCTAAACAGTACAATGGTAGGTTGCTGCAACTTCCCTGTCATGTAATGTCATTTTCTGTCATCCAGGTGAATTTTGACAATTGATGTTGCCTGAACATTACGGCTGCTGCAATATCCCAGTAAATTACAGTTTTTAGACATGCTGGCAATGTTCCACATGATGTTACCTTAATGTTACAATGTAACAATCCAGTAAATTAATGTTGTTTCCTGACATCCAAGCAATGTTGCACAGATGATGTTGCCTGAATGATAAGTGGGTACAGATAATAGGTGGATAGATGTAAGTGGCCTTCATTTATCCAATCCAATCCAATCCAATTTTATTTGTTAAGCACTTTAAAACAGCCAGTGCATTTAGTTTTAGGCTCATCTGTATACGTTACGTGTATGTGTATGTGTATGTGTATGTGTATGTGTATGTGTATGTGTATGTGTATGTGTATGTGTATGTGTATGTGTATGTGTATGTGTATGTGTATGTGTATGCGTATGCGTATGCGTATGCGTATGGTTCAATTCAAAATGGCTTCATAGTTCTTATTTCATAAATTATGTTGGTAGACATATAGATATTCATTTTATACATTACTTTAATAATACAACATGAACAACCATGTCTATGAGGTGGGAGGTGTTCAAGGCCTACTTATCAGCTACACCACCTCAAAAATGAATCATTGTCTTTTTAATAACAGGTTAATAAGAGTTTTTATGATTCATTATCTAATACTGTAATACAGTCAACAGTCAACACCAATGGAATGTAAAATTAAGCAGTTGTATATATGTTTGATGCCAATATGAAAGTCAGAGTTGCAAGTGCTGACTTGCAACTCTTCAAATACTGAAGTAAGATAGAAATGAATTAGTGAGTAACACTTTAAATCATAATTGTATTATAACATCAGTTACGCTTGATCAGTAGCATGGAGCTACAGAAGCACACCCCTGTTCTGACACATGTCTGGCAGATAGCCCATGGTCTTTCAGATGGTTGCTTGTGGTAGAATGATTCATTGTAAATAACAGTGATGTTATGCATTATCATTTTCTATTTTGTCGATAAGGACAAGAGGATGTTTATTTCTTTTTATTCATGTTTTCCAGATAGGGTTGTAAGCATGAGGAATCAGCAAGGAAATACCCTGATATGTAGCACTGCCTTTCACACTGATGTCCAGGTTGAAAGTGATGAATTTCATCCATTCATAGTACCTCAGCAGATGGATGTTTCCTGCATCATAGAAATCAAGTGCCCATTTTTGGCAAATGACATATCAGTAAATGAATCAGCAACCTCTGCAACAAACTTTTCCTTTGAAAAAGATGAGAAGGAAACCAAAAGATGCAGGATCATGCACACTACTACAATACCAAGTACAAATGCAACGATACAGTATGCAACTGACAAACCATATTGTGAGTTTATCCTTTAGACTGAAAGGGAAAGTAATACACCTTTTGTTGAACGAGTGAGCCCAGATGTTAATTTTTTTGACAGATAATGGGTTACTGCTTTCTTTTAAAAAGTGTATTATTCCCGAGCTTCTGTTAGTATTTTTATTCTCAAAAGCCAGCAGCAGCTGTTGCTAATGAAGGGCAACAGTGATGCTACTGTCATGAACCAGAAGCAGGGAACATGTTAAACTGCATCAGGTTTTTGCTCAGGTGAAAGGTTTCACAAAACATGCCTTCAAATTAAAATAATTCCTGAAAGGTAGATATGTCCCTGCTGCAGGAAAATCACTACTAAACGAAAGTGTGACAATTAACAAGATAATCAGTAATGACGTTTTGAAATGCATTAGACTACAGCCACGTATATAGGTTTTTGTGATCCTGTAACAGTAAGATCTTTTGAGATAGTAATAATATACTGCTTGCTTCTGTAAAAAGGGCCAATATAAACCAGATAACCTTATCTGTAAATATGTAGGCCGATTATAATTATAATTGTACAATTCAAAATGTTTTTATATTTATCTTTCGTGAGTGTTTGTTAATGCCAAATTGAATGGTTTAATATCATAAATAGACCAGTAACACAGTATAAAATTTTTAGTATTCTTAGTATTTCATTGAATTCAGCTCAGTTAACCAACAAAAGTTAACAAATGTCATTAATGACAAGATACATTTAGTGTATATGTCCCACAACCCCACATCTTTAATCCGGTTAGCCTACAAGAGCAACAAAAAGACAAGATGATGTCCCACGACCACACATCTGCTATAATTCCGTTGACCTGCAACAGTTAATGTCATTAAAGACAGTATACTATGTCACATGACTATACTGTACATATGTTCACTGAAACAGTTACTGAAAGAGTACAACAGATTCAGAAACACTTTCACAATTCCGTCTAGTTACATCACATTTCCCCTTCAATATCAGTGAAACCTATGGGTATAGTGCTTTGCAAAAGAGTGATTTTTGACTAAGGACTCAATAACTCTTTCAATGTAAATTCTCAGAGATGCAGAGCACCTAGTATTCTCCATGACAGCAGGGTCTAATTGTTTCTTACTACGAGTGAATGCTCAAATCTTTAATTCAGCTTGGTGAGAATTTCTGTATTCTCAGACACCAAAGCCTCTGCTAATACTAAATAACCTGGGAGAAAATTAGATTAAAAAATTACTTTATTTTCTGATGTACTTATCACTTGTTCAGCCTCCCTAACTATTGGAAATAAAACAAATTGAACCTTGTGGAAAAATGGCAATTCAATATTTCATAGTATGGTGTGATTTGTATGCTGAATAACACTGAGCAAAAGCTAATACGTTACTTGATTTCTCCATAAAAAATTAAAACAGTCAGTAATACAAACTGTTTTCCCAAACTTATTCATAAATGCATATGGAAGAGATGTTCGTTATGATTCCCTGTCTGGCTATAAAACTAAACTTGGCACTGGTGTTCAATATATTACATTACCACAATGTTTGAAGGACTTAACACCGCACTATCTCTGTCCAGCCCACACTACACAGTAGTATCATTGAGCCAGGGGGTCTCTACCATGACATTACGCCCCCTCTCCCTTCTGGAATCTCAGAACTAGGAGACATGCTCTGTGACGGATGTAGAAGCTGTAGGGCTAGAGTGCAAGGTACCACCTTCATTTGGGCCAACCACTCCAGGGCCTTGTGGTCAGTGTCCAGAGTAAATGTGTGCCCCAAAAGGTAATATCTTAGGGAATCGAGAGCCCACTTGATCCCGAGACACTCTTTCTCTACTGCTGATTATTGCCTTTCCCGAGGTTGCAATTTGCAGCTGATGAACAGGACAGACCTATCCTGACATAGTTCATCATGAGCAAGCATTGTCCCCAGTCCCTTGGCAGAGGCATCCTTTTGTAGCAGAAATGGAGCATCAAAGTCAGGGCTTGCCTGCACTGGATCTCGGCAGAGGATACTCTTAAGCTGCTGAAATGATCTTGGTTAGCTCTGTCAGAGAGTAGGCAATGTCAGCAAACCTGGGATTGAAGCGGCGATACCAACCGTCCAACCCCGGGAATGACCTCTATGCCTTCCAAGATGCTGGATGTCTCTGATGGCTGCCATCTTGTCCACCTGCGGGGGAAGCTTGCCACTCTCAATCTGGTAGCCCAGACACTGCACTGATTTTGCGAGGCAACACTTGCCTCCATTGATGGTGAGTCCTGCAGCTTGAATTTTGTGAAGCATGGCCCCTAGGTGCTCCAAGTGCTGTTCCCACGTGGCACTATACACCACCACATCATCAAGATGGGCAGCTGCAAATGCCTCACACCCTACCAGCACTTCATCCATTCAGCGGTGAAAGGTGGCATGGCATTACTGAGAACTAAAACAGCCCAAAGGTTGTCTTGAAGGCTGTCAGCTCCTGTGACTCTTTGCTGAGGGGCACCTGCCAATAGCCTTTGTTCAGATTGAGAGTGGAAATGACCCAAGCAGGGCCTAGGCACTCCAACCGCTCATCGATGCACAACATTGGACAGCTGGCAAAGTGTGAGATGGCACTGATACGCCAAAAGTCAATGAACTGCACTGCCCCATTCTTCTCTGGCACCAGCACAACGGGATTACACCAGGCACTCTGTGAGGGTATGATGACTCCCATCCGGAGCATTGCATTCAGCTCCTCCTCTCAGGGACATGGAACTGGCTACGTGTTGATTTATTCTCTTGTAGTCTGATGCTATGCTGGACCACAGTTGTACGGCCTGGCTGCTCTGTGAACACCCCTAGGAGAGAGTGAAGGATGTGTAGGAGGTCTGCCGACTATTGTGGAGAAAGGTGCATCAGGCTCAGCAGCTGTTTCCCTGCCTCTCTAGGGAAACACTCTTCCCGCCCAACTCCTCAACAGCCACAGTCCAGAGCAGCTGCTCTACCATGACACATAGGTATCGGAACAATATGTCACCTAGAGATGCAGCAGAACTAGCAGTAATGTTGCAGAAACTCATTGAAACTCTCATAACATTACCCATTTACCTCATAGAGGTATGCAAAGGACTGTTTTTTTAATCCCACGCCAAGCGACTCCCACAGATATTTCGATTCGCAACCTTATAATGTAAGGGTTTTCGTATTTAAAGCAACAGTATTTTTATAGGGGTTTAATTAACATTATAGGTAATCTGTTATCCCACAATCACAATTCTGTCCACCCATTTAGCCTGAGAGTGAAAATGTCCCACAACCGCAATTTTCAGCTAGCTAAGCTATGTTGTGTCCCCAATGCACAACTCTATCTCTCTATTAAAAAAAACTCTTTCAAATGATAAAGAATATACTGTACTTGATATAAAGTGCTTGCTGCACTTTCTGTCCATCGCCAGTGGGATGGCAGAAATATATTTGTTTAACCTTTTGTTTAACCTTTAACCTAATGCGATAAAAAGATCCTGCTTTTCCTTGTCCCCTCTGATATCCCGGGGCACATGGGATAATACTGTGACAGTGAAATTAGCTTGCTGACTACATTGCCGACATTTACCATGTATTTTATTATTTTACTATAGGCCCTAAATCATGTAAAAACTGTACGTTGTGTAATTTTTAGGCCTACATGCAGGGTTTTCTTCATTTAACCTTGCTTTTGATTATTTTCCTGTAAGCCACATTGGTATTTACAAAGTTTTCTTCGTGTTTCAACCACACCAGAGCCTTATTCGCTCATAACTCTGATCAATATGGAATGGCAGTTGTAATGTTGTAATGTTAATTATTTTTTCCTACCCTCACTTCCCCAACATTTTTGCCTATGCAGTGCCACAGTACTCTTCTTTTTGACACAATCTTTTTGAAGTTTAAGACGGTTTACACTAGAGGGACAGGTCAGAAATTGAAATATACCCAAGTGTTTGCAACATGGCTGCACTGAATCTCTCGGTGCTGACGTGCCTTATCATTTGGCTACTATCAAACCATAAGGTAGATTTCTTTTAATGCATTGTCTAGTTTTTCAAAGTGGGTATTAGGGGTGCCTTGAAATTTCAGTTAGCCTATGTTAAAAATTTAAGTTATGATAAAACCAATTAAATCATACAATGAAAAAAAATAGTAAAGCATTTCATGTCAATGTCAATTTCAACCAATTCATAGTGTGAACAATTTCATATGTAATTTTGGGGTGCAGTGGAAATGGAAATTATTTACAGAGGTGCCTTAGGCCTGAAAAGTTTGGAAATCACTCGTCTTGTAATCTTATTTTAATAATGTATAATCTATTTTCTAGTTTATTGGGAAAATTGGGCCAATGTTTATTAAACAAATCTTAATTAAAACACAAAAGTGATTAGACAAACCGTGCATTTGTGTCCTGTTTATTAACCAAAAGACTTGACTTAGTTAATGCACTCATCTATATCGTCTTATAATACTGCTTGTATGTTTGCGTAGACTGCGTTGTTGCTGTTCTCGTTTGTGTTAGTATTAATCAGTTTATCCCTCAGGGTCCAAGTTGAACTATGTTGTTGTTCCCTGCACTTGGAACGATACTTCTCTCTAGGGTTTTCGACACACTTGTTCCTGGTTATGGTTATACACTTTGTTGTACGTCGCTCTGGATAAGAGTGTCTGCCAAATGCCTGTAATGTAATGTAATGTGCAGATTGTTTCAAGTATTTCTATTGTGAATTGCACCTGCAAAAACAAGTTAACAGTAATAAAACAGCTTTTATGCTGCATGCTTTTAAAATCCCATTTGTCCACAAACCAGAAAAAATTTGCATCAATACAGGTCTAAATAAATATCAATAAACACTGCTAAATGGCTAGGCAATAAATTGTTTTAGACTGGCTAAAAAAATAAGCATTTCACAAATTCAAACAGGTGCTCGACAATTAACAACTGCTTTGCTGTTAAGAACTGATTGCTTGACTAAAATAATCTTAGTCGAACATGAGCTTTTCGACTAAACAATCGACTGGCTAACTAAAGGAAGTAAGCTCCATAAAAATGACTTTTAATAAAAAATAAATTTGGGGCTGAGCATATCGAGTTCCCGTTTGATTTAATTGTTACCCTATATGTGACGTCGTCAACTTCAGTTTGTCAGAGCCCACTTAATATTACATGCAACCACTGTCCAATGATTCCATTTTTTGAGTGTAGATATGAGGAAGTGAAAAGCAAGCTATGGGTTTGTAACATCTGAGTAATTGATTGGAGACATTTACCGATAGTTTGTAATGAATTTGCATGTCAGTGGTCCTAAGTCGGTTTGGAGAGGGGCCCCACACTCCCCCCTATCCCCAGTCAACCCTATACGAACCAATATCACCAATATACTGGTTGGTAGATCACACTGTGCTGGCCATTGGAAAAGTAGTAGATTGCTTGCTAAAAATGTGTGGGCACCCTTTCCATAACCTAACGAGAATGTTAACAAGAATGGAGAACATATTTGGAACTTAAAATGGGTAGCTAGGAAATAGACCTATTTAATTGTGAGATAAAACGGCTGTCACACGCCATTACACCCCTGGGAGGGACAGAAGAGCTGGACACAGGGAGATGAGGAAATTCTGGATTACTCCAGGGGGTTTTATTAACAGAGAAAGAGAGAGCGTTCGCAATACAGTCAAAGAAACAACGGAAAGACTTCGCCCGTCACCCTCACAGGATTGGGGTAAAAAATAAACAATGAAAACAACAAGATAAAATAACAATCGTAGCTCACTTCTCACTTGCCTTGTACTCCCTCTGTCGTGGGGTATCCCCGGTCTCAGACACCTACTGTGGAAATAAGCACACTTTTTTAAAATCCTGGACTGATTTATGACACAATCCATGTGTCTAGTCCAGGTGTCCAGGAACCAGTAGGCGTGGTACTCTAATTGCCCTGAATTCCTCCCGCAAACTGAGCCCAACCATAATGTCAAACCTATTGAGATGTTAATTGAAATGCTAATAAATGATGAAACTAAGGTTTAGGTTTGTTTTTGGCAGGCAAGCATTGGTACAAAAATGAATTTTGTAACGGTACGGGTGCTGGGACCCAGGCGCAGAGTGGAAAAAAACACGAAACTCAAAAAGGGGAAAATTAACAAAGACTTTACTTACAGGGCAAACAAACAGGGAACAGAAAAGGACACGAAGGGCAAAAACACCAACTCAAAAAAATATCTAAATAAAACAGAAAACAAGAGGAACTCACAAACATGGGCAGGGCAGAACACAGGCAGGTAGAGGACAAGGGCAGGTCAAACAGAGCACAAGGACAGGTCAAACAAAACACAGGCAGGTATATTCAGTCCAAAACAAAACATAAGTCAGAACAAACACAAGGAACCAGCACCCGAGTCAAGGGAACAGAGAACTTAAATAGACAGGGGGTAACAAGACACAGGTGAACTCAAAAAAACAATCAAACCAGAAGGAGGGGATAACAAGACACAGGTGGGAACAATGATAGAATAACGAGACAGACAATAATACAATTAACAGGGGGGAACAGGACACAAAACAGAAGTGCCGCCATCTGGCGGCCCAACAGGGAAAACGCAGACAGGAACACCGGAACATGACAGAATTTATGATAAAGCTATGATGTTCGTTTTTGATTAGCAGGTTTCAGTAGAGAAAGGATGGTTGGAAAATTAGTTATTTATACAATAGTGTTGGTACAAAAATGAATTAATAATCAAGCTGTAACATTATTAATACGCAAGTGAACCTGGATAAGGCTTGCCAATTTCGGCAAGTGCCAGATCAATCGCTTGGGCCGAACCAATCTCATAGTGGTGCTAAACCAGCAGGCATTCCTTATTGTTAACCCCTGCTGGTCTACTAAACAAATGTGGCAGGCTAAGAAAAATTATCAAAATCTTTGACTGTGGCCGAGAACAAAGGACAAAGATGTTAAAGGTAAATTATTTATAATTTACATACAGCTGATGAAGAAACAGAGGATCCCCTTATTATGAAATCTTAACCCTTTTTCTTTCAACCAGATCCATAAGGTAGCTGTATGTGCATGTTCCTGTTTAAATCTGAGTCTCTAGCTTTCTTCTCTGGCTTAAGCTTTAAGTGTTTTTTTTTTCCTCCTACTTCTGTCAGCTGCCAAAAGGCATCTATGGGGCGCAGCAAAGGATGATATTCATTGCTTGGACTGAGGCAGAATGCAGTTGACAGGATTGGAGAAATTTGTCCCAAGTACCAGTGCAATGTATTGAAAGAGTGTAAGTGCACTTTTGCTCTGTTACAGCACTCACGTCCTCTGAGTTCATTCATGTGGAGCACTACAGTATGTCAAAGGGGAATAGATAACACTGTAACTAAAAGGCACAAAAGAGGAATTTTCTTTGATAATCTGAGGCTGCCGGCAATTGCGTCTCCCTGCAGGGGCTGCCAGCTACAATTGGCACTGGAATGGCCCAGATTTTAGATCAGACTGTAAAGCTTGTCCATGCACAAGAACTATGCTTTAACAGCCACAAGCAAGCTGCAGGACTTTTTTGTTGTTGTCTGTAATGCTATAGGAGACCACTGTACTCCACTCTGCATGGCTTCATGCAGTGACAGACTGCCAATACGGCAAGATGAGCAAATGCCACAAGGGTCACCTGACTATGGACTGCTTGGGCCGCTCAGAATGGATCATTACTTTGATCTAAAAAGATAAATAAAATAGAATGAAATACTAAATAATTTTGTCTTTTCTTATTTGTATTCAGGATAACTTATTTCAGCGAACAAATCATTTTAAATTAGCCCCTCTTTTTCACACTTTCAAATAACATTAAGCACCCATAATCACTAAACCCCTCCTCTGAGCTGTGATAGTCCAGTCATAGCCCAGCAACAGTTACTAGGCTATGGACCTCTATCAAGTTTTCTTAATTATAGGCTAGCGGTTATCTTATGTGCCCTGCGATAGATTGGTGGCCTGTCCAGGTTGTATTCCTACCCCTCACCCAATGCAGATTGGGACAGGCTCTCTCATCCCCCGTGACCTTCCCAGGATAAGCAGGTATAGATAATGGATGGATGGACAGTTATATTATGATAACTGCAGTGCAGCACAGTGGGCACTGGGTTTGTAATCGAAAGGTCATAGGTTCGATTCCAGGGTAGGACACTGCTGTTGTACCCTTGAGCAAGGTACTTAACATGCATTGCTCCAGTATATATCCAGCTGTATAAATGGATACAATGTAAAATGCTATGTAAAAGTTGTTTAAGTCGCTCTGGATAAGAGCGTCTGCTAAATGCCTGTAATGTAATGTAATGTCTACAGTACAATGGCGCACTTGAGGAACTTGCAAAAGCGATGCTTGTAATCCAAAGAGTTTGGAGGAAGATGTGATTTTTTTCTTCATTTACAAAACCAAAATCAAAAGAGGAAAATTTTAGCCTGTGGATAAAACAGAAAACTAAACCACGTTCACAAATGAACCCCTCAAAGATTATGAGGCATACCTGTCTGCTCCAAGGTAGCATAGCTGCACCAAATCGAGCCACCTTTTCAGAACTTTAAAAGAAAGCAAAGGCACAGGTAAAACCACTGGGTGTCCCATTTTGTAATGTCTTTTACTGGCCACTATGGACTACTGTACAGTGGTTTAGCATTTCATTTGGTGCTGCCTTCGCAAGAGATCTTCCCAGCAGAGGCAAATGCTTTCAGCATGGGGTGCTAAATATGGCCTGGAAATCTGGGGAGTGGCGTGTACAAAGGGAGTTAGCTATGACTGGCTAATCTCAGTACACCTTGGCATTCTAAATATAGTTGGAAGTCGGAGGTTTACATACACTTAGGTCGTTAAAACTCATTTTTAACCACTCCACAGATTTTATATTAGCAAACTACAGTGTTGGCAAGTCAGTTAGGACATCTACTTAGTGCATGACACAAGTAATTTTTCTGACAATTGTTTACAGATTATTTCACTTTTAATTCACTATATCACAATTCCAGTGGGTCAGAAGTTTACATACACTACGTTGTAATTTAAAAGGGTCATGGTAAGGATTTATGTTCTTTGAACTATAAGGTCTTCCAGTAGATCTAATATAGCCTACACTTCATGGTAAAATGTAGGCATTTTGCTATTTGTAATATTCAAATTAAACTTACCCACTATAACCGAGAAGCCCTTCATCAGTTTTGTCACCTGTGACGAATCAGTGATTAGTAATCACAGTTGCACTGAATGTGGCTCCCAGGCTATTTAAACTCAGCATCTCATACTCTGTATCCTAATTGGCTTCACATACAACTTGTATGTTTATCAAGTAGTACTCCTTTCTAAACACAAAAGAGTGTTCATTCTCAGACATTGCCCTGATGGAAATTTGCAAACTATGAATTGCACCAAAGACTTTTGGGGGACTAAAACCGTGCGTTGAAGTTTCACTTGAGGCTGGTGTAGGGCTTAGGAAACTGAAAGTAAATCAGTGTTTACAATGTGTAGAGCTGTCTTTGCTTTACAGATGCATCTGGATGCAAAGGCTTTTCTTAGGCTGTTCCATGATCTTGTCCGACAACCACAAGAAAACCACCGGTTCCAAGGAAGTGCAGAGCAGTCAACCCTTACGAAAAAATCCCAGAGAGTATGCTTAAAGCGTAATTTTATTTTACTTTCCAGAAGTAAACTTAGATCATAGTTTAAACTTACATAAAGTATACAACTTTAGGATGCAAAATTTAAAATAAATGATATACATTTTCTAGGACATACTTAGTTATACATAAAATTGGTCAATTTTTCATTACTTTTATGAAGTAATAAAATCTAATATGAAGAAAATAAGGCAAATAAATGTTTTGAAACACATGTTTTGAATAAAATTATGCTTTTTGTTGATAAGCCATTGTATAGCCTTAGCGATATGAACAGCCCCTCGGTCATTGTTCTACTTATACAATGGCTAACTAACAAGAAGCATAATTGTAATCAAAACACGCATTTCAAAATATAAGGGCACTTTAAGAGCAATTTAATATGCTCTTCAATCAAATAAACCAGGCTTGTGTTCACTGATTCAAAATATTTAAAAGAAAAAAACACTGGGAAAGGTGTGGCCATTAAAGGAGAAGCCTCAGCTAGGAGATACAATCTGCTGATGTTCTAGGATCAGGGATGTTGTGCAAATAATGAATGTCCAAAGTGCATACATTGAAAAACATATAAAGGTCAGTATTTATTGATAAAATATTTATGGAACTTTCTCATTTATCAGAATAGTAAGACGCTTTTAGGCGAACAATACCTGATGAAAACATTCCCCTATGAAGACACCCCCATATGAAGTTATGCTCAATTGGTCTTTGACTGCGACACTGTCCAACCTTTTGGTTGGTGTATGAAACATCTGATAATGAGCAGTATTTCACACACTACCTAGTCAACAAAGGTTGCTATTGCTATGGCCACTGGCAGTAAATTAATTTAAATCTACATTTCGTCACAATTTTGCAGCAAGAGAAAGGCCAGTTGTGTAATTAGTTGTTGGACTGCTGCATGTATAAAATGTCTTCTTAGTCCACCTGTTTGCTCATGATAATCCAGCCCCATGACAGCATGTTCTAGCCAGGAACCTGTTTGCTATTGGATCAGCATTAGTTCCACAGTGATGTTGGATTCCTCACTGGGCCAAACAGTGGGTGTCTCAAATGACAATTACCTTCTTTTTCAGAAATTTCAGATTTTGGCACCTTTTCAGGACATTCTCGCCAGTTTCTTCTCCTTGAGGATCGTGTATTTGCCAAATACCTTATCACAATTTTGCAGTGCCTCCACCATCCTGTACCTCAACATTGTACCATTTGTAGTCCCTTACAAAATCATGAGACATGCGCAACCTGCAGCTTGTGCCCCAGTAAATCACACTCATGCACAAATATTAAATATGCTCTTTCATTGGACTCCCTTCATGCATAAAGACAAAACTACTCTCCATGTAGACATCAACCTCAGGCTTCTGTAGCTGTTGGTTCATGTTATGTAGATATGGGCAGGATTCAATTTACAATCTGCATTTTCCTTAAGTTTGATATATGCTTCATATTTGTAATGCTGAGCTAAGGATATCGAGCTGGACTTGCAGGAAAACACTTTTAGTGTTAAGAGGCAGCTATGTTTACAACTGGCCAATCAGATGCAACACATGGTGCCTGAAAACAAGTGTGTTCCATTGATGCACTGTGTACTGCCTGCTTTTGACAATAACAATGATTTTTCAACAAGGTGATGTTTTTGACAGGATATGAATCCCAATCACCCTTGAAACCCTTAAAAATACAATCAACTTCAACTTCATTATAGTCTGTGGCAGTATGTTGGCTGTATCAAGTACACTTCTGAAAACCCACAAATTTTATTTTAGCTGTATCAGTGTAGGGTATGGAGCACTATATGTTTTACAAGTGTATAAATATATTTTTATGAATTGGTAGAAATGTTATTTGTTAAGTAGGCTTGCCAACAAAAACTAATCTGCAATAATGTTGCTGGGAAGATAAATATTTTCCCTACTAATAATGTTTATTTATTTATTTATTTATTTATTTTTACATTGAGGATGCAAATAGTTATGTAGAAACATGAAAATACTAAGATACTGTTTATTAAATGTTGTCTGTGGACATGTTTTTGCTTACTGTCAGAAATTCTTCTGCAGACTGTTGAAAAGAGTATGGATTTTTAAAAAGATTATACAAATATTGCTCTAGTTTCACCTGGACATATAGAGAGGTGACACCGCTGTTATTCTATTGTGCCATGCATGGTTACCTCGACTGTGTGAGCTGCAGGACTGCATTCATGTGATTTATCTGTGAGGGCTTGAAATTACTCAGCATAATATAGGTGTGATTCATTTCAAGTTTGTGTGTCTGTGTGTGTGTGTGTGTGTGTGTGTGTATCTGATATTGTAACTGTAGTACCATCTAAAGTATGTGCAGATGCCTCCACAAGGTATTCAACAAATACTTTTTTTCCCTCATACTTTCCCACTATCAAATATTAAATGTTAATTGCATGACTTGAAATGTAACAAGGATTTGTCAAGTAGAATTACTGTGGCTATCTAGCAGCATTGATAACAAAAAACACCCATTAGAAGTGTGCGTAAGATGCAATGAAGCATAACTAACTACTTCAAGCACTTAACTTTCCATTTGATCTCCGTTGAAAATCCAGTGTTTACATAGCTCTCAATTTTGAAAGCTGTTTTCTTGTATGTAGGTGTGGTGTAAAACACAGTAAGGCTGCTGAAAAGATTCCAGGGTCTGGAGCACTTGGTCGAAATTCAACAAACACAAATCACCATTGTATTCGGCTCTGAGCTGACATGGCATGGACCAGATACAATTGCATGCAGCCAATGAGAAAACAACATGACCAAGAACAGCTGTGTGGCGTGTAGATCTGAGAAAAAGACTACAGGGAATGTAAAACCATGGACTCATCTGCTTGCACTTAATATATATTGATGGCTGCTTCCTCAAGCACATTCTGAATTGCTGTGGCAATATCCTCCCATTTTATTAGTGAATTTTACAAATGGGCTCACAGTGTGTGAGTTAAAGAGATACACATGCTTTTTGTGCTTTTGGTTTGCAAAGATGCGGCTGACAATTAGCATTTGACCATTGCAGACAATAAGGTTTCTAGTTTGCAACAAACATAGCGCTATAGTGTAAGTAGAACTTGTTTGTGTCCAAGTTCTCATTAGCTGGCTATAAGCAGGAGTCTGCATTGTGGGGTCCCCAAAAAGTACTGGCACCAAAATTCCATTTATGTTGCATTTTTACTGTCTCTAGTCATGAGATTTAATAAAATATTTACTTAAACACTCTTGAAATTCAAGCACTTTTAAATGCACTGACAGTAAAATAATAAGTCACATTAAATCTGAAAAATATCAGATACGTTTATAGTAAAATGATTGTTAATAAAATTTCCCCTCTGAAACTAGGTCCATATTTGGGATTGTTTTCATTTTAAACAGCCTATGTTGAACCAGGAGTGGCCCCTCACTCCTGGTTTTAAAAATTAGTTTATGTATTGATTTCCAGTTCATGTTTTGTTTCTATTTGATGAATATAATGGATGCAGATTCTGCGCTTCCTGCAGGATTATTGTGTGTTGAAGGGAAAATTGATCTATTAAATTGTGAAGCTTCAAGCAAACTCATAAAATGTGTTTATCTCCCTTTACTACATTTAGAATGCTCAAATAGGTTATATTATGTGATTAATTGTGTGTGTTTAATCATGTGAGAACGACTTTACGAAGATTGGTTGCATTTTAATTACACAGTGGGATTGCTAGTTCTTTACGAAGTGTCTCAGCTGTTAGCAGTGATTATGAGTACTTTGCAGGTACTTTGCTTCTGTTATGGTGAGATCTTCTGAGGACAGAAAATCTTAAGTCCTGTTATCTCATGTCATCTAAGCAGTTTCTTTTAGATTCTGCTCTAATTTATGGCACTGGGCTCTCTTTGCTTTCAGCATGTTTACAGAAATGCTCAGCATTGACTGTGTACACAGATGAGAAACTGCAGAGCTGTGTTTCACAGAAGCTGCACAAGACAGACCCGGGACCAAAACAATGGCTGTTCCAGGTGAGTAACATTTGGATTTTTAGCAATTAGACTGCATTCTCACAGTTGTATGAACACTGAACATTTACCAGTGGTTAAGTTAACTCTTACATAGTAATAATTTTAAAACATTACACAAGGCTTCTGCATTGCGAATGCTGTCATCCGAAGCGTAATTTCATGAAAAATGAAGAAACAAGCAGAAAACTAAACCGAAACTGCCTTTTGATGTTGTTCAGTAGCATACTTAGCTTGTGCTCGTGTTCCGCTTCCCAGTCCTCCTTCTGAGTTCGACCTCAAATGTCCTGAGGAGATATACTGCTGCCTGAGATACTTTCTGCAAGTTTCAGCACAATGCTCAATGACAACCTGACTAAACCATCCCTGTACTTTTTCTTAACCATGTGAGCAGTTCTCTGCTACAGTGCTTCCCTTCTTGTTGTCCCTGTGCTTAATGTTTTTAATTTTGACTGCTGCTGGCATCAGATTTATTACTTCTGATGCATATCTCCAAACTATGTGGTCTCCTGTCTGAAGAATAAGGGATTCTGATGTTACTTTGCTGGACCGGAATGAAAACCAGTAGCAGCAAGGAAAATACTCCGACTAGACTTAAAGTAGAGACAGAAATAAAGAATTTCGTTGACAAAAGCAAACACATTTTCAACAGTAGCCTTTGTCTGGGTTTCATTAGACAAAAAAGAGATAAATTGATGGAATTAAATTAGAGTTTTAGCTTATTACAAGAAAAAAAGAATGTTTCAATGTAGATCAATTTTGTTCCTATGTTATCCAGTGATTGGTTTGAGAAAAAACTGGTATGCATTCATTTGTAAATGTGTGGACTACAGGAATCAAAAAGCAAAGTGTGTGAAAATGTTGTCCTGAAAAATTTGGGGGTGCCTTATACACTACACTGTTGTCTTTATCATGTATCGCAGTTATTCCCACTTTTAAGGAACAGATATCTTGCTCACATGGCTTGTTGAAGAACTGCAGATTAAGTAAAATATGTTACATTTCTGAAGCCAGCAGTTTTAATCGCAAACACCATCTTTTGACATCCGGCACTCTGAATACTGAACACAAGTGTGTAAACAGTTAAACTCCTCACTTATCCAACATGTAAAATAAATGTATTTGATTTCATTTGTACTTTTTTATTAAAGATATCAATTATTAATTAATTAACAAATATGTTGATGGGCAGAAAAAACCCATTGGATCAACCTTTATCAAAATCTACAACTCACAACCAGATTAAAATTAAGTTACGTATACAATGTCCAATCTAAAGATGGAGGTTGACTACTTTAAAAGTGACTAATATTACAGACATAGACAAGTTACAGCCACAAAAGAAATGAATGAAAGAAAATACCAAAAAACAGCTTGTTCTTTCAAGAAAACAGAGACCAAAGTTCAAAAACCAAAAGACAGCTGAATATTCCAAAAAAACTTCTGATTGTGCACACACCAAACACCAAGGAACACCATGGGGTCTGAGATCAGTTCTCAAATTGTGCATACCTGTGATTCATAAAAATGAACGTACACTTGTATAAATGTGCATACTTCAAATTTAGGCATGGGTCATCTATAAATCACAAATTATTGTGAAATTGTCAGCACGTGAACGAGCTCAATGCTCCGCCTCAATTACTGCTATAATTTTTTACAGAGGCTGAAACTGAGACCCTCCTATCAGAGATATGTGATCGAGGACACTATTTGGGAGCCTTTCCAGTGGCATCACCACTAAGACTAAATACATGTCTTGGCAGTGTGTAACAGGAGCAGTGAATGAAGGAGGGAACCAGCAATGGTCGCTTAAGGACGTCAAAAAGAAATGGGCAAATTTAAAACCTACAAGCCAAAAAACGTATTGCTGAACACAGGAGAAGTGACGTGCCACAGCTTTCCCCCGAAGACGACAAAATCACATCAATAATTGGGGAGATGTCCATTGGGCGACTCTGACATGTTCACTGTAGGTTTAGAAGGTGGGTTGTCTTCACACTAAACTGATAAAAAAATGCTATAAATTATCTAGAACAATGTAACCAAATTGGCATTTTATTTATATAGATGAAATGGCTGAGCGAGAGGCCACCGTGAGGCGCAAAGTTCTGGCTAAAAATGTGTTGCACTGGGTCACAGCAAAAGATAATTCCTACCACTCAGGAGGAATCCCTTAGGCCCTCTCTGAAGTCCACATCTGTTTTGGGTCATGGCAAGGTGCTATCTGAATCCGTCCTGCAGTCACAAATCAGTCGGTTGGTGAACTAGTCACTGAACTGAAGCAGTTCCAGCCTCAAGGCATGTTCCAACGCTGCTGTTGCGCACGATAAAGGGGTCGTTGATTGACCCCGGCCATCTGGCAATGGCGTTGAGGAGTACCCTACGGGCATCGCATATGATCTGCACATTTATGGAATGGTAATTTTCACAATTAACATACACATACTCATTGACGGACGGTGCCCGTATGGCAACATGGGTGCAGTCGATGGCACCTATAACACTGGGGAAGCCAGTGGAGCGCTCAAAATCCCCCTTTATGGGCATCTGCTCTGCAGCTGTGTAGGGGAACTGGATGTAACGCAGGGACAAAAGAATGATGCCTCTGAGTACAGCAGGCATTATACGACTGAAAGATGGTTGTGATTTACCCGACCGGTCACTGAGCTCTCTTTGAAAGGTTCTTGTAGCCAGAAACCCAAGAATGGACAGCACTTAGACAGGGACAACTATGGCTTGGTTGCACTGCGCCCGTCTCCAGATTTGGGCTAAGCTGGTCACACTGATCTAAGAGAATAGCCCTGGGGAAACGATATCGACTCATGCGTCACTCATGCTCTTGGGCAAAGAACTCTGCCTGGTCCCTAAACACTTGTTCTCTGCGTAATGCACGATTTGCCAAGTCTTCAAGGAGAGCTAGCTCAACCATTGTTCGTAGCCTAGTTGTAGATCTAAATGTACATTGTATTTATAGAATTCCCTTAATGAGTTACACCTGTGTGAACATAAACTTTTATTTATCACGTTTACTCCAATTACAAGTATCTTATTCATTTGGGTAGGGTAGCATGGCTTATATCAATTTTAGGAACATATGATTTTGAAATTGTCTTTGAGTTCCTGCAAAATCAGATATTTTAACTGACTTTTAATGGACCTGGATGATATTGTTATTTGTGAAATTATGTGTATTTAGGAAAGTATAATATTGTTTTGGCCATATTTTAATTTAGGTTTCTTTTTTTATTATTGTAGTATAACTATCCGGCACACTTCGTATTAAACTTGAATGGCACTCAGAAAAATGCTGTTTCGTATTAAATAATACTGCACGCGCACAAACTAGGCTTGTGCACGTCGTTATGTCTGGTTGGGGTTGGGGGGGATTAGCTGGCCAAAAAACTATTGCTGGGGGGCCAGATTTTTCCCGTGGTTTTCCAACCCAGGCTCTAGAGCATCAGATCAAAGAATTTGGGAACATGCCTGTTGGTTGTACATGACAGCCTTGAGGTTCTTCTCTCCTCTGAATGAGGATATGCAGATGTCCTTCACATAGCCTGATTACAGAGGGTAAGGAAACAATATTCAGTGGTTTAGGAATAACAATTGCTTCCTCATTGCTTCAAAGAGGAGACCGGAAAGTGATGTGGAATAAATAATAAATAAAAAAAATAAAAAATCAAGCATCGTCTGTCTTTGTGCAATATACATATTTGTTATGCTCTGTGGGGGGTGAAATATTGTTTGATTTACAGGGAATCTCTGAACATGTCCTATTGCAATCTCAGCAGTTATTTTCTCAAGCTAAGCCAGAGCATTTTGATTACAGCCACAGTGATCATGACTTAGTTTCAGAGATTATAGAACTATTACTTCTCGAGGCAATCCAAGTGCATTATGAGGCATGAGACCATTAAGTTCTGCACTCACTGACTCAGGAACCTTTCAGCAGTGACATTATCCTAGTAGGTTTTACTTTAGAAGCAATAGAAAGAAAAACAATGAATAATCCATATTGCCTCACATTTCACATGGAACAATTGACTTGCAAAATATCAGGATCCCACATGTTGCCTTTAATGAGTTTAAGGACCATTAAAAGCCCAACACTCTTAGCTCTACAGGCAAGGGTAAATGAGGTTCAGCAAAGGTCTTGCTGAGGTGTTCAAAATGCTCCAATTTAGAACATAATGTCTGGATGGGGACAAAATACCATTAAGGAGCCCAAGGGAATTATGAATAAATGCATACATCATATTCATTACAGATGACAAGACTAATTTAATAAAGAAAAAACTTCACAGTCATAACACTTTCATTATTTCCCAACGGCTGCAAAGACTGCGGTCCTGGCTAATACTGCCGATTATGACATGCACATGGCAGCTTTATGTAGCTTTCCAGCACAGTTATTTCTGCCATTTCACCTTTAAGTGCACATTACATATACTTTAGGAGCATTAACAACTACGCCAGAATGAACAAAACAGAAACGTCAGTGTAGATTCATCGAAATAAAAAAATTATGGTCGCTACGTCTGCAGTCGATGGAACCCAAAACCCTGGGAAGGGTTCTGAGCTGCTGCACGGTGATGAAGGAAAAACAATGTACTCACTGGCATGTTGGACTAGACATGAACAAACTGCATGAATAGCCGAACTGACCGTGCTCTGGCTGGCTCATGCCAACCACCAAACTGATGGTATGCTGGAATGAACCAGTGGTCAGAAAGGCAAGGATTGCTGTTACTTTAAGCGCAACTTGGAACGTGTGCGCAGGAACCTGTTGTGTTGTCCTCGATGTCAGCTGCAACTATCCCGCAGACCTCAGCACTCCCTGCAGCACTGCATGGGATAGGTGCAGCAGTCAGATCACAGAAGGTACTGCATGTCAACACTTAAAAATCCAGGTTTCATACCCTCTGCATCTTCGGCGGGCAATTATGTACTCCAATTATGCCTACAAATTGAATAAGGAATAGTCATCCACATAGACGTATGACCAAAGAAATCACAGAAATATTAAAGATCTTTTTTCTGGCTTACCAAATAGGCTAAACCTGCTCTTGAGCAATTTGATAAATCTTCTTCAAATCATCTCTGCAAATAGCCTCCATAATGTGCAGGAGCGTCATGCACAAATTGCTTAATCATAGCCATTTTTATATTAGGTATGATACTGATACATATGTAGGTGTATCCAGCCCATTAGTACATTTTAAGCCTTTTAGGAAGATAATGTTTTTTGGAAAATGAGAATGTTGTTCTTGGTGCATCATGGCACACACATTCATTTTAACTACAGGCACACAATTAAAATTAAAAGATTGTTCAAATTCAAGTTGTATTTAACAAACTCTTAAAAACAGAAAAATACAGGAATAAAAAAAGACAATGAACAATAAAAGCAAAGTATGAATTTTTCCTGTTTGTGGGCTTTATATCAAAGTCAAATTGGACAGCATATGATCCACGAAAACCATTGATTGGCTTTTGAATAGGCAGTGATCATGCACGCATTGCACGGGAGAGCCCCCAGATTAGCAATCCACCCCCGGGCTGCGTCATACGTCATATGCCTGAAGCATGGAGCTATATGATAGCCATGGTAGATTAAAACAAGAAGCTATATGATAGCCATGGTAGGTCAAAACATGAAGCTATATTTGTAATGAACATGAGCCTAGCAATTTTTTATGGAAATAAAAGCAATAAAACAATAAAATGGATTTATTAATTCATTTCTTCATCTCTAATTTCTCTTATTACATTAGCAGGGTGTTAGACATCTTGGAAGTCGTGAAAGTGCTGTAATTTCCACACGGTGAAACCAAAATGTACAATAAAAGTCTTTAATAAAAGCTGAGTGTCTGCACTTTAACCACGTGCGAATTGTTTGATTACAAAAACAATTGTGGAGTACAGAGCCAAATGAATAAAAAATATATGCCTTTTTCCCAAACATTATAGAGCTCACTGTAAATTGGATATATTGCCATGCAACTTCCATACAACTTGTGTGGCCATTCAAATTGGAATTTTCATCCCAATCAATTTGTTTAGTATGCCATTCAAAATAATTTTGATCTGAGCAAAAAATTGGAACTGAGCATTAAGCTCTGCAGTCTGAACATAGCCCAGTTTATTCCCTTCTGGCCTTCTAATATTTATTCAAAATGAAATAAAGACAACACCATCTTTAAAGAAAGTACACTGTGATTATTAATTCATCTTAAGCATTAATAACGTATACCCTGTAATGCCATTTACATTCTGAAGTTTTAAAAGGGTTCTTATTTGTGTACTTCAATAATAATAATAGATTGCTCAGAAGAGTACAGCATCTATAGAAGCTTTGCTACATATCTCTTGCTGCACTTACTTAACCTGTATTCTGGCACCTCATAAAAATATTAAATGTGCTGGGTGGAAAGGGAGTAGCCTGCAAGGTTAATACCTGGAGACAGACACTTCTCTATAAATTTGCCATCCACTCTATTTAAAGCCATTTATAGAAGGACCTAAAAACTAAGCCTTTAAAAAGGACAAAAGCTTTCCTCATTATTTTGATTTGTGTAAGTGGCAATCAAGCGCTGCCCTTTCGGGTCCCTCCACCTCAGCCCCCGCTTTTAGCAGCTCACGCTGTCTCAGTTAAATGCCTAGAGGGCAGAGGAGGTGCAAGTTTCCTCCTGATGATGGTGTACGCGACTCTCCAAATGACAAGTGTCAGATAGGGCCTGTGGTACTCATCCCCTGCATGCTATCTGGTCATCACAACTTCAACACTGACATGCCCTCCATTATCCATCACGGAGTTATACATGCCAATCATGTAATAATCAAAAACAGTCATTTGAAAATCAAAACCTACAGTTTTCCTGTCTTGGAGCAACAGAAGGAAGAGCAGTAGGCAATTGCTGAGGGGAAAAAATACTGTTCGCTCAGTGGCACTACTTAATTTATTAAAAAGCAATGTTTCAGCATTCTTAAATACTTTTGACAAGTATGGGCCACTTGGGTTGACCTGACCACGAAGCAATACATTTAATTGATAGTTACAGTACATTGCTGGCATTTAGGAGACGTTCTTATCTAGAGCAATTTATACCTTTTTTTTTTGGAACATGGCAGATGCAATCACAAAAGGTGGGGGTGGGGCGGGGGGTTCCGAAGCAATTGCAGACTGGGGACTTTAACCAAATGCTTCAGATGCATAAATAACAGTATTGTACAATTAAAATGTCTTACAAAAGCAGACTTTAAACTGTGGAACAGGGATGTCTGTGGCCCTAAACAGCTGCTTAGAGTGTCTATGCCAGCAGCCAGGTCTGCTGTCAGTCTTTCTATTGTATGGTTGAACTTTTATCCATCTCCTATGTAGCTGTGTTAAAGGTGGCTCTGTGATAGTGTTGACTGAGGTTTGTGTTGTTTTCACAACACTCATGTCTGGAAAATGCATGTTAATAATATAATAATAATAATAAGAACCAGAATATGGGCTATGGTACTGAAGTGTAATAAATACATTTCCCTCAGGGGAAAATGCATTGGAAAAGAACATTCAATAAAAGTGCTCCTTAAAAAGGTGAAGGTGTCACAGTGGTAATTTGATAGCACTATTGATTCTAAATTGAATTTTTTTTTTATTTTTATTTTTTTTAATTTACAGGTTTTACATCTATCAATAGCACACACACACACACAGATGATCACACACAAACACGCAATACAAATACATATTTTAACACTATTCAATAAACATGTACATTAAATACTCTACGAAAGCATTCAAACACAAAGATGATTCACACATAATTTTCATCGCTGGATGTGCTGAGCATGTGTGTGTGTGTGCATCGTGAACACCCTCGCAGCCTGTGTACATTCACCAGTCTTCCTGGCATGTCTCAATAGAGTCTGTCCCTTTATCCCTGTATTCAGGTGGTTGTTAACACAAGCTGAGAGCCCACTGCATGATGAGCCAAATGAAGCCAGCTGTTTTCCTGGTTCAACGTTAAACAGCTCCCACTCGGCCTGCCGAGTCCCCCCTGCTGTGGGCTATGTGTTGTTTCTCACTGGCCAACAAGGAATGTGAGGTTACTTTTGGTCTTATCAAAAAATGCTAGTTGAAAAAAACTGCCAAATGAACTTCAGGGGAATCACAAACATTTCATGGAGTGCTGCATGTGAGGTGAGGTCCAGAGCCTGAGGTTTTGATGATTTTTGACAAGTTTTAAACTCCCCTTCAGATCAAGTGTATGCTGATACTGCTAAAGCGAGATAGTTCTAGCCATAGTTTGCCAGCCGACTAGGGTATAAATTCAGTGCAGCCTGGCTATTTTAATAGCTATTGTTCAGTTATGAAAGCTAGTCTGAAGAAGTTCAGACGAGCTTCCTTGCTAGGATAACTAGTACATGACACTTGCACTTTACAAATACAAAAAAAGAAGATTTTGGTACACTAAGGTTGCAAGCCTCTTCACTAAGCTTTCATACAGTAATTTTTCATCAGAACATTTGAGGAAGATTAGAGGTAGTCTTTTTCGAATGCACCGATTGAGTAGCTTTTAAACCACTGGATTCAATTCAAATGTTACACAATAGGGCATGCTAAGGATGTGGATACATTTCAGTCTTAATACAATTGTGGGATCAATGCTTTTGGTTCTAGTGAAGGTTAGTACATGTGCTGTGTCGTGGAAAAATATAATTCGAACTGTTGAGGGAATAATCGATTCTGAGGTTAGAAGGACCACTGTGATTAGGCACTCTTTATTATATTCAGAATGGAGAGAATTCACCTCATAAGCAAAACATGTATATCTTGCGTCAGGGCAAAACAACTTTATCTAACTGGTGAAGAACAAACCGACACACACACACACACAATTGTGATTACTTAAAAATGATTTCTTAAGTGTACACATTCTTTCACAGCTGGAATCATACATAAATTGTGACATCATATAGAATGTAATTATGTAAGATGTAAAATCCTAAACTTTTCACGTTCTGTAAAATAACATGGTGTAGCCTGCTATATAAAATGTGTTGTAGGTAGGATGTAGGTAAATACAAAAAAAAATAAATAAATAAATATGAACCCTAAAATAAACTGTTTGCCAAGCAGCCACTTGGGGACTAGGCTTCCTATTACAGTATAATTGTGCCTGTACAATACATAAGTATTCCAACTATATTGAGCAACATCTTAATGCCAAGAAAGAAGTTCAATAACTCTATCCAAGGGTATGCCAGGTAGCCATCCAATTTTCCAGTTGACACTTTGACAACTTGTTTATCAGCATAAAATATACATGCTCACATTAATATGTTTATATTACTCCACATTATTTTTTAAATTACATGGAAGCATTTTATTTTGGTTAGTCTTTAATCTAACCAGACAAAGCCCTTATAATTAGCATTTAAATCACCTTTATGGATTTATGTTGTGGCCAACTGCATTTGCATTTTTATAGTGGATTTATAGACATCAGGGGTGCATGTAGTGAGCATGTAATCTATACATTCCATTAACAAATACCCTATTTAAAATCCAGTAAACTGTGATCTGGAGGTATGCTGAAAACTTTCTGGTATATTGCACTTCTCCCACCTGTTGCCGAACTCTTTACTGAAATCTTAAATTTCAAACTGATTAGACCATTGTACACCGTTCTCTCTTTTTTGGGAAACCAATGCCATTTTCTTTTGATGACAGATAATGGCTATGTGCACACCAGAAAAGTTATACAGAAAATTAATAATTAATCAAATTGAAATTGGATATTTTGAATTATGATTACTCCATTTTGGCAGTACTGATTTAGAAATTTTTATTCTGATCCCAAGGCATGAAGTATATGTCTGCACTGTGGGATCTAATTTTGTCCACAAAAATGGTGAAATTGCTGAAATTTGGCCAAATGATTTTAACAACTGACCAATTACACTGAACTACCCAATGCTCACATTCTTCCATCACACCCCATGTAAATGTTCAGTGTTAAATCAACTCTGATAGAGCACATTTGAGCCCTCTTGGGACTCATATGAACTAGAATAATGAACTTGTTAGAATTAAAATAACACTGAGCATTATTATACTTTGCATCGATTATAAGTAACTATGAGTATGTCATCTTGATTATTCCAGTTTAAGGTCTTGCCCCATTCCAAAAATCATCTGATGATTTGAATTTGATTTGAATCATCTTAAAATGTAACATCCTTAGCAAGATCATTTGTGTAAATAGTGAAAAGCAGAGTTGGTGTGTCAGATAATGTAATTGTATATGACTCAGTAGCCCTAAACTACATGTTAGCAATATGTATAACATTATTTAGTATATTGCCATTTCTAAGTAATCTTAGTTATTGTTTGCTGTAGCAATCATAGGTCTGATAGTATTTGATTTCCTGACAGATATAATTTCAATGTGGTAGCCCTGGTTTTGTTTATGACCCATAAATATGCATGACGTTTTGTTTACTACCAATCATTTGATGGTCTTCACTTCCACTACAAATGGACAGCTTCTCTGGTTTGAAAACTGTATCAGCCTGCCAGTTTTATGCAGCTTTCTTAACTGATAATGAAGGAACCATTCTGTGTGTGAGGGTTTTTTTGTACCCCGTGCAGCTCATGGAACCGTGTCAGTATGTCTCCTATCCTCTGTGGGGGGGGTTTATCTGATCAGCCCCAATGTGCAGAGAACAGATAAAGTACCTTCCTCACTGTGAAAATCAAGGGCAGCTGTATCTCCAGTGATAGACGAGAGAAATGATGAGCCTCTTTCCTGCTACTAATGGTGAATCGCTTCGGGACCTATGGACAAAGAGGACCTCAGACTAAGCCCAGATGGCTGAAATTCCTTTTCCCTTTCGCTCCTGTTTATATCTCTCGCTCAATTCCTGGTGATCAACCTTGCAGAGCTTGTTTCCGAGCTCCAGGGACCCCTTCCATTAGCCCAAAAACCAGAGGCAAGCACAACATTGTTAAAGTGTTATGTCCCTCGGAAGAAAGGAAAATGGAAGTGGACATTCATCATCTAGAAATACGTTCTTTCTACTTTTTCCTTTGGCTTGCTCTTATATTTATACATATATTTTCAGTGCTTGACCTTGATTGAGCAACCATACACATGACAGTATTTCAGTGTTTACTTTCATATATCATGTGCTGCAATAGAAAATTCAATTAAATATTCATACCAGGGTCATCAACAGTGACTATAAATACCTCAAACAATGAACAGAATAAATTGGCACTTGTCACAGGGTGCAATAGAGTAAAGTATATGTATATATTATGGGATGATTTTGTATGAATTTTGCAACTAATGGCAATTAATTCATTTTTTGTTCATGTCAGTGGTGTTGTATTGAAGCAGGTGTTTCATCTTGTTTTCATTGTGTGATTAAATTATTGTCCTTCCCTTTATGTTACCCTGACATACTCATTCCTAAAGTCATTTGTTGTATTTATAATGCTTGTGCTGACTATGAATGAGCATACACGCATTGTGCCCTTACTTCTAGGCTGTTTGATGAAAGTATTTGGTCATGGCACCCTTTATATTTTAGTTTGTTTCTTCAATTGAGAAAGTCTGCCTTAGGGAAAGAACCATGTTACAGAGAGACTTTTTGTTTTATTTACTTTAAAAAATATATACAGATGTCTGATTGTATGATGATTCAAAGCTATTTTATCATGCAATACCATTCAGGAGAACTGTATGGCTGTTGTGGCAGTGTGGGTAAAATATACTACCAAACAACCATGAGAATAGGTGAAAGAGCAGCTTTGATATTATGGTGGGGCATCAGCATTCCCAGTTTCCAGGCTGGGCAAATCCCTCACCTCTACCTGGACTAAAGAAAAGAAAATCACATACATAGCCCCAATCTCAAATCATCCAACAACATCCAACATCCCAGCGCTTTCCATACAGAGAAATACCACAGCACAAGTTAATCAATGCAGGCCATATTAATTTTTCTCTGTAGGTTGCACAATTCCCCTTTTCTTTCTCCATCTTACAGTAGGTAGAATCCCTTAGAGTGTGGCTCCTGCAGCAGAAACATCAACACTGAAGCATAGTCCAAACGCTGTCAGTAGATCCCTGCCTCTCTTCCTTCTGATGATTTATGACTGACCTGTGAAAGTGTTCTCTCACCTCACAGCAGCATCCTGTTCATCCAGGTTTGAGTGTTCTGGTTAAGCTAGCACATGCGGTTTGGTGTTGGGAAAACAGAAATCAAACGTTCTATTGAAAACGTACGTTCTCCCTGTGTCCGCGTGGGTTTCTCCGAGTACTCCGTTTTCCTCCCACAGTCCAAAGACATGCAGGTAGGCTACTTGGAGACTCTAAATTGCCTATAGGTATTAGTGTGTGAGTGAATGGTGTGTGCCCTGCGATAGATTGGTGGCCTGTCCAGGGTGTGTTCCTGCCTCTCACCCAATGCACGCTGGGATAGGCTCCAGCACTCCCCACGACCCTGCTCAGGATAAGCGGGTATAGATAATGGATGGTGCTGAGATTTGGTAAGTGCACTATGCTTTATAGATCATGATATGTCTGTAAAGGCCTGGACAGTGTTTCACTGCTGGTTAACAAGGGCTAAGCTTGTTTGAGTATGTTCTGTGTTAGAATTTTTAATCAAAGGTTTCAGGAAGTTTGCTAGAATTTCACAAAGTGAATGGAGTAGGGTAACTATTCATAGCACATGAACACCCAGGATTAAGGTTACATCACTCTTCATCTGCAGAACAAAACACACTGGCTCACTCTCTCTCACACACACACACACACACACACAATTTTCTGCAGGGATGTATAATTCTTCAGATGGGTTTATAATAATGATCCCTGCATTGCGCTGAGGGACTTAACAATACGCTTTTATCCCAGATCAAGTGTCAGTGTAAAATCCACAATGACAGGTTAAATCAAACGAGCTTGTGGAATACTAGTATGAAGAATATGCCCTTCTGAATTTAAATAAAATTTTACAAAGACAAATGTTTTTTTGTTTTTTTTCTTCTAAAAATCCTAAAGGATGTGAACTTCCATGTGTACCTCAGGTTCCACTGAAGCAGTTTGCCACAAGGGCTTGCTCTCATATTTATTTGCAAAGAGGACAAGGTTGAGGAAAAAACATAATATTCCATATATCTAGAATGAAATGTATACCAATTTCATGCCAGTGAACATACTGTATGTATCAGTTGCACAGTTATATATGTGCACAGTAACAAAAAGGATAGATAGGCTGCAACAAAAATGTAATGCTCTGGCTCTTGCCATATATAATTTATACCAATACAACTTTGTTTGCAACGTAAATACCCCTGTTATATTGACCCATGGTAGTTTTAGTAATATAAAGATTTATGCAAATGTTGTTGAATCTAACTATGTTTATTTCATAATGTATTATTGTCATGTTACTGCCAATTCATACAAAAATTGCAAGGATGTTTGTTAACCTGAGATAACTAAGAAATTACAAAAAAAACAAAGAACAAAAAAAAAAAAAAAACAGAGCTTCCAAGATATAAACTCATCAGGACTGAAGGTCATCTTCATCTATCACTGAAAGTGACTTCAATATACACTTATTTAAATAATACAAATCTTTAATTGAATTGTAAGCTTACATTCCAGGAACTCTTATTTTGTAGATGTGTTTCATATTTAGGTTATTTAACCCATAATCAAAACAGCATTAATTGCCATCACATTGAAATGTTACTAATTTTTTTCTACACTGCCTTTCTGAATGATACATGATTTTCTGTGACCCATTTCCTTTACCTCTAATGCACACCATAACCATTTGATTATATTCTCTGCTTTCTTGTGAAAGACGGCTTATTTTCCCAAATTGAATAATTTAGTACCCAAACTGAACAAATGAGTAGTATGGAATCCCCCTTTTTAAATTGAAATATTAAAATGAGTATGCTTCTATTTCTTACCTCTTTGGTTGAATTGGTTGACCTTTTTGGTTGATATCCTTCTAAGTTTGTACATCTGAGGTTCTGCTGTACTTCTGTACACTGCCGTAGTTCACTGGATCTAATACAGGGGTATAGGAAGCAGATGGGCCGGGGGACATGTCCCCACCCAAAATTGGAAACACCCCCCCCCCCCCCCAATAATTTTACTGAATAAACATTTGCCATGAACTTTTATTTTGAAAGGCATGCTACAGGAAAGCTGCCAAGTCCTTCCGATACAGCAAATATCATTCATTTTAATGGAGTCCAATCTTTAATAAATCACCCAATTCAAATCATGCAGTAGGTAGGCCTACCTACTAACCAGTAAGCTCGATGGGTTTTTTTTTTAAATCACCCCACTCCAATTTTGCACCTCCAGATTTTGCAAGGAAGTTTGCAGTCATATGATTGTATACTATGCTATTATTATGCATCAAAATAAATTGCTTGCCTAATTCAAATTGTATTATATAGTTATTATAAAGTTATATGTATTGTTCAATACCTCATAAATTGAACATGCATCAATTGGGTTTTTGGGTGCCTTATGTGAATCAAAAAATAGAACCTTTTTTGGTTCCATCATGAATCTGGCTACCAATAGACTTTGCTCAAGCTGGAATGCCTTGTAATGTTCGCTGACAGTATCAGAGCCAGGTTTAAAAGTCAGACGGCTCAGTGGTGGTCTTCATTTAATTTATTTCCTGCATTCTATCGTCCAAAAATATGGCAACAAAAGCAGCTCAAAAATAGATCCAGTCCAATGTTTAAACTGGTGCAACGCATTGTATTATCATGTCTGAAACACATACAGGGATTTTTAAGATGGGGTGGAAGCAAAGAAATGTAGTAGTTTTTTTTTTCCCGACCAAATATTTTTCTTTATTTATTTCTTAAGTGAAAGTAGGGTTGGGAGAACAGAGAATTCAAAGACTTTTTTGTATGTGTTGTATTTTTGGAATTTTCTCATGTGCCTGCAGCTGACAGTGAAAAGAATGTGTTCTTGAGGACAAACAGTCTGTAAATAGTCTGTAAAATCTGTAAACAGAATTTACCTTTCTGTTTCTCTACATTATACTATATACTCAGATAATGTAAATACATAGGTTTTGATAGATCTGATAAATTCCATATGCGTGAGTTGAGGGTTTGGCTGGTTAGAGAGGTGGAGGGGAGGAGGTGTTGAGGTGTACAGTAGCTCTTCAAACTTGTTCAGTTGGCATGCCTCATCTGCACCCCACATTTATTACATTTTTGTATGCATTTAGTTATGTTTCAAAACAAATGTTTGCGATGTATGTAATTCACACATTTCAATATCAAAGGGTTAAATGAGGGTTTAATTAAGTTGATTAAACATGATACTTTCATTCTTGTGCCCTCTTGAGGTTTTCTACTGTTACCCTATTACTCCACTATAAGATATCTCACATACATCACAATAAATGAACAACAAAGCCAGCTCTTCCAGGTGAGAAAGGATGAGGCTAGCTTGTGCCTGCATCTTTAATACCCATAGCTGGCTCTGGTGGAACCAATGAACGGGCCGACATAGCTCAGGAGGTAAGACCGATTGTCTGGCAGTCGGAGGGTTGCCGGTTCAAACCTCGCCCTGGGCATGTCGAAGTGTCCTTGAGCAAGACACCTAACCCCTAACCCCTAACTGCTCTGGTGAATGAGAGGCATCAATTGTAAAGCGCTTTGGATAAAAGCGCTATATAAATGCAGTCCATTTACCATGAACTTCCACTAAAAATACTATTTAATGTGGGGGTGGGCCAGGGTAGGGGCTTTGGAGCAAATGTGTCCCCCCTAATGTCAAACTCCAATGTGTATGCCCCAGATCTAATACCATGATATACCCCTGCATATGGCAGACAAAAACAGATCGTCAGTGATTCTGGGTGATGAGCCTCACGTTATTCATGCCTGCCTGCCCCTTGCTGCCTTTTGCTCCCCAGCAGATTTTATCAAGGTCTGGGCTTTCCTCACAGCTACAGACCTCTGATTTCTTTTGGATATTTGGTATTTATTGTGCATAATGCCAAAGTAGGCAATTCCATTGTTGGAGTGTGTTAATCCTCCAGTCTTCCTGGGTTGCTTTAAATCTGGATTAATTAACCCTTGCATAAATGTATAAAATATAAAACCCAGGTCAAGAAGAATCCTCATACCTATGTGTTAAAATGTATTTAATATTTGCCCTTTGCCAATGTCATGTATATCCTTATATTGTTTAATGAATTCTCCAATTATATTGCAAAATGCATGTGCTGCTTGGTATTGAAATTATAGCCTATATTTTTTATTTAATATTTTATCATGTGCTCATATGCTTTGTAGCTGACAATGGAACCACCGTTCATTAAAACTGATCCAAATTTGAATATCTGTAACATGCTCACAGTAGATCTTGAATTCCACTCAACCCATGGCTTTTCCTTTTGTGTTGCTGTCAGGGTAGGTAGCTTACAGGCGTGTCCTCAGCGAACATCCATATATTCATTGTCGGTGTCATGACAGACTTGGTCAGGAGGGCTCCTGTGTATATTAAATTTTCTTGAATTCCCACCAAGCAAGATCAAACATGACCTTATAGACAAGTACAGATGCTTTGTGTCCTTGGCGGTATTGACTGCACTCATGTGCAGCTGCAAGCGCCATCACTCAACAGTGTGATTTATGTGGTTTGCAAAGTGGGTCCTTTTTATCAATGTCCAGGTAGGATGCAGTGGAAAACGTAGCCCAACACCCGATCCAATTATCATGGGTTTGGCTTCAAATTCTTCATTCTGGCCTACTCTGACCTCTCTACTGACTTTTAGAGTGATGACATGCATCATCACCCTGCTCTCCTGAAGAGCCCTGGCCTGGGTCACAGCCCTTTGGGAACAACAAACTCCTGTCTGCCTTGATCGATGTCTTTCACCAGCGAGATTAGTTTATTTCTTTTAAATAAAACTAAACCTTTTCGTATAATGTCTAATTGGTTTGGAGAACACATTCAGACCCTTTGTCCACCTTTGAGATCCTTCAGTTTGTGCTTATGGACTGCCACCTTCAATTCACCCCAAAAATGGCGGATGTTAAATTGTTGCCAAAAATTTTAATGTTAATCTGCTCTGACCATTTGTGGTGTGTCATTCATGAAGGATTCGTTCCTTCTGAAAGAATCTTTTTGGTGAACAAAAGGAACTGACTCACCTCCATGCAAGGATTCGTTCCTTTCGTTCAGCTCTCAGTGAAACTGGAAAGTTGCCTTTGGCTGAAGCTGCAGATATTTCTCCTATTCACCATTTTCACCATTTGGTCAGTAGTAGACATTAGCCAACGACAGTATTGATCCGTTTGAGCGCGGCTCTCTGAGCCTCTCTCTGTGTGCTCCCGTCTTTGTGGCGGAAGCAATGACGGTTCAATTCCTGAAGGAATTGGTAAAGGAACTGGACCTGGACCTGTCATTCAAGAACAAATCCATAAAGGAACTGGACCTGGACCTGTTTGAAAACATTTTAGCGGGCTAATTCACGCCACCTATTTACAAGCTAACAGGCTACTTGAGTAAATTGCATGAAAGGGTGCCCATATGGGCTAACCCTAACCCGCATCTCTAGTGTGAGCAAGTGCACTGCAGATAAAGTTTAGGAGGTGAATGATTTTGTTGTTGTAAGAGTTTCACTTCTTTACCAGTGCGGTGTCTAAAAGAGTTAGTTATTCTCATTGTCATCCTCTCCTCTCCCTCATTATTCTGCCATCACTTCTGTGGGACTGCACGGTGGAACGTGACATTTGTCAATAAAAAGGAAAGAAGATGTGGACAGTGTGATTGTCACCCTCAAGCAGATGATTTTGCAATACAGAACCAGAAAAAAAAAACATTGTGATGAGCTAAGCAATGCTCTGAATTTGCAGTCTCCTCAACTGTTATTGTAGCAGGAGCAATGTTTGATCTATTAGTAATTTAGTCCCCATGATCCTTTCAACACCCAAGTCAGTGTTCTCACCTTAAATTGCTGTGGCAGCCTTTCCACTCATCGGATGTGTCTGTTTTAACTACAGGGGAGACCATTATTAACAAAGAGTCAAAAGTCATGCCCCACAGAGGAGGCCTGTCCATCAACACTGCATAATTTCCTACTAACATGAGCACTGATCTTTTTATCAGATGCATATCAGACAGAGGATGGTAGCAGGGAGGTTAATTAAGTGCTTTGCAGACTTCCTCTACCATAATTTCTAATATATATATATATATATATATATATATATATATATAATTTTTATTTTTTTAAATTAATGTTAATGTTTTGATTAGGGGAAATGCTAACCTTCAGCCCCTCACTTCAGCACAGCAGAAGTAACTGAACAGTTAGCCATGCTAACTAACCTTCTAACCAGCTATTAATCTGAATGCACTGAGCAAGCAAATCACACCCTATTCAGCTGGTCACCAACTGTGTGTGACTCTCTAGGACAGACAGGTGGGGAACAGTCTATATTCAATTAGTCAGTCTTTTTATTTGATTCATTAAAAATAAATTCTTAACTACTAAGAATATCCACATGGGTTGTTTGTATTTTTTTTAAATTTAAATGCATAATGTCTAAAATTTTGTTAAGGAGACTCAGTATGATTACATAACTGACCAGAGGGAAAGCTCTAAAATACTGACTGGAAGCTGTAACACGAGAAACTACTACCTTAAAGGGCCAAGCCAGACGCCCAGCGGCTCATCCAGCATTACAGCAGGCTTATCCAGCATCACAGCATCGATTCAGCACCAACAGCGACCTAATTTCACAAAGATTATGAAACATTATGTTGCAAAACAATTTCCTTGAAATAAAGGACTGTATCAGTTTCAACATTTTAATTTCTCATTTATATTGGTTTTGTTATATAGGTAAGGGAACATGTGCCAAGACAGTACAGGGAACATTGGGAAAAGCACAAAATGTGAAGAATGGAGAAAATACTTGAAGAAATACAATGTGCAATATGTATTTTTTTTTTGGTAATTTCGTCAGTCATAATGAATTCCGCTCGTTTCTCCCTTCCCTTGCTCCCGCTTTGTCGATTGAGCTTTTACACATATACTATCTCTCTCCTCTTACTCATCAATTCCACAGGGATAACAGACATATCAACAGCATTTAGCGCAGTTGTCTTTAGCCTTATTTTCTCCAGTAATGGAGGATACAAAGATGTGAATTTGCGTTTGATCGCCATTTTATTTAGACACACTTCATGCATCTGCCTTTAACATTTCCCAGCTATTTATTTTGATGATTACCTGTACAATAACTTAATAGAATGGTATATCGGAAGCTATTTGTTAGGAAGATTTCCCGCATTACTTAGATTATTCCTTTACCGTGAATACATTTACCTATTTTATATTAGCCAAATTTGAAAATGCATAGCTTACTCTCTGAGACTTTCAAAAAAATAATAAAGACCACATCTTTGCACCCAGTTGCAAGCTAAAATAGACCAGCAGCTCCAGAATCCTGCAACGTTGGCCACTTATTATGGGATAGTTCAGCTCTGAATGAACAGACCGGGTTTCTGGGAATGCTTGGCTCAGCAAGAGTAGACAGAGATAAAGGTCACAGGCAGACACTCCGTTTCATTAAAGGCTGACTGCGATGAAATTAGAACCTCGCAAATCTTTGTGTACAATCTATTACAACAAAGCAGAACACAAGAAAAAGACAGAACAACAGACTGACAATGAAGAGCAGATTGATGTTATTCAAAGGGATGAAGAAGCTGTGCACAGTTGCTTTCGAAGACATCAGAATTTATGTTTCTTTTGGGACAATGTGTAATTCATACATAGCCCTTTACATTATGGTCAGTCTTTGTGTCTTCACATATAACAGTTAATTAGAATGATAGTTCATTGCATTCATTATGAACATAGCCAATCATTCAGCTGTTCTGACCATTCACACAAACAACCATGCACGAAGGGGAGAGCCAGTTGCCTCAAGGTTGCAGAACAACCTTGCCAATGTGTAAGAATCTAAAATTGATTGGTGGTGTGGTAGAACTGTTCATTCACTGCCCTGTTGGTTAGTCCTGTTACAGATTTGTGTTCACAGTGATAGTTGTTGGGGAGTCACGTAGGGGCACATGTGAACATCACCATGCTATATGTTCCAAGTAGCATGTAACATTCAGAAAATATGTTTTGTACACTGTTGAAGTTTTGGGTATTGAATGGATCAGCACTCTTTTGGGTAAATCTTCGATCCTGGTCCTGGCAGACCACAAGTGTCTGTTGGTTTTCGTTTTTAGTCAGAACTTAATTGATCAATTAAAGCAGTTGATTACACAAATAACTCACCTCACCTGGTTTCTTGGGTGTATTGACTGCTGATATAAAGTCCACTGGTCTAATATATCCTTCATTTTGAATGTAAAAATAAGGGTGAGAAAACACAACTGTTCTGAGCAGTCCTTGATGGAGAACTTCAAAAATTGATACATTGGGTATGAAAGGTCAGGCCTTTGATGACTCTGATGTGAGTTTGTGAAGTCTGTGGTTAATTCCTGGGTTAATGGAGAAAAATCTGTTAAAGAAAAGAGTTTGTGTGGTGCTCCGTGTAGCTGGTAAATACTGTTAGTTAGCTTAATTCTTGCAATTTTTGCTTTTCCAATATTTTGTTATATGTCTGTCATGGTACTCAAGAAAGTCAGCAGCATCTTTCCACAATAAATGGAGCTTCATATCATTCCAGCCATACCACCAGGTCCCTTCTCCTGCCGAATGGCTGAAGTTTAGAATGTGTGGGCTTGGTTAGTACTCTCAAATTGCCCCCTAATCATTCCCTGTTTTAATTGGTGAAAAAAGTTATCTTCCTCTCCACCTTAGCTAATGAGTGGTGAGCGATCTGGGGCAAAATGGCTGCCATGCATCATCCAGGTGGATGCTACACACTGGTGGTGGGTGAGGTGAGTTCCTATGCATCACTGTAAAGCACTTTGAGCATTCGGAAAAGTTCTATATAATTGCTATGATTAAATAATTCATTCATTCATTCATGCCATGCCTGATGTCTGCTTCTGCCAATGCTAACTAACAAAGAATGTGTGCCCACTACTGGCAGTCTCACATAAGGACTTGGGACTTGTACAGAATGGTGTGTGCTGTAACAGGTAGCTAGTAAAGTGAAATGACATGTTTGATGCCCTTGGCTCTGTTGGCTCCACCATTTTTAATTTATTGTGTCTTAACCTTCAATTCATTCAGTTCTCAAGTTAAATCAGTAATTATGAAACACTGGTATATTTTAGCAGCAGATAAAACTATACATAATGGATCTGAAGACCCTCCTTGATTTACCTATAAGAGAGCTAAACATATTTGTTATCCTTGTACTGTAAGGGCAGATATCAAGGCACCATCAAAACAGGCTATCTCCCCAGAGGTTGTACTTCATGTAAATTTATGGATCACACTAAGGTATCCTATGTAAATGGTAAAAGTTAAAAATAATATTAAAGTTCGGGTAACTGTTGGAAAAACTTAAACACATGTGAAAGTACAGAACATAGAAGCATCAAGGTATGTGATGTTGTATCTTATACAGCATTTCATTTTACAGTAAAAATAAAATAAAATAGAAGACCTTAGATGTACAGGCATTGACTAAACTAAAGATAAATTGGAGAGAAGACATATGGTAAAAGAGCTTTAAAACTGCAAGCTGGATGAATTAATGAACTGAATTGCCTAACACCAATTCAATAAATTGAGTTCCTCCTCCATCCTTACCTTTATGTTGTCTATTGCTAAATGTTTGGTTTGCTTTACATGTATTTATAGAAAGTAAAGATACAATGTCTTTTGTCCTTATGATATGCTGAATGTAAGACAAATCTGTCACTAATTGAACAATGTATTACTAGTATATTTTGATTTAGTTTACCCCTGCCTTTCATTCCATATTTATTCTGTTTATAGTTATCTTTAATCTATAAAAATGAGCATTATTTGCAGTATTATTCTTTGTATTTGAAAGAATAATACTGCACTGAAACTATTTGCAACTGTCTATTAAAGAACAATACAATCAAGACCCTTAGTGTGTTTACAAGGTTCATAAGCAACAAACATTCTCTTAAGTGGGTTTCCCAAACACAATCGTTAGACAGACTGTTAAGAGGAACTTAAGAAAGAGCTTCTTTGAAAAGCGTATTTTGCTACAGCTTGAGGAGTTGAAAAACCAATGTTGTGAGTTTTTATGTCACTCATTTTTAGCCAATCTGCACTGAAAAATGAAGTCCTCAAAATATGAGAATAGGCTATTGTGTTCTCATGAATCTATAACCATTTTGATTCTGGGCATCTATTTAAACTAAATTCATATATATTAAAATAAAAGATTCCACAAATAATAAACTAAAGAAGGAATTTTTCCTGAAAATTACCCACCCCAAGGTTCATCTGTGAAATGGTCTAGTGGATTAAAGTTGACCCTGATTGCTGCATTTATTCTCACAATTGTTCTGCACCTTTGGTTCAGGCTCAGGATTCTCTGAAGCGCAGCCATGACAATTTAGCCTATTGTCCACAATGCAGAGGTGGGAATGTTTTGGCCTTTTTTATACAATTATACGGAGGCAGCAATTTGTTTTATTAATAGCATTTAATTTGATTATCATTTGCTTATCAATTGCATTTAATTGGATTAGAAATCAAGTTAACAATGTGACATCATCATGTTCAATTTAATTTAATACACTGTCATTTAAAATCATATGCAAATACAGTTTGAATATGAGGCTGCTACTCCTTAGGCTATTGTAGACTGTGATACACACGCTTTGAAAATGCATGCGTATTGCGTGTGCTGCCAGAGTGGATGACTGCAAGTGGAATCTCAAAGAAGTTCTTTGCTGCGAACATGTCACCTAGATGGCTCGTAACTTTAGAGTGAATTAAAGAGACACTTTTGTTACGAATGTTTGGGAAAGCCACGTTATTTTAAGAATGATCGTAAGAGACATTTAAAGAGGTTCTTAGCTTTAAGAGGCTTTTGAGTAATCCACTGCAGTTTAACATGGGTGAGCTGTACCTAGAGGCTGCCCTTTTTATTTTTGTTTCACACTGAAGAAAGCTCAGTGCTGAAATGTTTGTTGTAAGTCTTCAATGAAAAGATATAAATTTAAACGTGTTTGAGGCATATTTTGGTGTGCAGAGCGGTTTGTTTTTCTTTGATTATTTGCGATCAAAAATATAGATTGAAAAAATGACCAGTTGTCAGTTTGTTTTAATCTGCTTAGGCTACAATTGTATAATACAGCAATTCTACCAAGCGAGACATAAATGGCGGGTGTAGCCAGTTGTATTTTCGATCCATGTGCCATGGACCAAGTTTTATTGTCTTAACCAATTGCTAGAATTCCATATGTGTAAATTATGCCAGCAAATACCATTTTTAAAAGTGAGAAACAGACCCATGTTCAACAGATTGTTAGTTAACCAAACTGAATTAAGAGATCGGTAGCAAAAGCAATACTGCTCAGGGTCACCAGAACAATAGGAGCGAGCTAGCATTTGACCCGGCGTCACTCTTGTACTTTTAGAAAATATAAATTGATATGTACATTGGTTGAATTCATAATTTCAATCTTTGACAAAAAACAATATTGCTGTCCCTCCAAAGCACAAGGGCAGGCAGACTGACAAGCCTAGTGGCAGCAATCACATTCTCCCACATGGATCTGACTTGAATTAGCTCCACAAAATGTGATGTGTGAGATTGCCAGTACATCATAGATATGCCTTAGCATGGTTATTTCATACTATTTTCAAGTTCAAAATCCTGCATAGTCTGTCTTTAAGTGAATGTGCATATTAGCTAGCTAGCTACTATCTTGACTACACATTAATGATCTAGCTAGAATACTTGAGCCAGCATAGCAGAACTAGTTAGCTAGCAGTCAGCTAACAATCTGCCGAACTGTCTTTTAGAAAGGTAGTTGCTGGCTTATTCATCGTATAATTTACACATATATCATTCGATTAATTTACTTGCTTGACTACCTAGAAAAGTGCCTGGCACATGGACAAATAATACAACTGGCTGCAAACCTGCTTGTGGTAACTTGTTTTTACTTTTGCATCATGTGACTGGCGAAAAGATCATTTTTACCAAGTTAGCAACTGTAATTATGGGGATGGGTCGTTGTGAAATGTGAATTGAAACTTCACCTTGAAATTTCAGAGATGAAGGCTGAAATTTAATTTAATTTAGTCTCAACTTAAAAAAAAAACATAGCATTGAAATTCTAGTAACCATAACTTTGTTATATCAATTTCACTATAGTTGATAAACTATAGCAACTTGCAGTTTCTTGCATTTAGTGATGTCCTGCTGCCTTTGGTGAAGATAATGTAACAATACAACAGGGTGTGCTGGGAACCTCGCACACTGAGGTAAATAGATGCATTCTGATGCACTTATACAAATTGAAGGTCATAGCAGCAACCACAGAGGGTTTAACAACTTTATAATTTGCTTGTGTTTTGATGATGTCCTACTGCCTTTGGTGAAGATCTTTTCACAATAATAGAGGTATGCTGGGAACCCCACACACTCTAGTAATTGGAAACCATGCCACTGATGAAGGCAATGTCCTGAAACTTTTAATTATGTTAACCTCATCTTAACTAAAAACATTGCATCCAGACTTTTTATGATCTTTGATTCCCAGCTGGGGTGCTGCCATTGTAGCCTTGAGCAAGATACTTAATTTGAATTGCTTCAGTATAAATATCCAGTTGTATAAATTGATTTGCTTTTTTGTCTTTACTTTCTTTGTTAAATCTTTACTTCCATGTCTATTGACCAATAAAGAAAAGTATGAGTCAATTTTTAAATCATTGACAAATTAAGCCTTCCAAACTTTCAAGACCTCTTGTGCTCGCAGTGCACTCTCTGTCTGACAATATATCACTGGAATGAAAATAATTAGAACATGAATATGAGCAGATAAAATCTCTGCTATATGGCAAACAGTCAGATTGCTTCTTTCCAACAAGTTATTTCCATTTAAGGAATGCTGTCATGTTTCAACCTGTGCAAACCACAGATTATTATTACTTATTTTTTCTTTCTTGAAAATCTTAATCAAAGGAAATTGGTTCAATCTGCAAAATAAAAATACCAATGATATACTGTATTTTATTTACTTAAATGGCATTCACACAATAATTATATTTTCAAATATTTTTTTCAAATATCAGTCATTCATATGGGAAGTGGAAATACTGTTGTAAAGCCAGGATGCTACCCACATGCTACCATTTAGGCCCTAACAGTTACATTGGTGATGGGTTATTTGGAAAGTATTTTCTAGATATGAAATACATCTTCAACAATCTCTCAGTTGTCATACTTGTGTTAAGACTGAAATGCAGATATACAACCCATCAACTCTCCAAATGATCTATGTGCATTTTAAAAATAGAATACAATAAGATAAAACTTTATTGTCTGTTTTCATGAAAATTTGTCTTGCATCACAAGTTCCAGCAATCTTCATATTAAAAACACTAAACACACACTAGATTGTTGAAGAGCAAGCATTCGAGTCGCCAGCTGAGCAGCGCCATCTTGAATCCAGTACAATGTTACAATATTCAAAATTTTAGATAACTTCCTGAATATTTTTGGGATATTAATAAGCAGTTATACAAGAAAAACAACACCATTGCATTCATCTGCTGAGGAGTTAAATCTGTATTTACTTTCTCTTACATGAAAATAATAAACACAGAGCATGACTTAGTTACAAATGTTCACCCTCAAAACTCCATTGTATGGTACTGCCACAAACTTTTAGTTGTTCAGCTCAGTTCATGGCCAGAAAATATATCTAAAAGCACTTAGCATAGTATTATATTGGTAAGACATTTGGCGCAGTCTAATGGGTGGTCGGCTGGTTGTAAAACCTTATACTTTCATGCAGTTGGGGAATCGATCCCCACTGTGGTGTTTTTTTGGGTACTTGTGATTCCTTTTCTGTCTGTTGCTCTCTACTTTTTACTGCTGTCTATATAAAGTTTAAAACATATAGAAGGAGGGTGGACTGTCTGTTCTCATTTAAAAGCATAGTGTTATAGCAAAAATAAAATTTTGATTAATAACAACATGTGGGCCCCGGACATAAAGATATCAGAAATATTACAAGTAGACCATATTCACCATATAATGCACCATCAAAATGTCTGTGTCAAGTAACACATTTGGTGCACTCATCAGATCACTGTAGACCTAACTCGGAGGGGGGGAAGGGGGGTTGTGTTGGATTCTGTGGAGCAGGGGGGTTCGCTTTGTAAAATCCTTCTTACATTACATTGTTATGAAATGTTCGGTTGCCATTCCGTTTAAAATTTATACTGCTAGTTCCACGATAGGGGATGAATAACGTAATTGCGAAAATAACGTTAATTACCTTAGATAAACATTGGATGTGTGGCCCCCCCTCGTGGCCGTGTGTCCCCCCCCAGCAGTTGTGGCCCTAAACAACCGCATAGACCATTTATGCCACGGGCCGGCCCTGACCTAACTTATATCAGCAGTCTACAGTGTACACTCACTGGCACTAGGTACACCTATCTAGTATTAGGTAGGACCCCATTTTGCCTACAGAACAGCCTGGATTAATCACGGCTTGGGTTCAACAAGGTGATGGAAGCATTCCTATGGGATTTTGGTTCATGCTGACTCAACAGCATTACACAGTTCCTGAAGATTTTACCATACATTCTTGCTGCAAACCTCCCAAGGATTATAAGCAAGATAAGCCTAAAGTTCTCCTTTGAGTAAACCTTTGTTGCAGTTCAGAGATGGAATGTTCCACTTTTTTCATCTGTTAAGCACTTGGCTGGAAGCCAGTTAGCTAATTGGGTGCCTTCATGCTGACAAGGGGTTTGCCCTGTCAGGAGCAAATCGGGCTGTTGTTAGATAGTTTGCCTCCATTGTTAAGTTGCTAATGTTAACTGTAGTTAATTATAATCCGATTTCTGCATTAATTTTGTCTGTATTTTCTGCAGAGATATATATAAAAAACATCACCTAGCTATTACAAGGGTTGTTTTCTTACAGTTACTGCCTCTTAATAAAAGCTAGCTAAGATTTTGCATTTGGTTGTTCTTTTTTGTGTTATTGATTAAACTATCTCAATAGTAACTTACTATGTAGTAACTTATATCTAGACTGAGGAAGAGATTTAAACTAGGGACTTGGGGGGCAGGGAGGTTAGACAGTGAAAATGGTAGGGAGGTGCAGACTGCCCAGATGGAAGCTGATAGGCTACCTATAATAGAACACTGATAAAAATCTCTATAAAGCAACATTTTTTAAGGGTGGATATAGAGCAATGCAGGTTGTTGTGGAAGCGGGAGGGCTAGGTTCGAAGTACTTGTCTGTACAAGGCGTTTTACACTGTCAAGAATAAAAAATACATTTTTGGAACTTGGGGCTGTTACGAATAGCGGGGGCTATGACAAACAGTAGTTGGAATTACAGTGACATGGCTCTGGGAAGGAGGTGGGGATGAATATAACATAGAGTACAATATAGAGTGGTACGAACTTATTAGGAAGGATAGATCCAGTAAGAGAGGTGGGGGTGTGGCTCTCTATGTAAAAGAAAATCTTAATATGAAGGAAATTCCAGAAATTGACCAACTCTGGGCGAGTGAGGACATTTGTATTAGGAACATGAGAAGGCCCTTAACATAGGTGCATGTTACTGGTCGCCAGCATCAGACAATAGCATGCATACAGTGCTCTTTGAAAATATAAAACAAGTTGTCAGGAAGGTGAGACTATTATTATGGGTGAATTGAATTACCCCGCTCTTAATTGGGAATTTATGACAGGACAAGGAAAATGTGAGGAAGAATTTTTAGATTTTTTGTATGTCAGTCAGCCGACAAGAGGGAAATTGGTTCTGGATGTCGTGCTATGTACTGATCTTGACAGAATTTGCAGCATAGAGGTAGTGGAGCTACTTGGGACAAGTGATCATTTCGCAGTCAGTTTTGATATATTTAGGCAAATAAAGAAGGCATCCTCTAAGTCCAGAATCTTTCATTTTAGGCATGCCAACTTTAACAATATGCGAGCAAGTTTAAGTAATATAGACTAGGTGCAACTTCTTGATTGTTAAACAGTGAATGAAACATGGGGCAGCTTCAAAAAGGTTATTGTTGATGCACAATGTAAGTTATTTCCAAAGGCTAATAAAAGTAATTTGAAGAAACAGTCTCCCCAAGGGATGAACAAAGCTATGTGGGACAGTTTAAGAAAAAGGAATAAACTTTAAGATATATAAAACTGAAAGTGTGGAGAGTAATAAGGCTGAATATGGTATTATGAGTGCTAATGTTTAAATAATTAAGGGTAGCAAAAAGGCTCTTTCAGAGGAAAATTGAAATAGCCAAAAAGTAATTCTAAACATTTATTTCAATACTACACTAGGAAAAAGAAAATCAGGGTGGATGGCAAGTGCATTAAGAATAAAGCATCGCTTTTTAAGAATAGGTATATTGCTGATGCCTTAAATACTTACTTTGTTGAAAGTTTTACCAGAGAGAAGGTTACTAATAGGCATGAATGCATATTCAGTACTCAGAATGTCTTAGCAGATATTGAGACAGGTGATAAAGAAGTACTAGATAAATTGCATAAAACTAAAGACAAATAAGGGAACAGGCCCTGATGGCATGTACCAAAGGTGCTCAAAGAGTTGGGTGAGATCATCTTTAAACCACCTGCAGGTATTTTTGGTCAGTCTGTAGAAACTGGAGAAATACTGGAGTGAAAGCAAGGTAATATAATTCCAATATATACAATAAACTTTAAGAAATGGGGACCGTACTGATTCAGGAAACTATAGGCCTGTCAGTTTAACTTGCATCACATGTAAAATACTGGAATCTATCATTAGAAACCAGTTTTATTGAAAATAGCAACATCCTATGGGATAGCCAGCATGGATTTTTCAAGGGAAGGTCATACCGGACATTCTTTGAGGAAGCTACCAAGAAAAGGAAATTAACAAAAGGTAAATTCTGTGCAGACGTTAGGAAGTATTTTTTCACACCGGGGGTAGACACTGTGTCGAATAACTTGCCAAGTCACGTAGTTGAATCAGAAACTCTGGGGCACTCAAGACCAGGCTTGACACAATTTTAGATACTATCTTAGTCTGTAGGTAATCAGACCATTAGGTACAATTTAGTTAGGAAAATGGCAATCATTGTTGGGCTGAATGGCCTGTTTTCTTCATTATGTTATGTTATGCTCTATTGGATTGAGATCTGGGGACTGTAAAGGCCTTTGATGTTGTTATGTTATGCTATGCTATGCAATACTATGCTATGTTGGATTGAGATTTGCAGACCACTGGAGTATTCTGAAGTCACTGTCATGTTTGTGGAGCCAGTTTGAGATGATATGTGCTTTGTGACATGGCACATTATCCTGCTGGAAGTCCCCATTTGTAAAAGGGTAGACTGTGGCCATAAAGGGATGCACATGGTCAGGAACAACGTTAGGTATGATGCAACACTCAAATGATGCTCATTTGGTATTAAGAGGCCTAATTTGTGCAAAGAAAATACTCTCCATATTATTACACCACCCCCAGCATTTATCAGATCATGTGACATTTTTTGGGTTTTCAGTTGTCCAGTTTTGGTGATCACATGCCCACTGTAGCCTCATCTTTCATTTTTCTGTTCTTAGCTGACAGGAGTGGAACACGGCATGGCTTTCTGCTGCTGCAGCCCATCTGCTTCAAGGTTCAGCATGTTGTGTGCTCAGAGATGCCCTTCTGCACACCCCTGTTCTGAAAACAGTGCAGTGCTTTCATGTCGTTCTACACAACACTGTTGAGCATTTGTGTCCTTTATATTGGCTTGAACAAGTGGGCCCATTCGCATCTCATCTCTCTCATTTACAAGGTGTTTTTAGCCTCAGAACTGCCACTCACTGGACGTTTTTTTTATTGCACCAGTCTCTGTAAACTCTAGAGACTGTATTTCTGAGATGTTGGAATTACCACATCTGACACCAACAATTATACCGTGGTCAAAGTCACTTAGAGCATGCATCTTGCCCATTGTAATGTTTGGTCAAACAAAAAACTAAACCTATTCACCATGTCTGCATGCTTTATATAATGAATTGCTTCCAGATGACCACTGTGGGGAGGAGCAGGCTATTAGCGTTAACGAGCAGGAGTACCTAATAAAGTGACCGGTGAATGAGTATAATTTACACCGCAGAATTAAGATCACAGACTGGTGTTACATGATTGGCAAAAATTGGAAGCCATGGAAAATAAAAGTACTTTCAGGCTTTAAAAACATTGCATTCTTGCTGTTGCTGATCTCTGGAGGAAGAGTTTAGAGCAATAACTGAAAAGGCTTTTGTCCCCAAAATATGGATGACTGGATATCTCACAGTCAGCATACCTGAGCTAACCGGCCTCACTGTGAAGTTCGAGCAAAGACAAAGGAAATCGGGGTGTTGCAAGTGCGGCAGCACCCCCATCTGGAAAAAGGACCGGTGCTTTAGATTGCTGTAAAACCAACCTGCTATTATTGATGTATTTTGTGGTCTTATTAGTATTAATGTTTGAATATGTATCTTTGATCATATGTGCATGCTGAAAATAATTACTTGATATTGAATTATCCTTTTTTTCTTGGTGGTCCATGGTCAAAAAGTTTTTAATGAAAGAAATATGATGATTAATGTTTTTTTGGTGGAAAGCCATTGCATAGCTAGTGCAGAAATGCTGAAGAAACACTGAATTTTGTTCAAGTAGAAGCAATGTCTTTCCTCAGCAGGGAATGCTGTAAATAAAATAAAAAACATGGATCACTTGCCTCTATATATAATGAAAAATGATTAGGTTAAAATACACTATAGACCATTGATACATGATCTAGACTAGTGATTTCCAAACTTCTCCTTTGGTATCCCCAGCCAGATCCAGGTATTGATGTGTTCCACCTCAACCACACCTGATACAACTAATCAAGCACTCTTTAGTTGCACTTATCTTGGTCTTCAGTGAGGCACACCATTAAGCTCTGCTTTGTGCATGTATGGAGCTCCACTTCGCTTGCGCATCCTTTAAGCACCCAACTCTGGATTTCTTTAAACTGCTCAGATGCACAATTTTGGAAAGTTGACTCTGCACACACATATCTCAAGTCTGAATAGGACCCTTGCTCAACAATTTTCCTTCCATTTTCATTTTCTGTTTGAAATATATATATATATATATATATATATACATATGTGCGTGTGTGTGTTTGCACTATTTTAATTTTTTTTTATTTAGATTTTGTGATTTAAATTAGTATTTTAGTATAATAGTATTAGTATTTTTCCGTATATTTGAAAGCAGTGGTGAGAAGAACTTTTCCTGAAATAGCAAACAGACATATTCAGTGCTCACAGTAATACAAAGACAAATAGCACTGTTTTTGTTTATTTTTTTTTTTAAATGTTTTTTATGTTTATGCACAGCTGACCAAGACAGAAGCCAGGGAGGATGAACTGGAGAAGCATAATGAATGTGCAACAAAAGTAATTGCCAGTGAGTAAAATAATTGTCCACAAAATGTGTGTATGTTTTAGAAGGATTTACAGTGTTAATTAAATTTCTTCCTAGGATTCATTCAAGTAAAGCAATTTTGATGATGACAGTTCCGTTCCTGATATACTGTCTGTATCATGGCTGTGATGATACATGGCTGTGATGGATGGCCATTATTCAGGTTGCACATCTATGTTTCACCTTGTATGTTCTGACAGGCTGTTTGGCTGGTTCAGCAATCACTAAAACTAATGCCACTGAGTTTGTGCAGAAAAAGTGTAAGCCTTGAATTAACTTGTAAGTCAAACTTAAGGGTAAATGTTGATTGAATACAGGTCATTCTTTTGAAATCTATGGAACTGGACGGTAAAGGACCAGTGTGAGGTGACTGGAGTGCTTCAGAGCTCCCCTTCTTCCTCTCCTCAGTTTCCTTACCATGCGCGGTCTGCAAAGTGGTCCACATCCAGACTGAATTCATGTTGTTCCTCTGATATGCAGCTTTCCAGCTCTTCTGACAATGAGGCCCCAGCCTTCCCGCACGCCTGGTCTGCCTTCCTGTCACCCCTGATTGCAAACTGCCGTGGCGAACGCTTGGCCAGCATTACACAATTGTACCTCTTTGGCTCCGTTAGTCTGAGGGAGAAAGCAGGGTGGCCAGATGACTCTCTGCCGGAAACTATGACGCAGCGGTGTCCCGCTGGTCACTTCGTCGCCATCGTCCCCGAGCACAGACCACGTCCACACGAAACAGCCCTTAGATGCTTTTTCCACACCCCCACCCGTCATTCCCCTTAGCCCCCGTGCACATGGCCACTTTGCAGGCTTGAAAAGATTTCCTGAATTCAAAGCATTGACATCATGCAGTGAAACATCTAGGTCATTGGCCTACGGAAACCTAAATATTTTTCGACATTAACAGCAGGCCGTTGTCTTGCATGCTTCGTGCTGGTATGCATCGTATGGTCGTACAATTATCAAAGTGCCCTCGAATGTCCGTAGAGAAGCAAATAACTGCAATTTATTGTGTTCATGGTTGAAGAGCATTGCGTGTTGTCCTGGAATCTTGTCAGATTTGTTTTAGTTGGTTTTCATTCCCAGGGTTGCAATTATGAATGCTTTGCAGGGGACACAAAATTACTGAGGCTTGCATATGGACATTATTACTTCTGTCTGTTTTTATGATCGACAAAACTGTATGTCTGCATATCTCAAACAAGGTGCTTTGTATTCTTATCAAACTGACACAACTTATTGAATGCTACTTATATAACATGTATGTAACACTGTATATACATTGCCAATGAGTTGTTCTGTGACCTGTGGCATATGCCAGTCATGCTGTAACACTGGTGGTTCGCCTGTTTGCCTCCTCTAACCCAGAACTGCTCTGCCCCTACCTACCTACCAAGATGTTCCATCACATGCTTTTGGAGATAGAGCTGTCACTAAATCTCTGTTTCTGCTAATTTTGATACAAAATGGTTAACACTTGCAGATTCTTGTCTGGGATATAAAGTTCTCTTTTTGACTTTTTGAGGTTGATTATAAGGCAATAAGAACCCGATGCTATGGAAAATGGACGAGGAGGTTGCATGATAAGCATTGTAACATCTGCAATTCGATAAAAGAAGTATGGTAATTTAATGGAAATTCCATGGGCAAGCATTTGCAAATGCTGAAAATGTACAATTTTTCTTTTCTGATGCACTTTCAATACCGATAAGCACTGCATATAAATCTGTACACTGGGCTACATTTACCAAATGAGAGCCAAATGAATTAGACTGTAAATTGTTCATAAATGCATTTACACAAACAATGTGGGATTTATTCATTTTTGCATGTCAGTTTGTTTGAAGAATCCAAACAGATTTCATGAGTGCTCTGAACTGTTCGAACGGTGTGCATAAATGGAAAACAAAACAAACAAACAAAAAAAAAAACAGCTGTAAGGCTTGTTTTGCATGTTTGCACTTTTAGTATTCCATTCAATAATATTTATTCTTATTTTGATCAAAAAAGAGTAGCCGTATTATTAGAATAATTAATTAATTCATGAATAAATTATAATTGTTCAAGTTATTATATAAAAATCACAATTGGATTCAACATTAAAATAGATGATGCCTCATTTGCGTAATCCTGATTAATATAATGCTTAATTGCAATGGAATATGGAAAACACGTAAATGAACTTTACTATAAATAGGGTGCAGAAGTCATAGATTAAGCCTTCATTGCTATGGCTGACCTCACATTATTAGAAGCTTTATTAGAAATGAAGTTCTCTTCTTTGCTTCCAGTTTTATTGAAAACCATTTTCATTTTACCTTGAGACACAAGGTGTAGTTAAAACAACAGCTATGTCTTGCCAGGCTTTAGTCTTTCCCAGCCCTAACACTCCACTACTTACACGACTGAATAAAATATGTGTCTGGCTTGTTTTTCCATTACCATCACTTCAATCTCCATTTCAGAAAAGTTTTTATTTTATTTTTATTTGCCTTTTCTTGGCCATCTCTTTAAATTGCCCTCAATGGAATTCCAAGCCCCTCACATGGATTTTAGTGGTGTCAATTTATGCTAAGCACAAGTTCGGTGGAAGTGCTTTTCATTTATGATGGATTGGTATTTATCAGTAAACACAAGTGGATATGAAAAAAGCTGTGCCTATGAGTGTTTCTTAAATCCAGCGTAATTTATTAGTTTGTTTCCGATTTTCTATTAGTGCACTGGTGATGAATATGTATGTTTGGTCAGCGCACCAAATTTAGCACACTAAGGACAGCCTCCTTTTGCCCTTGCTATTACTGGACACATAGCACACACCCCCACTTCCCCCTCTCAAAAAAAAAAAAAAAATTCATTACGTGAGACTCAATAAAAACAATTTTCTACATTCCTCCTGCTCTGCATAGCTTGGTATTATTCAATGTTGAACCTCGCAGTGAGGGGCAAGTTTTATAGCAAGGGCTGGCAGCTTTCTCCTTGGGAAAAGGGGAGAGAGAGAGAGCCAAGACGTACAGGGTGTTATAATCCAGACAGACGCCAATTAACAAACTCAGCATATGTCACCAGGGGCATGAAGACCAGTGAAATCTATCTGCGCTCCACCTGTCCCATTGTCCTCAAGAGTGAGTGAGCAGTTCCCCGCTTTGTGCATTGTCCCTGCCACAATATTCTTACACCTACCAACAGTAGACCTGGGTCATCTAAATTATGGCCTGGTTGCAACTTGGTCCGCCAATTACTTTAGTTTCGCCAGCATAAGGGGTTGTTAAATTAGCTTTAAAAGTTACGCGAATGGGGGAAAAATCACTCCAATATTAAGTAAGCCTTTTTATGCTGACTCAAAATGTATAGATTTTTACGTGATAGGACCTAAATGGAATTTATTAATGTTCATTTCAACCTGACCTTAAAAAACCAATAAAGTATTGTCTGAAATTATTATTTTTTTCATCAACCAGACATTTGCCAAATAATAGTTCATATTTTAATATTTTATTTTTGAATATCACCTGTTCCAAATAGTTGATCTATTCAAATACTCAACTAGCAAATATTTATTTTAATATTCAGGTGTTGATCGCACAAAAAATAAATAGCAAGTATTTAGGGTTTGGTTCCAGAAATGTTTAATATACAGTTTTCCAGCCATCTTTTTTATTTATTTAAAGGATAATGGGACAGTCTGTCTTTTCCTATTTTCTGCTTTATTCACTTAGGTAGAAAGCAGGGAGGGGACCACAGCTGAGATAGTGCCCTGACAGGGATTGAACCCCCACCTACGCAGAAAGACACTTTTATGGCTCAAGAGTCAGCCACCCTACTGACTGCGCCACACATCCCGCCAAGCCATGACACCAGCAAATCATCCTGTTATTTTTGGAAGTGTTTGGATATGTGTGTGGTCTTCTACAAAACTCGATCTACATCTAACAGTTTTTGGGGTTTGTTTTGGAAATGACAGAGAAAAAAACATTCCCCTCCACCCACTGTGTATCTTCAGTTACTTTTGTGAGTGTCCCAAGCACAAGTGTTGACACAATACCATGTAGTTTGTATTAACTGAGTAGTGATTAAATTCTGTAACTTCAGAAGCTTACTATAACTATACATTCAAGAAGCTTGGTCACAGTTTGGTATGATGAATCTGAGAATCAATGTGTCAGTCATAGTGTCAGACTTTGAAAGCAGTCAACTGGCTATGCAATGTGATGTTGTAATGGTAATCATGGCATTACAAGCATACATAATGTTGCAAAATTATATTATTTTAGAATTGTAATATTTTGTCCTGCAAGTCTCCAGCTGAAATTCAGACTCACTAAGCCCAAAACTTTAGGCCTACCTGGTCTGGATTCAGATCACATTTATGGACAGAACAATAGCATGGAATTCCTTACTCTAATCCAGTGGTATCCAAACTTGGTTCTGGGGCCCATCATGTATGTATCCAATTTTTGAGCTTATTGTGTTATGTTGTAAACATTTGCATAAAAAAGGTAAATTTTCGAATTAAGAACTGAGGTGAATCAGTTGGCCTAATTGGTTAAAGTGTGGACACACGGCCACTAAAATTAACCATCTTGAAGATAATGAAGAATTCAAAGACAAAGAAAATGATAATGAGTCAAACCTGCACTGTGTTAAGTAAAAAATTATGTTCAAGAACCTAATTACGAGCCTATTGATTTACCTCTTTCAATTAATAAAAAGTCACCTCTTTTTATGTAATTGTTTGCAATGTAGAACAATAAACATAAAAATGCAGCACAACATCTACGTTTTCTTCTACAATCAAGAATTGAATTCTTCATGGAATGCAAAGTTTTTTGTGACAATGTGGTTTAAGAGGGTAAATAATCCCTTTAAACATGAAAAGCACCTAATTAAGAAAAATTAGCAGCTTGTTAAAATTATGGGGTTGTGATTGTGGTCGGAACAAAAACAAACATACACAGGGGGGCCCCAGGACCAGGTTTGGGAACCACTGCTCTAAGCAATTTATTCATTCACCCATGCTCTTACTGTACCCTTCTGGCAATAGATTCTTGCCCTCATCAAATGTATGTATGCACATGTTACATCCTAAACTGTGTTTTAGGCATAGCATTAAATTCACAGAAACAAACACAGCTTTATTAATCCATGCATTTTATGAATGTCTCTGTGCAATTAAGGTACTGCTTACACACCAATCTAGTTGAATTTCAAACAAATCAATTGAGGCACCAGCTGTTAAGCCAGAAACTACAATGCCACAGAAGGATATGCTGACTCTGCAGCATGGATTATGATAATAAATCACAAGTTGACTCAGATGCAAGTATAAAATAATTCTAAAAGTGGTAGGACTACCAGCTTTTGGTTAGTTCTGTTTAAGGTTTATGAAATGGGGTTCTGTTCACATTCATGGCACCTTGTATCACTGAACATATGCAGAGAGTATGCAGAGTATGTAGAGAGTATGATTCAGCATGCTGAACCAGCAGTTTGGAGTAATTATCTGGAGATAATCTTGGTGGGGAACCCGGTGCTTTAACATCTTGATTTCCCTAACAACATCCCCAAGGAGAGCTCCCTTTTGGTCCAGGTCATCTAATCAAATTATGTGTAGAAAAGAACACTATTTTTCATGGCTACTTTCATACATCCACTTTGAAAAAGACATTGCAATTCAGGCTTTTAAAGCAAATATTGTGTGAATAATTCTTAGAGGTCCTGTGAAGCTCATTTGAAATGCACCCAAGCATTCAGCTGAAAGGCTCTAGCAGTTTGAAAACTGCACTAATTAAAAAAAAAAAAAAAAACAAGGTGACAAGAATGATTTATAGTATGGACAAAACTGACAGGCATCCATCCATATAGACAACATCCTTTAAAGCCAGAAACTCCAGTGACCACAGCAGCCCAGTGGTCTATAAAGAAACAAGGCAGTAAATCTCCCTTAGAAATACCAAGGCAAGACCATAAAGAACTATAATGAATGCAGCCACTGCAGGGGTATCAAAGCCTTTCTTTCTAGTCAATCTTTGGCTATAGTGTCAAAAAGAGAGCCATTTAGTGACAATATAGACAAGGCTCCACGTAGTTGTTAGTTTTCTTACCATCCAAAAATGGAGAAACAGCAGCCCAGCAAGTGATGGGCTTTCAGCAACTGAAACCATAAAATCGAATTGTCCTTAAACATACCTTCATGTAATTTCAGAAGTGCCATTTTCAGGGCGATGTGAAAATGTTTCTATTTGAATGTTTCCACATGACAGAACAGCAACTGTTCTAGGTGCCTGTAAAGAGAAATATTCAAATTTAATCCTATTTTCCTATCCCTCTGAGGTGGCAATGCAATCTCTGGCATCCAGAAAATGTGGAGCAGTTGCCTTTGATGCCTTCTTTGAAGGCCAAATATAAATACAGAATCCCTTGTGATATTTTTATTTATGGAGGTTTTTGCATTGAATGTTAAGATGGAAAAATGCAATTGTCCTGCCTCCAGTACAAACAGAAATACAGAACTGTCTGGTCTCTCTGTGCAATGCTTTGATGTTCAATATGACCATTGTAGCAGTTTGACTGGCATTCCCAAAAGCCTCTCTGCATTCCTGTGGTTTGGTCCTTATGTTTTTTGTTGTTGTTGTTTTTTAGTTGTGATTTTGGTTTGTGCACCCAGGATTAGGGTTTTTGTCCTGCTTTTGACCAGTCAAGACATCGTAACCAGCAGAGACAACCTCAAGATTAGTGAAAGATAGAGTGGAAATCAGCACACACACAGGAGTAGGTCTTTGTTCTGAATTTATTTCACAGTGTTATGTATGATACATCACTGAGTGGTATTTAGCATCTCATGAATCTCCTGAGAGTCATGTCAAAGAACCAGCTGTGCACAGAACTTCCTTAATACCAACGATTCTTAAACAAGGTTGCTGATTTATGCAGCTCAGTACTGGAGAGAAAAATGAGGCTTGTCAAAGATAAAACCAACATTATACTCTTTTGGATTCAGCTGTGATTTATACATGATTTATCAAATCAACCTCAAATATAGAGTATGTATATATTTTGTACAGGCAAAGTTGAAAAATTACAGGAGGAGAAATTGGCAAGTCACTGGCAATACAATGCCTTACAAAAGTAGTCATACCGTTGACCAGATCAGACATTTTCCTGAATTACAAATGATACATTGCGTGAAATTTAATTTAAAAACATTGAAACTCAAAATGAATTATTTAAGGTGACACTGGTCTTATGTTTGAAAATATCTTTACCAAAAATAAATTTGTTGTTTGCATAAGTATTCAAACCCTGTTCTCTAGGTTTACACACAGATTAAAAAACTGGCCCTAGCAAGAACATAATTGCTTTACAACTGGCCTCTAATTGTGAACCAATAAAGTAGCAAGTCACGTTTTCTGGATAAAAATCCCACTCTGTGTAATATTTGTGTTATCTTCATATTATGCATAAACCCTGTGTCCACAGTCAAAAATGACCCAACCTACAAGGCCCCCTCTGATAAAGCCTCTTCATTGAATATGAAACCCTAAATCAATATTTTTCATGTAGAAACTAACTGTAACTCATCATTGTGAATAACCAACTGTGAATAACCATTTTCCTTCTTCATAGTCAGTCGCTTCACAGAGAGATTGCATTTCTTTAGCTTACACCACCATTTTTACAACAAAACATGCATCATAATTGATTTTTTATTTATAGTCTGTAATAGATATATACAGTTGAGGCCAAAATTTTACAATCACCTAGGCTAAAGATATTCAAACTAGGTTTTTCACAACTCTGCATATTTCATGTTACTATAAATGTATTTTGGCTAGTCAATTAGGGCCTCTACTTTGTTCACATCATTTGTATGGTAATTTTAAAACAATTGATTAGAGACAGATTTATTTCAGCTATAATTCACTATATCAAAATTCCAGTGGGTCAAAAGTTTACAGCCACCAAGTTGACTGTCTCTTTAAACAGTCTGGAAGATTCCAGAATTACTTTTTAGAAGCTTCTGATTGGCCAATTGTCATAATTAGAAGTTAATTGGGAGTTAATTGGCACCTGTGGCTGTATTTAAAGGCCTAGCTTTAGAATCACTGCCTTTTTCCCCTTGATACCATGGGAAAATCCAACTCAGTACAAGTGTTTGGATATTGCAGTGAGCACTGTTGGATCAAAAGTCAGGAAGTGGAAGCTGCATCACACGACCCAGGCACCACCTAGTAAAGGCTGTACTTTAAAACTCAGCATCTGAGCAAGAAGGAGGCTTATGAGGGAATCCACAGAGAGGCCAAAAAATAATTTGTTAGGTGGCTGGAAGTGGAGTAAAGGTGCCCCAGTCAACAATATCAACAGCTCTGCATGAAACTGGCCTGTATGGGAGAGTGGCAAGAAAGAAGCCATTATTCAAATTGAACTCAAATCTCAAAGCATGATTGAAGTTTGCCAGAAAGCATGAGAGTGACCCAGCTGTGGGAAAGATGTGGGGAAAGCTTTGATGGCCAGAAGATAGCCTGCTTCAGTCTGATAAAAAAACAAGTTTGGGTGAAAGTTCACCTTTCAGCAGGACAATGATCCCAAGCACAAGGCCAAAGCAACATTGAAGTGGCTCAAGAACAGAAATGTGAATGTTCTACAGTGGCCCAGCCCTGATCTCAATCCCATTGAAAATCTGTGACATTATTTAAGAATTGTAAATATTTATGAACCAACCTAAATCACCTAGTGCAAATATGCCAAGAAGAATTACTCCAAACAGTGTGTAAAGCTAGTAGAAAGCTAGCAGATTATCACTCCAAAAGACTTAAAGTGGCTCTCCCAAATATTATTGTGTGGGATTTGCTTAATTATGAATATTAAGTATATTGTATTACTTATATTAATGTAATTAAGTATATTCCAGTCAGAATAGCATGTTTGTGTGTGTGTGTGTGCGCGTGTGCGTGTGCGTGTGCGTGTGCGTGTGCGTGTGTGCCCTGAACGTCATTCACTTAAGTGTTCATTAACGGTTCTTTATATGGTGATGTTTCTGTTACTAGTACTGTATATCTAGTGATCTGTAGTACCTATGGCTTTACTGATACGTATTATTCAACCTTTTGAGTCATGTGTCGTACCTGTGGCTATTCTTTGAAGCTAGAATTCTACCTAGAAGTATAAAATATACTCCTAATGCTTCTAATGACTGAAATAAGTTTCTTTTGATGAAAATGACAGAAATGACAGTATAAACAATAATTGAATCCTATGCACATACCGTACTTGTTGCTCATGCCAAGCACACATCACTGATTTGGCCCTTATGTGGCATTTATACATGTTAAATACAATTAGCCTTTTATTTTTTTATACTTCCCCCCATTTTCACCCCAATTTTAAATGTCCAATACTGCAGACAAACACGTACTCCCCTCTACTCCTGGTTGACTGAAACCCTCACATCTTCGGGCAATGCTAGAGTTGGCTGTGTATCGCTTTCCATGGCTGCTGGCCTCAGTCTGCGCAGGCCCGCTCCAGATTCCATGGGCCTATCTTCACACTTGGAGGTTCCCCTTAAGATGTGATCTTTTGCGTAAACAACTGAGGTTATATTTTCCTATAATCTTATTTAAGGATGTCAAGGATAAAAAGGATTTTGTTTTTAGCAGCATTCGCTTTTTTTCCAGTCATTGAAGCAAAAGCCTGCTTGTCAACCGCAGATGTCAGCAGAATCAGAATGGCCCTTGATCTACTTGAAGTTTTACCGGAATGACATGCTATTAGCCCTGAGAAAACTGCACACTGCAGGACTAATAGATTAGGCTTTTCTCCCAGCAGCACTCTGCTGTTTATTTAATCCTCAACCTCATTTATTTGAATGACCCCAGGCCTGTGTCATACTTTAAGTTATGGGCTCATGGTTATCCGTTTCTTCAGGGAGCCTTTGATGGTTATCTAAGAACAGCCTTTGTTTCACTCTGCCGAAGGAAACTGGCTGCCTCAGGCACTTGTATTTCATCTCATATCACATAGCGGACCAAGCGCAGGGCATCCGTGTTCTTCCAAGGCACCAACGGCCTTTGTTTCCAGGGGTCCGTTATGACGGATCTTTGGGATGTACAAGATGGATTCAAGCTTTTAATCTCCAACATGTCTATTTGTTTTATCATTTCGATAGGCATGATTAAGTTGTGTTGTGTCACTTTTCGCTTGCGTTGTAACAAAATGTCAAAAGTAATTTCTCTCCTTCCCTCTCTCTTTCTGTCTCTGAAAGTCAGGGCATTGTGATGTGGCAAGCTATCATATTTGCAGAATTTGGCTCTGGCCAAATACAAGCTCAGCTTGGCATCTGCCCCGGGACAAACAGCAGGGGAAGACACAAGTCAAGAGGACAAGAAACAAGAGGACATCACTGATGTAAGCACACCATTTGGCGTGGAAGAGGCATGCAGCTTAAGATGTTTGCCTTTCTCTCTCACCAAAATAAAAGATATAACAATTTTTTGGTCATAATGTGTACCACAGAAGACGTGATGGAAAAATGACCATTTGGCCATAAACTTTGTTACCATTGTAATTCTACAAATCTGTGTGAAAATATTATTTTTAAATCAACACCGTTCTTTCACCATCTTTCATTCAGTTGTGTGAAACTATAGTTATTCATTTCAGCACAATGCATGACTTTATGTTTCCTTAATCCCTTTGCGCACAAACCAAATCTGACCAATCCTTGCCCATTTAGGGGGTACCCTATTGAAAGCTTTATAACTCCAGATGTGGGCATCACAGAAACTTGAAAAATGACTTAAATGAAGCAGGACATTTGTACCATTGACAATACTAGTTTATAAATTAGTTTATATTCAAAAGTCTTATCTGTGTTCAGTAAATAGAGACAGAGACAGAGAATCATCACTGTCATTCTCCTATTCTGACTTGGTCCGGAACAGCATCAGCTCAGTCTATCAGCAAACATATGCCTTAGCCATGCTCAGGATTTCTCAAGGATAATAATATTTTCCAAGAAATTACTAATCTCATCGATATCATTTCACCAGGTCCAGTGTATTTTACTGCTACCACAGAGTGAATGCGTAATGCGGCGATAATGATTCACAACTTTGGGTTACCCTGGGCTATAAAACATTATTCCAAAAGTAAAATTAGGCGTATTATACATCGTTAGAAAGCTTGTACAGTCACCTACTGGATAAATGAAGTCTCAATCAAGCCAGATTGTACTACAAAGGGCGACAACACCATAGACAACATGTGTGGTATTACACACAGCTATTTTGGAAGGTACCCAGGTGTCACAATTGAACCTACAGTATATTTCACAAACGGATTGTTGAAGACAATAAATGACCACTGAACCTTACAAGGAACATCTTTACGTGTAAAACCAAAGGTAAGATTTTATATTTATTCCATATTTAGTCACAGATATTAGAATGCCTAGAATATAATTATATAATTCCTCTTGTTTATTTCAGTGTTCGGTAAGCAGCATTTTTCACAGCTGTACTGGCATACCTTCAGCTATTGTTGGCTTTATCTTGTTGCTACAACGAAATGTGAATTTTTAGTGGTAAGGAATGTTTTTATGAATGTCCAGATAGACACTATAGTCCAGTGTGTCATGGGTGGGGGGTGTAGTTGCAGATGAGACTGCAGCGAGGGGTTCTTGGTAAATAGTTTGGTTGCTGGAGCACTGAGTGTCGGAGTTGAACAATTTCAGGCATCATAGCCACTAGGGAATTGCGCTAACAAGTTAAGATACATTTTATAATGCTTTCTGGGAATGCTGTGCATACAGGTAAATCCTTGGCTGACTCATATTGCTGTGATGCTCTTTATGTAGATCGGCCCTCCATTAATACAACGACGCGCTTGTGAGATAATGTTCTGTTATTGCGCTTCAAATCTTACCCTTATCAGCAGAAACAGCAACAGCATTGAATTTTCTGACACATTGCTCTGGGCAATATTTTTCCTGTGAATATTGTTCATGTGTGAAATGTCTGTTTACTACACCATAAAGAAGTGTAGATGCAGTCATGCTTTGAACCACCAGTTGTTTTAGATGATGACAGTAGGTTCTCTATTGAACTTCACTTGGTATCTCACAATGGGAGGCACCTTCAGGCATGACCCACCGCAAAAGCTCCAATACCACCACGTCTGTCTCCACGAAATGATTTAGCGGGGACTTATCCCCTTATCACCTGGGAATGACATTCTTGCTTTCTTCCCCGTGAAGATCGTCCTCAGTGCACTGGTGAGAGCTCATTAACTATTTATAGTGTGCTACATCAGGGTTAGCGACACTAAACATGGACCCATATCTGGTTTGTACTGTTTACACTTCATTAAGAAGTTGATTTTTTAATTACGTGGACAGCTCTAGATTAGCTGTGCTCACACCCTAACCAGTCTTAATTATGCCTTCCAGTTAGCTGGCAAGCTAATTGCATTACTGTGAACCAAGCGGCCAAAACCAGACTGCGTTTTTGAAGCTCATTTCCTGGTCTTGTTGTTCCTGGTTGCTCACTCGCGCCACTGCGGTTGGCTCCAGTATAGGTGTTTTCATATCCGGTTTCCATGTAAGTCTACGGTACAAATGCGGTCAAAATACAAAGTCAGTAATTTTTTCTCACAAGAACAAATAGTCACAATCTGTGTATTTTATTTGTCTTTTGACTGTCCATGGGCCGATTTCATGATTTATTGTGTCATTTGGGCACTGTTATAATATTTGTTGTGAACCAATGAGGTACAGTTTGCGTCACTTCCTGATTACTGCGGAGGACTAAGCTACAGTAAGGGCTACACTACAGTCACTGGGGTGAGAGGTGGCGTCTCTTGGCCTGGACATTGCGGCTCCTACTCATCGTCCACGGTCCACCTGTGCGAAGTCAGAAAATGCAGGCTTCCCATTTCATAGTGATTTCATTATGGCGTGTGCTATTTACGGCTGCACTGATCAACCATAAAATAATCCTCCTCTGAAGTTTTTTTGAGCCAAGTCATTTTTACTATTTCCTTTAGCCTACTTAACCAGATAATTAGTTGGCAGAAAGCGTAAATGCTTATTTGCTATATTGGTAGTCCAGTATGCTAAAACAGTTTGCAACTTCGGCTACCAAGCTATTTGACTAGCAACCTAGCTAGCTAACCCTAACCGGCAAATATTCAATCTGTCAAACGTGTTTGACGGCTTGTCAGTTGTGTACATTTCGTAAATGTCTACCTGGGCCATGCTTCACAGATGTGACAAAGCTACTATCCCTATTTTGGGATAAACTGGAGAATTTTCAGTTTCACAAAGCAAATTAAGAGTCTTAAGGTTTATGATTTAATTTGCTGGATAACATACAACACACAGTGAAATCACACACAAAATTTTACAAAATTAACCATCATTGTAAGACTGACATTCAGAAAGGAACATGTTTATAGAATTTAAGAGACCGACAAGAGCATTTAAGCCACTGGTTCTCAGAATCGGTGCTGGGGGGTCCTTGCGTATGTTCGCCATTGGTTTTGATGATCTACAAGAAAAAAACAAATAATTAGAAATTCAATATACATTATTTTTGTCTTCATGCAACAGGTGGAAAACTTGCTCTACGAAGTGCATTGTCATATTTACACGCCTGCAGATCAGTTATTAAAATACTTGGTAGATTTCTTAATCACTGCTGACAGTGTTAATTTTTATTCATTTAAAAGTGACTTGCGAACGATCGGTCAGCTAGCGTCACCCAGCCAGTGAACACCACAAAAGGCGGTGGAGTAACAGTTACTGGCTCATTAATTAACTGTGGTGAAAACCTACGGTGATAACTTGCTCAGTTAACAGCAGGTCTACCAGACAGTTATATGAAAATTAGCCTAGTCAAAAATCACCAGCACACATCTCTGATTGATTGACCATCAGTGTAGTCGATGTTCTTCCCCTGTGGTTCATATTGCTAATGCATGAGCTAACCACGGATAGCCTACCTAGCTCACTGGCAAGCTGATATGCTAGCTAAGCATATTCGTTTTGCTGAGAAACATAAATTGAAGATAACTGAACATAATTGTATTATTAATGTCATACATATAACGTGATTACATGACACAGTACAGTCACGGATGGAAATTAAACTCCGTAAACATTTGATAATATATTTTAAAACATAACGGCAGACAGTCAGCTTACCTCGAGTTCGTTCTGCAATCGTTCGTTCAGGTTGATGGGCTTTTCTGCACCGGACTGTCAATCACACAGTAAAAATCACGGAACTGCTCCAAATCGACAACATGGCCGTGCCCACCATTGACTTCAAAACGTGTTTTAGAGACCCACGGAGAGTCAATGGGTGATGTCACAGTAGCTTTGTCCATATTTTTTACAGTCTCTGCTGTGAAACAGCTAGCCCCTAGCTCCTTTTTTCATTCGCACAGCTTGTAAAACTAGTAGTCATTTGGTGTAAAGCTATGGGAGTTAGCGGTCCCCCATAGAAGAACACTAGCACAGGCGACAAAGGGAAGGAGTAGCGGGTAGGGGTAGGAACCTGCACTCTTTCTGCATTGCATGCACAGGAGTCTTTGGCAAAATTGGAATTCTGCGTGCACTGCATCAAAATGCCAGCATGGATTTGGAAAAGATCTTGAGGGAAAACCCTGGCTTAGTGGCAGTGCTGAGGTAAACGACAAGCCTCGCAAGTTGGGGAGACATGGTCGATTTTCGGCTCGACACAATTGTAACGATGTAACTATACACAGAAACGTTGGTGGCCTCTGGCTTCCTGAGTCACGTTAATTTTTCTGGTCAACCAAGGCATAATTAAGTGCCTGTCCCCTTCCTCTTGTGACTCTGCAATAAACTCACAGCTTGATCAATTAGCCACCGACTTGGGGCAGGAACACCTCTTTTAAGCGGAAATGGGGAGCCCGATTTATCAGACATAAACATTAAAGCAGTAATCACTGGTTTATCTATCAGTGTTAGATTGACAGACCCAATACCATGAGCTAATCAAATGTTTGTCCACCAACCAGATCCCAGGAAACAAACTGGGGGTCCCATCGCATCAGTAAGGTAATCTTTATTATCCCCGAGGGGCGATTTGTTGCACAGCCAGCAGTAAATACAATCATCATCAACAATCAACACACAAACAATTCACACAAAAAACAGAATTACGTAAATGGCACTGTGCGCATAAAAACTCACCAAAAACTTAACTTGAGCTTTGAGGGTTAACACTTGCCTACTCAACCTGACACCACTGAGGAAATTGACAGACTTTGCTGCACGCCCTAACATGCATCTTGTCTAATCAACGAGACATAGTTGGCCTGCTACTGTCCGTGAAATATACCAACCTGGTTTATTTCCCATCGACAGCTGTTCTGAAGAACAAGTATTTACATACTTATCCTCTGATAACTTCCTTTGCCCAGACCCAAGTGGAAGATTTGTGCACATCCAAAGTTGTGCTGACTTGAACCCCGTCGTGACCCTCACTTCAAAGATGAAGTTCCTCTAGAGTCCCTGCGCACCTGCCACGGAGCTTGGACCAGCTGACAAGCTGACACATCACCGAACAGAATTAAGCAGGGGCTTCCCCTTTTATTGCTATTGAGTATTGAAATGCATTTAACACTGACATCAAACCATATGATATCACAAAACTGACAATACCTGATTACTGGGGCGTAATTTCCACCGGGGACGGGGGGGACATGTCCCCCCCTCTTTTCAAAATCCCGTTTGTGTCCCGTCCCCCGTCCCCCCACATTTTTAACCGCAAAAATCGTGCTTAATACGCTACTGTTTGGCCAGTCGTCAGAATCTGGCTGAGAATGTGAATTAAGCTGCTGATTGTAAGGCCCTGATATAGCCTACTCCAAAAAATTGCCACGGACAAGTAGCGGACACGGACAGCCTGCCTACACAGTTCTATAGTACATTTTGGCATCTGTGGACACGGACGTGTTCCACGCATGCGCACTTGAAAAATTGCTCGCTGAATGAGGAAGCGGCACTTCATAAAAATGAAAGACCAACAGCAGTTAAATTTTATGTCTTTCTTTGGAGAGGGGATGAAAAGAAAGAAAGGACATGTGAGTTGGTTGATTAGTGAGTGTACAGTAAAACAGCATGATTTTTCTATTAACCTATGTAACTTGAAAATGAGTCCACCTTAAACCGCAGCAAGTATCCGTCAACAATGTATGAAAAGCAGAGTCTCTCTCGCTGCTAGTTTACTTTAACGTTAAGGCATTTTTACACCTATAGTTTGTTTGCTCTGGTCCGAATCAGTTGATGAGTTTGTATTGGTTACCGTAGTCCCAAAATGTATGTAGAAATCAGGGCCGGCCCGTGGCATAAACGGTCTATGCGGTTGTTTAGGGCCACAAACGCAAGGGGGGGCCACACGATCCAATGTTTATCTAAGGTAAATAACGTTATTTTCACAATTACATTATTCATCTCCTATCGTGGAACTAGCGGTATAAATAAACGGAACCGAACATTTCATAACAATGTAATTTAAGAAGGATTTTACCAAGCAACCCCCCACCCCCCAGTGCAGCCGTAAATAGCACACGCCATGCAGGAAATGGTGTTCAAATCTCAAATTTTTTTCTGGGGGAGTACCCCCAGATTCCCCGTTTTATTGTGTCCCCATTTCTCAAACCAAAGTTACGCCTCAGCCTGATTGTCATTTTACTGATGTTTGTTGTTGTGTTTGTTTTGCTATGCATATGTTGGTCTGGAATAGCAAATTACCTGACCTTGTTGTTTTACATTGTTAAGACTTCATTTCTTGAAACTGATTAAACAAACTAACCATGTAATATAGAGTAGCGTGTCACTAACCCATTACACGAATTAACCTTTGTTAAATGGTAGTACTGTTAACCTCTGGTTAGCTGTCACAGAATTATAATTTCCTCTGATTAAGAATTGTATAATATTATTCCTCATATTATGCAAATTATTGTTTTCAGTTAGCTTATTCACATATATATTATCATAACCAATAAATATATATCCTTTATTTCCAAACCATTGTCATGTCTATGTTATTTCATTAAGTTTGGCTTCAAAGATGCACCAAATACTGACTGGTTGTTGAACTCACTTGTTTTGAATAAACCTGACCAATCCTCACTACACAAGGAGGGAGAGGAAATAGAGGTAACCGATGACGATGCTAGCATCGACATTCTTGGTGATCAGGTGGGTGACAACAAGGAGAAAGATGCTATCCACACTCAGTCATCAAAGCTGAGTGGTGCTCTAAGCAGCAGTACAACACCCCCTATTAAGGACTGACACAAGATGCATGGAAAATCCACTGGTAAACTGGGATTTGATTGGCCTGCATTGGAATGGAAAATGGCTTCCCCTCGCGCCAGTCACTTGGCAAGCAGATACTGCAGTAATCATCCTGGCCTGCATGAAAGAGATGGGGGAGATAATCTTGGTGGGGGTGACTCTAGCATGTCAACTACACCTGAATAGGAGAGCTACCATGTCACCGGCTGGCCCTTCCCTGCTCAGGAAATTGGAGAGATTCACAGCATCCATGTACCAAAAGATATACAAGTCATCATCCACAGCCATTTAGAACCTGAATGCAGAGTAATTTCTAGCTAGTTATCAGTCAGAGCTGTTGCAGGGGCTTTCTCTTGACAAGGGGTTCCCTGACCTGACAATTTGGGAGGAGATTTGTGTGAATGAGGACCTCATTCTCTCTGCGTCTCATGTGGAGCTGTACAAAGTTGGGCAAGTAATGGGCCTGGTAGTATCTGGGGAGAGGTCACTCTGGCTCCAGTCTGCCAGAACAGGATAAACAAATCATTATAGACTCCCCCTTGAACCCCCCCTCCCCCCTCCCCCACAAGGTCAAGGGACTGTTTGGTGCAGTGGTAACCTCAATGCAGCAAGCCTGTGACCTGAGGAACAAGCACGGAGAGTCATTTAACCTGTGCCTCCCACGCGAACCCACTCTTCACCAGCACCACCACCTCCCCCCCCTTGTTTCACAGAGAAACCACCCCACAGCACCCGAGGAGCCCTAAAGCCCCACTGTCAAGCGGGCTGCATCACAGCAGGGCCGTGGGCCACAGGCCATGGAGAAAACGCTGGTTTTTTCACAGTAGCAGTGGGTAAACACCGCCAATCTCACTCTACAGAGGGCAAGGAGAAGTGGTCCCCCGAGAGGGCAAGCCCAGTCACCCAAGGGGGCCAGTTGGTAGCACTCAACAGAGGTCTCTGCCCTGACCCCCCCCCCTTCCCACCCAGGCACTTTCACTCACCTCCCTCTCCCAGGCAAACGGAGGAGAGAAGAGAGTTTCACTAGTCCCTCCAGTCGCTGTGCAATGGCCCATACTAATGCCCCAGTTCTCCGCGCCTGTGGACCGGATGCACAAGTTCCTCCAGTGCCCCACACATTGTTAAATTCCCCCTCTCAGTACCCATTTGGGTTACAAAAATAAAAAACCTAACTGTCCTATCCAGGTGCAATGCTGAGGTGCAGAAAACAAGGGAAAAAAGAAAAAAAAACCTTTTTCCTCTGTCCCTGGGTTTTTGCAACAATAGAAAAGGGACCGTTTGCAATGAAACCTTTCATTTCAGTGGAGCAGTGTTTCCCCCACCTGTGGGAGAGTCAGCTCAGGTACTAGAGGTGGAAATCACCTCTCTACGGAGCAAGGGAGCAATAAGAAGGTTGACAGGGGAGGATATACAACAGGGCTTCTTTTTTTTTTGCGATAGAAAAGGGTAGGCTCGTTACACTCAGTATTATATCTGCATATTCTGAATGCCCGTCTCTGAATACGTGCGTTCAAAATTATCATGAACGAGATCCTATTCCACTCTATTCTTCCAGAAGACTGGTTCACATAAGTCGGTCTACAGGATGCATCGGCTTTCACATAAGCATCTATCCTTCACACAGAAAATATCTGAAGTTTGTGTTTCAGAATTCATAACGATGCCTTTCAGGCTGTCATTAACTCTGAGGGTTTTCAGAAAGTGTGGAGGCAGCTCTGACACCCATGAGAAATCTGGGGCTCAGACTATTACCTTCTTCGTTCCTGAACCAACGAAATAGTAGTTCAGAACATCAATCTTTTTTGAGCCTCCTTGGCAACCAGGATTTTTCAGTCAACCGAGAAAAAGAGTATTCGCACAACAATTCAGGGTACGGAATATGTGGGGCTCAGGCTGCATGCTGTCATACCAAGCCGATCTGTCACAGAGTCGAGTGGACGCAGCAACTAGCCCTCAAGAACGTAGTTACATTGGGAGCCTGTCTGAGAGTTTCAGCACTCATGGCCTCAGCAGACCTGGGTCAAATACGTATTTGTTTTGGATTCACATACTTTTCTACACTTTACTGATCTTGTCTGGTGTATTGAAGCCAATGAAAAAGTGCAAACCCTGCCTTCTGGTCATATTGGAAGGCTCAATTACACCAGGCAAGATCATAAAGCACACAAAAGTATTTGAATCCAAAACAAATGCGTATTTGACCCAGGTCTGGGTCTTAGCTATATGTAGTTCCCTACGGTTTATTGAAAATTAGATTTTCAGTGGTGAGTGGCATCCCTTCACATAGATTTGATACGTCACTTAAATGGAAAGCCCGAATGCTTCATGGCACTACATTGTGGATTTGGGATAAGTGTTACAGTATGTTTTCTGCAGGAGATGCTGGATAAAGGCAAGGCCTTCTCTACCATTAAGATCTATTTGGCAGCCATATCGGCATGCCCCACTGGGTGGGGAGATGGGCCATTCGAGTGCCACATATTGGTGAAACACTTAATGAAAAGCACACCCCAGCTGCGACCAGTCTCCAACCCCTTGGCTCCATCCTGGAACTTAAACATTGTTTGATAGGCGTTGTCGTCTACGCCCTTTGAGCCAGTGGAGAATATAGCACTTAAACTGCCCTCCCTTAAAGCAGTACTGCTCCTAGCCCTGACAACAGCGAAGCACGCTGGTGAGCTTCAGGCTGTGTCAGTGCACCCCTCTTGTCTCTGCTTTGCACTGAATTATGACAAGGTGGTATAAAAGGCCAACCTGGCTTTCATTCCTGAAGTCATTGACTCTACACACAGCTCACGTGTTCCCCACCGAAGTTGCTGGTTTTTCATCCTCCTCTGTTTGCCTCCCAGAAGCAAAGGCAGCTCAAAACACTCTGCCCTGTGCGAGCCCTAAGGGCGTACGTGGACAGAACAAAAGGCTTCAGGAAGAATAACCAGCTGTTTGTGTCATGGGCCTCCACGCACAAGGGTAAGAATGTGTTGTGACAGCGCCTGTCCCACTGGCTTGTAGAGGCCATCAGCAGGGCCTACCAGTCCAAGGGGTTGCAGGTGCCTGAAGGGTTGCGGGCCCATTCCAGCAGGGGCCTCGTCAGAGGTGTTTCAGTCTCTGTACAGCTAGGCTACCCCTCACATGTTTGTGAGGTTTTACAGACTGGACGCGGTGGCACCCTAAGTCCTTAGTGTAGGCTGCACATGACAGGGTGTGCTATTACTGGGGTGTTCCCGCAACCTTATACAAGGGGATGGTTTCAGAGCGTAATGCAATTCGGGAGTGGGTCATATCCCCCACTGTGAGATACCGAGCAAAGTCCAATAGAGAACGTCAGGTTACTATTATGTAAACCCCGTTCTCTGGGAACAGAGTGAGGTATCTCACTGCACTGCCTGACTTGCAGTGGCACGTGAAAGAAAGGTGCTTGAGAATGTCATTCCCAAGTGATGCACACCGTTATAAGGAAAGAATAAGCAATATCACAAGGTGCCTCCCATTGTGAGATACCTTGCTCTGTTCCCAGAGAACAGTGTTTATACATAATAGTAACCCGATGTTTTGTTTTTTGTTGGGGGAACCTGTTTTCATTTTGAATACAAGATCTAAGGGGTGGAAACAGCCAGGACGAAAGACACGGGAACCTCATGGGACAGGGTGAGATAGTACATTTGTTTATTGGTATTGGGTCAAACTGCAAAACTGATACTGACTTGTTGAGTACAATCATCCACTGTTTTGTTCGTTCATTTTCTTACGTGTCTGTAGTTAAAGAACGTCAGATGTGCCCCTCATTTATAAAGGCCTGCTGTAATTCTGCTTTTCTGCTGCGCTGCTACCCCTAGCTTTCCGCTGTTTAATCCATTAACAGGGTCACAGGCACTCAGGGTTGAGATGTGCTGGGTGCTCAATGCAATGCAACGCAATGCTGTTTTGATGCATCCTTGACGCAGCAGGAAATGAGCACTTGATGGGTGGACTTACAGGACCTCAGTGAATGCACTATCCATTAACCACCACAGTTAACAGTGCGTACATTCTGCGTGCTAGTGTGATTTTTAACATTGATCTTTTCTGTCCCTTTCAAAAATAAAGGGCAAGAAAGTTTTGAAAAAAGGAAGAGAGGTTTGAAAAAGACTGGATCGTGCAGGGAGGAAATGAAATTATTTGATTGAGTAGACATTCCAAATTCATCCTGGAAGCAAAAATTACATTTAACCTGACTGATATTCCTCACATCTCACAGAAACAAGTAGAAAATGTGTTGATGGCATTCAGTCATTCAATTTCTTTATATATAGCCGTAAGCCACGTACAGCCGGGGACACTTTCACACCTGGTTCAGTTAGTGGCAGTGGGGTTACATCAGTTCATTTACCTCACGGATTTGCTTAGTTTTGACAGGCGCGGATGCACGCTGAATAATAGTAATAGTATAACTTTTTTGTGTTTTTGTTTTTTCATACTAGAATCAAACTAGAAGCAAACTGGAATGAGGTTCTATTATTAAGGAACAACTCTGCAGCTATATTTATGCTTTAACGATCTTCAAAAAGAAATTCATGCTTGTGTCATGTTTTTAAGGTTATTATTATTATTATTATTATTATTCCCTCAAGGCATAGCTGGCTGTAGCATCACACAGTAAGGGCTTCACTCATGGGGGGTCCTTATCTCATATTGTAAGAGCAAGTCCTGTGGTCAGCCTGAAGCCTGTCCGTGTCTGATGTGTGTGAAGTGTACTCCTCTGACACAGTGACTGTAAAGCTCAGTTGGAGGACTTAAGGCCAGCTGCTTACCACATGCCTCAGAGGAGAGCAAGGGATTGTCTAAATCCCCCCAAATTGACAACTGACTGTTATGGGCAGTGCTAAAACTGGGAAATCCAAATGAGGAAGGGAAAAAAATCAGGTTAAAAAAGGAATGCTCGCTTGATTTCCTTTATTTATTCCTTTTGAGTGAAGTTACTACAGTGAACACTGCAATTGATGAGCTTTCAGTAGCCTTGTAATTTTAACAAGACACGGGTAACCTCATAATTATGTTTCCTATACCTTCAGCCTCATTCCCACTGGTCTTCCAGGACTGTAGTAATAAACTGTTTTTCATTATTTAGCTCTTCCGCAAATTCTCGTACCACATGCAATGTTTACAGATAAAATAAAGCTACACAAAGTAGCTCCTTCAATATATATATATCCTTTCAGCCCCCTTTAAGGCCCAGTCATAGTTTTTGAAAGACCCTTCTTTTATGGAGAACTTGCATACCACCCTCCTTATGGAGTTTTTACTTTATTGAGGCAGGGAGGATTGAAGATAGAGATGGGATCAAAGTGCAGAGAGAGCGCCGTGGTGGGGAGTCGAATCACCGGCCTCACTTGGGGGTGGGGGGGTGGATTTTAATGAGGTTTGAGAGTCAGCTGCCCTACGAACTGCACCACATGGTCTCCCCAGGATTCTAGTTTTTCCCAGTCGTTTCCAGCGGCCTAATTTACCCTCTAAAACAAATTCAGCTTCTTCTCTAACAAAACAAATTAGGGCCCATTTCTCTCAGCAATAACAGGCAATAAGTGAATTGAGGCCCTGCATGAATGCTCCAGAAAAAACATCAAATGGAATAAAATGCCCTTGATGCAAGGTAATTAAGTGTATCCACTGTTCCAAACTGCACCACACCTGATGTAAATAGACCTCATCAAGCTGTTTTGGAATAATACCTCTGAAATGTCATGTGCAGTGTTTTACTGTGGTATTCTGTGGTGACTTTTTTTTCTTCACATCACACCCAAAGAGATGCTACAGTAAATAACAACATATGAGAAATAGTGACTGAATTACACAATTTTGTATGCTGTATTTATTTTGTTCCTACAGCAGACAGCAGTTTTATTTTTTACTTTTTCTTGGTGAGACATTTGTGAAACCTTTTCTTTTTGTTATTCTAAAGTGAATAGCCAGTGGGTGTTTGACAAGGGCCTGTGATATTTTTAACCTGGTGTGGGTGAATACCAATGTGAATGCTAATATTTATTAAGCCTTCAAATACAGAATTACTGGACATTTTCACCACAAGAGGGAAATAAATGTTTTAATGCTTTTGATGTCCTGAACAAGATGTCCAAGATTTACCAGTTACCACAGATAATTGCATTTGTTCTGGCCGTATGAGGGAAAATATTACCACCTAGTGAGTATATTTGGGTGGGAAAAGTGCAAATAGATTACTATGTCCAAAGGGTTGTGTAGGGCCTGTTCACTTTGGCCTCGTGTCAAAACATGGACAAAAAAACATTTTTATCTGGTAGAATGTTTACCGCAGAGAATGTTCCTTCGTTTGGATCTTTGACATCATCTGGTACTATGTGTCTAGTCCAATATATCAAACTCTTCATCTCAATGGACCACACAGTGTTTGTTGATGTCTGACACCATTTTTCCAAAACAGTAGAACAGGCAGCAATTGCAAGGATAACAGACCATCCTTTTTTTAAAATTTTCAAACAGTTGCTTTTTGGACCTCTTGGGATCACACGGGCCATTAGTTTCCATTGGATCAACAGAACTTTTATGTGCTGATGCAGTCAGCGCTATACATAGTGCTTACTTGCATGCAGCTTAAAGGTGCAGTATGTAAGTTTGCTGTAGAACACAGTATTCGGTTAAATTTCCTTCACATCCCAACGGATGTCGATAAATTATGAGGTCTGTAAGGTATAAGGAAAAAATCCAGTCTCTCTGACTGTCCCAGGCTTTAAAATCAGCCACTCCAAATTTCAGCAAGCCTGAATCTTAACAACCAATCAGGACCACTCTCTCCGGCACCCCCCGTGACCCTGCTCAGGATAAGCAGGCATAGATAATGGATGGATGGATGGACTTCTGACTGATTATGATCAGAACGGGTCACATAATGCTTTCTGTCTACAGTATTCAGATGTCAGGCAGCGCATTCATGTGTTTGGAGGGGAGGGGCTTTGGAAGGAGAGCGGAGGGCAGTGGGTGGGAGTTTAAAAGTGGTACTCATATTAATGAGTGAGCAACAATGCTTCAGAGACTCACCACTGCTCAAGGAGGAAACTGCTTGGGTGGACTTCATTCCAACTGTGGAATGAAGTCCACCCAAGTCCAGCAGCACATTGATTTGTCCACCAAATGGGTCTATTCTAAATCATGCAAAATCTGGTGAATCAGAAACAAACACAACTATACATGAACTGACAGATCCTTGATGCACATCCAATAGTAACAGATACAACATAATTCCTATCTTACGACAATATGTGATTTCTGGAAAACACCTCATGGTAACAGAGGGATTAAAGTTGGACTGAAATTGCTTCGCTTATATTTTGTACTACCCTTGGGGATAAAATAGGCTGTGTCAGCTGTATTATCAAATCATTTACAATTAATCATTTTTTGTTTTGAATTATAGAAATTGATGTTTTAAAAATCACTGTGCCACCTACTGTGCTTTTTTCCACATTTTTTAAATTGCAGCTTCTTGACGTCAGGAAGCGGTCTCATTTGCATGCAGCCTATCACAGCGTGTATTTCCTTATGATTGACATTGAGGGCTAGGCTTTGCCACTGTCAAGTCTGGAAAACATGGCACCTTGTAAGCGGCATTGTTGTGTTGAAGGATGCACAAATACTGACTCACTACACGCAATCCCAAAGGACACAAATGTAAAAAAACAAGTGGGTAGAATTTTTATCGGGTTCATTAGTGTCAAACAACATAAAAGAGTCTGCAGTCTGCATTTTAAACGACAGACGACTTCTTGAATTGGGCGCAAAAACAGAGTGGATTTTGCAAAGAACTGCTACTGAACCCTGGAGCAGTCACCACTGTCCAGTTGTAGCAGGGTTGTCTCTGCATTGTGTTTTCTTGTAAAGATGCTGCTGTGCGGGATCTGCATTTATTGCTGTACAGAGCGATAAAAAGATTGTTGGAAACAGGTTCGCTCTCAACTTCGCTCACAGTGGCGCGATAAACAGATATTGTTGGTAACAGGCTCGCTTGCAACTGCGCTTGTTATAATATCCAAAACGTCTTTTAATGTATGTATGTAAAGCACATGGACTTTTCCTATGCGGTACAAAATAAAATATATATTATTCTGAAAATGGCATGGTATTATCACTTTGGCCAAGGCTGTAGTTGACTAGTACCATATAGCAACTTTAGCCAATAGTTATAATAAAAAAATGCACGACAGAATGCAACTTAAAAATATGTTGAGCAGTCCCCACAATTCGATCAAGCACAGTACGGAGCAGTACGGATAACCACAAAGTAAGTTTCTTATATTATTATATTTTGGATGCATAATTACTGAGTGTATGAATTACCTTTGCCCGGCTTACAATTTAGGATAGCTAACAGCTACATTCACTAACGTTAGCTGGCATAGCTGAAAGCAATCTTGAAAGCATCAACATAATATTCACACATAATATAAAGCAACAATTCAGGAAAGCCGAATATTATTTATATAGTTAGCTACGGAGATTTGTTGACTTTGTGCAATATGACAACTCATTTAGCTTTACCTATCTACTGAAATGTAGCCCGTCACCCTATTATTTTATCTTGATGGCTGTCACAGTCAACATTTTCAGACGGTCCGCCCACTAGCTGTCACTCAAAACACAAGGAGTACGCCCTCGACCCCGCCCACGCAGTATCCGACCTCCATAGTAACATGATAGTAACATTTTTGTAATATGTCCAAAAGTATACATTTTTATCATTAAAAAAACATTTTAAAAAAAATCTGTCTAAAAGGCAAATTTGTAGAGATGATTACTTTTCTCATTAGCTAATTTCAGACAGTTGTTATGAGACATAAGACTAAATTGATTGGACATACAGTGCAGTCCATGGGTGTTTGGAATATTTATTTTGGCTCAGGCACATTGGATTTTAAATGAATATGAGGTTAAAAACACTGTCATTTGATGACATTTACATCCATATACAGTGATCCATTTAGGAATTAAAGCCCTTTTTATACGTAGTCTCCCCATTTAAGGGGATCAAAGTAATTGGACAACTTAACATAATAAATCTTTTGCATTTAATGACTGCAAGAAGTCTGCAACCCATAGATATCATCAGATGCTCCTTATATTCCCTGGTGACGCTGTCCCAGGGCTATACTGCAGCTGTCTTGAGTTCCTCCATGATGTTTCTATACACTTCATCCTGCTGTCAGCAGTCGCATCATAAATGAAGGCAAGTGAGCTAGTTCAAGTGGCAGCCATACATACCCAAACCATGACATTCCCACCACCATGTTTCAAGAGAAGAGAGGGGGGGTGAGGGGGTGTTTTGGATCATCAGCAGGTAGAAGACGTTTTTAAATTTGTGCTTGTTAGCTGTACGGGTGCCGTGCTGAACACTTCATATTTCAGTTCTCGCCTACTTTCTGTGAACCAAATTAAAACCTCAATGGAGAGTCTTAATGGACGTTTGGAAATAACATCATGCCTGGTCAATATATACTGAATATGACCTGGGGGGGATTCTACCATGAAATTGGCAAATGGTTAACAAAAATCAAATGCTTTCTAATTATGAGTAATCTTTCTCACGAATCTGCAATACTGTACAGCTGACCTCATATTAATGATAGCTGAGTTTAGCCACCCTGTGAGAGCAATCATTCCTTTCTTGGGCATAGATTCAGGCAGAGAAATCAATGGAAATTCCGTTATGTTCAGTGTCTGAATTTAGGGGAAAAGTGCATCCTGTGAAGTCTTGGCATCTAAACCTTGGCAAGAGGAGGTATTACAGAAATGAAATATATCACCCTTACAAGTTTAGACAGTCATGTGAGACAAACCATTATTAGAATGATCCTAAAATTCTCACTTTTATTTTTTTATTTTTAAAACTCACAAACCTGAGCCCAGTAGCACCAGAAATCAACAGATTATGACTAATGCAAGCAATAATCATGTAATATAGGGGCTATTGAACAGCTCTGTTCTGGACCATCAGTGTACTATGTTATTAAAGATAAAAGCTTGAGATGATAATTGTATGATAGTGATAGAGAGAGGTTCTGTTTTTATTAAAAAAGACAGAGAGATGATAAATTAAAACAAATAGCAACAGTTGATGCTGCGGACAGCATGCTGCCCTAAGCCAAGTATTACATGACATGAAGACGAGCCTATTTTTATAAGATATTTTTAATCATTAAAACAGAGGGCCATGGGCCACATGAATGATTCAGCATAAAAGCCAACGCTTTGACCTCCTAGGTGGTGACCGTGTCCAGTAAAAACGCTCGTCCATGTCGCAGTGACACATCCTGTGATCTGGAAACAAATCCCGAATATGCCGGTGTAGAGGGCGGCTGGGAATTCCTCAGGGCCGAAGATAACCAAAATAACCATCGGGAGAGGGGGCCTCCAGTCGCCCGATTAACACATTAATGACTCCTCTGGTGAATCTGGTAACGTGCTTGCACCAGCTGCAGGAGAAGAGCAGTCCTCTGCTACCACACCTGTATGGCTCAGTTTGTAGGCCGCAGAGTAAAGAAACAAAGGCGGGCTGCGTGCTCAAAGGACATACGTGCTGGCCTGGGCCCGCGAGAGTGAGGCAGCATTGAGATATGCTTACCCCCTGTGACTCAGCAGAAAATAAGTCCCAGTATTTAAATTCTTGACATAATAAAGTGTCATGGATGACAAAAAAATGTTGCGGTGAAAATTTTTTCTAAAAATATTATTTTATCTTTATTGAATGTCCCTTGCTGTGTGGGTTTCAGCAAAGAAGAATATATGGTACTTCAGATTAAGACCAGAAATACATGTCCCCTAGAGAAGACAAAAATTAATTGCCGGGTTTTAAGAGGTCATACATATGACTAGACATTCCAAACTGTAAATATAGTAAGTAAATGAATACGTGATAACAATAATGGTAAGTAGATTTTTGACCTCTCTAAAATACATCACAAAAATTATTTTTTCCCCCTGTTTTTGATGTCTTTTACTGCTGTATTTGTAAAGCACAAAATGTGTTTCCATAGAGGATCAGCACATGGCTGTACCCAATGTTAATAGGACTTCCCCCTAGATGTTGCAGCAAAAAAAAAACGAAAAAAAAAAACATAACTCACATTACACCTTCCACATTTTCTTGCTATGGTTTAGATTATACCACACGAATATTATAGTTTTGAACATAATTCTTGACCAGAAACATATGCCTGGCCTCTAAACTAAAGTGTAGAAAAAGAGATAGGAAAGCAGTTTAAACTAGTTACTAAGATACACTGATGCCACTGTAATGCATGTGACAGAATATATGAATACGATTTATGTATTTTTCTAAAAGGTATTTATCAGCGCAACTGCTTAGTAACCACCCCACTAAATCAACGACTTTCACGGGGAAAAAAATTCTTAATGCTCATGGTCATTTTCAGCATTGTAAGTTTCACTATTGTATTGTAACTTAAAAATATTTGTAAGTTGTTTGTGAGACAAGCACATATTGATCAAAATGGGTAAAAAGGTCAATGTTAAGTTTTGTTTTTTCATTGTCTATCTACCTACCTTCAAATACAATGGAATGCAAAAGCCATTGTAATGACTTTGCAATTGTCATTATTTTCAGCTCGATGCACAACTTGAATAATGAGTTTGTTTTCAGACAGAATATTTTGAAAGATGACATAGACCAAAGTGCATGCATTGAAGTCATTCTAGCCATAGTTCATCCTCCACAGCGGGTGGTGAAGAACTCCTGAGCCCTATTGTGAAATTCGAGGACCTTGATGTGCTTATTCAGTTGACAAAAATGAATGAGTTTGTTGGAGAAACTAAGAAATCTATGTGGTTAGACCCTCACTCACATTTTGCTAAGCTGCACAGAATGCATTCAGAACAATTGATCAATGGCTTTAAATTCATAAGAATATATTGTTCAGCTTTGTTAACAAAGTCCCTGTGTACATTTATTACAGTAGTACCTGGCAGTTAAATTGTCTATATCCTGGGTGAAATACACTTACCGGCCACTTTATTAGGTACATCTGTTCAACTGCTAGTTAACACAAATATCTAATCAGCCAATCACGTGGCAGCAACTCAATGCATTTAGGCATGTAGACATGGTCAAGACAATCTGCTGAAGTTCAAACCAAGCATCAGAATGCGGAAAAAAGGTGATTTAAGTGACTTTGAACATGGTTGTTGGTGCCAGACGGGCTGGTTTGAGTATTTCAGAAACTGCTGATCTACTGGGATTTTCACGTACAACCATCTCTAGGGTTTCTAGAGAATGGTCCGAAAAAGAGAAAATATCCAGTGAGCGGCAGTTCTCTGGGCGAAAATGCCTTGTTGAGGGCAGAGGTCAGAGGAGAATGGCCAGACTGGTTTGAGCTGATAGAATAAGGCAACAGTAACTCAAAAAACCACTGTACAACCGAGTTGCAGAAAAGCATTTGAATGCACACACGGAACCTAACGAGGTACAGCAGAGAGACAACCCGGTATTAGCAAGGCGTACCCAGTAAAGTGGCCGGGGAGTGTATATTGGCTGGAACGTACAAACATCCCTTGTACACATTTCATTTGATAATTATAGCTTGGTTTAGACTGGTGCAATGACTAGAGCAGTAGATGTGAGATACAATATTTCACTTCTCTAATCTGCAGTAGATTTGAACATTATTTTTCCTATGATTGATGGCTCTTTTTAAAGACAGCTTCTGATTTATTTACAATGATTGTTTTATGTTGCAGTTATGTAATTTTCTTTCCACATGATCTTAAATCATGTTTCATCTATTACATCACGATAATTCACTGGGAAGTCTCAGTCTTTTATTTTGTTGATTTATGCACCCAGTTTATAATTTCAATAATTCCACTGATAAACTGATTATCACCTCTTATACTTCTCTACTGTCAAACTTATTTTGCAATGTTTGAGATGTAGTAATTATCACACCAGTTTTGGGAATGACACTATAAACTTTATTGGAAATGTGCTTTTTTTCTTTATTGTCAAATGTTCATATATATTGCGTACTCAAAGCTCACGGCAACATCTGAATTATCTGGGTAATTAAAGATAAGATATGGCATGATCATTTTCAGGAACATCTGTAATAGTATGGCTTCGTAATGACCTTGGAAAAAAATATATATTATGTATAATTAATATATTGTTGTATGTTCCTCCTTGTCATAGTTTTAAAAGTATGAAATTATAGTAGTCCTTCAGTACCAGCAGCAGCACACACCAATTAAAGATTTATCTCCGTACATTACATCTTTGCCTATCACTTATGGCTAATTGCTGAAACTTTTACATCTGTAGTTGTACATAAAAGGACAGGACCACTTAAAGTAATGATCGTTTTTATCCCAATGCTTTTGGCTCCTGTTCTCTATACTGTTATTAATGGACGAGAATATGGAAGAGACAAGACTGATAGAAATTTTAAGACTAATAGAAAGTTACAAGTTTACAGAGAGCAAAAGAATACGCTGAACCAGGCATGTAATAGGCAATGGATAAAGGCCCAAGCCAAACAATAACACATTATTATTATTGTTTTTATTATTATTATTATTATTAGTAGTAGTAGTAGTTGTAGTAGTAGCAGCAGCAGCAGCAGCAGCAGAGATAATATCAAATAGTTGCTCTCAACATTGCCTCCTTCAGCAGTACAGTTAATGTATTGGGGTGAAGGGCCCGGGGAACATCATTTTGAGTCAATTAGTGTGCTTAGCTGAATTTTAAACCTCAGGTTTAAACCCCAGCCCATGGAACTGAATTAAAACTGAAACAGCTTATCCTTATTTCACAAATTTGTTGAGCTGTTTCCTACTGTTCCTAATTTGTACAAGAAGGCGGTGCAAAAACTGCACTTCTGCAGCTTCAAAACACTTTTCACAAGCCCATGGAAAGTCAATGGGTGACATCACAGTCACTTTGTCCATATTTTTTCTACAGTCCATGGTTTAAAACTGAGCTTTAAATTCCAGCTAAGCACACTGCAATTGACCCGATCAGATTTGCCCCAGGCAAAATACATTAACTGTTGTTCTGCTGAAGGAGACAATGTTGAGAACAGCCACTCTATATTATCTCTAAAAAAAAAAGAGGTAACACATTTAAAATCCATGTGTCATCATAATCATGGGAAAAGGAAATAACTCTCCGAAGGAAAAAAAAGGGGTTGTCAATATTCAAATCTGGAAATGTTACAAACAAATAAAGAAAAGACTAGAAGATACCACATTCCACAACTAGGTCAATGATTAAGAAAAGTGGTAGAGGACATAAGTACATATTGCACAGTGAGGCAAATGGTTTGGGGGCAAATAAAAAGTTTTGAGATACAAAGTTGTTTCAATCAAAGAGCTTGTGTTACACGCACTTGGGTGAATCACTTGATGATCCAGTGAACCGCTGTGATCTAAAAGTGCTTCTTCTTCAAGAACAAATTGACCTTAAGCAGTAGTCGAGTTCACTTATGCGTGGTCTCAATTGATTAAATTTAGCTACCAATTCTTGCCCTGGGGATTTTTGCAGTTTAATAGAAACCTTCTAGACTCAGCATTAAACAAAGATTTGTCTGCAGCCCTCAGCCTGTTCTTACCTGTGTATACGAGCCCAATGACACACAGGAGCTTTAATGTCATGGGGAGGCTAAGTACGTCTTTCCCCCCCAGAATAAAACAAAGTTACCTTTCAAAAATAGTCTCCATTTGTTCTCTTATTCGCGAACACGTTCATTCAGTGGAGGCAGCTTTCAAAGCAAGCACTTCAGTCAAACAGATTCATCCTGGCAGGCTGTCCCTCCTCGCTCTGATTAGGAGAGAACATTCTGGGACACCACCAATAGCAAGAGGCTAAAAGGAAGGAAAGGTCGAACCTGTGGCGAGAGGGACCATCACTTATCGAACCCCGGTCACCCTGGAGCCTTCTTAATGGCAGCGTGTTAAGGTGGGAGGTCTCCAAGGCACCGGCGCCCGCTCTCAACACAAGAAGGCTTTTTAATATTTGGCCTTTTTCCCAACCATGCTGCTACTTTCTCTGGTTCCCTGGTGAAGGGTGTCGCAGGTCACCTCCTCAGACCGCTACGCGGTAGCTGTCTTTTATTCAGCGTCCTCTTTCCTGTGCTTACAGCATACTTATTTTATTTTATTACTGTCCTGACTCCACTTTGGTGAGAATATCACATCAACAAGTAATCAATTCATTTGTCCATTTATGTTTTATTCTGACTATATTGTTTCTGTTTAATAATTCTTTAATTTTTTCCATGATGAACACCATAAAATCAATGTTTTTATTTCTCATGAAGGCAAACAGCAAAGTAATTGAGATAGAATAAATCGCATGTCCTTAAATGCTGTTATGTTCATATATTCCTATGAATGTAAGGTCCTTAATTATTGCATCTGAGTATTGAATCAGGAACGCCTTACACTTGTAGCATTACACTTGTTTCCACTTAGTAGCCCACTGAGATTCTGGTAAACAGAGTAGCCCACCAAACTGCCACACTAGGAGTGAATGGGATGGCCCTAATCTATCCTGCATCTACAGACACTATCCAGTGAGCTCTCAGGCACTGTACAAGGCAGCACAATGTCAAGCAGAAGGCCCACGCTGCTGATGCCTTCCTCTGCCTTACATGTGCAGGACCCAGAATCCACTGCTCTCATGGCACCTGCTTCCATAGGGTCCTAAGATGCACTAGAGGACTTGGACTTGAGCCCTTCTGCATCTCCCTCACATTGCTCAGGCTTTTGGCCTACTCTCTCATCTCTGCTGATGTTCAAAACCACCTTCCTGAATGACTGGAGCCAGTTCAGCCTTTCAGTGGCTCTATGGACAAAAGCATCTGCTGTTACAGTCTACAGAGAAATTATTGCCTAATGTACTTATGCAATCGCACATAACAAAACCCTGAGGAAGTATTGGGTGCCTATCTTATGGAGATTTAGGGCTGCCTCTCAGTGAAGTTTTCCTGTCAAGCACTTGTAAGTCTTTAGTGTCCTCTAGTGGTCACATGGTAGTTTAACAGCTGCATCCAATGTAAGAAATATTTTGAGGTATTGGTAAATTTTTATTTGTCTGTCTCCCACTTTCTTTTTATGCTTTTTTAACTTAACTAAAAGTCCTCCCCAGTATTTTGTCCAAACACCTAGATTTGCTAATTAGCACAATTAGGAATAATTAATTTGTAAAATCAGAAGGCTGAGTTCATGGGCGGAACAAAACATAGGACAATTTTCACTTTCTGACCCCAGGACTGAACACTGCTGGTCCTACCTACACTTTGTAGTTTATATTTATTCATATTTATGTACTGATTGTTAGTACATTGTGGAGAGGCAGTGATATATTTAATCAAATTTTGTGCATATAGCTTTGGAGAAATTTTGGTAGTTCACCCAGCCACAGTTGACTCTAGACTATGTTTGGGAATCTGATTGGGCCTTCAGGCTGCCAGCAATAGCTACTGGTGGATGTAATACTGTCATAGAAATGTAGTGCGGCTTTACTAGTCCACAAGTGGCAGCCAGATTAGTGGTTAGCACACATTGCAACCAACTAACTACCAGAGATCAGGTCTGAGTGTGATTGTTAATGCCATACAAATCACTACACAGCACTGAAATGACCAGGTCACAGTCACAGAGATACTATGGTACCTACAGATTAACCTAGACAGTCTGTATTTGATAAAAGAGAATTTGGGATGGTGATCATCATATGCAAATGTGGGATTCTGATAAATTGAAGCCAAAAGGAAACGTGGATTTAAGCCGTCTAAGTTTACTCAGTAAGATCCAATGTATCCTAACTGTTACAACAATGACAGTTGTCTATGTATCTTCTGTTGCCTATGGTCTCAAAATAGATATAGTCTATCCTCATTTTTATGAATAAACAAAGACATGAATAGAGCACATCTCAAAACAAGTAGTATTTTGGAGGTCAGCACTCCTGTGTTTTTCCATAAACAGCTTTTGTACTTTAAATGGAAACCCCTATATTGGTGTTCTTCTTTTGGCAAGTCACCTTCTGAACTGTTTCAGGGTAGCAATTGTGTGCTTGAAATCGTTCAAACTAATTTTTCTTGAATATCGAACCACTGCCTTCAATCCACAGCAACTTTAGGAATTAAATTTGAGTCTGTAAAATTATTTTGGAATTAGTATCAGCGCTATAATACACAAAGTGTAGAAGTGAAAAGAAACAGAAATATACTGGGGTACTTATCTGTAGATTGTTATCAGGGAGAATGATGGAATTAGAAGTATGTGTATAAAACAGGTTATTTCAAATATAAGCATGCCACGAGCAGTATCTGAAATGGTGCAGCCTCTTAAGACGAATCTCATGTTCAGTGGAAGCTGTGCTATTAATGCTCTGCAGCAACTAGTTCTTCAGCAAAGCCCGAGAAAATTATACATGTAACTACATTGTTCAAAAGCCTACTTCTCTCCCAACAGTCCTACACTCAAAATAAAATGAGATATTTTAGCTTTGATCCATGCACAGACAGCAGGTTATCTATACAGGCCAATGTGGTCAGCCCACAGATGCAAGAGCCCAAAAGACTTGTCATACCAGCAAAGTGCCAGAGGAGAGAATGGCCACTATCAGAGCTCAAAGTTGCACACACCCAAATTCAAAATAAGAAATTGCTTTCAAGTAACCATATTGTTTAGACAGTTATATCAAAGACTTAATAATATAAATGATTAATTATAAATATAAATAATTAAAATATTTGGTTATGATAATGTTTTAACAGCTGTATTAGTGCCAAAAGCAATTTGTCCTACAAAATAAGACATCTTTCTTTTAACTGAAAGTATACAACCAATTTACACCGATCAGCCACAACATTAAAACCACCTACCTAATATTGTGTAGGTCCGCCTCGTGCCACAAAAACAGCTCTGACCCGTCGAGGCATGGACTCCACCTCTGAAGGTGTCCTCCGGTATATTTGGATTTCTGTATATATTTGTATCTACTGTATATTTGTATCTGATATTTTGTATCTACTGTGAATTTGTATCTGATTGTATCTTTGCTGTCTTTCATGCTGCAACAGTGCAAATTCCCCCCGGGATCAATAAAGTACATTACTACTACTACTACTACTTATTACATTATTGGTTTTTATTACATAAAAAATTTGAAATGGATTACATTATTGGGAGTTATTACACTCTTGGTATTATTATTATGTTGTTTATTACATTATTAGTTGCTACAGGGCTATAAAAAGCTAAGATATTGTTAGAGGGTGCATTATTTCCACGATTTTAAAAACTCTCCATGGGTCAAAGCTGTTTTGGTGGCACGAGGGGGACCTACACAACATTAGGCAGGTGGTTTTAATGTTGTGGCTGATCGGTGTATAAGCCACATAATCCACACAGGATATGAGGAGAGGGCTCAAAAATGTCAAGAAAACAATGAAAAATAATGATTTGAGGGGTACACTCTGTATGTCGACAGAAGACAAAGACATAACCTCAGGAAACTCCTTTGTTCTGTACAAGCACGGGGAATGGGCCATAAAAACCATTTCATTAATGTCAAATTTATGAATTAAGTGCCTAAGAAATTATAGTAATGTATGGCAATTGCTATACAAATTTTAGCTAGATAAAAATGTAACTGGTCAGGATAAATTATTGAATTATTCAGCTCTAATTCACTGTTCAATACACTCATTTGTCATTCTGTGACATTAAGCTGTACTTGCATATTCTGCTGTCCTTTAAATATAACATCATAATTGCAAGTTGTCCCAGTGATCTTTTCTCACATGTAGTTTAATTTAAACCGGTCCTTTTAAATGCACTGAGATCTTTAAAGGATACAGTCTGATCACTTAATCCAGTTGAGACATTTTTTTTTTCTCCAATCTCTGGGCAAAATACACATTTTTAGCACAAAACTATTTTCATTACTCCGGGCAACAGCTTACATAACTCATCTTTCTTTAACAGATTTAAATTCTCATACATAGCTTGCCTGGTGCAGTCCATTCAAAGACAGATAAAAAGAACTGTGCAAAGGGGGTGCCCATGCTGTCAGTACTTTTAGTTTGTTTCCCAGGACCCCAAGTATTATTCAGAAACCGGTAATCCTGAATTCATTACATTCTTTCATTTTTAGGCTACTGATCATGCAATTGCCTTTCCACCACTAAACCAGTAACTGAAAGTCAAATGGCAATGAAAATAAATACACAGTATGTCAGAAATATGAAATGGAAACAATGATTCTGAATTCTAAATGTTCGCATTTCGCCAGCATGACCACCTTGAAAGTGAATAAATTATCGGGAGATGATGAGTTTTCTTGAGACTCAGAGCTACCGCTAATTTTAAAATGAGGCTTTGAGAACCAGTATACTGGTAGAGCTCAGGTCACGCATTTCAGTGACCCAACCTGAACCAAACGCTCTTAACCCAGTCAATAATTCAGTGTCTATCAGATCAGTTTCCCCCATTCTGCCGTTCCCATTTCTAGAAACCGTACAAATTCATTCCTTAGCCAAGTCTGTCAAGAGACGCCCAAGATAATGTTCTACATTATCATCAAATTGTAATGTTAGGTATTGCAAGGGAAATGAATAACCTGAACCATCATAGATCGGAATGGCAGTCAGCCAAGAACGCACAGCCTGAAACGGGTGGAAAGCTGGGAACAGCTCACCACAGACACACAATTGAGTAGTATATCTGCACACAGGGGAATATGAATATGAATTGCACAGATCTAGAGGAGGGAAACTGTTTACCATTTCAGCAAAGACCCATTCCTTTTACCTCTTCATATTACATGAATGTCATTGACTCATTAAAAAAAAAAAAAAATTCATATTGAACCCAGTCTGACAGTGTGGGAGAGTTCAGAAAACAGTGTCTCTGGAATGACCATTTCAGTGACAAGACTGTAAAATGCTCATTAAATAAAAATGTATACAGATGTCATTATGTAAACAGACTTCGTACATGGTTCTGCTCCTGAATAACTTGCCCTTTAAGGCAACAATTACGTATGGACAGAGATTTTTCCCCTCGAGTGAGCAAACTTATCTAATTCTTGGTGATGTGCACATGATTCACTGGTCAAGTTTGGGTACTCCAATGAAGCTGGACGCTTCTTTATCTCCTTCACCTTGACCACAATAAAATAAGAACTTTTTGGGTGGGAGGATTAAATTTACAAATGATTTTAAAAATAATATTTTATTCAGTAAAATAATAGTTATGTGAACAAAACACATGCTTTTGAGGACCTTAACAATGCAGCTTCTTTTAGGGAATGAATGTTGCCGTGAATGTGGGAGTAAGTAATGGGAGGGAGGAAAAAAAAACGGACTTTTCCAGAAGCGAGATCAAAATCTCACCACCATTTAATTCTAACCCAATTGTGGTTCCTAACATTTGGCATTTCCTTTCCTTCACACATCACATTGTCCCAACGCAGCCACAAACTTCAGCCTTACATTCAAGTTAATGATTGCTCAAAACAGGAGTTTCATTTGCCTTTTCTTTCTGGAAGTTTTCCTTATTTGAGAATTGTACTAGACATCAAATGTCAGTCAAAACACGCACAAACACCAAAGGACAATGGAAAACAAAACGAGAACACTGCATGTTTCATTAACTAAGAGCTAAATGGACTTTAAAAATTCTCTCTCTCTCTCTCAAAGAAAATTGAATAGCTATGTCCCTTCGCAGACTGCCAACCAAAGAGAGTAAAATGTCAACAGGATCAGTCTGACGAAATGCAGTAAACTGCCCTACGTGCTTCTGACCTCTGCAATGCAGGAGATAAACTGATAAATTCTGTCTGATTCAAGCCTGCTTGACCAAAAATAGAGGAAAATCCAGCATTTAGACTTAACTTCATTGTTAGTATTGTTTCACAAATCAAAAAAATGGCCTTTTTTTTGTGAGAGAACTTCTCTGGGGGATGCAATTTAACATTTACCTTGCATTGGGCCAGAATAAGGCCTGCTCTGCCACTTGGAACTTGAAGTATCCTCAATGAGGTTTAAAATGGCGATAAACTTTGAAATTCTAACATAAAAAGCTTTATTATTTCATGTGGTTTTGTCACATGACGGTCCATTTTGACCCGGTCGTAGCAGTCCGCTTCACCAGAACCGAACCAGGGCTCCAGCCATGTAGACAGCACTGTGGAGGGGGAGGGGGAGGGTGGGGGCGCTGGGGCTGGAATGGGAGTGGATGAGACGTTTCCTGGGGGTCCTAGTACAGCGCGTCGGCATTGCTGCTCCGCGGCCTCTTGATCTTCTCGATGTTCTTCAGAATCATGTCGTGTAACGTGACCTGCGGCGCAACGGTTCAGTTGCATTGAGACAATGACTCGGTTCATTGTCTGCAGAGTAATTTCAGTGATAGCTTGTGCCATGGAACAAGTTTTATTTTGTGTTCAGGAGAAGCAAAAGATCTATGGTTGCCATTCTAACGTTGGCCTTATAACTGGCCTTAAATGTGGAGGTGTCTAATAAGCACTGGAGGCTTTTCAGAAACCTTCAGAAACTCAAATAATAACTCCAATTCCACAGAGCCAGGAATGTAGTCTGAGCAATGGGTGGTTAAGTTAATACGATAAGAATAAATTATCATGGCTTTATCACCTCTTCAAAAGCTCAAAACGTAATGACAGGACAGGTCGAGACGAGACAGGCGCAGACTCACGTATTGATTCCTCAGCTCTGAAACGATGATCTTCAGGCTAATGTATTCTTTCTCGTCAATCTCAGTCACCGTGCGCCGATAGTCCTCCTGGAATCAGACATAACATACTGAGGGGGCAAGGCATTAACAGTTACCCTTTAAACATGAATTGCCCTTAACAGTGGATGACATACCTGAAAGCTGTGACCTACAGCCTGACTGAACATGCTACCTGAAGGGGCCCTACTTATTCAGTCATTTATATATATATAATAAGACCAGTTAGCGGACATTTCTGCATTATAATAAACCCCAATAGTTGCCCCAGATTTTACAGTATTATTCTTAAATGGTCAGCTACTTTGACTAATATTACTTTGACTACTCCAGTGCATTTGGTGCTCAATCAAAACAAAGTTGTGTATTTTGGCTTGGCTGTCATATTGACATTTCTTTGCATGTAAGCTTATTGATAAATGTGGAGCTTGTTGGCCTACATTAGCTAGCTTATTGCAGTTATAGATATGATATCATTGCCAGGAAGCTACACCAATTTTAATAAGCTTCCCATTAAAAGTATTTAATTCACAAATTTAATGAAAATGTATTATAAAAGAATGAATAAGGGAGATTTGTTTAAACACCTGCCAGAGGAAATTAATCTATCAATAAAGAGGTCAGATTGTTTGACTGTGCTAAAATTCATGCTTATGTAGTACATACATTAAATATTAGGTATCTAAATAACTTTAACCCAAAGTATGTTACGCATGTTATGCTACGTATGTTAGCAACAGTCCAACAATATAGCTTTTTTGAATTCTTGGGCTTCACAGACATGGGTAGCAGAGCAAATAATTCTCTGGAATTGGATCAATGTATGCTAATTACCAAGTATGACTGCTATTGTGATGTTTGTCAGTAAATAAGAGCTACCTAGCATTCAACAAACCAATGCCACATTCATTAAGCAATCTGAACCAAGCTAACTCACCAGCAGTTAATAACCTTTTATAACTCAGCAATGAAGCCTGAACAGACTCTGGCGTCACCAGACAACAAAGAACAGAATACACGCACACATATGTGCTTCTAATATTCACACTTACCACATGTGGGTACTTGGCAATTTTGGAAACCAGTTTTGCCCTTGTGATGTAGTATCTGAGTGAACAGGGGAAGAAGACAGGGTGTTAGCTTTTGGGCTTGTACCTGTGCCTTCACTGGTATGGACGTGGTGAAGGACCGTACCTAGATATCTGGTCCAGGTAAGACGCCGCTTCCCCTTCCACTGTCCTTAGCTCTGCTACTGTCTCCTCCTGCAGGTTAAAAAAAAATTACAGTGACTCAGGAATGGCAATAATCAGAACAGCTGGCCCTCTAATTAACCCAAAAAGACACCACCCTTTCAAATGGAGGCAAGAGTCAATTTGCAGAATCCCAGCGGCAACTTTCACACGAAGCATGCACAATGTTGCCAATTTGAGACAATGTTGCTCCAGTCTGGTAGACCCAAACCCAATGAACAATGCTTCTCTTTCATACCAAGTATTACTCAGCACAGTCAAAATATTTGCACTGGAAAGCAGTGTTTAATAAAAAAAATGGATATTGCAGAATATTTCCATTGTCGCAAATGAATATGAAGTTCCCTTATTAAGGAACAACTGATTTTACAACCTTTACATGAGGATGTGTATCCCCTTCACAAGTATGTTTGTTTCCATCTTTTTTTGCTTTAAAAGGGATGTTTGGTTCACTGTATCTTAGGCTAGGAACTTCCCCATCACTTTATATATTCCTTTATATAACTTCTCATCAGCTCCTTTATGAAAGGTCCTGCACCACTCTGCCTTTTACATGTAATTTGGTTGTTTGGTGAAAAGCAAATTTATTCTGCCACAGGATTACTGGATCAGTTACACCCCCCCTACCCCCCATTGCATCACAATGGACTTAATTTGTTTCAATTGTAAAAATACAATTACATGAATGTGGGCAATTGTTTACTGAGTACTGCCTGGGATGTGTAGTATATGTTGCTAGCATTTGCCTTTAAAATAAAGTTAGGTTTCCAAAATTGAGCAATCTGCTTGGTTTTGAGCAGTAAACAGCAAATAATTGTACAGGGATGTGATGTACACCATGTGGAGTGTGTAAAAGCAGAATCAAGAACCAGGAAGACCAGAAATATAAACGTGGAACTTTAAAGCGGGAACAACCATGATGCCCAATTCTCTTTGTCTGAATTATGCTTATGTTTGCGAGTGGCATGTAAACAAAGCTAATGGCTGTCCACAGACAATTTATGAGGGCTATGACTTTGATACTTTGTATATTTATACTGGTATTATGGATTTAGTTCACTCTTTTTTAATTAGTGACTTTTTTACCCTCTACAGGGTTTTAAAACTAACCCAGCTAAGTGACCACATCTGTATTTTTTGTTTAAAAAAATATTATTTTTTTTGCCTGCAAGCAACATTAAAATGTCCTTATTTTCCTTAATTATATTCAAGACAGAAATACCGCAAGTTCACAATAAACTGTAAAAGGCACATAAATGAAGGCTTACCTGAATTGAAACACCAAAGTTGTTGCCGTCTTCTATTCTTGGGATTAGCAACTGGACCCACATTTTGACCTGTAGCATAGTACAGAGAACAAAAGGAGAAAGGCAGAGTAAGAACAAGGGACTACAAGACCTTTTCAATTAGAGGAGACATAACTGTATACAAGAGGGAGATGCTATAAAAGCAGTTTGCCACATTGGCCAGTGCAGTGTGCACATCCCTCCTGGAAAAATATCGCCTGGGTGGCCACATTGCCTTGTGGGAAAACTAATCTTTCATTTCATGAAAATAGCATATTAGTCTCCATCCCGTCTCCTCATCTTATGGAGCGGATAAATAAACCATCTACTCTTTATTTTCTTTTTTTTACAACACTGCAAGGTGCAATTTTGAGTGACCTAACCACCATATTGCACCTCTCTCTCTTCAGTCTGGACTTTCATCAATTCCACTGCTGCAAACCGATGGAGCCATAAACGGCAGCTAGAAACCTTAAGGACATGGGACAGTATTGTGACCTTTTTAAGGGAACCCTAACAGCACTAAATAAAATAAAGAGACTTCTAAACCATCCTCTGCTTAAGTTTCGGCTTCTTCATCACAGCCATTCTAGTTTTCTGCATTTGATGTGAAAAAACAAATTATAGCCACAGATAGAGGGCACTACCAACTCCACTCATATGAGGTAATCGGAGGGTCACTGAACCCTGGTCCACCTGTGATCACTACAAAACTAATATATTATACAGTTCTGTGGTTGTCAAACTGAATAAGTTTGGGCAGGCAGAGCTGCAACATGTGTGACTGTACTTTACACTTGAAGTGATTACAATTTTCTACCGACTGCAAACTTCATAATTCCGTTTTTTTATTATTAAAACGCTGGTTGCATAAAGTAAGAATAGCTAACATTAGAATTTGATAACGCTGTCAATACATCAACAAATAACAGCAGTAACTATTACTATGTTGTAGTAATAATTACTGCTGTTAAAGCCAAGATATGAGTCTGCCAACATATCAAGCAGCCAAAATGTGAAGGCACAACAATGCAATGTTAATTTGTTTCCTCAGGGCTTTTTTTGGTATACCTATATGAATTCACACAAAAGTATGTGGTTTTTCAATACCGTCCTCAATGGTATTTCATTGTATTTAATCTGCACATTACAATAGTCTGAAAAAGAATTTGCAATGTAAAATACTAGTTAACTGTCCGTTTTGAACAAAGCTCTCACCGTTTCATTGAAAAAATGGGACACGCCCTTGCAAACACCCTGTGTGGAGACGTTTGTGGAAACACGTTGGGAGCGACACCAGCAGGGAAACCTCTCAGCCTGCCGCCGCATGGCTGCCCTTTAAAGGACAACCTGGACGGAGGGCTGCGCGAGCCGTATCGACAATCAGGCGATTAAAGCGTATAAAACCACCTTTTTATTTTTTGTCATTTCCAGCTGCTTCATGGTGATCGTCATAATGATGTGAAAGGCAAGTTCTGAAACAACCTATCTACTCTGCCTTACGAAAACAAAACTTGTGCTTGCGCTTGTACGCGTAACGTTAATGCTGTGTGTGCTTGTCACCTGAAGTCACACTTGGACACAGTAAAGGGCAAAGAAAAATCTGTGCGATTTGGCAGGCCTCATTGTTTTGTGTGCATTGTTCATTTCTGGCGAGCTTAATTAGTATTTACTATAACTGAATAATGAGGATCAAAATGGAAATGGGGCTTGACATTATTTTCTTAGCCAAACTATTGCCATTGATACCAATCGTTGTTAACCGTGTGCCTGCACTCGTGAGTGTGTGTGTGCGTGTGGTGCCCCAGACAGTCTGATGAAGTGTACCAGATTCTTGGGTCTTTAATCTGTGGTTTAGTTTTGAGTTCACCTTCATATCAAGTATACACCTAGCTTAAGCATGAGGCACGTAGTGAGCGAGGAGGGCCTACCGTGTTGCATTTCTCGATCAGCGTCCTGATCTCCGGCTTGACTTTCTCAATAAGGTCCACCAGCTTGTTGTTGCTCTTCATCATCCCACCTGGCATGACGAAGACCTTTGTGCCAGCAACTGAGTGTGAGGAAGAGGAGAATAGAGACAGGATAAGCTTCATCAAGGAACTGCATGGAGTATGCAATTGTCAGGCCAGTTAAAACCACTCAATTAAAACCCCATAAAAATAAGATGATGAAAAACTCTAAAGGCATAGAATTCCTTCTTAAACACACTATTACATACAGATGAACCAACCTATGTGAGGATCTTTTTAATAGTGAAGGGTATAACATGTATCTTTGTTTCAAAAGCACTGCTGAGATAGAGAGTATGAAAACAAACTGTTGTGACCACCAAACTGTTGTGTCATCATATGAATCACCAAATCCACCACAACTGAAAAATGAAGGATTGGCATTTTAATATGTAAATATTAAATAGTGCTCTACAAAGCTAAATTCATCACAAGAAAACTCACCTTGACAATTGTCCTCACTTGCAGCATCTTCCAGCTTCCTCTTCTTGGCATTTTGCTGTGATGCAAACAGCGGCTAATTAGCCATAAATCTTGTTTTTACTGATGAACACACATGCTAGTACAAAGATGCCATATTTATCGCAACAACAGCCCACTTCCTTACCAAGTATTCAGTAACACACTGCAAACACATTCAGAGTATTCTGAATAATGGTCCCTGACATCAATATTCCAGCTAATTACATTGTTTATGCTCCCATGTGCTTTTTTTTGCACTCACATGTTCCAAATGATCACTTAACAATGCCCTCTACTTTCTTCTCAGCAACTTTTTAGATTTAGATTTATTTATTTTTAAAGTAATCACTTATGCACCTTCCTCCATCCAGAAATCACACTACACTCCTGTCATGAAAAACACAATTTTTTAAATACCATTTAGTCCTGGGAAAAGTTCAGTTGAGATAACATTTAGCAGACTCACCCCCTCCAGCCCATCATGGCTGTTCGTGAGAAGAATGGGGTCCGGCACTGTCAAGTTGATCTCTGAGTGGATATCTTTCAGCTCATGGATGTTTAAGATTGGGTCCTGCAACAGTGTGAAATTTCACAGTAAACAGGGCTGCTTACATAAAAGTGCTGTTAAAAGTGGTCCTTGTGTCTCGATTTTATAAAGGGAAATGCATAATCCTCCATAGCCAAAGCAAAAATTGAGAAATAGAAAGAACACCCCAAATGCCTTGACAGACCTCTGGGTTCACCTTTTAAAATTGATAAAGATTTGACATTTCGGTTATGACTGAACAAGTACACCGCGCTTTACCGTTATTCTTGAGTCGGTAAAAACAATTAAAATGACAAAAAAAGAAATAAAGTGGTGGCTTGTGTGGACCAGAAACAGACACTAGTAAACAGCACTCAAAAGTAGGTGATTTGTATATCTGAAAAATACAAATCACCTACTTTACGTGATTTATTATTTTAGGTAAGCCACCTTAGGAGCCCTTTGAAGTGTAGGTTTTTAGGGTGTTTTTTTTTTTCTTCAAAATTCTACATCAGTGTCTAGAACCCTGTTGCTTTCAATGTCCAGTAGCAACTGTTACATCCGCATTAGAATATTCAGTTAAGAACATTCTAATCACTATTTGTGAGATTACACCTTAATGGGTTAGTCACAATGCTCATACTCAAATATGACCATTTCAAAGAACATTTTACTTGAGGAAAAAAATGTAGCTTACCTTGAGGAAATGATCGAGTTCTAATAACTTCTTCGGGAAAAAATTTGCAACCAAATCTTCTGCCTAAAATTAAAAATAAAATTACACAAAGATAAGACTGGACAAAAGAATCCAGACTTATTTATTTATGCAAAGAAGCCAAATTGCTCTCACCTCTCCTGTGATCCGTTCCCTGAAAGCATCAACCTGCACAGACACAAAAAAACGCTGCCTTGTCGTGATGTGCACATACTAATTCGACGTGCACCGCTATCAGAGAATACAGACATGATACACTGACTTAATTGAACTTTTCAGAGAATTAAAGGCATTCAGGTTCCTTTTATGCAATCCCATGCTGACAAAATTAAAGTCCGTTTTTGAGTTGTTACAACACTTCCAAATGCACAACAAATTAGCCAGACCAAACTGTCTGATGAACAGGACGAACGTCAGCTAGCTTTCTATATGTATGTTTGCGTTACTAAATGTTCAGCCATTGTCAATTAACGCAACTACGGGCTTATAATTTAACGTTCAAGATAGCTAACGTTCTGTATAAATAGATGATGCTAAATAAGCAACTGGATGACTAGATTTACAATAAACTACGGTGCCATTTTAAGTGACCCGTTGCTGCTCGTCAATTTGGAAGGGAAAGTAAACTAGGCTACCTAGTTAGACTAGCGTTAGTCAACCTACTGTCAAATTCGCCATTTCTGCAAGCGATACACACTCAAAGGCACTAACGTCACCATTATGTATCGCTTATGTTAGCTAGCTACATCAGTGCCGAATATATTTTGCGAGGAAAATTTTAACCACTAACGTTCGTCTAATTGACGGGTAGGGCATCACTCCAGGTTGCCCGACAGTTAGCTAGTCTAACTAGTTACTTAACGAGTCGAAGTGAGAACAGTCTGCGACACTTGGTTATTTAGTTAGACAACAATATCCATTAGTTAGACAACACGATTCGGATGTGAATTGTAGCTAATTAACTAACTCAACTGTCATTTTTGAAAATAGTTTTTTTTCTCCAATTGGCTAACCAAAATGAGCAAAACTGTGTCGGCGCACACAGAGAAGAGCTAACGTCGGGTAAATTAACATGAGTTAACGTTATTTCGCAAAATTTTTGGCACGTGCCAAAATGAGCAGCTTGCTATGAGGCTAGCAATAAGTTGAATTCAAGGTGCATGCGCGAGACTACCTTATAGATAGCTACCCATACACACTATTTTAACCGTAGTAAAGCAGAGACAGTATATAATGCGGTTAGATCATTGGCAGCACTACTAGTACTGGTTTAGTCATGAGGAGGCACAGCACGACGTTAACATCCCCTCACCGGTACCAATGCGGACAAGAAGGTAGCCTGCAAGCTAGTAATATAGTGGTAGCTAGGTTGGAGACGGAACCATGACGAGTCAAGTGCCTTGAGGGGAAATCGTGTGTAGCTAACTAAGCAAGTTATATGACTGAAACGTACGTCAATTCCTCTTCTAAAATGAAAGAAGCGTTTAATACTAGCTAGCTTCATGCATAGTATCGCGCGGGAAAGCTAAATCAGCTCCAAACGTGGATTACACAGGCTAATGCTAGCTAACTAAAGCAACTAGCAACCTGGATTCTCCGGCCTTGATGCTCAAATTTCTGACGAAATGCCAGTCCACGTCTGGCTTCGGTATCTGAACATTTTGATTTGTTACCTTGGTTTTGATCTCATTGTCCACCTTGAGAAGTGAAGACATTCTATTCTGTGACAAATCCGGACGGTTTCGAAGTATTTTTACAGCTGGGAAGTCTAACCGTGTGGCTTTTCGTTTCAGCTCCTATCAGCCACAAGGTTTCACTTGAGAGTTCTGTGCTTGAGAAGCAAGAGATGACGTATGTAATGTGCGACAAAATAAGAAAAAATGTCCTGAATGGATTCCCTAACTTTAAAAATATGGTTCTGTTTGTGTTGTGTTTTTTTATTCGAGTATCATAGAAATAATAAAATTTGTTCTGGAAAAATGTATAAATTATGTCGCATGGCAAAATCTTAATTTGGCATCACTGGCTAGGAATGGCTCGGGTTTTTTTGAGAACTTATTAGATCCGTTCCACATAGAAATTAGATGAATGACGGAGTAAACTGGCCATTGTTGTAAGCTACAGCTAAACATTTCAGTGCAAAAATAGGATAGCTGCAGCTATGTAACAGATATTTGTTAGGACTGGTATAGGTCGCACTATTCAAATTAAACTATGATAAAGGTAAATTAAAATCATATTTTCATTTAAATAGTCAGACAAATACCAGTCCTTACAAATATCTGCTACATAGCTGCCAGCTACGTTGGCCCTGCTATAAATACCAGCTTTGTGAAGCTCCTCCATACACACACACACACACACATACATACAGACAGACATACATACCGCCAGACAGATAGACACATATGCATGTGTATGTATGGAGAAGCTTCACAAAGCTGGTATTTATGGCAGGGCCACTATTCAAAAACCACCTCTATACAAGATTAATGCACAATGATGTGTAACCTGTTGTAAGGTGCACTAAATCAGGATCCCTGAGCAATAGAAAAAATCTGATGAGTCTGGGTTTATGTTTGGAGAAAGCCAGAAAAGCCTTCAACACACAATGCCTTTTGTCAACTGTTAAAGGGAAATCACCAGATATTATATATTTTTAAAATCAAGTACATTAGCCTAATGGAAAAGGTTGTCCTATGTTACTATTCACTATGCTTAAAACACATTTTATTGAAGCAAAGGAGAGAAATAAGCCATAATAGATCAAATTGCTTACTCTTTTTGTGCCGCCTCCCTTTTACATCTATCTTTGGAATGATCACCTACATTATATTTTGTGACATTGAAGATGGGGTCAAATTAGCATTGTCAGATATTGTATCCTGCCAGGATAAAAAAAAATCAGAACAGGGGAGTGTTTCACAAGGCAGGATTACTGAGTTAGCTGGATAACAGCAAAAACCCACAAATTCTGTTGGATTTGAATTGCATAAGTTGATTGCTATCTAGTGGGAAGAGTGAAAGTTGTCCATATATACTCCAATAATACAAAATAATTTGCAATACTTGCAGGTTCACATAGCAAGAAACTGGACATGAACTGATATGAACAGTTGTATCCAAGCACTGTTTTCTTCACAGAAGCACTGGTGTCTTTGTTTTTGTTTTTTGGTTGTAATTTTCAACAAACTATAATATTCAACTGATTAAGTCACCTTAGCTGCTGTGGCCATAAGATTGGGGACATACAGTTTTTAGCCTACATGAGCATATCATGGTCAGTTGTGAAGGATCAATTTACCAAACTGGCATAAAAATAACTAGCAACATCCAACATTTGATGGAGAAACTTATTTCCTTTGATGACCTTTCATTTCTGTTCAGTTTCTGACTTTTTTGCAGAGTAAAAATAAGTAACAGCATTTCCATGTCATACGTTTCATAAAAATAAAGGCAGGCAAGAGTAGCTATTTAATTTATTTAAAAACTCAGATCAACTGACATAATATTGTATAAAATGTTTCCAATCGGATGACAATGAAAAAGTCAACCCAGATTAAAACTAAGATAGTCACCCACGTTTCGTCCTCGAGCACCCCCCTCGCAAAAATAAATAAAAATAAAAATGGTTGACTATCATTTCCTAAAAGTAAAATGGAATTGCTCGCGACTTACATCACCCTGGCTACCTCACGAGCATCAGTATAAAGTAAATAACACGTGGAAGCAGAATTATCAAATACTATTGCAATCAATGTTACGTTCAATGTAGGCTACAAAGTTAACATTCCACAATTTGCACTGTCCAGTTTTATTTCGTTTGTAGGCTACACTGTATTTTGTTCATTTTTTTCAATAAATACCAAAACAGGTAATGTTGCGCAGATTACGAACGTTTAAAATGAATAGATCGGCTACATTTTAGGCTACAGATAAGAAAAAACCGTGCACGTAATTACACAATCGGTGATTCTGCGCACATAACACCAGTTTGCTGACCCCTACGAATGTATAACAGTATCCTGTCACGTGATTGTCGGGGGCGGGTACATCGCAGCTGATGTAAACATTAGGAAAGAAGCTTCGTGCTCAAAATTAGGGACGACTAACAGTCAAATACATATATATATATATATATATATTTATAGGAGTAACATCACTTTTTGGATGAAACCCTTTATCTGACAGTAGTCAATAGTCATGGACCTCCATGTAAATCTGAAGGTGAATTTTAGGGGAAATACTGAGACTTTCCTAGTTACAGATTCGGAAAGGACGAGCTGGGAGTCCGTGGAAGCCATGGTGAGTCGCTAATGTTTGTGCTAATTTGGTAGATCGCAATACGGTCGTCGAATAGCAGAAGGCCCTTTCATAGTTCTTGAACTCCGTACAACAATTCAAAGTTTACGATTATTTTGACCTAAAGCACCTCTTTGTGAAGAAAGATTGTTTCACTGTCGCTGATTTGTTTTGAGAAAGCGACGGGCTTTCGTACAATCTGAAAAATCGTCCTTTGCAAGTATATAGCAGTTTACTTGCTAGCTGGTTAACTTGAACAGTGAACATTCGGCATTAGACATTGATAAAACTCATGAGATTTGGAATGACGCACAGATCAGTCGTAGCCTGTAAGCAATGACGCAGCCGTCTTATTCGTTTGTTGCTAGGGGAGGAGAATGCATGGTCACCTTAGCTGATAACAGAGCAGGCAGCTGACGTAGACTAGACACCCAGTTATTAGCCTGCAACGTCAACCTGTGAAGCTGGCGAAATGTTAGTTATATACAGTAAGCGTGGTAAGGATTGTGTATTATTTATAATTTCATTTTTTTAAATTTTATTTCTTGTATTTCATTTATTTGTTACAACTCATATAGTCTTGGTCTTCATCTAGCTATACTCGTGTGTCATTTCCTATACTACAAAGCAACTTTTATGTCGCGACAAATACAGCAGACCAGCTGGTCATTGACGAACAATGGGCATAAAAGCCGCACAAATATATTAGGATACATGGTTAGAAAATTGACATGATGAAATGTAATAAGGCAGGATTATGAAGGTTGATAATGAAATGTTTGAAGAGGTTATGTCATATTGGATATATTTATAATCTTACGTACAGCCTCCAAGCTACTGTTTTTTTTTTTTTTTGTTTTTTGTTTTTTTGGAAATAATTAAATTATTATTAATATTTTTGGTATTAGAGTAGATTATCAGAATCGATGCTAGATCTGCCTGGACCATAGACTTCCATTTATTTCGAAATGAAGTGTTGTGGAGCCTTTTTGACGGACTAATCAGATCTGCAAAAGGAGCTGTCATTCTCGAGTCATTTCTTGAGCTATAAAGACATTTCTGAAGCTAAGAAAATAAACCATACGATCTATCTTAATAATAAAAGATATAAAGATGTGATGTCACCATAAAGTCTACAATGGCATGATATTCATTGTCTGTTTGTGTACTTCCTAATTTATTTTTTACATTATATCTAACACTTGAAATCTATATACTGGGTTCATTGTGTCGACTGCCAATATCACCGCTCAGATCTGAAAATAAGAGCTAGATTCCATTCTGTAGTTAGCTGGGGAACTTTTCTGTATTCATCTGTTAATTGTCTCATTAGACATTTGTCTTGTGAGTACATAGACCTGAAGTCTGTGAGGTTAGATCCTTGCTGTTACCCAACAGGATCTATGTGTATGCAATTATAAATAAGATCACAGCATGAAAAAAAGCCTGCCTGAAGGCTGAATTTCATTGGAGCACTCCAGAAATGTTTGTTGCATCCATAGCTACTTCCATCAGCTACGTGCTGACATGGAAGTTGTGATTTTTGTGATATATTGAAAAATGTGATTTAATACCTGAACAGGTGCTGCCAGGGGAGTATTGCTGTATGGCAAGGGTGTCAAATTTAGGTCCTGGAGGGCCACAGGGTCTGCAGGTATTTGTGGTTTCCTTTCAGTCTGCAGCCAACTAATTGCCTGATTTGCTAAGACTCCATTTTACCACTTTCAGAACTAATAACCCGACCAATGAGTGCTGCAAAACAAATACCCTGACCAATCATTGGTCATGTTATTGGTTTCACACATGCTTAAAGATTTTGTATGTGCTAAAAGCTTTAGTAAATCAGGCCCTAAGGCTTTAAGAACAGGGATTATTTAGCCATTCAACAACCTAAATGAATAATTGGAGCTAAAACACCTTTAGAACACACTGTGGCTGTTGTGGCTGTGTTGAATTTTAAAAATTTCCCGAAATTGAGAATGTTGAATATATTTGATATTTTTTCTCTTCCCAGTTTAATGTTTGAGTTTGAAATGGTTAAGAGTTTTGTATGCAGCAGTGGTAGGGTCTGCTTGGTCAGGACAGATCTTTTGAATGCAGTTATCTGAAAGGAGAGAGATCTTCATTTTCGAGAGTAATAAGAACTGCCCCTGGTCTAGACCAGGGATCTAAAATTCAAAGGCCAGAGGGCTGCTGTATCTGTGGGCCTTTGATGTGTTCCTCCTCTTAAGTACTTAATTTAAGTCATTCATTGGCTAAAGAATCTGCACACTTCATTTCCAAGGCCTAAATTGGCTTCCAATTGAAAGGAAATCACGAAATCCTGCTGATTGAAAGGAAATCACAAAAATCTGGCAGAGGCGGCCCTCCAGGAGTGAGGTTAGAGACCCCTGGTCTACACCATGGAAACACAGAGAAGGGGGTTCTGAGAGAATGATGTGCATCCTCAAGCTGAAGTGGCTTACATTGTTCCCATGGTGATGAGTCCTTCCTAGAAAAACAGAGGGTATGAGGCACTTCAGTCAAACCGGCAATGCAGAAAAAGTTGCATTCCATTATTATTTGGGACACCGGTGACAGCATGATTTAAACTTGCATTACCATCTAAATCCCCTTGGGGCACTGCAAGCATTGGATTGTGGTAATAGTCTGGCTAATTATACAAAGCTGATACACCGGGTAGAGGAAGGAATGTCACGCGCGAGAGGCCTGTACAATATCCTCCTGTTATGCTGCACACTGACGGGAGTCTATTTATTTTCCGCAGTTTGCAACAAATCCATACTATCAGAAAAAAACAAAAACAACCAGACTTCCATTTACAGACAAAAGCAATCAATTGCAGACTGAATTAATCAATGAGGGGGAGTCTTCTGTCGGTGGAGAAAAAAAAAATACAAACAGAGCTGAGCAGCAGGCAGACTTCATCCAAGATTTAACGGCTAAATTTACTCTTCTGAAGTTATGTTCATTGTTCAATACACCTGTAAGAAATGAAAGGCTGAGCCAAATCAGCTGACAGCATGTTTGTGGACACAGAAGAGGTAACATGACATAGACAATTATGTTTTTCACGTGTTGTTGGTATTTGTCCGACGAAGAGTATCAATTGCATCTGGTCTAAATCTTAGACTTGCCGACTGCCCATCTTGATGTCATAAATTACAGCTCACAAGCAAACCACGGCGATTGCACTTTGAGGTTGATTTGAACAATGTAGGCTCACTACATTCGCTTTTTTACCACCAAGAGTGCCAGTATGGGCCTACCGTTACTGTAGGCTGTGGTCCACTGCACTTGCTTAAAAGTTGGCAAATCACCAGACCCAATCTTGATTAGAAATTGACATTTACAATTAAATGAGGGTGTTGAATAATCCCAGAGTGTGTTTATGCAGGAGTTTTTGTGTGGAATTGCGGTTTTCTTTCAGTGTTGTGAATAGCTATACACACAGGACTGTATTTATTTTCATTTAGTTTTTATTTCTGTACTTTTTTCTGAATTTCAAATTCAGTTAAGTTAGTGAAGAGATCCTGGGGGTGTTTTACATCAGTTTTGCTTCTTTTTTCAGCTGAAAACTTCCTTCGGTTTGTGCAATGTTCAAGTGAAATACTTTGATGAGGACAATGAGGAGGTGAGTTAACCAAGCCATGTGGGACAGGGTTTAAAGAAAATAGCAAAGCAATTAAATCTAAATCCAGCTTTGTGAAATACCCCACTGGTTATTTCATCTCCATGCTTGAGCAGGAGTAATTCTGTGAATGCTGCAGTTCAGCATTTTTGGAACACCTTTTATTTTTACGTCCTGCTTCCTGGAACCAGGTGATATCCTAGCTTATTTTAAATAGGCCTACAATGAATAAAATCAATACCAATTCTGTAACCTTTTTTTAAATTTTTTGTTTTACTGTAACTGGCTTTTTATTTTTATTTACTGTAACTGGCTACAGTAATATAGTAGTAAAATTACCAACTGACTCCTGCTGCCCCCCCCCCCCCCCCAAACTGGTGAATAACTTCCCCCTCCCTATTAAGTTTTGTCCTTGTATTTCAGGTGTCCATCAACAGCCAAGGTAAGTGATCTGAATTATTTTTTGCGAAGGGACAAACAAGACTCATAGCATTTATATTCTCATTTTATGAGTTTGAATTCTTGTGAAGGTCTGAATAGCTATTCAAAATGTGGGAGTCATTAGTGGTAATAACTGATAATGTCTTTTTTAAATTGCAGAGGAATACCAAGAAGCTTTAAAGGTACAGCAGAACTTTTACTTTGTTTCATCCACCTTAGCATCTATTTGATGAAGAAGTTGAATGGGTTGCATAATCACAGACTAAATAGCTGCACCATGAAATTGTCTTTGATTGTGTTTTGATGAGATAGGAGACTTATATGTTAGGTTTTAAATTATTTGTTATGTTTTTAAGTAAAAGAGATTTCCGTAGAATTGACACTGGTGGGAATTTGGGTTGAACTCCAGCTATGCATTATAGTGCAAAAAAGGCATTGTTGCGTTTTACCTTCATTATTTAGTATTTATATCTACATGTATGTCCCTGTGACTGTAAATCTGTAGACTGTAGAGTGGTTGGACAAGTGACTGACAGCCCTCTCCCCACCTACCTCCTTCCAGAGTGCGATGAAGCAGGGAAACCAGCTGCAGATGAACGTTTACAAGGTGAAAGGCCTGGCGAGCAGAGGAGCAGTGAAGAAGGAGGCCAAAGAAGTGAAAAATGGAATCAGGCCGCTCCCACTTTTCCCTTCAATGGTCAATACCGTAGACCGGGAAACGCAGGTCACCGCCCCCGAGCTGGATCCGGTAAGACCTGTCGAAACACTGGCTTCGGGGCCAGACACGTGTGTGTGTGCGCGTGTGTGTGTGAATGTCTGTGTGTGTGTGTGTGTGTGTGTGCACGCGCGTGCAAAGCTGAGAAGATCATGTTCTGTCAGTGTGACTTGTTTCTCTTCGGTTTGTAGGCGATTATAAAGGAGGTCAAGGGAACCAAGGAGCAAGATAAGACCCCAGCTTGGTTCACCTCTTACATGGAGCAGGTGACTGTTTTGAGTACAGCTTTCATTGTCTATGCTAAGCTGCTCTTCTTGCTAATGGTGCCATATTTCAACACTGTTATGTTAGCGGATGCTTGCCTGTATGCAGGTGAGATCGCGGACTGGGGGATGGGGGAGGGAGGGCTTGTCCGGCTGAATTTTATTTTTATTTTCTTTCCTTAGTTTGGTGCCCTCCCAGATGGCCCTGATGCTACCAGTGTAAAATGCTACTTCTGTTTTCTTATGTATAATTTTTCCACTGTGTGTACAGTGTACAGAGTAGGCAACTCAATGAAACTCCTTTCTGCCCTGCTTCTCTTCACTGACTGGTTGTGTTGCCTACAAGCGGCAGTGCATCCCTACGGCTTTGGTCAGAATTGTATTATGTAAATTGTAAATGGCATTATAAATGAAAATTGGCTTCACCAGTAGGCCTGGTTAAAAGCATCAGAGACATCACAGAACATGAGACCAGAAAATTATGAAAAAGGACGTTAAAAGAGAAGATAAAATGTTAGTTTAACATTTAACGTTTTGTTGAACAACCTGTCTAAAACAGCATTGTTTAAACACTGCTCTGTGATTGGGGTATTTAGGAGTGTCATTATCTAATGGAGATCTTTAGCTTTAGTTATGGATTGGTTGCACTCCTTGGCTTTTTTCATAAAGCCATGGTTTGTAGCGATGGTCCTCAAGTCGGTTCAAGTTCCACACTGACTTGGTGTTTTGGCAACTTGGCTGCACCTGTATTGTTTGTGTTGGCTTCTGTATTATCAGTGGTTTGACTGATTACAGAATGCTTGCACTGTCACCATTCTCTCTGATCTCGTTTACATTTACATGGAAGAAATTAGATCTTTAATGGCCCTTTTCTAGTGGAAAACTCCTCTTATTAGCTGAAGATGCTAGACTTGTAGATTTGGTCACTTTTATGATGCAGATCTCGACTCCGGAAACAAATCCAATTGTAGTGAGTTAACCACAAATCAAAAGCTGCAGTTTCATCGGCTGTGTCCATCAGCCTTTGGCCTAAGCATACTACATGCTGTTAATGCATATTTTTAGTACGCGATGGGCAGTTATCATCTGCACTATTTTCTAACCATACTGTGGAACTGTCGTAAGACATTTCACCCTTGCGGTCATGCTCAGGTTGTTGTTCTTGAAAACAGTTAATATTCATGGAACCAAAATGGTTGTTGATGTTGATGCTGATGCACATGTCCCCCGTACTGGCCTCCCTTCACTAGCTCCCTGTACATTTTAGGATTGATTTTAAGATTTTATTGTTTGCCTACAAATCATTAAATGGGCTAGCTCCAGCCTATCTCTCTGACCTTTTACAGACACACGTCCCATCATGGTCACTCAGGTCCGTTGACCAGTTGCTTCTGTTTGTCCCAGGATCAAGGCTGAAGCACAGGGGAGATTGCGCTTTTGCAGTGGTAGCCCCCAAACTCTGGAACGAGTTGCCTCTGCATGTTAGGCTGGCCCCTACACTGCCTGTTTTTAAATCCCATCTTAAAATACATCTTTATTCCTTGGCTTTTAGTATGAGAGTTGCTCTTCTTTTCCTTATGATCTTATTGTTTTTATTATTTTATTGTCCTTTTGTCTTAAACTGGTGTTTGTGTTTTTATTGTGTTGTTTTTATGGTTTTTGCCATTTTTGATTGTACAGCACTTTGGTCAACTGTTGTTGTTTCAAATGTGCTTTATAAATACATTTGGATTGGATAATCTAATTGAGAACAAAAGATACATTTGCCAATATAGATTTGATCCTGAAAGGAAATGCAGAGCTGCAGGGCTGAGTGGCTGGTCTAATGGGATCCCTTTGACAGTTCAAAGACCAGGTGGTGAAGGAGACGGTGGAGAAGCTCTGCCGTGAGTTCTCCGGACAGTGCTGCGTCCACGCGCCCCCTCAGGCTCCCGGCCCTGGCCCCGTCGCCACCCAGACCCAGGCGGCCGAGTTCGGCTCTGCCCTGCTGCAAGCCGCCGCCCCTGCCCCCGCCCCCGCCCCTGCCCCCATCTGCAGCAGCTGCCTGGGACCGGCTTCAGGGGGAGGCTATCGATGCAGGTAGGCCTCTCTCTCTCCCTAGCTTTCAGTCGCTAACTAGAATGAGAACAGATGCGACCGTTTGACAGAAATACAGGAACACCTGTGACCAGAGGTGGAAAATCCATGTTCAGGAAGTAAAAGTCTTTCCAGTATTTTGTTCCGATCACCTGGACTTGCTAATATGCATAATTCTTCAGCCAGGGGGTCGAACACATTAGTGAAATCAGCTGGCTGGGTTCATGGGTGGAAGAAACCGGACTTTTACTTTCTTATCCCTGGACTTTCCCCCTCTGCCTGTGGCCAGGGGAATTCAGGCTTGAGGCTCGGCTTTTGCTTTTGTTTCTGGGCATCAGCGGTTGGTGCTTCGGTTTCCTTTCTCCGCCGCACTGAGTTCAGTTAGCTGTGGGAGCTGCCTCACTGCCCTCACTGCTCGGCCCCGCCTTCTCCCTCCAGCGTGTGCCCGTCCTGCACCCTGTGTGAGCTGTGCAGCTTCAGCCACGACCCCAGCCACAGCCTGGTGAGGGCCAGGACGCCTCTCTCCATCCCCGAGTACGGAGTCGCCGGGGAGCACTCCAGGTAGGTCTCCTCCTCTCCTCCACGCTACGGAGAAACCCCGCGTCCCCTGTGGAGGCTCGGGTCTTAATCTCAGAAACCATATACTGCACTCTGCTGTAGGGGCATTCGATAAAAATAATATCAATGATGTTCTTGAAAATATTTTCACTGCAACATATTTTGTTGTTCAGTGTGTGTATTGTGTCAAAGAATTTTAAATACTGCCACAAAATATTGGGGGTCTGAATTTCTGTTACTGAAAGAACAGGAATATGTTTATAGAACAGACAGTATACGTTAAACAAGACTGTTTCTTTTGTCAAGATAAAATTCATATTTTTGTTTTAAGATATGAATCATGCGGTATTTATGTAGGTTTGGTAAAATGTAGTTGTCATCACTAAGAAAGTACACTAGTTCAAGGTAAGTATCAGAGCTAATATTAAATAAATATATTTTTTAGGATGAATTAATTAGCCTTTATGGTTGGTAGCCCTTCTCACCTGGCTGTGTTTCACGCCCGGGTGTCTCCTGGCTCAGGTTCCACAGGAGGGGAGACAGAAGCTTCCGGAAGGCGGAGAAGCAGCGCTTGAAGGCGGAGAAGCGGCTGCTGAAGGCGGAGGTGAAGGAGATCAAGAAGCAGCTGAGGATGGACAGGAGAGGCCCGCAGCGCAATGGCACCGGCGACGGGAGCGCGCACCTTGCCCTGCTCCAGCCCCGCAGCGCCCAGGCCAACAGCCCAGAGTAAGAGCACCACGCAAGGGGGCAGCCAGTCAGGCGAGGTCCAGGCTGTGTAGGCCCGGTCCTGAGAAAAGCGTTATTTAGCATGAAGGAACTTAACTTTACTCTCTGAGAAATGACCAATAAGTCCCATTTAATGTACTTTATTATATGAAGTGAACCTTAGGAAGAACCTGCTTTGTATATTGAGATAATATGTGGTAGAACAGCAATGTTGTGATGGTGAAACTGGCAGGTGGCTTGGCTATTTTACCAGTTACCTGTGTGGTATGACCAGGACTCCCAAGGTCTGCTGCCCCTCCATGGTGCCCACCATGACCGCCCTGTTCCTGGATGAGAACCTGCCGGACGGGACCCGTCTGGAGCCCGGCACTAAGTTCATCAAGTGTTGGAAGATGAGGAACACGGGTACCGTCTGCTGGACCACAGAAACCAAGGTAACGAACCTGGAACCGCACGTTCGCCCTCTTCTCAGCAATCAGTTCTGGATTCAGTCAAAATGTACTTTGACTCATAGAGCGTTACATTCAGGTGTTACCTTAGTCCTTAAAAAGCGTAGTTTGCTGATCACCTAAAAACCGCTCGTCAACCTAGGTTTGTTAAGAAATACATGTGCATGTGTCCGTGTTATATACGTGTGTGTGTGTGTGCGTTTGTGCGTGTGCTTGTGGGTACATGTTTGTGTGTATGTCTGGGTGTGTTGGTGTATGTGTGTGTGCTTGTGTGTGCCTGCGTGCGTTCGTGTGCTTTGTGTCTGTGTGTGTGCGTGCATGCGTGCTTGTGTTTGCCTGTGTGTGTCTGTATGTGCGTGTGTGTGTGCGCGTGTGTATGTCTGTATGTGTGTATGTGTGTGCGTGCAGATGTGTATTTGTGTGTGTGTGTGTGTGTGCGCGGTTGTGCGTGTGCTTGTGGGTACATGTTTGTGTGTATGTCTGGGTGTGTTGGTGTATGTGTGTACGCTTATGTGTGCGTTCGTGTGCTTTGTGTGTGTGTCTGTATGTGTGTGCGCATGTGCGTGTGTGTGTGTGTGCGCGTGTGTATGTGTGTGCGTGCGTGTGTGTGTGTGTGTGTGTGTGTGTGTGTGTGTGCATGAGGTGTGTGTGACTGTGTGTATATGTGTGTGTGTGTGTATGTATGTGTACGTATTCATGCTGCTTGTCCCCGCAGCTGAAGTTCATGTGGGGGAACCTGGCCCTGGCCTCCAGCGAGAAGCAGAAGGAGGTGGCCGTGCCCTTCCTGCAGCCGGGCCAGGAGGGCGTGGTGAGCGTGGCCTTCCTGGCGCCCGTTCTGGAGGGCACCTACACCTCGCACTGGCGCCTGGCGCACCGCGGGGAGCAGTTCGGCCCCAGGGTGTGGTGCAGCATCGTGGTGGACCCTGCTGCGGACGGAGGGCCTCCCCCTCCCCCCAATACCCTGCAGGTAAGATCCCACCACCCCACCCCTGCCCTCGTCCTTTATAATTCCACCTCTTCAATTGTCACTAATTGAAGATATTGTCTTTTCGAAACCAAGGTAGTTTGTAGCAATTATGTTATATTATATTATATTATGTTATATTATATTATATTATATTAATTATAACGAACACAAGTATTATGATTTTAGGCATATTTTATTCAGTTGAGATTAAAATAGTTTTCTCATACTGACAGCAGCAGATTTTATTGTTTTGCTCTTTACCTGGAACTAGTTAATATACTTGTCGCTGCAAGAGGAGTTATTATTGGTTATTTGGATAACTGACATTATTTTTAACTAACATACTTTATTAACCTATGCTACATTTTATCCAATCAGCAGTGCTACCTATTAGAAGTGATAGAGAATGTCTACTCAGAGAGGACATGTCAGACCTCCATCTCCGATGTTTAGAAATGACAGAAGTGAATAGAACATTAGCATGAATAGGAAATGACTATTTCCCTGTATAAAAGTGTGGGAGTGCCCTTAAGAGCGTAGCTCCTAGTGACCGTTGTGACCCCGGCGTTGCACACTGTGGCTGCAGGAGAAGGAGGACACGTGCTGCTCGAGCTCCAGGAGCCGCGCGGCGCCACCGCCCACGGACTGCCAGCGGGAGCTCTTCATCCCCTCCGTGGACCTGCTCACGGCTCAGGTGTGCGCCGACCCCGACGCGTCACGCGTGTGGCGGTGAGGGGGAGGGGTTTGGGAGGGGGGGGAGAAACAGCCGCTGATGCATCCACCCGCTCTGCTTTTCAGGACCTGCTGTCCTTCGAGCTGCTGGACATCAATATCGTACAGGAGCTGGAGAGAGTCCCGCACAACACCCCAGTGGGTAAGGGAATGGCCAAAGATACCTAAAAGCTGGTGACTGTAGGGGTGCCAATGAGAAATTGTGGCACATCTCTTTCTGACACATTATTGGCTGTCAGTGCATATTACAGAGAGCTTTCCAGGTAATAAAACTACAACCCACACTTTCTGCTGCTACTCCATTTTTTCCTGGGAGCATTAATAAGCAGGGAGGTGCGCTGTTGATACCTGAAATGTTGTGCAATGTCACTTCCGGAATGTCACTTCCTGTGTAACCTCTCCCCAATCCCCCAGATATGACCCCCTGCATGTCCCCTCTACCCCACGACGGCCCCCCGCAGGAGAAGCCGGGCCTGGGGCTCATCAAGGAAGAGGCTGAGGCCTCGATGGTGCAGAGCATTCTGGGTAAGAATGCCACAACTCCAGTGGTTTTTCTCGTTTGTCTGAGAGGAAAGTTTGACAGGGAAAGAAAGTCATTTTGTGCGGAATTCTGCTTTGGTGGGAAAGTGGTCCAGTTTTCCAGTTTGCACTGTGTAATTTATAAAAGAAAATTCATGCTAAGGTTCTTGTTTTCAAAGTTTGATGACAAACTGCATTGTAGTTATTGTCAATACTGTTTTGTGTTGTCATTGTGAATACTGCAGGTGTTTCTTTTTGCCACAAGGTGTCACCCTTTCTCATAGTCATACAGGCTTATTATACAAAGCCATGTAAGCAATATTCATTACTTTTTTCTGTGGTCTTTGCTTGTGACACACAAAAAAAAGATACTGTATTTCCAAACTGGGCTCTTGGTGAAAACCTGGGTTTGCCACCTCTTGTTCCAAGTCACTGAGAACATTTATTTAACTGTTTTTATAGTTGCTTTAAATCTGAATGTAGGGTTAGCTTATTTTCTTAATTTCTTAGCTCTGAGATGTCACAAACATTAGATTTTCTGACTCAACTCCACTTAATTCCGATTTTCTGGTTTAATTCAACCTGTTTGTTCACCTGTCAGTTAATTATATTTGTCTCAGTTCCTTTTCAGCCAGTAAGATACCACAGAAAACATGTTGCTGAAAATTAATTAATTATTTGTGCAAGATTGTGGTGTGGTGCAAGATTGTGTTGTGGTGATCAGTTATCACAAATATAATTGTCGCTATGTCAAAAATTCAGAGAGCTAGATTAATGGCTCATTAAACCTTTTAGTTTTTCGGAAGGGATTGCATTTTCAACTGAAACTAAGATTAGTTTGCGCAGACTGATTCCACAACCAAATTTAATTTGCTTCCAGTGATCCAATTAAATACCCTCATAGTTCCCTTCATTGCTAGAGCACCTTCGGACCGTTCCAATGAGAATGCAGCGTTCTGGGAGGGACAGGGTCGTGGGAAGCTGGTGGTGGCGGTGACCCGTTCGTGGCTGTGACCGCGACCGCCGTTTTTCGGTTGTGCTCTGCAGGGGGGGTGCGGGCGGGACAGGCGGAGGCACCCGGCATCCCAGCCCAGGAGGAGGGAGAGGAGGACATCAGCGGGACGCAGTTCGTGTGCGAGACGGTGATCCGCTCCCTCACCCTGGAGGAAGCGCCGGACCGCAAGCCTTTGCGACGGCCCCGGCCCGGCGGTAATAAGGGTGAGAGCCCAGCGCCGTCCTGTCGCCATAGCGCAGCTGCACACTGACCGTGTTCAGCACAGCGCCGTCCTCTCGCCACAGTGCAGCTGCCATATTACTGACCGTGTTCAGCCCAACGTCCTGTCGCCACAGCATATCTGTCCTATCACTGACTGTGTTCAGCACAGCGCCGTCCTCTCACCTCACTGCAGCTGCCCTTTCACTGACCGTGTTTAGCCCAGCTGTGGTTCTTTTATACGCAAGCCGTTTCATACAGTGTGATGTGAGGTAGTTAATATCAGTCCTGTCTGACTCTCTGTGACCTGAGATGGTTAATATTAGTCCTGTTTCGGCTTCCTTTCCCAGCTGGCTTCACTGCAGCCCAGGACCCGCCTCTGGAGAGAGCTGGGACAGAGCAGGGGGGGGCGAGGCGGGGGCCAGCCGTGGAGGGAGGAGACAGGAACCGCGAAGACCCCCCTGAAGTTACGGCCCCAGCCTTGGCCCCATCCAAGGATATCCAAGAAGAGCCGGCAATCCCAGGTGAGCGGACCTCCCCGCCCACATCATTTGTCCATTTGCGCCGTTTTTATACTTTCCAGATTTGCCGTTCACGGAATGAGTCATTTATAAATTTGGCTTCCTTAGCGAATTAGTGCACAGATACTCACAGAGGGATTGGCTTCTTCATCAGTCCATTGCCTTGCCTTACAGAGTGTACATTTGCGTCTGGAAGGTCTAAATTAGACCTTCCAGACGCAAATGCTGCAGGTATTTTGTTGGAAACTTCCAGAAAAGAATTGACGGTTGACATTTTGCTGTGCGCTTTCTTCAGAGGAGTGTGCGGAGTCGGATATTGAAAACACGGCCGAGGACCCCGTCAGCCCGTGTGAGGAGGAGGAGGAGGAGGAGGAGGAAGATGGGGAGCACGACGAGGTGCGCAGCCAGGGCTCGTCAGCGTCCTCCGAGGATTACATCATCATCCTGCCCGACTGCTTCGACACCAGCCGGCCCCTGGGCGAGTCCATGTACAGCTCGGCCATGTCACAGCCCGGCAACGAAGGAGGGGCGGAGACCGACGCCGAGGCTGAGCTGGAGGCGGAGCCGGAGCTGCTGGGCGGGGCCGCGCCTACGGGCGAGAGGGAGGAGCGCGGGGTGCCCGCCCTCGCCGCGCCCGAGCCGAGCAGCGTCAACGACATGCTGTGCGCCTCCCAGACCCTGGACGCCGTGCCCCTCACCCCTGAAGTGGTGCCCGTCCACTCCCCTCCGTCGCAGCCACCGCCTGCCTCGGCCCACGTGGTTAGGTAGGCCAACCACGGACCCTTCATCCAAAATGGCCGCATTCATTGGATCAGTAATTCCCTCTGACTCCACTTAAGCTAGTGTGTAGCGAACAGTCTGGTACAAAATGGCTGCCGTGCATCACTCCGGTGTGTGCTAAACATGGGGGGTGGGTCACTGTAAAGCACTGTGAAAGGTGGCATATAAATGCAATCTATTTATTATTATTGTTATTATTATGTGACGTTTTTTGTTTCAGACGCTTCAACACTTTAGACAAAACCCATAGAAACCACTTGTGAAGGCGAGATGATGCTGATTAACCTCTTAAGGCACAAGCCAAATTTTGCCAATCCTTGCCCATTTAGGGGGTACCCTATTTAAAGCTTTATAACTCCAGACGTGAACACCACAGAGACTTGAAAAATGGCTTAAATGAAGCAAGACATTTGTACAATTTACAATACTAACACAGATTAGTTTATATTCATAATTTTGGAAGAAATAAAGTGCCACACATGCAATTGTTTTGACAAAAAATCCAAAATAAATTTGCACTTTTTAAGTTCGCAATGAAATACTGCGAGATTGAATATATGCAGGAGGTTAAACTATACATGTGCTAGGTCAAAAACTTCTTGACCACAAGTTCATAAAATCTAAGGGTGGATATGTAGAACTACTATAGATGTATGAAGCAAAAACTAAGCAGTGTACCCAGCATCTCCAAATCTATCCAAAATGTCTAAATTATGCATTGCTGTAAATCATAACATATCCATGTATTTCACTACAAATCAACTGTTTTGACTCAAGAAAATCACTGTTGCATAATTTTCAAATGGGAATTATAAGCTTTCAGTCAGTACAGTGGTCTAATATAGCTAGGTGTCCAGAAACATATCCAAAATCTCTCCAAAATTGAATAAAATGTTTTTTGTCCATTATAAAGCATATAAATGAGCCCCTTATGAGGGTTTAAGATGAAACATTGCTATCAGATTAAAAAATAATGCAAAAACATTGTCACACAATGCGGTACAGTACCTAAATGTGTAATAATTAACTCGTGTGTATTTCTATACTCTGTACTCTCGTATGTTTTATTGTATGGGGATGAGACAACATGAAAACAATTTTCACCCGTCCACCACGTTTTGGCAATGTTCCGGCTCTGACGTCATCACTGTTTCATGCTTCACAAAAACTATTACACTTCCGTCTAACGCTTACATTACAGTGTGAAATATTTACATTATATAACACCACTAACCTATTTAAAAATACTCAATTTCAAAAAGAACGTATATAACCGAAATATTTTGAACGATAATACTTACATAGCAATAGTGAAATCTCCTCTATGTTCAGTAGATAGAGACAGAGAGACAGTATCAATTATATTGTTCTATTCGCTTCTGTTTGCTCCAGAAAACGATGTCAGCTAGGTCTATCAGCAAACATATGGCTTAGCTATGTTCAGAAGTCCTCAATAATAATAGTATTTTCCAAGAAATTACGAAATATGGTTGAACATGTTTCGTTAGGTGCATCGTATTTGTCTGCTAACAGAGTGTGATTGCGTAAGTGAATGCTATGCTAAGAATATTTTCTGTTACGCTGACCTATAAAACGCTATTCCGAAAGCAGAATTAGACATGTTATACATCGTTAGAAAGCTTATACTCTCGCCTACCGAATAAATGAATTGTAAATCTAGTCAGACTGTACCAAAAAGGGCGACGACGCCGTAAACAACAGGTGTGGTGTTACGCACAGCTATTTTGGAAGATACCCAGGCGTCACAGATGCGCCTATATTTCCCAAACGGATTGTCCAAGACAATATATGACCACGCAGTCTCAAAAGGGACATCTCTACACGTAAAACCAACAGTAAGGTTTTATATTTATTCAATATTTAGTCCCAGATATTGACTGTAGAATGACATGGTATCATTTTTAAAAACTTTTTCTCGTTTATTTCGTTATTCAGTGAGCAGCGTTTTCGCTGCTGTATAGGCATATCTTAAGGCTATTGTCGGGTTTATCTTGTTGCTATGACGGAATACGATTTTTAGTGGTGAAAGAATATTTTTATGAATGCCAAGATAGACAATATTGTCCATTATGTCAAGGGTGGGGGTGTTTTTAGATGAGACTGGCAGGGAGGTGGTGTGTTACATGAACGACGCTGGCGCATGGTGGTGGCCCGGAACTCCTTTCGGCATCATTGTCATGTAATCGTCTATATTTAATGAAACTTGACAAACGCGTTCTGTTTTCATCTCACACTTGGTGCAGTAGCACAGCAATATATTTAGTTTAGTATTTTGTTCAGCGCTGCTGCCCAACCATAGGACATGTGCTAAGAGGTTAATTTGGTGTTGATTTCTCTGGTATTCAGTGTGAGTTAAAGGTGTTTTCAACACTGGCTTTGCTCTGTCCCAGGTCTGAGGCCCCCTGTGCAATGGAGATGGCAGCAGAGGCCCTGAGCATAAATGACCCAGCTGGACCCGAGCAGACAGCAAATGGTGAGTGAAGCCTCATTTATGATTTGCACAACTAAATAAGGCGATGCTGTCATACTTTGTCATGCAGTGTAATTGGACAGTTCGCAAATATAAACAAATGGTCAGGAGTTTGGCGTCGTGTTTCCATAGAGATAACAGAACCCTCCCCACATAGTATCACTTAATGGCAAAAGCCATTTTTTGAAAGTTTCGTGCGATGAAATATACATTTATCATAGCATGATCATCAACCCAATGAAAGTGCTGAATCAAAAAGGCATGTTCCAGAATCGAATAAACATAACCAGTCATTTGGAAGCAAGACTTTATCATGAGAAAAGACACTTTGGTAAAATAAAACTCATTTTAGAACCTTGTGCTTTTGCACCACAGTGACCTTCAATGAGCTTCCTTCAAGAACAGTGTGATGGTATATTTAAAAATATGGAAAATCAGCAGGTATTGATGCCAGACTTGAACAGATTTTTGGCATCTCTCCAGGGGTGCTCGGTCTTGGTTGATATTTTGGACATCGTCGCAGAGAGCGCGGCCTCGTGGCCAGCCTTGTTTTCAGGACAAGGAAGCGAGACCAGAGTCGTGAAAAGACCAGCTTGACAAGATCTGGTTCCCTTGTGACCCCCCTGTCTATACATTTTGCGGTAGAAAAGGGAAGTGCGACCGCTGGCGTTCTGTCTTATAGGCCGGCAGGAAACCACCCGTCAGGGCACAGGTTTACAACGAGCACGCTCCAGATGCTTCATTCCCCTTTTACGGTTGTTCCTACTCAGTATGTATGGTTGCCAGCACGAGGATTCCCTGTTGTTTATTCACAACTATTTCTGGAGATGAGTGAACTGTTTTATGAAGCGATTCGTCTAAATTTTGCCACCCGATGCCTTACTTTCAGTAGCTTCCTTCCTGCTTCCTTTTCTTAAAATGTGTGATGTTTTTTTTTTCATGTGAGTAATTGAGAACGTTCACTGCTGCACTAGTGAAGTTTTGTTCGCTCTCTGTTTGGAGTGATTTCATTTGGTTTAGAACTACCAGGCCACAGCACTTTCGTTTCTCTGTTCTCCTGTCCTGTACTTGTGCTTGCTGTTCTGGACCGCCATTCTTGTTTGTAACCCCAGGGTTCAGTCCGGTGCAGTCACGGGGTCCCGCCAGGCCCTCGGAGACCTGTGACTCCCGACCGCGGACCTCTCAAGATCTCAGGTGGGACGTCCGGCACCGTGGACCACGGGGTAGCTCACAACACAAGAGGTGTATGCAGAAGCACCGTCTTATTTGCTGTTGTAATGTCATGTGTCGAAGCACACTGAAATTGCATATATAGGGATCAGATGTTAGAACCAAATGCATGATTTAAGATTTGGCTCCATGACTTTTGACTTAAATCAAGAATGACCTAAAACACTGTTTAGTCTTTCCCAGTCCATAGTACCTGCAGAGCTTTGATGATCCATCTTAATCAGGGATTCCCAAATTTGGGCCACTGCTCAATTTTCTACATCCAGTCTTTTAATCAATTGAGGTTGTTGAAAACAAGGGTTTTAAGTTCTTCCAGAATTTTCCCCTTAGTCTTACTTTAACACAATTCAGATTTGGGTCCTTACCTTTTGCTCAGCAGTCTTTGAGCTGCTCGTTTTCCACAGATGATTTCATTTCAATGAAATAATCTGTGAGTTTCAATGAGTGTTCACACTTCCAGCAATTCCGATCCCAGTGATTTCACCTCTCTGTTTATAATCAGTCAAATCATTGGCTGTTTATAAAGGAATTGTTTGCCATCGATCACGTCCAATGTTCCCTCTAATTTTTCATGTATCTGGGCATACACACAAGCTCCCTGAGCAAACTGAGGACTACTGTGAGCAACATTAGATATGCACGCTTTATTTTTAAATAAGTAATTTGGTCCACTTAAAAAAAGACAAAAATCTGAAAAATGGGATGTGTAGATGTTATACAGTATGTGAGAGTCCTGCTTTGGCCATGGGAAGAGTCCTGCTTTGCCTGGCTGAGGGTCCTGTCCTGGAAGATATGAGACATATACACCTTTCAGACATAACATTTTGCTTACATTAAAACATTCACATTTTGCACAATGACTTGTGCTGTAGCTTGTGATACAGTGCAAATTCCTGTAACACTTTGTCTGTAAAATATCTAATTACACAGTTTTTCTTGGCATTTCTACTACCCATAAATGATCTAATAGTAACAACATTTAATGATTAATATCCATAAAGACAAAATCTTAATAACCGTCACTAGAATATGCACAAATCTGACTTAAATTTTACCTTATTTTTCACGTCTGTCCTTCTCACTTCTCCAATGGTTGTACACTTTGTCCAGGTTGATGGCTTCGTCTGCTTCTTGCTTTGACTTTATGCGCATCAGCTGGTCCAAATGTGTCACTTCAAGACGATTTCTGGATTCTGGATTCAGCTCGTTCCTTTTCTCTCGCTCTTTTGCGCTCTCCCGCAATAATGTACCAATCCCCTGTCCCATCTTGAGTCTTCGTACAGTTTCGACAGCTTTTAAATGACTTTTATGCTGAACGTGACGCTTGAGATAGTCCAGCTTCCATTCAGTCCACATTTTTCCCTCTGAAAACTCACTTGCTACTTTGGCATCGCTGCATGTTTTGCAGAGTAGACCTTTCTCACTTGAAAAAGAAAAAATCTCACCCAATTTCACCGCTTTTTCTTCAATTTGCACATACTCCGACAGCCATTCCATCTTAAAGGAACTGCATTTCTTTTTTACTGTGGCTTGCTGAGTGGATGTGTCGCTGCCTGTTCGTTTCGCCATGATGCGGGGTTTGTATTAGCATCTATTAACCTGCTAGCTAACCTGCACGGCGCATATAGGCAGGGCCCAGACGCAAGCACCGTCAATGCCATGATTGGCTTCGTACCGTAAGTGAACCGTATCGTATCATTGGCTGGACACCTGTCACTCACTGAGTGAGAAACAAAAAAACAATATTATTGGGCGAATTAATTAGATTAGATTAGGTCTAATATTAGATATGAATTAATACGTTATGTTGATGTTGTTTATGCGCTGGATAGATTTTCTTGTGCGCTGAGAATGTGCGGGCAGTGCGCGATTGCGCACGCGCGCAGCTTAGAGGGAACATTGATCACGTCACAGAAAATGAGAACATTTTTTGATCCAATCGATTCAAAGTTCTGGGATGCGATTGTGAGACATTTATTCTTCATGCCATGCGCATGTCTCATGAAATGTGGCCTTAAGCGTGTAAATCCTTCAATAAACGCATAAAGTGTCTAGTTGAGACCAGTTCACTACTTGTTGCGGAGAAAACCAGAATACACAGTGGGCCCCCCCGGGACAGTTTGAATGCCTCTTATATAACTGAAAGCCAAAGCAAGCTGATCCACATGTCATGAGGTCAGTCATGGGACAGTTGCTCTGCAAGAACAAGTACATCATAAAGCAAGTGGAAGTCGCATCAAAGTTCAGAATGCTGTTACTCCATTGGTTCGATTAGAGCAGTGCTGCGTCTCCTGTGAAGCTATACCATTTGGAGAAGCACTTATAAAAGGTATTTAAGGAAAGTGTAAGTGCGAGGGAGTGGAAATGTAACTATAGTCAGGAAGAAAGCTTGGTTTTCCCTGGCAGGTGGTGGACTTTACCACCTGCTGTAACCTCGGCCATAAAACCACACGATTTGCACAAGCTTCTGTGGGACTACTGTTGGTGGTTAACTCATTTTACTGCTTTATCTGAAGTGTTCTATAATTATATGCTGTTTTGTATATGCTGTCCCACAACTTGTGTCAAATTTCACTGAAGGACTTTTACATTACACATTGTTGGTAATTGAAAAAAGAAAGTGATATGAAATCACGTTGTTATGGTGACTAAAGGGTGGTGTTATTTACCATTTTCTCTTAAATTATCCTGCTAGCTCATGTACACAAATGAAAACAGCAGGCTTCAGCTGGAGCTAAATTGTACTACACGAATGTGAACTGAGCTATTACAAAGCATATTGAGATATCTATATAGCTCGCGTGTTGTACATTCACAGTGTGCTGCAATGGTGGCTTGACTTTCCTCCGACCCATTTATGGCCTTGTAGAATTTTCCATTTTTCATAGGCGTGTAAATTAAATACAAAGCTTATAAAAAAAACAATACATAGCACATTACATTGGATGTTGTAAAATTATTTGGGGAATTTGGGTGTATGTACTTATGTTTCACTTCATTTTTTATTGCAGTGTTGTAAACCATACAGACCTTGACAGATATTAATACTCAGTGTGTTTTACATTTTACATAAAGACTGATTTTAGGAAAATCGTTTATCTGGAGTGTATTGTAACAGGCTGCTGTTACATTCCTAGGGCTATGTTCTTCTTTGTTTGGAGTGGCCAACCCTTACACTGAAGGGCCGTATGGTCTGCTGGTGTACACAGTTATTCAGCACTTAACTTATGAATCACTACAACTGATTATGCAATTAACTGTTATTAATTGTATAATCAGCTGTATATGATTTCATGGGTGTAAATTGGCAGCTAATTTTAAGGTGAAAACTTTCCAGGGCCAGGGTTCTCCACCCCTGATTTATGCCATATATACGTTAGTTTTTGTGTTATTAATTGTGTTGGTACAAGTGCATCCAGCTGATTGTCCCCTCCACTCTCTCTCCATCACAGGACACATGGTGGCATCACCGGGGGACTGGTTAAGGGAGCCCTGTCTGTTGCAGCTTCAGCTTACAAGGCCCTCTTCACCGGGCAGCCAGGCCCCACACAGGTCAGTCCTCACCAAAGAGCAGCCAATGGAGTCTCTGCTTCTGACCTTGGATGATGTTATTGGTCTGTTGCTGGGTGATAGAGATTCTATTGATGCTCTCCTCTCGCCCTCCATGGCTTGTATGTCTATGGTTTTGTCAGGGCCAAACCTTAATATGTAATTAATTAATTGGTCTAAAGCAAGGCTGCCCAATCCTGTTCTTGGAACAGGCACACCTCATTCAATGGATAGAGATCTCATTGAGCTGCTAATTAGTAGAATCAGGTGTGCCAAATTAGGGATGTAATGAAAACCAACAGGGTGGTCAATCTCCAGGAACAGGGTTGAGCAGCCCTGGTGTATCAAGTATCATTTCCAAAATCAGGCTTTTAAAGCATGTGTAAAAAGAGGAAATATTTACAGTGACAGTGGTAGGTGAACTTCTTTTGTTGCCCCTTCCCGTGATTTGCCAAGATGCATCCTAGTATCATGACATGCCTGTCGGTTGAAGGCTGCATGAGGATTTTTGGAAGGGGCTGAGATGCACTTTTTGACCCCTATTACCCGCGTTTCTGGTGCAGCCCCCCGTAGACGCGGCCAGCCAGGAGGCCACCATGATGGCGGTGCTGCTGGAGATGGGCTTCGGCAACCGGCAACTCAACCAGCGGCTCCTGAGGAAGCATGGCTACAACTTGCTGGACGTGGTCAACGAGCTGGTTCAGATGAACGACAACGAGTGGTACGCCACTCGCTACTGAGGAGGAGGGAACCACTCCTGCAGGGGGGCGAACCCACCTGTGCCGGCCACCCCACCCCCCCACCCCTGTCCTATAGGAAAATGTCTCCTGTCATAGTGTAGATCAGCTTGGCTTCACCCGAACTGACCTGATTGTGTGGAAGCATTGGTGGCCATCTCTCACTGTTTGGGGGCCATTATATACCCATCTCCCCCCCCTCGCCCCTTTTTTTAAACTGAAGGGGGCGACTTCTGATCGAGTAATAGTTCGCTCATATAAAGTGCTTTCACAACTGCAGTTTTTCAAGATGGCTTTAAGAATGTACCATATGAGCAAACAGCAGATATAAACAAAAATATATGACATGGGGGCATGGAAAGCCTATATTGATATTATACCCTCCAGAATATTTGTTTGAATATCTGCTGAAACAGTGTGTCATAGCATTATGTTAACTGAGGTAGCGGCAAGAGTTTGCAGCCATTCGCAAATTGACAATGCGTCAATATTACCAGTAGTCGATAATTCCTGCAAAAAGCTTGCATGACCATCTGTACCATCGAAACCAGCTTCCTTTGTCACCTGCTAGCCATTCTGAAGAAAACGGACACGCGGTGGTGTAAAGACGTGCAAGGGATCAAATGTGAGACAGCCAGCTGAATGTTACTGACCTCAATGCTGAGCTGTCTCACCGTTCCTTATCCACAAAGGGCCAAAGGTAAAGCGTGCTATTGTAGATCTAAGGGAAAAAAATGTCTGCAGTGCTTGACAGAAAAAAATAAACATTCCCACATATCTGTAGAATTTTTTTTTTGAAGAGAACATCGTTGGCTATTAAGCCATTTCGTGCAGTGACTATATTGGTAAATAATATATTCAAGTTATGACTGAGCATTTTAGGGCCATATTTGTAAATGGGTTTTGAAGTATTAGTTTTATATAGAGAGAGTTAGTTTTTTGGCCTGGTTCTCAGAAAGAAATTAGGAAAATAAAGGATTTAATGTTTGAAAGTAGTAATTAAATTCCTCTCGGTTGCGGTTAGGGTTAGAGCTAGGGTTAGGGTTAGGGTTAGGGTTCTACTTTTTAAAAAATTCTACTTTTTTTTTTTTTTTTTTGCACTGTTTCCTACTTTTTCTGAATTTGAAAATGCATCCTCTTTTCAGTTTTACTATTGTTTGCTCACTTAAGTACAGAAAATAGCAGGCTGGATAGAATCAGTTTGGCACAAGAGCTCCTTGAACTTGTCTTCAACGTTTTGGGCATAGGACACTTAACATCTTAACAGCCCTTTAAACTGAATGCATGCAGCCTCCTTATGTTGCCTGAGAGCTTAAAGGTGCCACTTCAGTGCCGCTAGATTGGGATTCGCGTTTGACTCTTTCCTTACCTCTGTGTGCTGAAACTGACCAAATCTGAGATCTGGGCAGTTCTGCGAGGCGTTCAGTTCTATCTCCGAAAGCCTGAATTGCCCAAAGAACTTAAACCCTGAATGCACAGTGAGTTAATGTACACACAGGAAGTTAATGTATTCTGGAAGAAATTGCTGAAATGCTAAGAAAAACAACTATATATTTTTTTCAGAGATACAAAAGCAAAGGGAAGTGGGGTTATATAAGCAGAGGAAGTGCTCATATTTTCCCCCTTTGTCAGCTTGATGAGTGTCCATCTCACATCCTTTCCCCCCCTCCTTTTGTTATCAGTGAGTGTTCAGACTTGCAGTGCAACAAAATGCACTGGCCTCTGCTTTAAATTCTGATCCCAGCTATTACAGGAATTTAGAAACTCAGAAATGGTGGCAGGGGAGGGGAGAGGTTATTTTAATTGTCACACTGGGTTTGTGAAGAGAGTTGAATAAGCAGTCTGGGAGACGTAAGCTATTTGGCGACTAACGTGGCTTCTCGTTGTTTTTATCGCACCTGGCATTTGTTAAGCCCTGGAGGTGCTCTGTTTTTCTGTAGATTAATGTCAGAGAAAAAACCATGAATGTATCTGAAGAATAATTTAGAATTTGAAGAAACTTGCACATGATCATATTAGCTTTACTTTGAAAATGTGATACTATAAAACAGTACAATTGTATTACATCTATTTATGTATTGCTGGGGGAAAAAAACATATTTTTTGAAGATTAAATCATGATTTCCTTGTGTCGAAGCATACAGTAACTGCTACTCAGTTACAGTAAATGCAGTAGAATGGCTGGAAAATCAAGATGCTTTTCCAGGTGTCCATGGGCCTGTTAGACATTTCTCTGGTCCTATAGAGAAACTAAGATTGCCTTCAGTTCAACCTCTTCTCTCAGCTTTGCACATGCAGAGCCCCCCACCCCCACCCCCCCACCCACCCATTAATGGATGTGTTCATACCTCATTAGTTCTCTGAAACAGGGTTCATATTGGCCGTTGTCAAAAGATGCCATGTTATATGCTGTTTTAGTATGGAATATTGACATGAATTTCCTGTAGAATTACTGAATGTGCACAAGCTTTGACATGGCCTGCACAGAATGTTAGAAGTAACATTTTCCACCGGCAAGCAGAGTCCTTTAATGTTTGTGTATCCAGAAAGAGGAACTATTGGTAACACTGAAATTGATTACAGTTGAAATGTTCTAGCTTTGTTTTACCTGCTTTTCACTGTTTTTGGTTAGGCCTGATTGATTTTGTAAGTGAGTTAGCTCACAGGTGAATGGAAGAAAGCACTGAATAACTCCTCCGACACAAAGGATCGTGGAACGGCCAAACTGGTGGCAACAAGTCATTTGTATTTGCTTTGGGAGAATAGGAAGAACAGCAATCATGCTCTTACTGTATCACATAGGGTAAGCGCTTCACACACGTGTAAAACTTGTTGCTGATATGATTTAATAAAGAATAATTACATCATCTCTGTGATAATTCGTCTTTGCTTTGTTTAGTTGTGTGGATTTATTTGAGGATAAAAGCAAGTGAAAAATGGATGTGAGGGGGTTTGTTTGTTTAGATACTTTGGTGCAACTATGCACCCCATGACCTGGAAATGAATTCTGAAAATACCAGTGCTCTCTGTCTTTGGCTAGCCACCCTGCTGTGGTGCACTGTTGGCCACAGCCTTTTCGAGGAGGTTGGCTTCTTACTCCTTACGCCTCATGTAATACCAACTGCTATGCTCAGTTGGCTGCTTGGCTTCTGCCCAGGTTCAGCCTACTTCAGCACCTCAAGTACAATAAGCGCATTTTAGATGGATGTTCTATACGGGATTTTGTAAGACCGCATTGCCCTACAACATTAACAGTAAGTCCTGTTGCGTTTAAAACAAGGTTTTTGTTGGTGATTGCATTTGTCCTCTCAGTCTATTGTACTGTATGTTTTTTTTTTTTTTTTTGTTTTGTTTGTTTATCTTTATCTTGTCATTGTTTGATATCTATTATAATACACATTCTCAAAGTTACATAATACTCGCTTGGTGCATTTATGCTGAGCAACTTGCAAAAAAAAAAAAAAAAAAAACATACAAAAGAGGAGAAAGACGGTGCTATAGTCTCAGGAACACAAAAGTGCAATCACTAAGAAGGCACTGAAGGCCCATTTCAATGAGTACATTTTGCCTCAGCTATAATTAAAATATCCTCTGAAGAAAGATGTAGTCTCTAAAAACTAACGACTAATGGAATCCCTTCAGATCTCAAAGCTGCAACATAATAAACTTAACAATAGTAAACAAAATTTCCATTTATTTTTAAATTGTTTAATCAAAATGCAGTATTGAATCTTAGCGCGGAGAATGGGTAGCAATTTTAAGTAGGAGGGGTTTGTTCTTACTGAATATCGAAACCTATATTCACCAAGTGCGGAAGAAATAGCGTGTTCTCGCGCAGTTCATACTCATTGGTGTGAGAAACAGCAACTTCCTGGTTTTTTATTTTTCTCCATTTGTTGTTGGACGAGATGTTACATGACGGCATAAAATTCTCTTGATGCGCTAAACGGGTAAGTATCTAATTTCGCAATAGTTTAATAATGCGCAATTCGGTTTTATATTATTTTTATTGTATCTCATATTCTTTTGGTTTGTTCATGCAAAATATGTCCCTGGAAACGGTTCTAGAAGTGTCAGCTCGGATTTTTTTTAATGGACATGTTTTCATAATGCTGCCATAATGACAAAGACAATACAAAAGTATTCACTCTGCACGTTATCAACCAACAGAAAGGTTTCCAGAAAGTTTGGAGAAGATGCTAGTTAATGGCCGTTTTGTTGAGATATAACTTTGCTAGACAGTCTCCTAACGTCTGACAACTCAGTGCTTTGAGGCCGATTCTGCTATACAAATATTCAAGAGTTGTTTAGAAAACACGTGATGAGAACGTTCACCTTTCCAAACTTTCCTGGAATTATCTGGAATTATCTAGTCAAGGTATGTTTCAGTATGTTTCAGTTGTTATTATAAACTTATCTGATTAAGGACAGTTGTGTTTTGGCTATTTTTCTACTCTTTGTGGAAGAACTTAGACTAAGTTCCCAAAGTTAAAGCTTTTTAATTGCATAAAGTCCAACTTCTTGCCAAAAATTGTGGAATCATTTTGATGAGTAGATTGCTAAAGGGTGGAATATAGGGTTCAGACAATATTTATGTGCTTGAAACAACAGTTTAAAAGTACTCAGTGTGGCCAGTAAGTTTTTTTGTTTTTTGCTGCCTCGATCATGCTAAAATGTACTATTGTGCAGTAAACATGAAGGCATAGCCATGCATTTCTGTGTCCTATAAAATGTCTTCAAAATGTCATTCAAATTAAATGTTCAACTGAAATGTTAAACTACTTAATCCTCCCCCCAGTTTAACTGGGTAAAAAAAAACTCGCCTCACACTGAGGTGTGGTGAGTGTTCTGGTGCAAAATGGCTGCTACATCATCCATGTGGGTGCTACACATTGGTGATGGTTGAAGAGAGAGAAAAACACTTTATAAATGCAAGCCATTATTATTATTATTATATTATAATATTGAATATTATTATTAATTATTTCTCATTTTTTCTCAGATTAAAGTATCTGAGGGTCAGGCTTTTATCAGTTTGAGTCCCAAAGTGAGCATCTCTATTGTCATAACCTGTCAGCGCAATCCAGACAATGTTTGTCAGCAAAACAATGTTGAGGTTGATTAATGGAAAGATGTGTCACACTTCATTGATCCCACAAATGGAAATGTAATTGTCAAATTTGATCTCATGGTTTTGTCCACCTACATTGCTAACAAAAGATTATTTCTGATGGCCTTCAGTCATAAGAATGTCAAACGTGATACATCAAAAATGGAGCATTCCACACGTAGAAATGTCCAGATATAATTGGTCCAATGAATTGACAATGTGGAACTTTCAATATAATTTGATCAATGTAAGAAAGAGAGAAAAAATCCCAATCTCCAGATTAGCAATTAAAAAATTCTTTATTATTTTGGGCTAACCCAACGCATATCGGCAGTAACTGCCTTCATCGGGGGATACAAAAACAGTACACGCAGGTGCAAAATACATGAGGGGTGCGGCCTAAGCCAATCAACAAACAGCAATTAGTCTCATTCACAAATAACACGTGTACAATTTGAAAACACGTATAATTTGATCAATATTCATCAAACTAGACTTATGATGTCAGGACTTTCAAGATGATGTCTGTAAAGCCATGTTTAAATTGACTGATGGAAGGGACTAATAAAGATAAAATATTCTTTTTGAGGATTTCAATATAGCTTGAACTGTCAAGATACTCCACCCCTTACAGCCCCCTCCCCTTACAACACACTAAACAGAGGTGTGTCTTAGTGAATAAAGATCAAGCCTTTGAAACACAAAGTTGTTGGTTCAAATTCTAAAACTGCCATGTCCAAGACATGAGCAGTCAGTGACCACAAAAAATTGTCAGTGCAAGCAGGATGATTTTTATGATCCCACATGGAAATTCAGTTGTCACACTATGGTCCCACAGCGAAGTTGCTGGAAAAAAGAAAGATTTTTGATGTCCTTGATTCATAGACACGTCGAAAGGTTGTAGCTTAGCACAAAATTAGCCATATCGTACCAACTGCCTGTCTAATCCTCACAAAATATTTGCCTTTTGTCTGTCTGTCTATCTTGTTTGTGTTTCATAATGTTTTCTCTGTTTATTTTTGTGATGTGTGCTTGGAACCCTATAATTCCTACTTGCAGGTATATGTATGATTGTTTTAAGTTACATTGCACCTTTAATTTAATATTTATAAACCAGTATTGTATTTTTTTTGGAACCACACACGGTGCTTATCGCATGATCAAGCACACACAAACACACCCTGATCCCTGGGCTGTATGGATGACAGACAATCCCAGGATACATTTTGACTGTATTTTCCAGGTAAGAAGGGAATGCCAATGGGTGTGTCAATGGGGCATCGCCAAAAGACCCAGGAAGAGGAGGACATCTTGCCCAGGGAATCAGAAAAGAGGAAGCTCTCCCGGAAGGACTATGGAAGCACCAGTAATGACAGCTGCAGCGACTGCCCCACTTGTCATGGAACAGGGCGCATCCCGAGAGGTGCCTAAATGCATCTAAATGTATCTAAATGCATGTCTGCATAAATGTTTTGCTAATCATCTGACTGTTCCTTATATGTGAAGATGTTTCGGATTATGATTGACTGCATCCACATGACTCTGCACAGAGGCAGTGTTAGCCAGTGGTGATCAGAGCTGTCCTGTAGCGCTGTCTGCTGTCGTTTTCACAGGTCAGGAAGGCCAGCTGGTGGCAGTCATCCCCTGCAGCGACCAAAGACTGAAGCCCCAACGCACGTAAGTGTCCCAGAAGATATGTTTCCTGTGTTGACTGTCTCTTTGCCCAACATACCCCAGCAAAAATGAAAATAGAGTCAATTATTCGCCTACATGAAATAAGCAGAGCGAGTGTTTATTTCCTCTGTTTCTGTGAGCATGACGTAATGTCCATACCCTCCCTCAGGAAGCTGTACGTATGCGTGTCGGTGGTGCTGTGCCTCTTCATCTGCGCGCTGATCCTCTTCTTCCTCTTCCCCCGGACTGTCTCGTTGTTGCCCGTGGCACTCAAGTCATCGTATGTCTTCTTCCTGCCTACAACCATCCAGATGAATCTCACGGTGGGTGTCAGGCAGGGATTGGTAACGGATATGACATGATGTCATGAGGTACAGCCATGAGGAAATCGATTCTGGTTTAGAGCATCATAATGAGATACAAAACTGGTAACAAATAAAATTTATTTTACAGTGACGTACATCAATGTCAGGAAAAATGAAAATCTAGGCATTATATGTGCATTTCCAGATGTGGTTTTCAGCTTCAGAGAATAACTAGCATACTCACAAACATTGCAAAGAAATTCACCAGCTTGAACTGACTCTCTAGATCTCTATGACAATATAGAAGATTTAGCTGTGGTTTCAAGTAGCAGTTTAATAAACAAACAGTTTTTCTACAAATATCAGATCAGTAGAAGCAGTTTCAGTGGCAGATTATTTTGCCCATATTCTTTGATGTGGGCTGTGATTTCAGATAAACAGGACTTTTCTAGCCTGGAAAGTTATGCAGGGCTTGTTACCCATGATATTCAATGAGACTAACTGCCTTTGAGAGGGAGGTTAAGGCACAGCTCAATCTGATGGATGCTCTCTTCGCACAAAAGAGCAGCAAATTGAAAGAACGGTATTAAAACGGATTACCGTTTGTAATCATATTAAAAGGCATAAAAGTCTTCTCTTCTTCTTCTTCTCACCCTCCTTCCCATTTGACTGTGCTCTGTTCACCCACTTCCTTCCAGAATGTTCTGAACATCACCAATGAGAACTTCCTTGCTGTCCAGGCCTGTGACTTGGACCTACAGGTCCTGATCTGGGACACCATTGTGGGAAAGGTCAAGATCGCCAATGTCACCACCATCACACCACGCTCTCAGAAAGTGGTGAGGACCCCCACACTGTTGCGCTGCTCTGTTGCTCCGTAAACCTATTTCTGATACTTTGAGCAGTTGGATTATTGCAAGGCATCCTGTAGTCTCATTGTGACACAATGCCTTTGTATTTGCTGTATCCTATTATAGTAATGCAGTTCCACAGCTTCGCTTTACACTGACAAATAAGCCAAAGCACAACAACACTGGAAGGCTAAATTGATTCTATAGTAACCATCGGTGTAAAGAAACCTGCATCTTCTTACTAGGGATCCACTGTAAAACTGTTGCACTACGAAAAGAATCGTACAAATCTAAGTTCTCGAAATCACTTACACCTAGCGACATAGCTCAGGAGGTAAGACCGATTGTCTGGCAGTCGGAGGGTTGCCGGTTCAAACCCCGCCCTGGGCGTGTCAAAGTGTCCTTGAGCAAGACACCTAACCCCTAACTGCTCTGGCAAATGAGAGGCATCAATTGTAAAGCGCTTTGGATAAAAGCGCTATATAAATGCAGTCCATTTACCATTTATTTTCTCTTCTGCAGTACACTTACGAGATTCCCATTACAATTGCAGACCAGGGCCTGAAGTAAGTACTTGTTTGTTGTGTCTGAGGGGATAATAATAATAATCATCATCTCCATGTTAGGCTAAGGAAGTGATGGGAGATCCCTGGGAAGGCTGAAGCCTGTTCTCCTGCCATTTTCTCGAAGGATCATTAGATACGCTCAGGAAAGACATTGGGATAAGATCACCTTGAATGATGAGAGATTTGCAAAATCCCTGGCAACCTTGCCGTTCATTTTAGGGTTTTGACTTCATGTAGAAGGCCATAAAAATGTTTATTTGGAAGAAAGATGGTTAATCATTTGTGGATGCATTCCGTTGTAGGGGCATAGGCCCTGAGCCAAGACCTGGCTTCCTGCTTTGAGACCACTGTTTTTTGGGCCCGATAAACCAGTCAGGTCCTCTTGCCCCAATAAATGAAACTTCTTTGTCTTTTACAGCAATTACTGCAAGTCGACCTCCTTCAGAATTCACACCTTGTTTTTGCATTTACAGTGAGTAAACCTTTTTATTTTTCTTAAAACTATGCTAAACTTCTATTGGCTTCTGCCCACCCTTTTATCCATTACGGGTAGAGCCTGGAAATATTTGTGGATTCATGTTAATCAGTTGCCATCAGAAGAACAGTTGGCAGCTGTTTCTCTGCAGAAACAAACCAAAAACACAGCTTGTTTTTTCTAGTAAAATGCTTCACAGTCTATCTCAGTTGCATCACAAAAGAAGCCATCAGCAACTATAGCTGGATGATTTTTGCATGCATTTAATCTGGCATTAACCATTGAATTACACCATAGTACCTATAGTACCATGTACAACTGAAGTGCGTTTCAGGCAAATAAATATTTTGGACATGAGACCATACAGGCACTGATGCGGATGCATATAAAGAGAATGACTGATACATGTACAGAGAGGTCAGAGGCTTACAAATTAAAATAATAATAATCATCATCTTCCTAAGAGGTCCAGAAATACTGTGATGTGGTTTATGTCTGTAATGCCCCTGCCCCTTATGTAATCAATCAAACCTTTTGCGGCGAACGAAGAGATTTCTGCTGAGAGGCTGAAAATAAACAGCCGTTTAGGATCTCTGTCATGTAACTGGCTGTTCTGTCCAGCTTTTCCAGTGTGGGTCGATCGCACATGTTGCATGTTGTGAGCCAACCTGGAACATGCAATTCTGAAACAGTACCTGAAGTTACACTGTAACCATTTTATTCCCCCCCTAACCCTCCCTTTACCATAAACTGTTAACACCGATGCACAAGCGAGTTCAGAGTTTTTTGATTGCAAAGCCTATCCTTGTCACCATGAAAGAAAGAGCATACATATGCTGTACCTGGTAAGCGCTGAGTCGTAAAGCAACACAGACAGTGAGCGTGCGTGCAGATGCTCCAAGTCCATGGCTAACACATCCAGTTTTGTCCTCGTATCTTCCACAGGATGACGATGAAGGTGTTCTATCTGGGACACGCCGAGCAGCTGTCCATGGACACGTTCCAGTACGTTGATTGCGGGAATAACTCAACCACCCCCCACATCGCTTAGCCCCTCCATCCCGAGACCGCGGCATTTTAGCGCGCCGTGGGTGTGAATTGACTCTTGAAGGGCTGAACTCTGGAGGCCAGTGTGAGGAGCTTTGGGACTCCTCTTCTGCTGGGCAGCCTGTGGCAGCCATACATGCCCAAGCCATAACACCCCCGCCACCATGTTTCACAGATGGTGTGCTTTGGATCTTGGGCAGTTCCTTTTGACCTCCACACGTTGCTCTTACCCTCACTCTTATGCAAGTGAATCTTGGTCTAATCTGTTCACATACCTTTCTACAAAACTCTGCAGGCTGTTTAGTTACTTCTTACCAAACTGTAAACTGCTCATTCTGTTTTTGCAACTAACTAGAGGTTTGCATCTGGTAGTGTAGCTTCTGTAGCTCTGTTTGTGAAATCCTCTGTGGACAGTAGTCACTGTCACATCCATACCTGCCTCCTGAAGAGTGTTTCTGATCGGTCAGACAGGTGTTTGGGAGTTTTTCTTCATTGAAAAATTGAGAATTCTTCAGTCATCAACTGCAGAGGTCTTCTTTGGCCTACCAGGATTACTGAGCTCCCTAGTGCTTTCTTTTTTCTTAATGGTAAATGGACTGCATTTATATAGCGCTTTTATCCAAAGCGCTTTACAATTGACCATTCACCAGAGCAGTTAGGGGTTAGGTCTCTTGCTCAGGGACACTTCGACACGTCCAGGGCGGGGTTCGAACAGGCAACCCTCCGACTGCCAGACAACTGCTCTTACCTCCTGAGCTATGTCGATGTTCCAAACAGTTGATTTTGTAAGCCTAAGTTTTTGTCTATGTCTATGTATTTTTTATTATTTCTGAGCCTCATAATGGCTTCCTAGACTTTTATTGGCACAACTGTGAACCTCATGTAGACAAATGGCAATAAAAGACTCCAAAGGCAATCAAAAGCCTACAATCAAGGCTAGATACTGAAAACCCTCTTATACATGTACTAAGAAAGCAATTGAACACACCTGACTAATCAGAAACATCTGTGAGGCCATTTGTCCCAAATATTATAGCGCCCTGAAATGTGATAATAAACGCTGACAATCTGCACTTTAATCACTTATGAATTGTTTGATTACAAATATAAAATGATGAAGTATGGAAACGAAATTATAGCTTTGTCCCAAACATAATGGAGCTCACTGTGTATATACACTATATGACCAAAAGTATCTGGCCACCTTGTTCAGGGACTGGTTTTCATGGTTTGGGCTAGGCCCCATAGGTCCAGTGAAAACAAATCGTATGCATTGACATTTAAGATGATTCTGCGCTTTCAACTTTGTGGCAACATTTTTTGGAAGGCCCTTTCCTGTTTCAGCATGACAATGCCCTCAGGCACTCGGCGAGGTCCATATAGAAATGGTTTTGTCGGGATCGGTTTAGAAAGAACTTGACTGGCCTGCACGGAGCCCTGACCTCAACCTCATCCAACACCTTTGGGATCAATTGGAAATCCAACTGCGAACCAGGCCTAATCACCCAATTAGTGCCCAACCTCACTAACACTTCTGGCTGAATGGAAGGAAATCCCTGCAGCAATTCTCCAGCATTTCATATAAAGCCTTCACGGAAGAGTGGAGGTTATCATAGCAGTAAAGCGTGGTGGATGAGATGTTGGATGTCAGGTTGTATGTATGCACTAACAAGTATTTGCCCACTTTTAAAAGGGAAAATGTTATGAGGGAACTCACTTCTGCTTTGATCAAAATGTACATGCATGTTCTCATTACTCATTTCCCTTTTAAATGAATATGAATAAGAGATATGGGACCTGACTTTTTTAATGAAATGGTTCACTTTAGTTCCTCATAAAAATTTATTTCCTTAAGGAGTAATATTTAGTAGGATTAATACAAACACTGCACCACTTTGCAGTTGATAATTTCAAATGTTTTATTCAGTGGATGTTGCAAGGACTTTACCTATTAAATGCCAGAATATATTACTCTTAACAAGTTCAATTTTGGTGTTTCTGTACACATATCACAGTAAATGTCTCTTCATCCAATGCTTCTGCAATGCACAGATGGTGCATTTTATACAGATATTCATATTGCCTGAAGATGACCATTGGTATTCCCCAGATTATATTAGTGTGAGTTTGATTTACATTTTGTTAATTAATTGAATATGCGGTTGTCATGACATCACAGTTAACAAGGTCAGTTTCAAAACCTTTAATGAAAAATGGGATTACAGCTGGTTGCCGTGATTGTAGTCTCTGAGGAAGTGAAACCGAATTATCGTGTTTCCCCACTGAGAAGTACTCATGTACGGATGGGAGTGATTGCTACTCTAAGCCATCGGCCACTAGGTGGGGATCAAGCTCTGTGTGGCTTTTTAATATGAAAACCCTGCAGCTGGAAGTAAAAACAACTTTGTTATTGTTGAAAGGGACGTTTTCATTGTCTGACTGTGTTCACATTTTTGGAAATATCATTGAATTCATCGTAACCCACTGAAAAATATTAGATATTTTGGAAATTAGTATGATAAAAGACTTGTGGCTAGATACTGAATATTTACTAGATACCAGACACCCATTTCTAGATATTATGGAAATGAGCGTGGTAAAGGGATGTTTTATGTATGGTTGGTTTTACCTCAGGGGTATGCACTTTACTGTGTCTTTGTGAATACCTTATGCTTCATTTATCATTTTACTGCGTTGATTTTCAGTATGTGTAACATGTCATGTTCCAATCGTGATTATGGTTTTATAATTAAATATGAAGTCTTGGGCACTGCCTCTTGTCTAATTTTTCCTCTTCAGATTGTTTTGTTTCATGTGAAGTTGTAATGTTGATGTCAGGTAGATGTCTTAGGAACATAGTCACTATGTTATAATAACATAATAATTCTATGTATTGACTTCCTTTCTTTTTAAACCAATTGTTCACCCTGTTGTTTTCTTATTTTCTCTCAATTTGCAATGCCCTGTTACATTTTTAGGTCTCATTGCTGATATGTCCGCTATCAGTGCTGGAGTGCTCATGTTTTTTTTCTACTAATAACATGATGTGCGGGCTGCCAGGTACTGCTTCTTTTCTCTCCACGACTTACTGGGCGGAGTTTTAATTGTTGCTCAGAGAAGTACGCTTAATGAGCAGCTGGTGCAGATCCACTGTGGTCACACCCGATTGACCAGAATAGTCATTACTGATGTGCAGTGAGAGGAGGGCAAGCGTGCCGTCTGAAATCCTCTCTCCCGGGCTGATGCAACGGACTGTTATGCGCTGCCTTGTAGGGTCGCGGTTGATGTTAGCATTGTTGCAGTCTGATTGGGTGCATCCACACACGTAACCCATTGTCTTAGCAGGGTTAGCCTTCCAGCAGCCCATGAATGTTGATTTGTTCATTCTCCAGTAGACATTAAACCTGCCACTTACATTTGCTGTGAGGTTACTCGGGCCTGTTCTTGCGAGGCTGCATTGAGCGCAAATTCCTGAATGCCTGTGTGCCGGAAGAGCTGTTCTGTGCCATCACAGGTGCTATAGGCGCTATTTAAGAAGGGAAAACAATGAACGGGCATCCATTAAAAATGTTACTGTTGATCTCCTCTCACTTTTGTGACTGTCACCTTTGAGCGAATTCAGTTCCTCCATCTATCAATCCATCCATCCATTATCAAACCCGCTTGTTCCTGTTGAAGGTAGCAGAGGGGCCGGCTGGAGTCTATCCCAGCATGCATTGGGTGAGAGGTAGGAGTACACTTACAACAGGTCACCAATCTATCACAGGGCACACACGTCATTCACTCACACTCATACCTATACCTATAATTTAGACTCCATTTAGCCTACCTGCATGTCTTTGGACTGTGGGAGGAAACCGGAGTACTGGGAGGAAACCCACGCAGACACGGGAAGAACATGAAAACTGCAACAATCTGCAATCAAGCGGGCTTTCCTTCTCAGGGCAGGACAGTGGTCCACTGTACAGAACAGTTATCTCACAGTAAGAACATCCCTAGGATTGTAGGTTATTGAAGCGAATGAAATGGTGAAGTAGCACTTGTTTTGTGTTGCTGCTGCAGGCACTCCACCCAAACTCAAACAGGTACAGAGGATATGTCTGGAGCATATGACTTGGAATATATGTTTGGGATGAATCAAGGATTCTTTAAAATAAGATTTATCAGAGGTGGAAAGTACTAGAATGGACAGGCTGCATTGTATCTGATTCCAGTGGCAGCTCAGATGTTCCTTCTGGAATGCTCATTGCTCTTGATCTTGCCATTGTAGCAGTCACTGCCATGTAAGTCATACTTCCAGTGGACTGAATTGTGTGCCTTTGGAAGTCACGACAGCAGCATCAAGCATGGATGGGAATTCACAGATGGTAGACTATGTGATATCCTGCATACATCCTCCAACTATCACACCCTATTGCAATCTCTTCCTTAACCAAATTCTATGTAAGCATTAACCAGTTCATGGAAGTTCATTGACCATTTCCAGATTTGCCTACACTTTGAACAGAGGCGAGCAGAAAAAATATTCCCTTATCAAATAACTTTTAGCTGGATTAACACAAAATCTGCACTAGGTTTAATTAGACATTATTCCAACTGAATTTGTTGGATTTTTTGTTATTTAATTCAAACATAGTACTGAGGGTGTAAATCAGGGCATTTCTGTATCTGTTGTATTAAATACCATTTCATAGCATTTTTCTACAAATGGTAGATGGTTATATGGTAGTGTTATATTTGTTCTATAAGCAAACAAATATGCCACTTAAATGAATGATTGATTTCCTTGTTTATGAATGGCTATTGGGTAGGCATTAAACCAGTATTTTGTGTTCAATACAGTTATCCTTCAATAATAGCAGCTCTTTAACTGTTTGACAGTAATCAAGGTTTTCTATGAGGAAATTAATCTTATTTGTCATACAATACAACCTCATGCTTACCAGTCTTCTGTGTTGATCTGTATTGGTTAAGTGTGGTGTTGTCTGACATCTGCGTTAGGGCTGATGTCATTCTGTGGAGCAAACGTTCTAGTCACAAAATGCCTCCAAACCAGTTCCAGCTCACAGAATGTCACGTAAGAGGTATGCCAAGTGCTTAGACTTGAAGGACTTTTCAGAATCCATGTAACAGTATAGAAATTGTGTCCTTGGCTGTTCCTTTCTACAACCTCAGTGTTCCAATCCCAGACTCTCACGTTAAATCTGAATAGCAGCCCTACAGTAGCCTTGGGAGTCTTCAATATTTAACATCCCGCCTCTTTAATCCGTAAGCAGCTGGGTGTGACAGGTTCTGCTGCAGTGGAGTTGAACGCTGCCTAGCTGCAGCCAGCTTTTAATGAATGTCTTGCTCAAAAGGAGAAGAGCCAATCAGAAGTGCAGGTTTAGCTCAGGTTCAGATTGCCATTTGAGGAAAGCATTGGCATGTGTCCATTGGGGCTAACCCATTGTTGACTTTGTAAATGAGAATTGCTGATGCAGTTATGTAGTCAAGTAGTTATTGACTGTTGTTAGTTTACAAAGCCGAATTAGCAAATAGATGAATGGTACTTATACAAACAGTGGGTTAATCACTTTCTCTTTATGGAATGATGGTATGACAAAGCCAGCTTGAACAAGCAGTTAAAATTCCACAAACGATATGCATCAATACTTTACACACACTTCCAAGGGTTTGGAGTGCAATTGCTATGACTCCAAACTGTTTTCATTATGTTAATAAAAGTGTGCTTGTAATGGATTATCATACCATAAAGAATGAATATCCGAAAGGCTAATTCAGAGACTATAATATTACTAGCAACTTTAGTTATTCAGAATAAAATCTTTATATTGCTTCAGTTTTTCCCCGCATACTTCGTCATCAATATACAGCCAAGTGATTTCTCCACTAAATTTAAGCCTATTCAATTTAACAGTGTAAGATCTTAAGACCCAGTGAGATTCTCAACTGGACTTTAGATCTCAGCTGCTACCCACACATGCATTGTGTGTTTAATCTTCACGTGCAAATACAAAATAACATGGAGGGAGACACTGAATTATTACACTGACATTATCTTTATCTTCCAGACAGGAGTTTGTTTGATAACAAATTACCTATGCTTGATTTGGAAAAGTGCATGCACCTGGTGTCTCAATAGATGCAATAGGCTGCTTCTGTTCCTCTGAGGTCCTCTGAGAGAAAGAGAACCTTAAGTAGGCTAACTCATGCTGTTTTCAGTACAGCTTTTTGAATGGTAATTAATGCCACGATTTTAAAGTATATACCTTTTAGAATCTGTATTCTTTATTTATTTGAATTGTTACTCACATTACAATGGCCTTATTTTAAAAGCAAATCTCAATTTGTAGCTATATGTATAACACCAATTAATCAAAACTAATCCTAACCAGTAATTGGGATCTCATTGGAACATATACAGATTCCCCATAATGTTTAGGACAAAAAAATGTATTTTTTCTTCTTCTTGATTTGGCTTAGTACTCAACAATTGTAGATTTATAATTAAACAATTTACATGCGGTTAAAGTGTAGGTTCTCAGCTTTTATGAATTGGTATTTTTATACATTTTGGTTTCATCATTTAGGAATTGCAGCCGGAATTTCTGGAAAAGGATCCTAATTGGCCTAAAGAGGCCATTTGCATTTCACCAACCTCTCATCCGGTTTCCTTTCCCCATGGCGATAAGACGAGAAGCATGCTCAAAGGAAGCTAACCATTCATTTTGTGTAGGGCTGCTATTGAACTTCTCACATAGGCAAGAGGGAGACTCACATCAATTTACAGGAAATAATTAACAAGTTCCCAAATCCAAAAATGTTATTCAGGGCCTGTTTCGTATTTACAGAATAATGCTATAGGTGTTATAATTAGCACTGTAAAACCACCTGCAGCAAGATGGTGCAAACGAGCCTGGAGCCTAATCTCTATTAGGGGATGATCAGTCACATTTCCTGTTATTTCTATTACTGTTACATTTAATTATTGTATGAAAGGGAGCTGGTTGCTGGTTTTGGGAGTTTCAGGGGATATCTCCGAGCACAGCTCACAGACCAGTACAGACTTGTAATATGCTCAACTGCACAGAAGGAAAACATCACAAACACTCATGTCTTGTGATTGTGTATAAGAGTATGCCTGAAGCCTTTATTTCTGTTCCATTTGGCTGTTGTGGTGAAATCATACCTTAAGCTCAGTGTGTTGCCTGCACATTGCCTAAGTAACTTTTGTGCCAAAGTGTTTCTTTGTGGGACATGGACAGCCACAGTGAAGACAAAATTAATGCCATACAGTCTCTCTGAGGTTGACTGTTATGTCGTGCCATGACTGACACTGGAGCATGTCTTGAGGAGTGGGGGGGGGTTCTACATTTTGTCAGCAAACTGTTCCACAGACCTGTGGACAATTATACACCCCCAGATAAATGCCACCACATTCCAGTCATTACACTAAGCACCCATCTCAGCCCGGCACGACAGATACTAAACAATAGTCAGCACTGCTGCCCTAATTGTTTCGGTCCTCTCTGCTGAGAACTGAATGTGACGGAGTGTCCTTGAAACATTCAAGGGCTTCAAGAGGGACTTGAGTCTAGCGTTAATTGGGCTGATGGTGAATGATCCCACCATCAAACCCACTGTCCTGGAGGATTCCAGGAAGGCCCTTCCAGTTTGAACTGAAATATAGTTACTGTTTAAGACAAAAGAAATGGTACAAATTACGCTGTGGTACTAAATATTAACTTGACATTTAAATGCTTTTTATTCTCAGTTTACAGTAGTCACCATATATTCTAATGTGAACTAATACTTGAAAGCGTAAAATGCAGCATTAAAAAACAGAATGCACCCAGGTATGCTGGCTATTTATTCACTAAAAATAATGGGACAACCACTTTCAAGACCACAGGGGGGTGCAGAAGCGCAGCGAACTTTAGAGGTGATGTCACCACTAAATAATCATACAAAATAAATTGGGATGCTTTATCGTGTTGATTTTTATGACAATTTTTTTTTCTCTTTAATAGGCTATTTCAAATTGCATCCAGCTGAGGTGAGGAAAAGCTTTACCTATGTATAACTGTTGTAGTTTGGCATGTCATTGGTTATTCGTATGTCTTCAGTGGTTAGGAAACTGCGGCACTTTCTTGAGCTTGCTTCTGTTCCACAGTAGTGACAGTCTATTTGAATAGAATATCGGAAACAAAATTCTTTTTAATTAAAAGCTACATTTCTGCTGCCTGTCTACTAGGCATGCTTGAGAAAATCTGATAAAAGTGAACAAAGCGTGTGCTATAAAGCCTACATCTCGTCTTTTCATACTACTGGGCACTCCACTACTTCTCCCTGTTCCTCACCCAGATAGTAAGTGACTCCGGCCCAGATTTCCACCGATTACTACCAGGCCGGCAGTGCTGACTTCGGGTCAGATTTGGCGCAGATCTCGGTCCGGAGTAGCTTGTTATCTCGGTAGCCCATACACTAAAATGGCACTATGTGATGTGCCCACAAGTGCACATCACTGAGATACACCGAATATTTTCAATACCATATAAAATTCATCAGATACTTACAGCCTTGCTACATCAGTGGTAGGCTATTTTTAAGCAGGACGCCTAATTTCCTAATTTCAATTACAGCTGGGCAACTACATGAGACTTTAAGCCTCAAGATTAGGACGCTCAGAATGTTCAATTTGGAAATGCATTGTTGCATTATTAGAATTATCCTAAATCACCAGATAAAATACAAATTTGAAGTGAAGCCATGGCAGCTCTGCAATATTATAACAAGCAAATCTGAGCTGCGTTATGTAGTTTTATTTGTTTTTTTACTAATAAAACTACATAAACTTTTTAACTTTTTCGAAAACAATATTTACATATGGTATGCCTATATTTGTTTCACACTGTCAGTAGGCCTATCTTTAAACTGCTCTATGATATTACTGTTATGTCCTGGAGAGATCTTTCCATACATTATGCAAAGCAAAACATCTTTTGCAAGGCTATTTTTGGAAGTAGATATGACAAAGGTTGACTTTAGATAAACATCTTGCGTCCCCTTTAACATCCCGCCTAGGTGCTGGAGGTGGCGGAGGATTCTTTGTAGCGTGTTGGGTCACGTCACTTAGGGGGTTGTGCTCTAAATGTTGTGTCCTCTCTTCTCCGCTTCACACCTCACCAGAAGATAACGGGGACAGGATGCGAGCGCAATATCGGCCGAACTCGAATTTGGATTTACTTGTGAACGTGGACATACATGGATATTTAATCGCGTTGTAGAAGACGATGTTGTGTTGGTCAATACGAGATACATCTTAAGGTAAATTCAGTTTAATTATGATCAGCCAGCATCATTTTCGAAAATATAAAAGCACTAACATTATGTTATGCGGTCCCTGGCTTAAAATATGTTGTCGTGTGTATAGATGGGATACAGATGCTTTAATAAAGTTACAAATCTGTTCAATTTTGAGGACCGATCTACTGAAACTCGGATTGTGCGAAACAATAATATGAAGTGAAGAACTATTTGTAGCCTGCACTGCCAGGCAGCCAAGGCGTGAAATAACGCATGATCAGTATGCTTTAACTATCATTTGTGGTGACGTCTTGAGTGGTAATATGTTTATGTTTTCTGCGTTCACTGCGTACAGATGTAGTGATACATCCTATCATCGCTCCAGTGTTCTCAAAGGCAATTAAATGCACCCAGACAGAGCATTGTGTGACAAATGGTAGCCTACCCAAAATCAGTTATGAGTATTCGGAGACAAGGTCTATCTTTGCAGTTTAAACCATTGTCTTGACATCAGTCTCCTCCCGCAACAAATCCCTCACGATTTAGTGTTCTAAGCGGATTCCCCTGAATTTAAAAGCGACAACAGCAACTAAGGGTCTTCTAAATGTGAACAATTAAACTACTAATCTAAAATAGCGCAAATTTTACGATGTCAAGAACTGTAAACATATTTTCTTAAGTTAATAAATATTTTATGAAATAATCAAAGTGGTGCAGTTGCGCATACCAGCAGGTTGTTAATCTTCTGTGCTAGTACCCATGACGGGTGGGCAAAGGCTTATTATATTTTCGCAGATGTTAGAACTAGGGTGTTTCGTATTGTAATGTTATCTGTCCTTTCAATGCATTAATGTGAAGGGGCTTGACATTAGCGGAGTGGTATGTTCACTGCAGATGCCCACTTGTTCTGTAACAATACAATCCCTAAGATACTGTAATAACGGTGTCTAATTGTCAGACCGTCAGCCATTGACTAGGCTACATTTGATAATATAGGATGCCAGTGCAATATAACTTTATTCTATAGAGATACTGTTTGTGAATTATCTCACATTTGTATATAACCATCAGCTCCCATTTATAATTCTACCATTTTTTTCATGTTTAGTTCATTTCAGGCAAATCTGTGTTATGTTGATTAGTTGTTAATTTAACGATAACACCCTCCCAACAACTTGAAATGATTACATTTAATCTATATTAGAAATGTGTAACCAAATGTTTTGTTTATGTTTTGATAAGGTCTGCGGTGACTCCGGCCAGCTAACCCCCTGTCTGCCAGCACAACCTTTGAAGTAGGTGTGAATGCCATGAGCCAATAAATAGAATCACCTTCCTCAAAAGAAGCTGCCACCTCACTGCTAACAAGGCCAGAAGACCCTGTCTGCCATGGGGAACCAGCTGACGGAGATTGCTCCTAACACTCCTTTCCTGCCAAACTTCCAGTGCTTGCATGTGGTGGTCATCGGCCTCGACGCCGCAGGCAAGACCTCCCTGCTGTACCGTCTGAAGCTGAGCGAGTTTGTGAAGACAATCCCCACCAAGGGCTTCAACACAGAGAAAATCAAGGTCGCGGTGGGCAACTCGCGCGCCATCACCTTCCAGGTGTGGGACGTGGGCGGCCAGGAGAAGCTCCGCCCGCTGTGGAAGTCGTACACGCGGCGGACGGACGGCATGGTCTTCGTGGTGGACTCCACCGAGGCCGAGCGCATGGAAGAGGCCAAGGTGGAGCTGCACAAGATCACCCGCACTTCGGAGAACCAGGGGGTTCCGGTGCTCCTGCTGGCCAACAAGCAGGACTTGACGTCTGCGCTGTCGGTGGCGGAGGTGGAAAAGGTGCTCGCCCTCCACGAACTGAGCGCCTCCACCCTGCACCACACGCAGGGCTGCAGCGCAGTCGACGGCCAGGGCCTGCAGCACGGCCTAGAGAAACTGTACGAAATGATTCTGAAGAGAAAGAAGATGGTCAGACACAGCAAGAAGAAGAGATGAACTATCTTCTATGGGCAGGGATACCTGCAGAGTCAACCTTTTTTTTTAAACTGTCGAAGCCCAGCTAAGGTTCCTTTCAGAAAGAGGGAATCTGGTGCAAGTGGCCAAACAAAGGAACACTTTCAGATGACCCCAGGGTCAGGAGAAATGGATTTGTCCTTTATGTGACATGCAGTATTGAACCTCCTTCTTCTGTAGCTAGTGTTTGCGGTGCAGCCGTTCTTTGTATCTAAGGAATATGTGAATGCTCGAATAGGCTGTAGCATCAACAGAAGTTAGCCCAGCACCAACAAGTCTGACAGACTTATTTTATTTTCCTTTCTACCAAACAGCTGCATTGAGGATAATAGCTTAGAGAGATAATGGTTTTGCAGAATCACAAGAATAATAAAACCACGTCAGTTCCCTTGGCTGTCTGAAAAGATAACACAACTCATTGGTTTGAGGCTGAATGCCAGCACTGGTGTATAATGTGAGCCGCCACCAAGGTACTGTTTGTTGTTGTAGATGTGGACTTAATGCCAGAGGTAAAATCCTGTCCAGTCACAGCTTGAGTTGTATTTAAGATAGCCAACTGTTTTTACAATCTGTAAATATTTTGTAATTCTTATGAATAAATAAATTATTGAAGCCTTTGACATAAGTACCACTTGAAATATCATTTGGCAGTTATTTCTAGAGGATGAGGCTAAACTCATTGCTGTTGAGTCGACAGTAGTTTTGAAGGACAGCTCACCAATGGGTAAAAAAGATAGTTGGGCAAGTTGTTTAAATCAGAATAAATCACAATGGAAACTCACTGAAAAAACACCAAAGCATTAAGAAGAATGATTTAAAACAGCATATTCTATGCTATATTAAATCTTTGACATTCATATCTTCTTATCACTTTATATTTCTTTCTAACCAAAAGTATAAAGCATATAGTTTCACCATGGGAAGTATGCTTGATGTATCAATAGCAGTTTCATGTAATCCTTTGCATTTTACAATAAAGGAAGTAAACATTTTTCCTCCAGCCAGAAATATGATTTCATTTTCATTTTAAATGTGTTTCCCATTATTAATATGTCCTCCAGCGATGACTAGATGTAGCCTTCCCTTCAAAGCTATGCATTGAATTATGTGTCAACAAGAATGGTGACTGCATCCTTGTATATCCCAGAAAGAATGTTTTCTTTTAACAGCGTAAGAAAGTAATGCAGAATTTGAATCAGAACAAAAATAAAACTCAACCCAGGAGCACCTCTAACATAAAGTAGATTGCTCTTGGTTGTTACCCCATGGCAGGGCTAAATAACTGCGTGTTTGACCTCAAGCTGCCTAGAATAGAGCCTCCATTGAGATCTATATTGCTATACAGTTGAGTGTATCTTGCACGCAAAACCCAAAGAAACACAGCACACGTTCATTTGGTGGGGGATATTTGTGGTAGATGGACATTTTCAGATTCATAAGTACTATTTACAAGTCTGTTTCCATGTAATCTAATTTAATGACTCCTCATGAGTCTATATTTGCTGTGATAATTCTCATACTGTCTTTTATTATTTTATTGTTTAAAATTCATACATGGACATTGCTGGTGGCATTTTTTTATCAACGGGATTAATCATCTGAAAGAGTTTTGGGATTATTTCTGTCTGGGGATTTACAGAGCAAAACATACTTATAAATCAAATACATAACATTCAGTTTGGAGTCAGAATCAGCATTGCCAAGGGCCCTATTGTAACTGAACACCCCCCCCCCCCGTCACAGTAGAAGAAATCAATATATCTTTAGAGCTGTTTTTCATTTTCTTATGAAATTAAAAACAAGTGTTCTTATGTGATGCCCTGCTGCGATTCATTGTGACCAAGAAGAGACTATTCTAACCTAAACTCATAAAAACAGATGACCTTGTGAGCTATTATCAAGTGTGTGGACCTTCACATAATGCAAACAAGTAAAACACCACAGGAACATAGCTGTGCAAATCTATGAATGCTAAAGGAGGTAATGGTAATGGGGGCATGACAGCGTACCTTAATGCTCCATATTGTATGCCACAGTATTCTACTATTGAGAACAGGCTTGCTGTAAAATAAATAGTACTATGACTATTCATTCCATGGCTGAAAGTGTTAGCCTTGTTCTTTACTGGGTGAAGATGATGAGATAACTTTGGGTTGCTGAGATACATGACTGATTGCATGCAAGATGCCCTTAAGCAACATGACTATAGTCCGTCATTGCAATTGTTATTTTGTTAATTCATGCATCAGCATAGTTAGGGAGCAAGTGGCCTTTCACATGTATTGTCAGAATTCAAATAGGCCTCCATTTGCACTCAGAATGCAGATACAGGGACTAATGTGAATTCTAGCCCGCTCCCAGAGAAGTATCTTGGCAATCAAAAAGCAATCATGTTCGGGACAGGGAGCATTGCAGTCCAGCCTGCTCAAGATTGGTGTAAAGTTGCATTATAGAACCTCCAATAAATTTGCAATGAATAAAAAATCGATGCTACAAAAGACTCCTGTACATTTTCCTGTTACTACTAAAATGTGAAATTTTGTCCTAAAAATATGTCATTGGTATAAAGCCATTGCAAATATTAGTTTGTGCACTAACTGGTAAGAATTTTGGGATTTGTAGTTCAATATGGAAGCAGCATCTCAAAGATAGGGATTGCATTCAACCAATGTCAAACAAAACGAAAGGAAAAGCATGTCTCAAACCAAAATGTTACATTAGATTAGAATTTATTCGCCAAATGCAAAAAGCTCTTATGTGGCAAAGGAGACAGGTACTGGAGTGTTTTTTTTTTGTCCTTTTTAAGGGCAGTGGGACTATAATCAAATTAGGTTTTCTTATCTTAGTGGCTCTCCACATTCATCCACACTTCTTGGTTGCTGATTCAGGCTGCAGAGGAATTTGCGTGACCCCCTCACCTCCTCAAATACACAAACACTTTGCACAAAATCCAATTAACATTTAATATCCCAGCTGTTTGAGCTGTAATTAGATTAATTGGGGGTGCTATTTTGGGCTGAACTGAGTAAACTGGACAACCTAAGTACACCAAAGCATTTAAATTTATTGGATCTTGCCTTCGGGGATATTTCTGCCACAAGGGACTTCTTGAGCTTGTCAGTAGAGTGTGAAAAGTGTTGAGATCCAGAATCGTGACACGCTTTGCCCGCCAATCCGGTTTTCTTGGCCACATCCATCATTTCACAGAGTGTTCCAGATGTATATCTTTGGCTGGCCTATTTTGTGAACTATATCTTAAGCAAAGCTCAAGTTTGAATACTACAAACATCAATTTTGCATAATTAAGTCGGTATCAGAATCTTTCTGGCTTTTCAGATATCACCTATTTATATGGAATACATGTTCCGAGACTAATAAGAACCGTATCTCCTGAATTTGTATTATCGCACCCATCCCATTCTTTGCAGGAAGTGCGTCGGCTCTAAAATAAGCAGTACATACGTAAAGCGCAATTATGTCATTCAGCCTCTGTGGTCAACACCCAGTCTCAGAAGAATATCTCAGTGTTGAAAAAATGAACAGCATGTTTTTGACCCCCAGGCAGTAGATGAAATGACATTCAAGGGTAAACCAAATGGTGGTGACACAGTATGGAGAGATTGATTATACTTTTTTTGGGTCTGTGGGCTCAGAGGTACAGCACCCTGCAGAGATGCTCAATTACAAGGAGACACTGACACTATCGGCTGCAAAACCAACATGCAAACATTTTCCCCATCCTCCCCCTGTACTCAGTAATAGGGTCTCCGGACTTTTGCTTTTGGCAAAGATTGAATGTTTTCCCAGCAGATCTGGTAAGGCTCTGGGTTAATACATTGTATCTGAGCAATCCATATTCCATATTATTTGCTGTTATGTATTTGAATAATTGCTTTAGTCAGGTCCAGTCAAATAATTTCTCCATATTTAGTGTAAAATGTCTGGTTCTATACAACTAATTCTGGACTGTCAAAGCACGTATGCCAAAGCTTCGCTTCAACTGGCCAACATAAGAGACGCAGAAAGCAGCACATTTCGTTTCCATGAACAGTGGACAAAGGTTGATTTGGCAGATAGGATGCCAGGTGTGGCATGTGCGAGTATGGGTGTATGTATGTAATATTTCCGATTTATAAAATAGGTTGTTTCGATCCTGGATGCTGATTGGCTGCGCTCTACAGTGATTTTAAATCCGATACAGTCACAGTTATTCAAACAGCCTGTTTGTAAACCCTATCACTCTATGCAATAAAATTACAAAATAAATAATGTCTCATCAATTAATTGTTTCTATACTTTGTAATTGTTTTATAAAAGGCCTTGGGCCGTCATGAATACAGTCACAGCTACAGGGGGTTGCCGGCATTCCACTTTGCGTCATGCCTAAATACTCCCCTGTAGCCATGACTGTATTCACGATACAGCACTGCCTCTCGTTCTTTATTGCTTATGTATGAACTAGGCCTGCCTGGAGTTCTCAGTACGTTGCGAGAATTAGGCTAAACTGACCACCGCACTCTGAACACCTTGACTGTGTCACGTGACGCAATTCGACCTTGAGCACTTACTGGTGTAATGTATCTGGTTCTTTATCCCCAAATGTCTCAGAACATAAACGCAGCCTTGGTGGACTGTCCTGTTCCGATCATGGAAACGGGCAGTTTGTGGACCGGCAGAGGATGCTGGTCTTAAAGCCTGCACCTGTGGGAGATCAAAGTGCTCATTAGAGCCGAAGGAACAGGCAGCAACAGCGGTGCCGTGCCATCCGTACACCGCTTGGCAGCTGACGGCGCTCTGCTTTGGAGCCGGTTGGGAGAACGAAGCGAGGCGGGAGGGTTTCCGTGCCTCGAACAGCGGGCCGGTGGGCGAGACTCACGGAATACGTACGCGCTGGAATTCCACAATTCACAATTAATGAGAGAAACACAAAGAGCTGACACGCTCATTAGAGCTAGATGGGGCTTTCTGTTGGCTGATGCCGGAGCTGCCCTGAGACTACCCCAGGAAAGGGCAACAAGGTCTCCGGAGAGCCTCAGAATGTTGCAGCAGTGTTCACTAAACTACTGCATCAAGCCAAAGCCTGTGGTTCCTGAAGCTGATGGCTTTGCACAGCTTTGCAGAATGGAAAAATCAATCAATGGACAAGGTATCCCATTCGATTGATCCCCCTGCTACGTTTTCAGCTGCCCCTCCAGTCATAAGCAGATATTTACATTTGGCTCTCAGAATTCCCTCATTGACCCATGCACTTGATTGGTTGTGAGACTGTGAGTGGCTCTGAGCTGAACCCAGAAAGGGGCTCTTTCAATAAGAGGAAATATAATTCTGCAAATTAACAACACAATGCGAGCCTGGTGTGGAAAACAATAAACAAGCAGACTGTTGTTTATTTCCACTCCAATAACAGATGGCCTGTAAGAAATGCTTAAAAATGTTAATGCACACCCTGAGGTGAAACTGGAACAATGTTTCTCACACGAGGGACAAAAATGACTCTCATTTCCTTATAATTGACAAGAGCATGTGCATCCTCTGGTGCGTCTACTGGCTGGCAGCTAATCTGAATTTGCTTTCGGTCATAAAGTTGCTTTGTCTCACCGATTGAAAGGCTAAAACGGTTCCATTACTTTCTATGACCTCTCTCAGGCTGTCTTTACTTAATCTGTAGCCTTTGTTAGGTGGGCAAAAGACAGACAACTGAACACTGCCGAAGAGCCAGTTTCAATGAGTGGATTTATCATGAGGCTTAAACGATGCTGAAAAGCTATCAGTTTCTCTAACAGAGGTCATCGAAGTGTTCAGTGAGTAGGAATGATCAGTGAAGGCGTAAAAAACATGCTTCTTCCTTTTGGTTCCCCTCTCTGTCAGTTTTGAGCATGCCAATTCACTATTTGCTGTTTTCAGATACAGCTTGCACAAAGCTTTTTAGGAGGCATTTTACAATAGAAAATTGGCAGGCTTGCAGTGACAGGACAGCCAAGCTTCTGCTTTGTTCGCTCATTCTACTTTGAATAAAAACAGCAATTATCAATCTGTTAAAATAGTCTCTCTGTAATCTGATTGTGTGTGTGCACGTGTGTGTGCATGAGTGTCTGTGTTTGCATGCATGCATGTGTGTGTTTGCAAATTTGTGCATGCATGTGTGCATATGTGTGTGTGTGTGTGTGTGTGTGTGTGTGTTTCTCCTGCCATGGCCTTACTCACATCCATGTCCAGTGAAACCTACAGGAGACACATTTCCATTGCAAGGTCATGTGGTCACAGAGCCTGTGAGACAAAAAAAGTTATATGCACGGCTTTTGATTTTTTTTTTTTTTTGTTGATAGTTAATATTGTCTAACTGGTACCTTTAATGTTTTCACATGTTCTGGTATAAGCTGAAGCTGAATTGTACGCAATATTACTGCCACCCATGCTAAATAAAGAACTGGCACAGAAAAAGGGGAGCAATGATAACACAGCCTTAATGCTATGTTGCTACTGTACAATCCAAACACAAATGCATTCACAATGAAACTATATTAGGCTTGCCTTCACTGCAAACAGTATGTTTCCAGATCAGTAGGGAGCACTCTGTTTTGACTCTGTATCAATCTAGAATGCACACTCTAATTCCATTGTCAGTTCTGTGAGACCGCACCCCCCCCCCCGCCTGTTATGCCATGGGATGAAGTTACCGTGGTTTCAGGTCTACATCCTGCGGTGGGGCTGTCGAGGGTGATGCACACGTTTAATAACACGGCGATGATTACGCCTGCTGTTTCAGTTCCTGGAAGCGGTCGGAAGGTTGTAATAAAGAGATTCTGTGTTTCACTGACGCTGTGAGGGCCCAAGTACTAACTCGCTGACCTCCATACCACTGAACAGTGAAGAGTAGGCTCATTTCATAGCCGTTGTGTTGAGTAAGCATGCCTAGGGCACTGCTTAGTTTCTTTCATTCAAAAAATGAGCTGGCAGGACTCCTTCAGTGTCTTCCTCCAGGCTCTCTTTAACAGTGAGACAGATAGGCCGCTTCAAATAGAGTGTTTGTTTATTATTTGACCTGGTAACTTTTGTGGTTTAGTCACGCCTTCAGTGCTACAGCCCTATGATTGTACTGGTTGACTAAATGAAATGCTAGTCACTAGTGCGAGGGAGTTCATTTCCGGATTATGATCGCATTGTAAAGGGCTTGTTGGGAACCTCACGGTCGCTTGTGAAGTAGCACTTCTTTGCTTGAGACCAATTACTTTATGCTCAACATAAATAACCAGGGCAGGCAAACATGGGGTCGTTTGCGAAACTAACAGAGCCACGGCGTCTTGAGTAATTAAACTGGCTCGGAAAGTTCCGTATCCACAGCTTCGCGCAGTCATCACTCACCAGCACTGCCGGGTTTGTTTGTCTGTTTGTTTGTTTGAGGCCCTGTGGGCTTTGTCTGAGTCTGGTCCTCATATGTTGTCATTTAGCACCAGGCTACTGGAGCTGGTGAACCAGCGGGCAGTCCTGGCGCGGTCTAGAAACAGTGGCAAAAGATGCAGCAGGAAATATGCCGTTCGTCTCTCAGTCTGTCCTTTCTCTCTTAATTTGGCCTCATTAAAAAAAGATTAAGGGTCCCTGCAGTGGCCACACTTTGAGAAGGAACTAAAAAATGATGAAATTCACCATTACCTTGTGAAATGTTCATCTCCGCCTTTCAAAATACCTTCCCGCACCCTTTGCTGGGGGGTCCAACCAGTTGAGGACCAATATGTTTGTGTTTGACACAGATTTAATGTGACAGAGTTGTGTGATTGTTTGCTGTGTAGCCATTCGCGTTCGTATAGCAACACCAATTGATGTTCCTTGTTCTGTACCGACATGTGAAATGTTCTCTGTAGACTCCCACTGGAATGATACAAACTCCCACGCCAATATTTCCTACTTTATTCTCAGGAATGTGGGCATTAGAGTCTCTATTGTGGAAACTTGCCTGACCTATTAATAACTTTACTAACGCCATTGTGGAGAATGGCAAGTGCAGTAATGATTTGTAAACAGTCCCCTTTTTAAAACATGGATTGGAATTGAATTCTAATACAATGCAATAAAATGTAAATAACTCCTTCCATATTCTTGAATTCACGAAATGGAACATTTTTGCATGCTTTTGGGGAGAGGCTCTCACACATAGACTGTATAAAAGCTCTCACATCATGCAAGAGTTATTTATAATTTATTCCAGACTTTGAGCATAGTTCCTCAAAGCTCCAAATACAAGTCTGATAATGCATATTACTTTCCCTTCTGTACACTGGTCTCTTATTTAAGAGAAAAATTGCACTTAATAGTAAAATTATTACTAAACTGTGTGAATATCTTTTTAATTTAGCAATGGTGTTTTATGTATTAGTCTCGTAGTCTTATCCAGAGACATATGAAAAGCATATCACTGTCAGCTTAGAACATGGGTGTCCAACGTTATCCCGAAAGGGCCAGTGTGGGTACAGGTTTTTGTTCTAGCCCAGCACCAAGACACCTGATTCTATTAACCGTATCAATGTCAATGTATCAATTGATTCAAGATTATTAGTTAATTATTAAAATCTGGTGTCATAGTGCTGGGATAAAACAAAAACCTGCACCCACACCAACCCTTTTCGGGTAAGATTGGACACTCCGGGCTTAGAGACTATAGATTCAACAGAAAAAAATACATTTTTAGGATTATTATCATATTGTAACAGCTCTGTTCAGCAGTTTAAATCACATCCCCTTGTCCTTCAGTATAGTCTGTTTTTCTGTGGGGGTTAACAGTGTATTCTATAAAGTGGCATGTGGTGTACCCCTCATTTTGGATAAAAAGACACTTTATCTTACAATATCTTACTCATGGATTGGTATGACTACCTTATTTGATCAGAGAATAAAAGTGTTTTTAGATAGGGAATGCTCTGGGATGGGGTTTGGTATGTGAATGACAGTAAGCCCTACTGAAATACGGAGGTTGACACCCCTGAGTCAACAGGATACTGACTGTACTGTAGTTTGACTGGAATGGACATGGGACCTGGCTAGAGAGTGAGAGAACCAAACCCTGAAGAAGCTGAAGACAACATACTCTTTTGTGCAGCTGACACAGCCCAGGGCTAAAGGCTTCCTTTTAAATTACAGCTAAGACTATGGCTATGGCTTATGGACCCATAATTACAGTAATTGCTTCATCCAGTCAACTCCCATGAACATTTTCCAAAGGTATATATGGAGTCTTAGCAAAAATCTAAGCAACTTTCTTTTCAGCAAAGAAATGTTATACAGACAAAGCTTATAGTGCCCTCCAAAGGTATTCACACCAGATTAGCAAAGACAGCTATATAAAATAAGCAGTTAATGAGCCCCCGATAACTGCAAAAATAAAGGAAGTACTTGAATAAATGAGGGAAACAAAACATATTGAATTCAGGTGCATCCACACAGTGAGTTAATTATGCAGTTATCATTCCAGAATTCTCATGTTTGTATACAAAAGTGCTGGGTATGCCCAGTTGGCCATTATTTTGGCTACCATGACTAAAAGAAGAGATCTCAGTGACTTTGAAAGAGGGTGGTTGTTGGGGCATGTTTGGCAAGTCAGTGGCTAAGACTCTTGACTTGCTGATGTTTTACAGGGTACAGTGGCTAAGGTGATGTTGGAATGGAAGTCAGAGAGAGTGACATGAACTAGGAGCTAATGTGTTTGAAAGTGCATATTCCTTGATCATGATGTCCGTGCATTGGTTCATGATACAAGGCCAAACATAACGAGCCTTAGTTGACTGCAAATGTCAATCTAGGGTGAGAGTGGGCAGTTACATCAAGGACATCTGTGAAGGACTTCACAGAGAGGAATACTCTCTTTAGTGTTCCCTTCATTTAGTTACATACCTTGATACTGTGACACATGTAAAACCCATGTCTCATTTATCACCAGGGGGAATGGAAAAGAACTGGGCAAGATAAACGGTTGCTGACTTTCCCCAGTCATTAGATGATTTTCAAACGAATGAATAAAAACAAAAGATACCACTCTCCATTATTAGGTCAATAGTTCATTAGTTTAAAACTTGGAACAGTTATACAATCAGAACAGTCATAAACCTACCAATTTTTGCCCCCATGAAAAATGAGGCAGATGGCTTGGGAGGCAAAAAATAAAAATAAAATAAAATCAAGACAATGATCCAACACATATCTCAAAAAACAAACAAAAGAAATGGCAAACTGACCATAAAATTACTGTGTTGTAGTGGCCATCATTTTTAAAATCAGACTTCAACCCATTCAAAAATGTGCTGTTTGAATTGACGAGGGCAGTCCACAAGCACTCATCTTAAAATATTCTGCATCGAGGAATGGTCAAATATCATTTGATATGTCCACAAATCTGTGGTTTCAATGAACAGATGTTGTTATTGATTGGAGCCAACAGGAAAAGATTTCATTTATAGGCTGAAGTAGGTATTGATCAATGGGAAGATTTAATGAAGTTAACTCTCCCCATTGAATAAAGTTGTACTGGTGTGGTTCTGGTGATGTAGTCAGCAGGAAAATTTAACAGAGGAAGAAGGGGAAGAAATATAAAATAACTCATGTATGGTTTTTTGTTGTGTGGTTGTGCAAACTTGATTTGAGCTACAGCCTGTGGTCGTTGTAGTTATTTCTGTGGGAAAAGGAGAATCACCCACTAACCCCTAACATGGTGGATGGCATATTTACTATCCAAAACTTTTGCAAGTGCTCTCACATAAAACAACAGGAAACAGAATTACAGATGGCAGATCATTATTATGTCTTTCACATTTCAAATGGTAAATTATTATGTTTTCTCATCTTTGTTGAGCTGGGATACAGTGACCTGAAACAGTCTAAGTTTAATGTATAGTGTTTCACCAGTGATTTATTGTATCCTGAGCTTGTTCTACTTTAGAGAGAAGTATCTACACACAGACGCACACTCAAAGAGACACACGCACGCACACACACACACTACGTCTGACATTCAAAGAGTATGTCAACAATGAAGACAACTATTACCTAATCTCTTGTCACTTTGTATTTGAGATGTTAGAACTGATCAGAGGTACACTCATAAAACTATGCTAATGGGTTGACAACTCATTAAAAAGACAGTAATGAGGTTCCACATGCCTGCCAAAGCTTTTATAAAAGCAGTATGCTTCCCACAGTGTCAACATGATGCAGCTTGAGACATAAAGGCTATTTTATTTCAGAGTACATCAGATGGAATAATTTCCTTACGGAATAGGCGGGTGCCAAGCAACATTATCTAACTTGTTCTTGCAGGCCATATCCAGGTATTGCTGGATCCCAGCATTTTGGCCCTGCACCATTTCAATTGTTTTTAAACTCCTTGTTTATTAACATTATTAAATAAATTCAGTCTTTTACTAGTTTACAAAATTAAAAGTCTGCTATAATTCTATTATTATATTTAATAAATATTAATACTTTAATAAATTAATAAATATCACATTCCCTCTCAGAGATATTGACCCAGCTGCAACCCTGAGTCTTAGTCAACACTTAGTCTTAACTACATTTTAATTTTCAACAAAGGTTGATGATATCAACAAGGATGTGGTTTTTATCATATCTGGTTTTATTCTTTGTTAGAAGGCTCAGAGAAACACAATTCCTGTTGAGCTAGTAAGCACAATTTCCGCATTCTCAGTCAGATAAATGTCATTGTTTACAACATGACTCAAATGCATTCTCTTCCTCAATTTAATCAATTTAGTAACTTACAAAAGCATTGAACAACTTCCTCTTATGTTTTATTTATAAAGGAAAGGATCTGTAAACAGAAATGCCCTGATTCCTTCTTCAACAATGTAATGTTTTCTTCTTGACCACGTGTGGGCTAAGTATCTGTTTTTTGCCATTAGTGTAGCTAGATTAGACTTCTACCTGTTTTGTAGTTTGCCCAGCATTAGTTTTGGTGTTTGTTTGTGTAGTGTAGTATCTTATTAGTCTCATTTGCTCTAACTGCATTAGGCAGGTATTCTGTGGAGCTAGTTAGCTGCTAGGCTTGTGGGGTAATTGCTCAGTCATCAGCTGCTATTCATTTGGTAATTAGGGCTTGTAGTCTGGCTTGGAGTGACGCTATGCTATGTGTCAACCCCATCCCAACCTGTTCTCTCCCCTACAGAACTCGCTTCAGCAGACGAGGCCCCCCGCGGCGACGGAACCTCTCCAACCTTCGCTATCCCTCATTGACCCCCTGTGACAACTTCACAGTCGCAGGAGGGCTATGGAACTGCCAGTCTGCTACGCAGAAGGCTGACTTCATTTCAGCCTACGCGTCCCTCCTCTCTTTACATTTTCTTGCCCTCACTGAGACCTGGATCACACCAGGCAACACTGCAACCCCTGCAGCCCTCTCCTCCTCCTTCTCCTTCTCTGACACCCCCCGCCCGTCTGGCCGTGGTGGGGGCACAGGTTTGCTGATCTCTCCCTCCTGGAAATTCTCTGTTCTCCCCCTCTCTCACCTCTCCATCTCTACCTTTGAATACCACTCTGTCTCAATCACCTATCCTGTTAACTTGTATATTGTGGTTATCTATCGCCCTCCAGGGCCCCTGGGAAGCTTCCTCGATGAGCTCGACACCCTGCTGAGCTCCTTCCCAGAGGATGGCACCCCACTGATCCTCCTGGGAGACTTCAACATCCACCTTGATGCCTCCCACTCTGCAGCCTTCCTGCCCCTACTCCACTCATTCGATCTCTCCCTGATGCACTCCCCACCAACACACAAAGCTGGCAACCTCCTAGACCTGGTCATCCTGAGGAATTGCTCCTCCTCCGATCCCACAGTGACCCCTCTGCACCAGTCCGACCACCACTTCATTTCCTTCTCCCACCCTCTTGCTCCCCTCCCTCCCTCCCCTCCATCCACTCCTACTGTCATGGTAACCTCCGCTCCCTCTCTCCCTCCTCTCTCGCTTCTAGTGTCACTGCTTCACTCCCCACTCTTGAATCCTTCTCCAACCTTCCCACTGACTCTGCATCCTCCGCTCTGTCTTCCTCGCTCTCCTCAGCACTTGACTCTCTCTGTCCTCTAGTCTCCAGGCCGGCACGCTCGTCCCCTCCCAGTCCGTGGATGTCTGACCCCCTCCGAACCAACCGGGCCAGCCTACGTGCAGCGGAGAGGAAGTGGAGGAATCCATGGCTCAATCCGACCTGTCTGCCTACCAGTCTATGCTGGCTACATTTTCTACTGCTGTAACCTCTGCTAAAATTAATTATTATCAAACAAAAATTCATAAATCTGCCTCTAACCCTCATCAACTGTTCTCCATTTTCTCCTCTCTCCTCAGCACTCCTCCTTCCCCACCTCAGTCCTCCCTCGCTGCAGATGACTTCGCAGTTTTCTTTGATGAGAATTGCACGTCCACCGCCACTCTTCCCCACTCCCCCGTCTCTGTTCCCTCCCCTTGTTTCTCCACTTTCTCTCCCCTCACTGACTCTGATGTTTCCCAGCTCCTACTCTCCCACCGCCCTACCACCTGTGCTCTTGACCCCATCCCTTCCTCTCTCCTCCAGACTATCACACCTGACATCCTCCCGTTTGTCACCTCCCTTGTGAACTCCTCCTTGTCTTCTGGATGTTTCCCCTCTTCCTTCAAGCCGGCCCACATCACCCCACTACTGAAAAAGCCCACTCTGGATCCCTCCGTCATCCAGAACTACCATCCTGTTTCCCTTCTCCCTTTCCTATCCAAAACAATTGAACGAGCTGCTTCTAACCAACTCTCCTCTTTTCTCTTACTAAGCAACCTCCTGGACCCCCACCAGTCTGGCTTCAGATCTGGCCACTCGACAGAGACCGCACTCCTCTCGGTCAGTGAGTCGCTTCACGCCGCACAAGCAGCCTCCCATTCATCTGTCCTGATCCTCCTAGACCTTTCAGCTGCCTTCGACACAGTCAACCACCCCATCCTCCTGTGCTCCCTGGCAGCTATGGGGATCTGTGGCACAGCACTAGACTGGATCGAGTCCTACCTCTCCGGTCGCTCCTTCCAAGTCGCCTGGGCTGGTGCAGTATCGCCACCTCGCCCCCTTGCCACAGGAGTTCCTCAGGGCTCAGTCCTTGGTCCCCTCCTATTCTCCCTGTACACCCAATCTCTTGGTCCTGTAATCTCTGCCCATGGGTTGTCCTATCATTGTTATGCCGATGACACCCAACTCTTTCTCTCCTTCCCCCCCTCTGACACACAGGTCTCCGCTCGCATCTCTGCTTGCCTGAGGGACATCCAGAGCTGGATGGATAACCACCATCTTAAGTTGAACCCAGGTAAGACAGAGATGATCTTCATCCCTGCTCCATCCTCTAACCTCCTTGACTTTTCCATTTCCCTAGGGGACACCGTGGTGTCATCATCACCCACCGCAAAAAACCTTGGAGTGGTGATGGACAACAGACTGTCCCTCTCCCAGAACATCACGGCGGTGAGTCGAACGTGCAGGTTCTTCCTGTACAACATCCGGAGAATCCGCCCCTTCCTCACCACCTACGCAACCCAGCTCCTGGTTCAAGCGATGGTCCTGTCCCGCTTGGACTACTGCAACTCGCTACTGGCTGGTCTGCCAGCATCCGCCATCAGACCCCTGCAGCTCATCCAGAATGCTGCAGCGCGTCTGGTCTACAACCTCCCCAGACATTCCCATGTCACCCTGCTCACTGACCTCCACTGGCTGCCTGTTGGCTCGCATCACCAGTCTGGTGCTTGCATACCAGGGAGCTAAGTCAGCACCAGGCATTCAGAGGATCTCAGACCCTACACACCACCAGACCTCTCCGTTCGCCACCTCTGCGCTTGCACCTCCCCTTCCGCGTCTGCACTTCCGCACCGCTGCTGTCTGTCCTGGCCCCTCGCTGGTGGAATGACCTCCCCGTGGCGGTCAGAACAGCAGAGAATCTGACTACCTTCAAACGCAGACTAAAGACTCATCTCTTCAGGCTGCACCTCTCCCCACCCCTCCCCAGCCTATAGTTTAGCTCAATATACCTAGTTAGGCTAATACAATTACGTTAGTTTTTATTTGGCAGGATTGTTTTTGTTTTTGTCTGATTCTGATTAGGCAAATGTGATTTCAGTGCTAATTTGTACTTGGCAGGATTGTTCTTTGCTGAACAGGTTACTCTACAGGGTTGGAGTCCTGATCTATGTGGTGACTTCTGGCACTACGATCTTTACTTCACTCTAGTGTGTTTCTTTTGCACCTCTGCACCCTGAACTAATGCACTTGTTGTACGTCGCTCTGGATAAGAGTGTCTGCTAAATGCCTGTAATGTAATGTAATGTAATGTGAAAGTAAGGGCCAGTGTTAACATCCTATTAGCAGGCATGGTCAAGAGATACAGATAAATTATGGATTTAGTAGCTTCTTCAGTTGTCACTCACAAACAAGCACTCCCTGTTTTCCTTAATGTAAATTATCATGCTAAACAGAATAGCGATGAATAGTGAGAGCAGGGCTGTGGTGTTCTGTGCTGTTGAATAATTCACTCGTGAAAGTAAATTCTTACTTTCAATGCTGAACATTCTTTCAGGAACATATACATAGGAAATTCTACTTTTTATTTCAAAATATACTGCATACATCAGACCACTATTGCCACTTTCTTGTGCTACACATTCTACAAAATACATGGATTTTTCTGTTTTGTAATATTAACAATGTTTTGGAGAGCTATACTATATACTTTCTCATGGTATCGTTTACATTTAGCCAGAGGTGGAAAATTCAGGTTCAGAAAGTAACAGTCCTTCCCAGTATTTTGTTTCAATCACCTAGATTTGCTCATTAGCACAATTCTTCAGTCAGGAGGTAGAACTAATTAGTGAAATCAGCTGGCTCATGGGTGGAAGAGACAAGTTTTTATATTTATTAATTTCTCGCATTACCGAGGGACAGTCATGGAGAGATTGATCTGTACCCTATTAAGATACGGACTTAAGCAGATGGAATATTTGTCTGTCAGCTCACCCAGACAGGCAGATAGAGATAAGGGGATAAATACAGAAAACAGGGTCCAATCTGAAAGGTTTATTTTGGCTTTGATTCCCCCATGTCAGTGAGGCATTAGCGGCATTTCTCCCAGAGAGTAGCATCCTGATGGGGGATTTGGATTGCTGGCTTCCAGGTCTGATCCTAATCCTGTAGGTTTAAAGGGTCACCCTGGCTCAACCTCTGCATTGTGCGACCTATTGATCAACTGGCCAACCGTGGAGACTCGCTTAATCGAGTGCATGTTGGACTCGGTGGAACACAGGTTTGTCCTATCGAGTGCTTGACAACCAGTTGACAGGTCAGACGTTCTAAGCCCCTTGGAAGCCAAAGTGCATATTTGTTCATGGGGATGAGCCATGCTCAATTCAGCATCTGATTGTTCCTGTTTACCTCATGTGCTACGATGTGTGTGCACATAACTGGTTGCAGGGACTGTGGAAAGGGAACGGAAACATCTGAAACCACTAAACATTTGATCGCAGCTTAATTAATGCTCTTTGCTTCAAGGTCTCAGTGTGTTTCAGTTAAGTTTCTGTTGTTGAGGATCTGGCTGAAATTGATTTGTATTCCTCTCTTGGTCGAGGCATCATGCGGCTGTTGACTTGTACTGCCATGACCCCAGTTCAGTTTCCTGCACATGAGGGTGATAAATCCCTCAGTAGTGGCCCCGCTGGGGCAGAACAGTCCGAGGTCATGCGGTGTAGCGTTGAGCGCTACGTAGGTGTTCTCATTGTTGGGAAGAGACAAGTAAGAGTTAATTATGCTGAAATTATCAGAAGTTTGTTTGAATTTTATTTATTTATTTAGCATGATCAAAGCTTGTGACATTATGTAATGGTCTGTGCCCTGGAACATTAACTCAGAACATTTTTTCTTCCAAATTAATGTCTTTAATGACTGCAAAAGTGTGTGGTTATTAATGCTATTGTTTTGTATTTCAGAGGGGATATCACAAATATAAGAACAAACATGTGACAGCAAGAAGGAAAATTGCCCCATGACATAGTTATATAACAAAAACATTGTAGGCATGGTAGGCCTCAGCTGAGTGTATTTATATAGCGTTTCTAAACAATCTCCCCACGCATTGCTGAGTCACATTCCAGCTCAAAAATCAGGGGACCTTTCGATGAGCGTGTTGGGAAAGGTGTAAATCTTCTATCTTTGACGGGGCTCTCCTCTGCGCATGTGGGATGTGTGGCTGGCTCCATGGAGAGTGTTAATGCAGGGAAAAAAGAGAGACCTTGTGGGATTATGGAGAATTAAATGAGGGAGTCTCTAACTGACAGGTGCGGATCTGAAACCGTGTCACACGCACCACAGGTTGGCTTATCTGTCTGGCAGCACCCGTCTCCCCTCCCTGTCACAGGCTTATTGTAGCCCCCCTTCTGTGGTCCCCTGTTCTCTGTCAAAATGCACTTCAGGGAGAGGATTCCTATGCATATCAGCTGACCTTTTTTATCCCAGGGAGGCTGCATTGCAACATATCTTCTGGGCAACTCCTGCATAGTCTTGGGTTCACGGTCAGTAAAGGGTTTTTTTATACATGGAGCATGGTGTACCTGGTCCCTGTTGTTGCCAAGACCTTCAGCAACAGGGAGTGTAGAAAACCAGAGGTACTGCATGCATCGCTATGCTTGTAGGACCAGTGAAATCCTCAGTTAGCAGTATGGAGGATCATTCTGTATCAGGCGTGGCTTCTTTTTCCAGCTGTGAAAAGTTGCAGCGGGGCTGCGGAGATTGGCAGACAAGAGCAGTTTAGGGTGAGAACTTCTCTGGAATGTGCGATGGTCTCTTTATTCTCTGCGCATTCAGGCAATCACAAAGGCAGCCAAGGTGCAAGGGAACCCCTCTCTGAATGGCAAGGGGCCAAAATAGCCCCGTCTTCCTTGTTTGTCACCACAGCAACCGTGGGCCAGTTTCCAAGGGTGACCTCTCGAAGCCACGGTAAAGATGTAATTGCTTTTGTGGCTGGGTGCACGTTTTGTTTGGGGTTGCACAGTGACCAGTGGGGATGGTGAGGAGGTACAGACCTCCATTCTAAGGCCCGCATTGAAAACCTTAACCCCATGGTCTGGTCCATTAGGACATCCAGCATTGTCCAGTCACTGTTTGCCTGAACTGAACCATGAAAAGGGCCTTAATTTCCATGATCTTGCCATAATAATCTATGAATCAGTACAAACAGAGGGTCCCTTGCAGTTCAATAGCAATAAGTTTTATACAGTGCATTCACTTTTTAAAATCATTATTATAGCTTTGGTATGAACTGAAATGATGCAAAATCAGGTATGATCAAGAAGAAGGGCTTCACTTGTTTTCACAGTTTGTTGTCTCTGGTTAGACATAAGTTGATTTTGGCTTATAGCAAGGAGCTGGAGGTCAAACGATTCTTGTGAAATACAAGATAGAATCAGCATCTAACAAAGCAACTGGTATGGGGGAGATCAAAGGGGGCTATCAGCATATTGTATTTAGTATACCTGTGCAATCATGAGCCATCGCAGCCTGGCAGTCTCCGTGGAGTACCGGATATTTCATAACGTGAATCTGTGTGATTTCAGATCTCAAACAGTCTAAACAGTAGCTTCCAAGCGGGACCAAGACAAGAGCACATATTTCAAATTTTTTATGTCCATTTCTACAGTGGGGTGTTTGTTGAAATGCACACTTTTAGAAACCACGCTGAGAGCAAGACAGATTTGTACAAGACAGTTTGTACCCAAAAACCTGTATCTGGCGTGAAAAACTCTCGGCGAAAGAGCTGATTCAGTGGGTATCTGTGTTGGTGTGAGAGGGAGCACAGACTTCATAGTGTGAGTGTTGATGTTAGGAGGTGGGGGTTTGTCTAAGCAGGCTTGTCTGACGGCCATAAAGCCGTCATTTTGCTGAAACCGAAAGTGGAGACTCCAGTGTTAAATCACCAGGGAGAGGAGGCCAGACAAAGACAGCACAGTTTTAGGGGAGGAAGGACCATAGATAGGCCATAAATCCAAAAAAGCCTTTTAAGGACGGCTTTGCTGCATTGTTTATGTGGCTCACTCTGCTCTGAGACAAGGGGTAACACCCTGGCCCTCTCTGTTTACTGCTGATGAGCTCAACAATTCTGGTCTCAGAAAAACATGATTTACTGAAGGGGCGGTGACTATGTTTGACTGTTGATTATGTGGTTGAAGGAGGTTGAACCGTCATTGTTGAGTTTAGAGGCAGTCATTTTCTGCACTTTGTTTATATTCCAGGCTTTGTTTTGGAGTCACCGTTCCAGGGTTCCCACAACACTTCTGAATAGCTCGCCAAGGCTTTTTTCTGGGTGTTTTTTCTTCAGCTTGGTTAGAATCACCCTCTTTTGGATGATTTGTACCTTCATGCAATAATTTAAACTTTCAAAGAAGTCATGCTGCCAGCGTGCAATTTATGCTACTTTTTTCTAAATTAAAAATGCATTTGTATGCTTTCAAGAATAACTGAATCAACAAAGTAGAGGCTTCAATTGGTTGTTGTCCCTTATAGTATGCTGAAATAATTGAAATGTCTAGTTGCTTCAAAATCACATTTGATCTGCTTTTGACCGAGGCAGAGCGAAATGAGACAAATAGTCATCACTTTAGAGAAAGTTCTATTTTATCTATTTTTAGGAGGTAGTGTCATGTTTCCACATTGGCTGATAATGTAGTGGAAGCCTTCCATAGAAAGAGGGTTTCTAATTGGATAAATAAGACAAATACATTTCTGTGTTATGCAAATAAGTAAACAGAGGCATTTTTTTATTTTTTATAAAAACTTGAAGAAGCATTGTTCTCTAGCTTTTTAAACATGTTCATAATACTACAGTATGCAAAATGCGTGTTTCAAATTGCACAGCTGTGTCACAAAACATTACTTCTCTTTTCATTAAAGTGGAGTTTGAATTTTTTTTTAGGAATGGGACTGGCCCTAGTACCTGTTATACCGGCTGAGTGCTTAACTAATTCTTTAAACAAATCCCTTTTCACAGACTATTTGAAGTCCAACATTATCATTGTTATGTTACTCATGCTGCTTCATGTAATTACAGTACTGCTGACACATCATTTTTATAACAAATAAAAAAAAATACTTTTGTTTATTTTTAGTGATTTATGAACTGGATAATATTTACACATATACCATGTAAATGATTATTCTTTGTATTAAACAACTTGTTGTGCAAAGAGAAACAAATAACAACAGTTTTATGATGGCTGGTGTATGGTGCAGAAATGTGATTGCTCTTGTTCAAATTAATATAATGGTTTGCCTTTTTTTGCTTAGCATTCTGACTGAACTTAAAAGAGTGTAATAAGTTGTAGGCAGTTGGAGCCTGGCATAGCCAAGTCAAAGAACCCTGTTTCAGACACAGGATGGGGCACATAAAATTATTACAGAAAATCACTTTGATTGTTTAATGGCTAGCCCCCTTAAGGGTATTGAATGCAATAAGCTCTTAATGGATGCACTTAATTTTACAGAGAATTATCAGTAGGTGAAACATTTTATTGTAATAGGAGGTGTATCCCTTTAAACCTTAGCTGATCTCTTGAATTGCATCTGTCAGTCACTTAAGGCTGTAATGCCACTTAAAGCAGTCCATAAGTCAGATGTTAAGGTATCAAGATATTTGCTGACAGTGAAAGAAATGAAAACATAGTTCTGCCAACCTTGGCAAGAAGACAGCTACTAGCATGGGGCCTCTCAGAAATAATTGCCTTGTTGTTTATTGAGTTAATATTTAACCATTCATGCCTCAGGTTATGCTTAATTCAATGGGGAGCACAGAGAGCAGAAACCTCTCTGTATACATATATTTTAATGTAGGCCCTGACACATGGAGTTCAACACAATATAAAACTGTCGGTGACAGTGGAGCCTGCAACACAGCAATATTAGCATTCTCAAATGAACTGACAACTCCAGAAGCTTTAACATAGAGAAAGTACAGTATATCCCCAGATGTTACTGTCCTGATGTATTCAACTCATCAGGATGGTGATGTATTCAACAAACTCAGACTTGCCTATCAAGCTGCACAACGCTTTGATGCTCGCTACTTGTTTTACAAAGTCATCAGCAGGGACGTAAACAGTGTTGGCGATCTAGCCCTTCCATCTCCTTAAGTGTATGCACAACTTTGAAAGCATGCAAGTGAGAGAAAGACATGCAATAACAAACAAAATCCAGTTAACTGCATTGACATATTGATCTGTTCTGTGTTACAATAATATAACACAAGGCCTTCTTGGGTGAACAGTGGGCAGCTCCTTTGAAAATCTGCCATTGATTCACCTTGGCCTGAATCCCTGGATGCATGATATGTTCCCCATGTCCTTTCTAAATCTGGCCAGGTAAGTGATTGCATCCTTCCACGCCATCCTAGAATGCGTGGAAGGGCACAGCTATTGTATTCACTACTTCAAGGTTGCAGAAGTGCAAACACAGACCTGACATTGACGCATGGAGTATGGCTTGACTTTCCTGGGAGGCATCACTGTGGGAAAGTCTTTTCTTTCAGACAGTATTGCCTGCAGCCACCAGCCATACCACCATGTATCCTGCCAAATCCGGTCAAATGGCTGCAGCTAAGCAAGCATGGGCTTGGTTAGTACATGGAACTAACTTCAGCAGGAAGAGGAGTTGGTGGGCTAGTAGGGGCTGATCTCCTTTCTCATCAAATAAACCTCCATGGTCCTGTGTGGTGATTGGAACCCTGTGCTGTAGGAGTTTTTGAATGAGATGTTAAACCAAGGTCCTGACCCATTGTGGTCATTAAAGATCCCATCACACTTATCGCACAGAGTAGGGTATTCCCGGGCATGTTGGCCCTCCCAACCTGCCACCTAATCATCCCCCAGTTTAATTGACAAAAAAAATGTTCTCTCCCTCTTCACCTCAGCTGATGTGTGGTGATCATTCTGGTGCAAAATGGCTGCCGTGCATCACCCAGGTGGGTGCTACACAATGGTGGTGGCTGAGCTGGGTTTCCCCCTCATGACTGTAAAAAGTGCATTGAGTTTGAGAAAAGCTCAATAAAAATATGAGGAATTATTATTATTATTGTCATTATTATTATTATTACAATATACTGGAAGCACTTAGTCTTCCAGAGTAACAAGACCCTTGAAGGCAATGTCAGCTTGGAGCTTGTTTGTGTCCAGGCAAAGGACAGACTCTCTTCTTGTTTTTCAGCTTGGAGTTGCTGTTAATGTGCGTGTCCCTCGAGAGGCCCCCTGATCCCCAGTCTGGATTACCCAGCATCCCATCTGGACAGGCCGTCTCCTCAACCGTGGCTGCAGGAGATTATAGGAGTGCAGGGTACACGGACAGCAGGGAAATCCCTGGAATTAATGGGAAAAATTTGAGCTCTCAAAAATCTGGCAGAAGCCTGATATTGATTGGCTGCAATCTTGTTTTTCTCGTTTTTGGTTGTTGAAATGTTGTGGGTGGAAAGTGAGGTGAAATGGTGCATTCAGGGGTCATTATCACATTTTAAAGACACTGCTGGCTGATCTTGGAAGCGAAACTGGAACGGTCAGATCTTGACGATGGTTGACAGAAATTCTGTTAATTTCATGGGTGGATAATTTCTGAGGAGTATCAAGACCCTGTTCTGGTCTGGTCTATTTCTGTGAGAATAGAAAAGTAAATTCAAAACACATACACTGGCACTGTATGTATTATATGTCTATAGTGGTAGATTATTGCCATCGAATAAGATGAAGTTGGTGTTTCAGTGCACTATTACTACACACACAGGTCTGCAAAATGTATAGGCTAGCTTTCAGGGAGATTTGTGGGTTGCATTTCCTGCTGTGTTTGCATTTAACTAATGAAGGCTGCTCAGTTTTGGCATTGACCCAAGCTGTAATATCAGGACACAATTCCAGTTCACACGCAGAAAAAAATTTGTATCCTGTGGATTTGTATGTAATCTCTGTGGATCAATGGGCTGCAAAATTCTATGGCAGGCCTGTAGGTCCTTATAAGGCCAGGGTGAAATACCCAGTAATGGACAGAGTGGATGGACAAGAACAATTTTGTTTTCAGCACAACAGCACTGATGCTTGGTGCAGGAATGAACCTATTAAATGAAGGGCACTTTAACTGCCCTTCCATTTAAGCTCAAGGTTAAAGACAACACCCATATATGTGATGAAGCTGACAGCCTGTCTGTCTGTATGCTGATGACAGTGTGGGTGTGCATATGGGAGAGAGTGATGAAGGGAAAAAGTACATCCAGTGTGTGTCTGCAGAGATCCTCTCCTTGCTCTCGCTCCGTTTCCCTCACCCACGTCTGTTTCTGTGGATCTCTGTAAGTGCAGTTCACTGTTTTGTCAGTGTGCAATATTTTTTTGCATTGCAGATCTCCGTGTGAAGTGGAGTGAGACGGAAAGGGAGAGAGGAAGGGAAGAAATTATGATGTGTTGTTTGTGCTCCGATTTCCCAAGGCTGTGCAAATCTCCTGTGGTAGAGGGACGGAGAGAAACAGGCAGCGGGAGAGAGAAGGGAAGAGATTTACCATGTTGTTTGTACACGAGATCTCCAGAGGCAAAAAGGGATCTCTGAGTGGAAGAGAACAACCTGATTCATGTTGCGTGTTGACGGGTCAAGAGAATGAGCTGCACGCACAGGACCTGCCCACGTCTTCCCTGGTTTCCTTGATCCCAGATCATCCTTGGGGAAGGTCCCTGATCACTCTGCTGTTTTCCAGGGTTGCTGGAGGGCATGTCAACATTAACAATTCAGTGTGGGTGATCTAGAGCTTTGATCTCCATATGTGCATGTGTGAGTGAGCGTGAGCGAGCGTGAGAGAGAGAGAGAGAGAGAATCTGAACTCACTCTAAGCTGTCACTTGCTGTTTACAATGAGGAGGCCTGCACGTGTGCACTGTAGCCCACGTGAGTGTGCGAGCCCCACGTGATGTAGCTGCCTGTGGCGATCTCACCCCCGCCCCCATCCCCTCCTCACTCCCCTAGCAACTTTTACAACACCCTTTCCCTGTCAATATGAAGGAAGGAGCATGAGGACCTTGATGACTGATAATGCCCTCCATTCTCTCCGTGTGGACAGGCTGTAGGGAACATCTGCAGGATCCTTCAGGAATGGTGCGGGTGGACAAGCTCAATATGCACCATGAAAGTCCTGATCACATGACCACTGACACTGAATGTTTTTAGATTTGATAAACTTCCCTTTTCTTCCATCCTGAATATTGAGCAATACAGTACCACTATGCCCCATGCATCTACACTGGAGCGGATATAATTCTCTGATTTTATGCATTCAGTAACACCATTTTCGATTGGATCACATGATGATACCCATGTGACAGGATATGTCACGATAAAGACCCCTGAGAATGACTCTGACTATCCAGAAAGGTTTATAATTCCCTCTTAAATATTTTACCAATTTGCATTTCCAATTCCTGGTATGCTTTAGACAAAATTCTGTGTTATTCAGTTTAACCTGATTTGACATTCAAGTTCAATATGTGGCAAGTTGGAAGTTCGTCGACGGGGGGGGGGTGCGCTGGCGGGTGTGGGCTCAAGGAATTGCGTGTTATGCATTCAAACGACAAAGCGCTTCTCGTCACATTAATACCGGAAATTAAATCAACCGGCAGTAAACTGCTTTGGAGAACTTCAACTCGTCGCTACACAAAACACTGCACAAAAAAATTATTGGCAGTCATTTTGATGTCACCCCCCTCTGATGGTGTCACCCGGTGTGGTCCGCACCCTCCGCGTGACGCCTCTGCCTGGCGTGTCTGGTCCAAAGACACAGAGGTCCCCCTCCCTTTCCCCAAAGGCTTCCCTTGCCAGTCTGAATATTAATCATTTTTGTTCATGGGCAATATACAGAAAATACAAAACACTGAAAACCATGAAAACAAACGTATCCATCGAAAGCATTAAATTATGATTACGCACTGAATCGAATGAACATGAATGCACATATAAAACTACAGTGAACATAATGTTATGGTATTTTAAATTATAACATACCATCCATTTGTACAGCCAAATATTTTACTGGAACCAATTCAGCTCAAGTTCCTCACTCAAGAGCAGAATAGCACCAACCAGGCATCAATCCCAGAGCTTTTGGGTTACAGACCCTGTGCCCTAACCATTAGGCAACTCTGTGCCACCCCTTATACTAGGATCCCGCATGGATTCAATTAATGGCCAGAATTTATTTTGAAAAATGATATGCATTAATAGCGATATGTTTCATGCTGTTTGTGTCTTTTGGGAGCTGTGTAGCTGCACTGAGCTCTTAGACGGGGCAGGGTTCCAGGTGGCTCCACTGTAAGACGTGTTCTGTGTGGTGCCAGGGGCTGGGAAAAGGACAGGCTCGCTGGAACGCGTGAACGGGCGCTGAGGGGAACCCATGCGGAGCAGATCTGGCATTAGCCCGTTCGCCTCTCAAAAGATGATTGCATAGTGCCGTCTTTGTACTCCGCTGTTGCATGCCATCCTTTTTACGGACAGTGCCGCGCTCTTTGTTTTGCCAGTGTTGTCAGTTCTGAAGAGATTACTCAGAACCTTCTCTGCCCTCGGGCTCTGGTTTTGTTCAGAGGGCTCACGTTGAGTCCTGGCAGGAGGCTGAAAAACAGCCATGCTCTTTTGTCTCGCATCCCTCCATCTGCTAAAAGCCGGACTCGCGTAGTGGGGAATGTAGGTAACCGGCAACGCTAAACCCCGGCTACCAGCTCAAATGCCCCGGGCGAGATGAGGCACTGCTACGGCGAGCACACAGGGACATGTGTGACTTTGACCTTTCAGGATTGCAACATGGATAGGCTACCTGGCGTGCGAGCACACCAGCAGCTTCCACCCCCACATCTCAGGGGAACGATGACACAGTCATACCCCCCCTCGAAAAGTCTGAACTCGAAGCTTCGAAGCAAACTGGCTGCAACCGTATCCCCTGCCCACCTGATTTGTCTTGCCTGTTGGGAATCCGCAGCCGCAGCCCGTTTGAGTCACAGTTTCGCAGCCTTTCCATTCTCTCATCTCTTGGCGGCAAACCTGCATTTGCTTGAGGCTGAACAGTCTGCCTAATCGTTTCCAGACACCAGTCACCTTGTTTGAAAAAACTGAAAAACAGCCGACGCGACAGGGAGCGTGACTGCTTAACATTTGCACTGACAGCTTTGAGAGTAATATTCGTTTCCACATACAGAACCAGCAGCTTGTGATGAAACACAACAACATAGTTTCATCACATGGACAATGCCTTCCAAGTTGGAGGACCAACTCCTTTATTGTCATACAGGGCCTTCAGAAAGTATTCACTGCCCTTTAACTTTTTCGCATTTTGTCCTGTTACAACATCGGGTCACATTGGTGTAACAGAACATTTTAATGCATCTTCCTCTTCACCAAAACAATACATTCAACGTATTTGAGATGCAAAAATGTTTTCTTACAACATTTCTTTCAAAAAAGGAAGACTTACTTTTGTCATTTCCCCCCCTCAGTGGAGGGGCAGAATGTGTTTTACAGCATATGGGTGCAAGAATCTTAAATGATATACCCAAGTTTAACATATAATCTAGGGGATTATATGTTTTTTTTTCTAGCAAATACGAGTGCATTTCAGATATGAATACAGTGTCATATGCTGTCTAAGGTAAAAAGCAAATGAACCAGTCATATTACCAAGTACTTCATCTAACTAGTCTAATATTAACTTGGTCCTGCTACATTTTAGTTATTACTTGTTACAGAATTTGAACTACAGTTTACAGCCCAACATATAGCAGGTCTCAGGGTCTATCACATGGCTTCTAGCAAACTTTGTGGCTTAATGTTGACCTTTCTCAGAACTGATGTCTGTCTAGCCACTGTCTCAAAGAGGCTGTATAAATAAAGTTCTGAAGAGATTCAGCCAAAGAGCTTTGCAACTCTGTTAGTGTCCTAGCTGGCCTCTTGGTCACTTGGTCACTTGGTCACTCTAACAATTGCCATTCTTGTCAGGTTGTTCAGTTTGGTATGATGGCCTTATCTTGGTAGTGTCTAGATTGTGCCATATTTTTTCCATTTTGTTACAATGGACATAACTGTGCCCCTAGGAAAGTTCTCCAGCTTTTTGCCTCCGAAGAACTTCATCTCGATGCTCCACGGATAGTTTCTTTATGACAGCCCGAGTGAGCTGATCTGCTGTTTCAATCTGCTATTTCAAACACCCACATCTAGGGGTGTACTATGTCTAAATTACGGAACATTGCACACCTCATGCAGTCTCACATAAAGCTGTTCCTTGTGGAGAGGCAGTGCTTTTGTTCACTGACTATAGCCTGCAGCAGACTAGCTAAAAGAGGCAGGCACAGCACATGGACGACTCAGCACTTTTTTTGCACAAATTAAAAAAGCCACATGAGCATGTCTCCAGTGCAGGGCCTTGATTCAATTATGGGTGGGATGGAGACTGGAAAAGCTCTAAAAATATGACAGGATAATAGCACACTGAGGCGGCCCAAAGACCTGCCATCCAGAATTAGCAGCAGCACGGGAACATATGGAAGAAGATGAGGGAAGAGAGGTTGGCAGAGAGTTATACTCTGCAGCAGCAGTGTTAGCAAGCCCAAAAATAGCCCTGGCGCCAATTAAGGTGCAATAGCCAAGTGAAGTAAAACACATGTGGAATATTTTGGGACAGAAAAGCATATTTTTGTGATGATACTCCTCCAGACTCAAATCTGTTTCATTTATGGAGTGAGTAATGTGGTGAGGAAATTCGCAACAGGTCAAGTTTTACTCTCAGGTCAGTCACGTCACTCCAAAGCCTCATGGGCCAGCAACCCATGAGAATAACACACCATTGGTGATATACAATAACCATCTGTATTGATTGTGATACAGCTTTTTCAGCATAATTATTTTCATATTTTATTTGCTTGTCGAATTCCACCCAGAACATTCCATGAACAACTGTTCACCACCTGGAATTTAAATGAGTGATGTAAGTGCAATGAACGCATCTCTCCATTGTTTCCAGATTTCAGAGTTTTCCCCTCATTCAGTCTGTGCTCTCCATCTGTAAAAATTCCAACAAGCTGCTGCTTTATCCCACTCTAAACTGGCAGCCAGTACTGAAAGCTAATATATACCCTAAATGTGGAATCCCTTTTATTTTCTAGAGTGAATAAAGGGAAATTATTTGGAAATGCTCACTGGTGAATCTCTTTATTGAGGTCCCTAATTGTACCATTATTTTGATAATCAAATAATCATATCGAGGACTTGCTCCTCATGAGATTTCAGTTTCAGTGAGATAAAAGAGAAAAACATAAGACAGTGTTCAAGACCAGACTTGACACAGTGCCTATGAGGCCGGGTAGGTGGAATGTACTGCTTCTCTTATCACATGTCCTTATGTTCTTATGTCCATTTGCAAGCTCAAGGTCAAAGCCTTTCCTTTTGTATGTCCTTTCTGGTTGTTCCCTCTCCTCTCCCCGAATCCCTTTTGCCGCTTAACGGCTCCCCTCCTTCCCCTGTGTCCTTCTGTTCAGCTTTCATCTCTGTATGGGTCGCTACTCTCCCATGGCCCTCTGGGAAATAGTGCCCCATATGCCCTCACTTTGCACCTCAGCAGATCTCCTTTGTGTAACGGAAAATGCGCCATTTTCCTGTGCAAATGACGGACATAACAGTCACGTAAATTGACGGGACCAATTTAACACAATTATAGTTTCAGCCCATACAATGAAAATCACTTTCCCTTTGCAGCATTTTGGATTTTTTGTTAGGTATGAAAGACACAAATAAATAGCACTTTATCAAGCTTTTCTTCCGCCAGAGGTGAGTGCAATTTTATTTCAAGTTGGACAAAGCGGTGCTTACACTCAGGGAAATGTGGAGCGGCAGAGAATGCAATTCTGAACACGAAGTGCAATTTATTGCTCAAAGCACAAAGCCTGTGTTCTGTTTTGTATCTTCTGAACCATCAAGGTAGCCTGAAAGCATTTCTTCTTTGTCTGCACCAGCCATCAATACACAACTGATTAACGTGTTTTATCCTGGCTCCAGGACTAAACACCAAGGATAAAAATATCCCTTGCACAAACTGCCTTTTTTTTTAGTTTACCTACCTGTGTTTAGTCCAGTGTTTTTGTTCGTTCTGGATCCATAAAGTTACTTGCCTCTTTAACAGTGCAACTCAGGGGTTATCATTTATGTTCCTACTTCCGTTTTTGGATAGTGGTGGTGGCTAGATGGGGAACAGACTGGCTGGTCAGGCGGGAAGAAAATCAAAAATCTTTTGCTGTAATTTTATCCCTAACAGTCAACCAGATAATCTACTTCAGCTACAAACCCTGAGGGTGCCGCTTGAGCTCTGAGAATCAAGTAAAGAGCACACCATATCACAACTCATCATCCTCCGCCATCGGTTTGTAGGTTATGATATTCATGCACAATTTGCAAGTAAATAAAGGAAAAATTAAAAAAAATAGTCATAAGAGAAGGCATAGAAAAACATAGCCACAGTGTCAACAACCAGTTAACAAGTTAATTGCAAGCCTGTCATTACATTTGAACACTTTCGAGGGAGTATCACAGCAGAAAATGCAGCAGAAAAGCAAATATTGACAGCTGACTATATGTGGCCTTGAATAATTACATAAGATTGAAAACCTGCCTTGTCAGTTTGTGAGCATAATGTATAGAGACACTGCATACTGGATTTTACTCTCAACAGAATGTGGGTGGGGGGTGGAGTGGTATCCACAAACTCAAGAGGGAAGTATTCTGTTGTTTCTCTGTATACATCAGTGGCCAGAAATATGGAAGAAGCAAAAGAGAGTGAAAGCGAGAGAGAGACAGTCATACAGAATGCTGAGGATTGTAGGGGATAGGGTCTTTACTCTCCTAATCCTTCTCAGTGAGTGCAATGTTGTCTCACAAAGAAATGAGGGAGATGGAAAGACTGACAAACAAACTAACCAACACTAGCATGCACTAGCATGAAGTAGTAGTTAGCTAATATGAGAGCAGCATGAAATGCTTCAGACTGATTTCAGTAAACAAAAATTTGGTCTGACCTGTTTAAATTATGGCAAGCTAGCCCTACTACTAGCCATTTAGTTAAGAGTAAGCAATCTAGCTGTATGAAGTTAAGCCAAGTAATTCCACAAATTTTCTGTCACTTTGAAGACCAAACCAGTTTGTTTGATAGCCCTACCTTATAATAACTTAGTTATCACTAGCCGCTTAGCCAGCACTAGCGAGCTAGCTTTACCATACCTGATCATGTGCAAAGAAGCTGATGTCTGTTGATTAATCAGCATGTCCTATCATACTGAGAGAATATTTACATTGCATATGGCATTCAATGAAGAAAAACAAACAAAAAACAAAACAAAACAAAACACATATCATGGTCAGGCAAAGAAGGTTACTGTAAAACTGCAATAAGTTATATTTAAATTCACAGTTCACAGCTAATTTCAAGGTGATCCCTAAAAATAGAGCCTCACTAATGGCTAACTGTGAGATTTATTGAAAATATCCACTTGGAATGGCCACGTAACCCCCATTTTGCAGAAACAGTTAACAGCTATGGCCAATAGTATCGTGTACAGTTAGACATGCTAATATTGTTTATGTCATCGCTAATGAAATTGCTCAACAATGACAGTTTAAAAGCACGTTTTAATCTGTTTTAATCACTCACACACACACACACACACACACACACACCAGTGACACAGCCAAAAATTCTGAACAGGCAGAATTGTGAAATGGGGGGGGGGTGGGGGGGGGGTATGGGAGGGGTTATTTTTTTCTTCTGGTTTCTGGTAATAATCTTCACAACACCTTTATGTAATTTTGTTTTGGTGATGTGGGGAGGTTATGCCTCAGGCTACATAGCAGAATCACACATCATTTTGGCACACGGCCCCCAGACACAGACATAAATACTCCATCGTACAAATGTATGGCTAAGAGGAATACCAGACATGGTGAAATTCCCACTCATCTCATATGAGAGGAGCATCTTCTTTTCCCTCATCTCCTGATTTGGATCATTTCAGGCTATTAGTCCTTTTGGAGAACAGTTCACAACTACAGCATCTGGCGGCAATGCTGGGGGAAATCTCCCCATCTCTCCACCTGTCTGTCAATTCCTTCACCGTCTGCTGCGAAAAACCATTTCAGCTCTCCAGCTCGCCTCAGATACCCTCCGCTCTCCCCTTCATCACCTGAGTCCCCATTCTGCATGCTGACTGGAAAGCAAGATTTTTGCAAAGTAATTTAAGTCTGGGGTAGGAGCATGCTGCACATGCATTCCAGTGGAGGATGTGGGAATGATTATATGGTTGTTTTAGACTAACATGGACATTTAAATGCATTGTGCCCACTCATGCTCACAAGTTCAGAGTGTGTAATGAAATTGAAGCTTATAACACACAGTACAAAATGATTCAGTCATTCAGTATGCATAGGGAAACAAAGGACAGGGTGCATTTCGGGTAGAAGGGAAAAAGAGAGGTGTGCTTGTGCAGGTACTTGGCCCTGTGTCTCCAGTCCCTGGAATCTTCCCCGTGGGGCTTCTGGTTCGCAGTCAAATACTTTGTGGAAGGCTGTACGCAGTGATCAACTCACTGCTGCTGTATTTTTCATATAGAAACTTTATTTTGCAGAACACAATAGTGAAAGTGTGCTCTGTTACTGTATCACAGCACTTCAGCCTTCATGTATACCCTTGCTAACTGCAATTGTGTCCAGACATTCCCCCAACGGTATAAATCAACTTATGTATCTCAAATAAACAAACAAACACAGCAAGAATGAATTTGTGTAAATAGCTCAGGTTTACCTTGATGTAGCCTGCCTACAATCTAGTTGGCAGTGAAACTTTCACTTCTCAACCAATTTTAAGGAGGTTTCACCTGAACCCCCAGACAGTGTTTCACCAATTTTTCACCAACTTTTCACCACAAAAATGTTCACAGGGCTGTGTCTTTTGGCAAAACAAAGGGTGAACTCTCACTTTCCCTCTGTCTGCTTGTCCCTGATGAAGTTGTGCAGAACGTGGATGGAGATTCCGTGCAGGCTTGTGGACCTGGGGTCAACAGCTTCACGTCATCCACGGCAATGAATTGAGTCTCCCTGAAGATTCTCAACAAGGAGACCCAGTGTTCTACACACCAGATGCTCCAAGACCAAGCTGTGCTGTTAGCAGCAAGATGTGAGAGGCCCTATGATTAATCCTCACAAGCAAAAAGCACAAGGGGACTTTTGCATGTGGCCCATATATCAATTTAAAACTATCACAGATGGTGCAACAAGGTCGATTGTGCGCATGCAATGTTTCTTTTTAGCTCAAACACATATATCGTATGTTGTGATTGCATGCCGCAGTCCATCTGTGTGTTATGTGAAGGATTAAGGCTCTGCGCTAAATTGACTGGTTCAATCTCCAATCAATCACCAGAGCTGGTAATGCAGCTTGTAACATGATCAGATTGTGACAGGTGAAGCCGCCCGCTCACAACTCGCTGCTGAGTGAACACGACCCAGGGGAGGGGACGAGATGAGTCACACTCTCAGTTCCGTGTGCCTAGGCCCCGCCCACATGTGAAAGAACATCAGGACAGGGCATCCGGTTAGCATCAATCAAATGCCTATACTCTAGGAAGAAACCTGCCGACACAGCTAGTCATTCCCTCGGCTTGGCTATGGAGCTGTGGTCAAGCAACACAAGTCATGCCTTGTGGCCACTGAATTCGTGGCATTCTAAGTTTATCAAGGGGATTCTACAATATTCTGTTCATCGGGGGCAAACTCGTCTCTATATTTGAGATGAAGGGGATCGTGGGACACTGGGTTTCAGTACTCCATGGTCAGAGGCCCTTTTGGCTGATTGAGCTGAGGAGTGTGTCTTTCGGAAGAAAGTAAAATAAAGTGAAAGAAAGTATAAACTAAGTCTCTCAGGAGTCTGTTTCTGGTAGAATATTTTAATTCACTTCATTCTTCAATATGTCCAACTGCATAGAAATAATCTGTTTCAAAATATGTCAGGAATTTAATCGAGCAAGACTCAGTAACTTTAATTGTGAAGGGATGTAAATACCCAACTTTGTGAATACCCACATTTTCCTTTTCTTCCTTCCTTTCTTCCCTGAGGGGACGCTTTGTTATCTGTGGTATTGTCATTGTGAATGCTGTGTGTCTTTCATTCACAGGGGTGGTATCAAAACCTGAAACTACCTTTAAAAATACAGGTCTGGAACACTTGGAAATGATCTGTGACCTTCACCTGTTTCAAGGAGTCGCATATGGAACTGCACAGTATCCATCTAAATATTTGCTGCCGTAACTGTTTAAAAAAATCAGTAGCATGTTATGTTTCTGCAGTGTGCCTTTGACGTTGGGTTATCTAACACTAACACATACAGTATGTAACGCCTGACGTTTCAGTTCCTAAAGCAGTATGGAACAACAGGATGCATAGAGATGTTCTGAGAAAACTCATTGACTGAACTAATGAGCTGTGATGTCAGTGGTCATCACGCATATCAAGCATTCCCTTGTTGTTCATTACTCCCTTGTTCAGCAGTGTGGAAAGTCTGGGAACAGAAACAAAATGTTTCTCACAATTAAAATGGGGGAAAGGTTGTTTTTTTCTTTCTTTCCTGGAGTCAGGGGTGAGATGAAACCAGAGCCAGCAAATTGTAATTGCATTCCAGTTATCTAGCCCGTTATACCAGTGTAAAGCATTACAGTGTACTTGATGAAAGCAATGCTTCTGATGTATGCCTGTCACCGTGCACCACACATGAACCAGTGAAGGCATAAATACTCGTGTAGCTTCGGCAGCTTGTATAAAATTCTCTATTATATTTCACAAACATGCAAATATGATTATGGATAGAAGATGTAACATATGATATGAATATAAATTGTAGCATGTGCAGTTTTTTGTGATTTTTAATAACAACTCTGATATTTATCTTATATTCAGTGTAACTATTCTTGCTTGAGGTCTTCTGCTGTTGTGACAAAGTGATTTTTTTCCCCCTCCTCTTCTATCTCCTGACAACTATGTAGGTCAGTACTGGTCTATGCAGCATCTAGCTGTCGTCATGCAGAAAAAGCTGGAGTGGTTTATAAAAAACGGGGATACAGAACTCACCGGGGAGCACTGTGAATTTCGTATTCTATTCTACTGCTAGGGCAGACACGTTCAAAACCCCGTCAGTGTCTCACAACCAGGGGGGCTCGTCCTGATCTCTGTGGCCAATCACAGGTGAGCTTCCACAATCCAAAGGGCAAGTACAAATGACCTACGGAATTGTGTGACATATTGCTGAGTCTGTTGTCAATATTAAGGCGGGCGAAGTGGAGCACGGTGGCGCCGGTGGGAGTGGCCGTGTTACAGCCTGCCTCTGTAGCCTCCAGCAGGTGCAGAGAGTTTACTGCAATGCAGTGGCAAGAGAGGCACGTACACACTTTCAAATCTATTCTGCCTCTAAAGCATGCTTTCCCTCTCTTTTCTCCACTGTAAAATTAGCATAGATAGCTCCGTGCCTGAATAATTCAAGCAGGGTGGCTTTCAAGCTTAATTACACTTTATCTTTTTTCCAAAGTAAAAATCCCTTTCTCTGCTGAACTCTGAAAGAATAAATTGGTAGATGCTGATTAATTATTTTTAAAATTCTTTTTTTTTCCTGGAGCATACTCTTCTACCTTTTGGGTGGATGAAACTAAACTCTTTCAACATCTGAATGGCTGAACATTGTGCTATGTGCTGTAGTGTATAGAATGTAACTGCTAATGGTCAATTAACTTGAAAAGCTTTGTTTGTGGTTGTAATCTGTGGGATGACTAAACATGTGAAGGATCAACAAAATTAAGTGGTGATCTTCAGCTGCTGTAATTATTGCAGATGGACCTCCCATTGATTTGAGTACTTTGTAAACTGTTATCTTAGGAAAACTGTTTGATGACAAAACACAATGAGATCACTGTGAAAGCTGATTTTAATACAGAGCAGGCTTAATTAAGACCACTCTTTAATCATGCTAATGTAATTAGCTCTCACATGTAAGTAATGGCTGCAATGCTGACATCACTATCTGAATGGAAAGGAAGGTATCATACTGACTGTAAACCAAGTGGCTAGGCCAGTTCCCTATGTACAAATGGGTGGGGGATTAGCCCTGTTAACAGCAATGTCAATAGTTCTGAATTGTTTTGCATGCATTACTGCTGTGTGCCTTGTTTGTCCAGTTTACACTGTATTCTGCAAGAGTTACAGCATTTGAAATGGAGGTTGTCATTTCCACCAGTTATACAACCGTTGTAGCATATGGTCACGCTAGCTTATGGAATGCTGCATCATTGGACTGCAGGACATTTCGAAATCTGCATTTTACACTAATACACTTGTGTTCTGATAGAAAATATTTTTTTTTGCCATAATTTACCAACTCACAATGTTAACACAATGGATGTATGTCATTTATGATTTATTATGACACTTCTAACAGAAGAAGGATGAAATATCATGATAAAATAAGCTAGACGTAATGTTTTGGCATTGTGATCAAAACAAATATTTTGCCACACAGGCTAATAATATTTTTGAAAAAACTCTAGAAGCAATTTCTGTTTTAATTTACTCATGTTGAGCAAGCTATCTCGTGTGACATTTTGTTTTAGATTTTTCATTCAAATTAAGTGCTTTCTCTTTGAATCTCGCAATGCTATCAACAACTGTGTAAGCATAAATGTCACATAACACAAATGTAAGACACCCAAAGATTACCTCAAAGAAACAGGAGTAATTATTTTCTTGCAGTTCCAGTCAACAAGCTTACAATCTTGTAATCTTAAAAAAAGATCTGGGAATATCTGCGTGTATAGCTATAGTTTTTTGACTGGATAACTTTGTCTTGAAAATGAGATTCGCATTAAATCCACAATAAGATCAAGTTCACCTTGCTACTGTCTTTTTTCAGAACTGTAAATAGTCACCTGTCTGAACAAGTGCTACTGACACAAACGTATTGACATCAAACAGGGGTAGCTGAAATGTAGTAGGTGACCTGGGAATGTTCTAATCGCTACACACCAAAATTTGATTGGCTGATCCATTGCCACTCATTGCTGTCCAGCAGTCAGACCGTTGCTAGCCCTCATGAGGCTGGAACAGCAGGAACCTTCGGAAATCACACAGTTCTGAATGAACAATGGTCCCACATATTTTCCAATAGAACAGGTTATTTATGAAATCAAAAGGAAATAAATATTTTAATAATTAACATTAACATTCAGATTTAATCATAAAAAATGACTTTAATTTTGGTTGGGCTTGCAGAGAATACCCCGATGGTCCACCAGTGGGTAAGCTATATTCCATGTCCACCCTCAGTTTGGGAAACTGTTGCTGTTTTAACCTCTGGTTGGACTAATGGTTGGAGTAAAATGTCTAGTGTTAATTCAACTTTTAATTTAACTCACATTCCAGAGTGGAACCAAAATTTTATCTGTTATCTGTTCAATGAACACTGCTACAGTTCAATTAACACTGGACATTTTACCATGCAGTCTCTCTGCAAAGGCATTATTGATGGGTCATCCTGGGGAAAATGTCATATAACTTCAGCAGAGTCTCTTATGCTTCTTCATGGCACTGCGGACCAAATGGCCTCATGTGAACATTGGTGGTGCAGGTGACTCTTGTACTGGACCTGCCTCACTGCATATGACTCCAGACTGATGAAGTACCCCACCCCTTCACCAAAAACCCATGCTGCAGCACACTCCGATTAGCATAGCATCCACCCCAAAGAGGAGACCAAATGGATTAATGTGTATACTAAGCTGATTAGGGACGTCTTAATTACAATGCACTGAAATAAGGCAGTTGAAGTGGCACGTTAGACCATTGGTGGCTCCATTGTTATTCTAATTACAAATCCACACAGCATTTGTGGTACACGCATGCATTCGCGTGAATTACCGTGCTTGTAAATGGTAAATGGACTGCATTTATATTACATTACATTAAATTACAGGCATTTGGCAGACGCTCTTATCCAGAGCGATGTACAACAAAGTGTATAACCATAACCAGGAACAAGTATGACGAAAACCCTAGAGAGAAGTACCGGTCCAAGAGCAGGGAACAACCGCATAGTTCAACTTGGACCCTTATATAGCGCTTTTATCCAAAGCGCTTTACACAGTAAAATTGTACACAGTAAAATTTCCAGTGTTAATTCAAGTCTAACAGAGTACATACGAGTCTAATATGTACTCTAAAAGTTTATTTAACACTGGACATTTTTACCGTGTGCACACATGTGCATGTGTGTGTGAATTTTCCCTGTTTGTATTTAATTAAATATAAAAGCCCTAAGCCACTGCTATGGGTCTCGGGGGAATCACCCTTGAGTGTTTCATCCTCATACATGGCAATTGTGAATTGTGAGATGTGGGAGTTAACTTCACTCCCTTTGTTGGGCTGTTGTTTCCTCACTCACTAACTCATGTTCAACATTCCCTGCAGAGGGTTGGATATAAAAGTGCCAGAAAATAGCAGGTTTGTGCCTCCGTCAGGATTTCACCACTCCAAACGACAATGCAAGCATCATCTATTTTGCATGAAGATTACAGGCTTGTAGATCTTTTTTTATGTGCTGCAACATAGGTGCCGCTCACCTTGCCATGTGAGAGAGTTACTTATGTGACACCATCATCTTATGATGTGGAAGTCAAATGCGGTTTTCACTGTTCATATGGTTTTTCCCACTACATGCAATGGGTGAGAAACGAGAAGGAAATGTATTTTCAAGGCCAAAACTTGACCTCTTTAAATAGAAATATTAGTAGGTCACGCTCAAGAGGCCACCATCTGTTTAATCCACCACCCCACCCCCAGCTCCCCCCCTTATGCATCCCACCCCCACTGCCCTAGATGACTCCCAAAATCATTTAAATGAGTACACGTCCTCACCAGAAGCACGCCACAGTTTAGTCCTCGTGCCTCACATAAAGATACTGCTCTGCATAATTACTGGCTTCGTGCCATAGCGTCCCTCAGTATACCTTTCCGATTGAGGGAGAGAGGAAGTGGGTGAAAGAAAGGTGGGTCTAATTCTGCTCTGGCGGGGCTTCAGCAGGAAGTCACGTCTGTCTGAACACAATGGGGCCCTTTTTAATCCATGGTCTCAGGAGGGGAGAGCTTACGTTGTGGCCCGGTCTGGCTCTGCGGCAGACAGAGCGCACGTGAGCGAATCTGCAGGTGATCTGAAAACCAGAGCCAGGAGAGGGGGGGTGGGGGGGTGCCTGAAACAGAGACCTTCAGTTCCATCTTCTTTCCTTTTCCGCCAGATACCGAGCTGGACCTTCGCCAAGCCGTGAAGGTCGAAGCTAAGGGCGGGTTTAGGGCAGCAACCACAGCTACATCAGCATCAAGGTCCCTGAGCTCTTAAACTCAGATTCAGCCACAAAGGGCTCACTGAAGTTGCATAACAGGGAAGGCATTTGTGCAGAAAGCATGCCCTTCTGAGAAAAATACTGTACACTGGATTGCTCTGTCCTTCACATTTGGTCAGGGCTGCATATACAAGACATGATTCCCTCTCAACCATAATTTCTCTATGGAACTTTTGTGCCCTTCACAAAATTCAAACAATTGAATTTGTTGAGCCAAAATGCTTTATTCATTCTATTCAGGGTTGTTGAACTAAAAAGTATCTGTCAAACTTGTTTTTCAGAAACCTTCAGTCCAAGGTCACTCTCGGGATATAAAAATGTGATTTTCAGAAAAGGCACTATTATGCGAAAATACAATGCACGGCCTTCCTGCTCACCAGCAGGTGAGCTTCAGTAGATGTGAGTGTCATTTTCCTGCGGATGTGTGCTGGAAGGCTTGTCCCTGGCCAGGATAGATAGTATAGAGCTGTCAGCACAGCAGCCTTCCCACTCAGCACCTGAGCTACCTCAGCATGTACATCCCAGGCAGCAGAATACGGCAGGATGTAGGCTATCAGTCCTGCTAAGATGCTCATGCTAAGTGTCATGCTATGTGTCTCAGGCCCGGTGGACCTCTCTGAAACAAAAACACGCACGCGTTTTTGAGAAATAGGTTCGTCCTAATCTGCCTGGTAACAGTGCTCAGTGAACTGAGAGGGGAAGTGGAGGAGGAGGAGGAGGAAGAGGAGGAGGCCCACGCAGCTCTCTTGCGACCCAGGCTAAAGATAGCGCTCTGCTCCCAGGCACGCGGCACACTGGCTCTCTCTCTCAAGGTTATGGCATGCATGCGCTTTGTGCGTACAGAAAGGGGAATTCTTCAAAACGGTCCCAGCGACAGGCAGAGAAAGGCTCGATGAGGGCAGCTCGTAGGGCTTTAACGCTCCAGTGCATTCTGCTGAAACAAGTTGGCCCAACTGAATGATGCCCAGTAGGGGTTCTGAAAGCTGTCCGCAGTATTTTTACTTATTTTCTATTTTTTTGACTTGTGCAGAGGACAGGGTGACCCAGAATTTTCACGAACAGTTTGGATTTTAGAATCGAAGATTCTTTAATTAACCTCCAGTTCCATACAGTTACACTTTTGTCCATAGAGCATAGTAATGAACCTATTTCAAAGAAAATACAAAAATGTATGATTCTCTATCTTCCCGATTTAAGATTTTTATGTTTTTCAGTTTTTTCAGAACAGATCAATCCCAACTTTTACTGGTAGGAGTCAGAGCAGTCAAGGTTGCACATTATAACTCAAGATAATTAAAGGTGTAATACGGTAAAATTGTGGTGTGGTGATGTTGCAAGTATTCATGTAGGAAAGAAAGAAAAAGGAAGAAATTAATAATGAAATTAAGCAGGGCCTTAAGTGAACTCCAATATTCTTTCCAGAAACGGGAGGCTGTGTGGTCCATGCTGTAGGGCAGCCGACTGTCAACCCAGGTATACACCCCCCCCCGCCATGCCGCTTCAGATTACCCACCATGGCAGTTTGTGCTGTGATCTTAAGCCCCTCTGCTTGCTTCCTGTCTGAAGGATGTAGAAAAAAACAAAAAAAAAAACAAGTAGGGAGCAGACTGTCAGCTCTCTTTAAAAAAGAAAGAAAGAAAGAAAAAAAAAAAAGTCCCAGCAGAATGAGTGACCATTTTGGTGTGTTAAGTGCAAGCCTTTGAAATACGAAGAAATTTTCAACTGAATGAAGGTATTTTTTAAAAAAATGTTATGCGTTGTTTTTCAAGGTTAGCATTTATTTCACCCCTATTTTCTGTTTCCACAGGGAAAGACAGGAACATACCATCCCATAAGAGAATATTATTGGTGCTGTGATTTCCCCCCATACCTAAACAGAATGCTAAAAGCAGTGTATCCCTCTCTGAAATATAGAATATTCAAACACGCTTATATGTTAGTGACTTTGAATCACTGAATTTTACTTTTGGAGATACACCCATTTGTGACTTCATCCACTTCATGGAAGTGTCCCTGCCTTTTTCAATAGCGCTAAGATGGAAACTGAGAGGGAGACACACTGTGACACATGTAGGGACGTCCACTGAGAGCCCATGCTTTTGGGCTTCATAGAGGGAAGAGATGTAATGCTAGCAGCCAGATACTGTAAGATAAAAAGGTAGAGCTTCAAAGTCAGTGGATCCTGTCAGGGGGCTCTCCTAATCCCAAAGGTCCTGGTGCAGCCAGCGGTCTCTGTTTGGATGGGCTGCTGTTGCTCTCTCCATTTTTGTACCTGCTTTTTCCTCCCTTTGATTTTGTGCGACTTGATTTTTAAAAAGCACATGAAAGATCATTTCGCCAAATATATCTCTCCCACAAACCCCCCACAGGACTATTACTGGCATAGATGGGCTGGATCCTTCCACACAGCTGAAGGCCATGTGATCTGGGCTTCTATAAAAAGTCTAATAATTACACACGACAGTAGAAACTAAATATAGATCTGAGTTGTGACCTATGAATAAATGAAAATAGCTGTAGTTGTTTGAAAAAGTCTATAATCTTCCGTGTGCAGAGCAATCAGACATGATCTTATGTAGATGCCCCCTATTTTCATGTCATATAACACTCAAAGAAAGTCTTTGTACTAGAAGCCTGACTGACAAATAGTTATAAGGCCTTTTTTACCCTGGGGGAAAGCAAGGTTCCGCTGTGGTTTGTTACTGTGTAACTTCATGTTTAATGCTACGATGAGACGGAAACCTATAATTATCATATGGAAGGAACAGTCTGTTATGACTTAGCTGTTAAACTGGGTCCTCATTTCTAAAAATATTCTCGGTTTAAACTTAAACGTAATCTTAAAACCGAATTGCGCTTGCACTTGATTTATATTACAGTCTTACGCACCTGTGACATAGCAATATATACCTCAAATGAACTTCAATTTGAACCCTATTTCAACAACACTTGCGTTCATCATGCCTACAATTGATTATCGCTTAATTGTTATTCGTAAGCGAGATCACATCTGGTATTTGTGTGCAGCTCATACACGTTCACTACCACAACATAACCACCAGGTAATGAACTTATATCTAGTATAAAATTTATGTAGAGATATGATCATATCCACATCAAAGCAGGATGAAAAAAAACCAAAACATTTAGTCGTGTTTTTATGTGTAAGCCGCTATTTAAGGTACAATTTCATCATAAGACCATTTTCTAAATGAAAAACCCTAGTTTGGAAGGGGTGTCTCAGAATCGCCGACTGCAACTGACGTGATTCTCCAAGGGATCGTTCCAGTTTGGAAGTAACAAAAGCCCCTCTGTTTCTTTAAATTTAATTTGACAACAACAATGATTTTAGCAGGAGCCATATAGGAATTTACTGTATTTAAAAAACACAAATGTTAAATGGATGTATGTTAACAAAATGTGTTAACATACTGTAGAAGTCTGATCAACCAGATTAGTCACCATTGAAAAGTGCTGCTTGGGGGATACCCTTCAGATGAAGCTTTCCCTCCCTACACAAAATATAATGTGGGTTAATGTGAGGTACTTTATTTTCCATTCCAACTGATGACTAATATAAAACCCACTAATGTGTGCTTATTTGAAGCAGAAACAGTCATATCTAAACCCACAGGACAATGTATTAAAATAGAAACGAAGCAATTGGTCCACAACTGAATCTGTATACTATGCCAAATAGCTTGGATATTACATAGGGAGTTCAATGAACTTTACATTACATTACAGGCATTTAGCAAACACTCTTATCCAGAGCGACTTACACAACTTTTACATTGTATCCATTTATACAGGTGGATATATACTGAAGCAATTTCAGTTAAGTACCTTGCTCAAGGGTATAACAGCAGTATCCTACCCGGGAATCGAACCTGCGACCTTTCGGTTAGGAGCCCAGTTCCTTACCCACTGTGCTATACTCCGTCCAGACTTTAGCGCTTATGTTCTTTGGAATTTATTTTGGTTTGACACAGAGGGCAAAATAGCGAACCATTACTATGCATGACTATCAGCTCAGTGCTACTGAAACAGAGATTGGGTTTCACTGTTTTTTAAAAACATCAAAGGTTGAAAGGACCTGTTCTGATTACAATCTTAATTACATTCCTGCTTTTCCAAAGAGGTATGGATTTGTCCTTATGGACATTTGAAAACATTTCATAGTATTGCGTGGGCTGGAAGCAATATGATAGTCAAACTATAATTACAGACTTGACAGAAGTCTCTATGACCTTCACATCAACTAAATCAATGAGGCAAAATTCCACTATAGCACAATGCATATGGCAAGTTGTAATCATTATCATTGTCAGACTGTCTTAAATATGACTATAACAGACAAATGTTCAGAATAGATCATGAACTTGGCCTACATTGTTAATAAATCCCTGCAGTCACTAGAGTACACTAGATATGCCCATCTAGCAATATGAGGCTGGGGCAGGGGCTGATGTTTGCTTTGAATTAGCACAAGACCCTGGGAGAGACTGCTCCTAATTGTATGCAGAATGAAGATAAGAGTTTTAGACTTTGAGGTGTCAGTTGTTGAGAATGGGTTGGAGGCTTGTATTGCCTCTGCTCTACTGTCTATTTACTAAATGCAATTCCTGGAAGCACTAAAGTTAATTTTAAGGCATCCTCTAGAGCTCTTGTATATTTCAGCCTGAGGTGAGGGCATCATACACAAAATACTTGTGATTCACCTTTTGAAGAGCAAGATTATCATATGGCTAGCTTTCGAGCTTTATTTACACCAGGAAACCTTAGTCAGTCATGGATGATAATGCAATGTCCTTGTTCATTTCACATTCTCTCATGTGATTTATTTTTTTGTTTGTTTGTTTTGTTTTACCACAGCTGGAAATTATAATCATGCCTTTATTCTTAGATACAGTATGTGGTGTACACCAGGTGTAGCACCATTACACTCTGAGCAACCTAACCAATAATGCATTTATCAGACGCCAAAAGAAAGTGCAATTTGTCCTCTGAATACTGAATTATTTCAACTGTTCTTACCTTTTGATTTGATTTTAAGATTTTTGTTGCATATTTTACAATGACTAATATGCCATTTTAAATTAATTTAATCAAATTATCCTTTTCTTGGAACAATGCACAATTCTCCATCTATAACACAAGATCCATTGAAGTTTAATTAAAGCTGGGTTTCCTTAGTGTCTCTGAAATAGTATAAGAAAATTAATTCTAAAGAAAACTAATAATAAATAAATAAATACATAAATTATAATTAAAGCACAAGGAACCACGCTGGCTTGTTTGTTTGACACACTGAGGACAATGGTGGGCTGTTACACCCACAAACATGTCAAAATATTTGAAAGTCAGACATATACTATGATTGGCAGGTACTGTAGAATATAAGCAACGGTAAGCTTGAGCTAAACATGCATCTTTCCAGATTAGGCACAATCAGTCTCAACCATTCTGTATCAAATGTGCTAAAACTCCAGTGTGTGGTGAAACTCAATCAAGCATGGTGTTGGTGATCAACAGATGTCAAGATGTAACAAAAGCATGAGTCAAGCTTCCTGTAAGCATCTTAAGTTCGAAAGATCAAGGACTACAAACACCACTGCCAGCTGCTGAAGAGCAACAACTCCTGTAAGGAAACTCCATATGCATAACAGATTCAGTACATTCTTCTATCACAGTGCTGATAGACAATGGCTTCTTATCTTTAGATGGGCTGTTTGCCAAAAGGTTTCCTTTTTCACATGCATGGACTGAGACAGTAACCCACGTCCAATTTCATTGTTTGGTTTGCAGCTGGGTTACCAAATGGGGCGACATAGCTCAGGAGGTAAGAGCGCTTATCTGGCAGTTGGAGGGTTGCCGGTTCAATCCCCCGCCCTGGGCATGTCGAAGTGTCCCTGAGCAAGACACCTAACCCCTAATTGCTCTGGTGAATGCGAGGCATCAATTGTAAAGCGCTTTGGGTAAAAGCACTATATAAATACAGTCCATTTACCATTTACCAAATGTGGTTTAATTTGAGAGGTAGGTGAATCGTAGAATTGTGAGTGTGTGTGTGTGGAAAACTGGTTGATATGATGAGCATTGCAATACTGATGGATTGTTACACCCAGCTCCATACAACTTTGTCTTTGGACACACCTGAATCTGGGGGACTTTCTGTGAAGCAGAAGTTTGTTGGAACAGAACTGTCAACTTCTGTAACATATTAGCCAGCTATAGCTTAAACAAACAATCTGTCTGGTGTTAGCTAATATATACAACCTGGCAAGGGAGTCAGCAAGGTATTGCATGTGGCCAATCTGAAAATATTGAGCATTATGTGATGTAATAATAGCATTTCAGATGCAATTCTATTTAGTTATTTATTTACATTTATATTTATATTGCCATGACAAAACAGTAGTATTAGCAGTGTGGAAATAACTAGCCTACACCTGTGTAAGCTCATGCACCTTATGCCACGGGTCAAACTGGACACTGTGACAAGCTTAATTCCTTATTGTCTTTTTTGCAGCCCTGAATAATCTAATGCAACTTTGAAATCAAGGACGTCCATCTGTCGAAGTCACATAACTGTATAAGAACTTATACAGTTCTGTGGTTGAAGTTTATGCTCCTTTATCAGACCATTGTTGTTATCTGTGTTGTTTCTTGCAGCAATCGTTGTCATTTCCGTGTTTTCTGATCGCAGTTACAGACTCTGAATCTGCGCTGCGTCATTAAATTAACAGTTTTGAATCCGCAATAAATAGGCTACACACACTATATCAAATATAGTGTTCAAGTCTTGCCCACTGTGACTGGACCCAGGAAGTGCCCTGAAACAATGGGATTTACCATAGAGAGCCTTTAAAAATTGTGTCTTTGCATGAGCAAACTAGCATCTGTATTTTTTTTAAATGATATTGTAAATCAAAGGATAAATTCTTTTTAACAACAAAGCTGTTTTATTAATTTTTGTGATGATCTCTCTCTCTCTCTCTCTCTCTCTCTCTCTCTCTCTGAAACCTGGGAGCACACACCGAGAGAGCGAGTTTTTGTGTTTCATTTTCTGCACACTAAAAGACAAAGAAACTGGTCAGCTGAAAAGTTGGCCAGCAGATCCCAGCGGCGAACTGAAAAGCAATCGCTGGATTTTACACTTTGACTTGTCTTTATTTTAGTTTGTTGTTTTAGTTTTTTTTTTTGCCCAGAACCCATGAAGGGGAAGGGTGAAGGTGTCTGTTTATTTAATTTTGAGTTTGTGTAAGTGCGCTCTCTCGTTCTCCTAGTGGCAACCATGTCCACCCCTGGAACTGCTGCATCTCCCTCCTGGGGGTGTCACACAGGCGTGTGACACACTGAAAATGAATAACTGACGAGATTGTCAACTGATTGCCAAATTCATGTACAATGTTATTTACTGAAGGTAACAGATGCCTTCTGGAGTGTTCTGGCCTGATTTAACTCCTGGTTACCAAATGAGTTGGTGAGATGTTGGTGAGATACAACTGATGATAACTAATGATGATGCATGGCCCTAGTTGAGGCCTCAGATTGTATGTCAGTTGTTTGCAGTGTTGCCTGGACTAATCAAACCAGACAGGGTTCAAGACAGAACTGAAACTTAACTGGCAAGCATTACTCTCTGGACAATTTATGTTAGTATGTTTCACTGTAATATTAAAATGGCATTTATGCTCCTGCACAGAATTTCAAATGTTCACCTTGAGCTTTTTGACCTTAATATTTGTTTCTCTATATTTTTGATGCTAAGTAGTATTGCACAGGCAATATCAGTGAGGCTAGAGGCAGACGTGATTAAGAGCTTGGAAAGCTTTTTAATACATTTTTTTGGCAATGATGGTTGGAGGGTTTAACCAAAATCTATCCGTATTGAATGGTTTCTAATATTAAACTTTCTGCATAAATTGTCTGTCTCTTATTCTCTTTCATTTTGTCCATTACAAATTCATTAGCCATAAATGTTTTATTATTAAATCTAGTCATCATAATTGTACTGTCCAAGTGTGCCCCTCTTCTGGTCAAGGATGAATCAGACGCTCAATACGAAGATCTTCTCTCAGCACCACCCGCTTCTCCATGCCCTCAGCAATAATGGTCAGTCGATCAGAGAGGGACAGTGAGACGTGTGGGTCGGGAAACAGAAGCGCTTCTCATCTCTCTTATGTGTTTGTGTGACAGGAGAATACCAGTGCTTAAGCTGCACCTGCACCACAATAAACAACGCCCGGTGTCACTATGAACCCCCCATCATCCCTCTGACAGCATTAATATGTTTATTGCTCTATCTTTATAACGGACTTTAGAGGCTCTCTGTAATAAAGGAACTGACACACAGCAGGATGGAGGCCTGTGCCTACCATTGACTGGTTTGTCTCTGCATTCTCTGAGTGACGTGAGGCATGACGGCATCCCTAATCGCACCCTGGAGGTAACAGAGAGATAATTTACCCTTTGCACAGACAATTCTTATTCTCTTCTTTTTGGAAGAGGTTGGAGCCAGAGGTTGGCCTCAGAGGAGTGAGTTCCAGTTCCAGTGATTTCCGTTCCTTGAACATTTCTAGGACACTTGCACAGCGACCAGCATCCAGTCTCACACTGTCAGTGCCATTGGCCCAGCTCTCTCACTCTCTGTCATAGTCACACCAGACTGCAGCTCCAGCTGCCTGACAGGGCTCAGGCAGCACAAGTCAATAAACAGCCTGTCCTGTTGCGTAACATTGCCCATAGAGGTAACCCAGAGATTCCAGCAGGTCAAACAGGGCACTGTCCAGGTCTGGAGGCTATCCCTTATCTTGGGGGACTCTGTTGACAAACTGCCTTTAGACCTACAGAACAGCATGCCACAAGGCCAGTTTGAGATTTTCAATACCATCGTCCTTGTCCTTTTTCAGTCAGCGCCAAAGGTGAAATATCTCGCATGCTTGGGGCTCCGCCAAAGTCCAGCTTTCTGCTATCATTTTCTGAGCTTGTTTAGATAAGGTCGAGCAATGGCAACTCCCCTGCACTGCTGCAAAAAAGAGAAAAGCATGCACATATTTTGAGTGATTTCATTTTCTCCATCTGAACAACTAAGCTTTGTTTCACCGTTATAGTGCGTAACAACATCAGGGACATTTCAGCAAGCCATTCTTTTAGGGAATGGGGAGTCTTCTCAGCAAAAATTATTTCTGTATCACGCTGAGCCTTGAATCTCATTGTGTGTCAGTGATGTTTTTTCTCCCTGTCCCAAATACACACAAGGTCAAAGCCAGGGCTGAACACAGAGCTTACATGCTATTATTGTATTCTAGATTAAGATGGGATTAGGGAAACCACAGACTGACCTGATTCCTTTTTTTTTTTTTAGGAAACATTTTGGCAAAAATCCCGAGACAGCCCCACCCTGTCATTTACTGGGCTGTAACGGTTGTGCAAATCTTGTAATGAATCATTCCAAATGAAGGCTATTAATCAAAATGCTTGTAATCAAGCTAATTCATTTGTGGCTGTCTATGGGTGTTCTTGTTGTTGGATGGATGTGCTAGTAAATGTTTTTTTTTTTCTCAAAATAAGCCATTGTGAAATTGGCTGCGGCCACCTTTAAATGATGCTGCTGTGATTAGTCATGCATCCTCTTGAAATATTGAAATACATATATGGTATTATATCTGATTTACCACATATGGTCCATAGGGATGCAGTTCATGTTGACTAGTGGGTAAAATGTAATTATATAATGAATCATATACAGTGCTGTGGAAGAGTATAGCCCCCTTCCTGATTTCCTCTATTATAGTATGTTTGTCATACTGAATGGTTTCACATATTTAGACAACATGCAATATTAGACAAAGGGAAACTGAGTAAACACAAAACATTCTGTGGAGAAAACAGAGGAAATCAGGAATGGGGCAAAAACTTTTTCATGGCACTATACCGCAAATGTTATATTCAGTCTTACATAAAACATTTTTTTTTTGTTTTACATATTGCTTATTTGGTATTACATTTTCTTTACTAAACCATCTTATTTCATATTCAACTGTTAATTTAGTCTGCTAAATGTCTGTAAAATTTATTATTTTATATATTTTGTTGATTTTAAATTCTGATTATTTGGTATGTATGTCACATTACATTGTACAGTGAATGTTTAAGAAGGAAAACAGAAGATTACACGTTGTGAAGCCAGTACCGTGAAGTCAGCACCCAACATTTAAGCAAGGCAAGTAAGGACAGTGGTTGTGGATACATGAGCCAGACATACACTTCAAAATCGAAGTGTGAAGTTATATAGTTCTGCCCTATAAACATATGTCTGGATATATGGTATGCTCCATATGTTTCCATTAGATAGATCATATGAGGATAAAGCTAGCACAGAGTTGAACATACGGTAACGATTTCAAAGAATGATGCTCTTGTTCCTTGGCATTGATAAAACTAGCTGGAATAGCTATCACAAAACACGATACCTGTTACCTTCACCTGCTATACATTAAGCAAGATTTTACTGGGTATCCTGCTGAGAGACCACTAGACACATCTACACACTTAGCCCAGTCCATACATTTAAAGCAACGATTAAATCACAATATATTTTCAACGCAACCAGAACTCAACTTGTCAAACTGTTTTGGATGGGAAGTGTGACACTGGCATTTAACTAGGAGTCATAGGTAAGGAGAAATGTCACAGCAAGGCCATATTCTTTCATGAAGAGCAGAGATTTGGTGGGCTCTTTTTCATCAGCACTTCTCAGATAAGCGATTCATCTGGTCAGCAGGTTACCTGTGCTCTCTTTGCCTCAGTTGTAATAGATGGGTAACAGAATGGAAAAGAACCAGTTAGCTGACTGCATTCATTTTGGTAGGACTATGCTATATTTCCTATATTAGTTAGCGACAATATAAACAAACCTCACCCTCTCCCATTCTGCAAATGTATGTGCAATGGGGACCAAAATCTGAGCACATTACAGTCCATGGTTTCATTCCTTATCAAGGAATGATGCAATTATGATAGTTAAATTACTCTTCTCATTCAAGAATACATTATTAAGAATAAGGGAAGCTTATTTGGATTCCCAACATAGTCACTGGAACTGAACCCAACTGAACATCCGTGGGAGCAGCTGAAGAGGGAAAAGGCCAAGGCCAACACCAAGTAACATCAACAGATTACCTATGGGAAGTGTTGAGGAAGTGCTGGACAGAAAAGGAAGATGAGGTGGAATGAACATGAGCATAAGCTGGTGGAATCAATGCCAAGCAGAGTAAAGGCAGTAATTAAGGCAAAAGGCAGACACATGAAGTACTAACAATCATCGACCTTCAATAAATACCTAAAACAATGTATTCTTGAATAAGAAGTATAAATGGAGCATCATAATTGTATGAGCCCTCGATAAATAATGAAAACAATCATTTCAATCAGTAATCAAACAATCAGTAGTGTCCTCAGATTTTTGGCAACTCTGAACTATACCTTTATGGCAGACTGCATTCAATATCCAGACTTCAGCAAACAAGTGTAATTTATAGATCACTGCCAGGTCATAATAAGTGAATGGTCATCTGTTTCAGCAAGGTAAACACCAAAACTCTTTAGCAAGCATATCTGTGGCACATTATATTGTTGATCAGATTGTCTGGAACATTACATTTTTCCCTTATGGAAAAAATATATCACCTTTGAAATTATATACTGTATATACATTTGGACACACAACATTTATCAATTTTGCGAAATACTTTGCTGTCATTTCTCAATACAATTGACAATACATATATTGCACATTTCAAGAAAAGGTTTAAGTCACTAGCTGCGGTTACATGCACACTTTTTTTCATTCTGATTGAAATCATTTTGATTGAAGATTTCGGGTCAACTGTTTACATGGAATGTGATCTAATACGGTCTGGTGTTTACATGCGCCACCGCATTTAATCGGAACAGCTGTGTGACATGTGCAAAAGTGATGAATACATCACGTTAGGGGTGGGCATTATGGAAAAAAATATATCACGATTTTTTCAGGCATGATCACGATCCACGATATGATCACGATTATTTTTCATGTTGGTATTTAAGACTATTTTTCAAGTGAATGAACAGTGCAATCAAACTAATATCCCTATTTAAGAAAATATTGCCTTTCAAGGGAACAAAACCTAAAAGAAAAAGAATAACAGAGACCATTTGGGCCAAAGTACCAGATTTTAATCAAGTGCAATTCTAAAAAGGTGTGTCGTGTTGCCATCCGATGTGCGAACATTTTCTTTGCAAACTTTGTTTGTTTTGCACCGTGTTGGTTTTGGAAAACCCAAACCAGTTCCATATCACAGACGTTGAATTTTTTTTAGGGACCAACTCCTCCATAGTGTCAGCCATCCAGACCCATGGCGCACCTGTACTAATATAGCTAGCTAGAGTGAGAGCACCTGTTATCGACCACCCGGGGGGGAGGTGGGGGGGGGGGGGACGTGTATCGACCACCTTAACCAGTAGTGTATTTACTTCATATTTATTAGAAATAACTGGACATCGTTACCTATTCAAATGTAAGTGCTGTAAAAAATACACATAATAAACTTTCTAAATGTAAAAAACCAACTTCATACATGTAGTTATATTAATACAGTCTTATTTACAGTATCAACTTTAAGACAAGCAACACGCTCGGAATTATTTCATCGCGACCCATTAAAAGCAATGGCACAGACCTTGCTTAATAATTTCAAACTGCTTTCCTAACGGCTATTTTGCTTCCTGCGACTTTGCTTACAACTGTGAATCTGTATGGATTCATAGACATGCTGATAGCGACCACCCTTTCTCATATTAATCTCAAATACGGAAGATAGGACACTTCTACAGTATGCTAGCAAATGTATGTCAAGTTCCATTCATTCATTTATATGGGGTGGTCGATACACGTCCCCTTAGCAACCAAAAGAGCTCCCTGGACCACCTCTGACTTATTTACCGGCACAGAAAAAATAGATTTTAGGTTTGGCTGAGAAAAAACTTTGGATGCCTTGTATGAGCGTTGTCAGTGCAACTGATAGAATGTGCAGTTTCACTGTAGCCCGATCTCTCTAGAAAGGCAGATCGTGGAGACATTTCAATCGTTCACAATCTAATATCGTCATATCGCCCACCCCTACATCACGTGTTTGATCAGTTGAGAGAAACATACCTCACCATGCATTTACGTCAAGACAGTGGGCATGCGCAGAAAGCCTGACAATAATCAGTTTCATCGTTTGCATGGTACAATTTTTCTTTTGATAGGTTTATGAAAAGGTTTAAATTACACCTCTGCAACCAATTGAAATTTCATGGGCCTATTTATTCTGATTGAGGTGTTTATATGAAGCATTTTCATTCTGCTTGAGCTTTTAAATTTTTTTAATTGGAATATTAGGCTCCATGTAAACCCAGCTACTGTCATATGTACATTTGATCTTCATATATAGTAAAAAAAAAAAAAAAAAAGACAACCTTTTTTTTGCATATGGGTTTCCTGGATTTCTACAGTTCATTAGCCAGCCTAATTAAAGCAAGACTAAGTCCTCGGGAGTTACTTATGTCTGTTCTGTATGTACACTGGAACACAAAGCAGCTCAGAATGGAGCACGTGGACGGTGCCAATTCTAAAGTACCTATTAATATATTTAATGGATTTTCTCTATGGTTTCATAATATTAATAATGTAGCTCATGGAATGCAAATGATGCAGGAATACTGATGTGATTTCTCTGTAATCTGTCACCAGGCTGGCTCTCATTGACTACTACAGGCACTGTGGTGCAACAGAATAGCCTATCATAGCAGCTCGTTGACTCATACAGGAAAAATTGATTTCTCTCAGTGATTTTTCAGACCATGCAGAGAACGCACTGCATGAAAAGCACAATAAAATGGAGGCAAGATCTGTTCTTCAAGACTACAGGGTTATTGGCCAATGAGTCAGTGGTCTTAATATCCCTGTCATCTCCATTCTGTACATGCACATGTTAGACATGAAGAGTCCATTAAGGCCTGGATAATATGTGGGTAACTCTACCAAGTGAGAGCACCCCCCCCCCCCCCCTTCAAAAAAAAGGTAGAGAGGTGGCCTCCCTTCCTGGGCTACCAAGAAGGTTAATCACTTTGCTGCTTGTTAAACTATCATGGACAAGTTTGTTGATATTGCTTTGACTGATCATTTACTTACTCCACAAACTAAAGTTAATTGTTATTCACCTTTTCTTTCTTTATATATTAATCACGCAGGCTCCGTGAGTTACAGCTAACCAGAAGTAACAATGAGTGGATGGATGATTACATCATCTAACAGTTATGCCATAGAAGCTACAAATCTAGCTCAGTCAGCAGTGCTTATCACTGCTAGCTCATGCCTGTAACTATATGTTTTAGACATCCATTGTGGATGGCTTTAAACCTGCAACCTTAAATATGTTGTTAGGAGGAATGAACTGTCAGTTCATTCCTCCTAATCTGGCAGGTATACCATCTGCCAAATTACGCTTTGGCAGGGCATGCTTCATACCTATAAAGCACTGAGGGTTTGGCACTTTTCAAGGTTTCCTACAGAAATAACCACAATGACCAGTCTCTCAGCCCTTCAGAATATTAAGTTCTGAACCTTCTGACCCCAAGAAAATGCACAGAATTCAGATTCAACTTCACACGTCAACATAATAAAGCCGCAAACTTTGGTTATTTCTAGCTTTTCTTATTTTTCCTGCTGATTTTGTTGTCACAAATCCTCCAGTTGCATGCTCCAGCCCACTATTGCTTCAGTCTACTCATTGAACATTTAGCTATATCTGCCAATAACAACACCTCATGAAAGTAATCTGATGGAAGTGGCCAACTGCATGATACTCTGATACACTGGCAAAATGGACGTATAAGGAATTGCACATGTGATGCTCTTTCAGCCAATAGAAAGTGGTCGGCATGTTTTTTGTGGTTCATACACTTATATGCATTATTATTATTAGTTACTCATAACAAACAAAAAGAAATACCTCAACAAAAACATGTTTTCCATGTACAAAAATGCCAAGTTACTCACACATACAAAGCACTGTCTAAAAGTCATTAATTAAAACTTATAAAATCTAGGCCTGCCATTAAAAGTATTGGTATTGAAATGAGACCAACTTGCAACAAACAATATTGGCTATCTAGCTCACACAAATTAAACAAGCTCTATTGCAAAGCAATGCTACCCAATGTTTCTTAAATTATTTAATGTAACTTCGCCTAGTGTTTTTTAATTTTACCATTAGTAGAAAATGTGGCCATTCAGACTTTGTTACGTCAAAGTGTCAACAGTGCCAAGGGTGTTATGTCTGAAGAGTTCCAGGTGGAGTGTTAAAAATGATGTGCTTACACTGACTACTTATGTCGCCTGCAGCAGCCGTCTCTGTCTCTGCTTCACTTCATATTTATTGCTAAGGAAAGCGATTGTGTGGACTGGTGTATTATTACACTATAAAGGTGACAGGAGGACATACTGATGCACGGGCACACACACACACACACACACACACACATGCACACTCTCAGCCATACACAGACACGCACACACACACACGTACTGTTAGCAACCTATTTCTCTATCTCAGATACTTGTAAGAACATGAGAAGAGAGTCAAAAAAAAGTCAAAGAGAGTCAACAGAATCCATTTGTTAGGTTCACAGTTTTGAAAGATAGATTACCTCCTTTCATAAATACTTTGCCCGATATGTTTTCAAGTCTTGAAATGGAGATGAATAAAAGCATCATGCTAGCATGTCACGCTAATAAATAGTGCTGTTACAGTGAGATGCATTTTGAAAGTTCTCTGTGCCTTCAAAAAATCACTCATGTTCCTGCTCATTTCTCCCTGATCACAGCTTGAGGAGGAACATCTTCTTATCGTTCTGACTGTGCAATCACCAGATGCTTCATCAAATATGTCTACCGCCTGAAATTTCTTTAACATTGTTTTTTCAATCCCTGCTTGTGCCTGTCCAGGTTATTTCTGCCTTATCTCTCACTCTGACATGACATGAAGCTTTCATGTCCCAAGGAAAAAATGAAAAGAGTTGTGAGGGGGAAAAAAAAACAAAAGGAAAATAAAACGAGAGAAGCTCATGACTTTCAAATTCCCTCTTCGATGCAGGGTAGATGGTCTCACGCTGGTTTTCTTTGGTGCACTAATGAGATAAAATACAAAAAAAAACAGAGAGGTGGGGGAACTTGGGGTGGGGTGGGGGTTAGGGGGGGGGGGTTGGGTGCTGGACAAAAAGGAGAGGCTTTCAGACGGCACCCTTAATTGAAGCCGAGGGGAGCAGCCGAATCTTACCGCACCGGGGGACTCTTTTTCTGACAATTTACAAGCCCCAGGTTTATCCTGAGCCACATGTACGAATGAACCATTTCTCCGATGGGAGATGAGGCAGAGACAGAAGTGAGTGGATTTTTATCTTCATGTTTGCTGCCTCTTTATCTCCATTTTAGATCTGCAGGGCTGATTTTCCCCAACTGGTGGACATTAGTGCTCCCTCATTCACTCTTCTCTGTCCCTTTGACTGACCTTGTGACAAGCATCAGAGTTGAAGGGGGAGGATGGCGGAAGTCAGTAATTTACAGTCTTCCCAGTAATTTACAACTCTTTTGTAATGTTTCTGAAACAATGTAGCTGTTTCTCTGCCGTGCTATGAGAGGGTGACCTTTGTGTAATTTAATTATAACTTAATTACAACAACTATTGCTGATACTTGGGATATATCTATAAGAACGCACATTAAATTTCACTTATGTGCCTAATTAATAGTCAATTTAGCATTTCACCTTCAGCTTAATAGCATCTGTATTTCCAAGACCACCACTGATTATGCAAGCATTTTATACCAATTTCATGGTGGTCATCGGTTTGTAGTATGATTAAATTTTGTTTTTGTGTTTCACTGATAGAGAAATGCATCTCACAAACACAATCAATGGCCTGTTCTGACCTAAACCATGAATGTTTATTTCTTTAAAATATCATTAAAAGGGATTACTGAAAGACATAAACTTGTATACACAGACATAACCACACTGGTCACATTCAGCTGTTTTCCCACTGGAAAGATCAATAGTTCCTGTGTGGTTTGATAGTTGTCTGAGAAAAAAGAAAAAGAAAAAACAGACCCCCTGTACCCCGCTGGGGTGGCAGATGCCCCTGTCTGACTGAGAAATATCAGGTGTCATGACCTCATTTTTCGTCACTGACATGCAACTGAGTGTATGGCCACCCAGTAGGGGGGTAGGGTGGACACCGGGGTCAAAAGGTTTCACTTTTCACTGTATACCAGGGCTTTGACAGCTCTAGAACAGTCCAGTGTGTGCGTGTGTGTACGTGCGCACGTGCAAGTTTGTGTGTGCACATGTATGTGTGCATGCCTTGACAGGGATATCAGACTTGTTCTAGTTAGATGAAATTCAGTGATCACAATTAAAATATAATATATTTTCCATGCATGGATAGTATGATGTTACAGAAGCAAATCTGTTATAATATTAATTTCCTCCCTGATGAATAGAATATGGATATGAATAAACATGGATAAAATGGAAAAGATCTTGGTTTGGATTTCTCTTACCTGGACTTAAGTGACACACTGACACCACAAATTGACATAGTGATATTAGACTGATACAATGACATCACAAATTGACATTGAGATTGCAGAGCAATGTCGAAGACTATCGCACTATCATTCCTGAAATGACATTTTGAAAATCACAGACTAATGCAGTGATGTGGCATAGTCTACTGGACAGAGGGATGCAGTTGGAGCTGGTCAGTCCCTCAAATCCTATGTAGGCATCATGTGCAGTTTCATGAGAGACTGATTGGCTGCAACTAAGACCTAAAGCATACAGGGTGGCAGCCATTACCCTTAATGCAGGGAAAGCTAAATCAGAATATCCAATTCCAAAGTGCCAAAACTCTGACCTAATTCAAAAGTATGGAGCTTCCAAATAAAATGCTCTAATGTGTGAAGATTCAGATTTCATTCTGGAAAAGGGTTTGAGAAAAAAATTTTTCTGCATGTCTGCATGTCTGAGACCATGGTTAAAGGCTGTCTGACTGGCAGAATTGTCCTGGCACGTGCATACACACATGCTCTCTCTCTCTCTCTCTCTCTCTCACACACACAGACAAACACAGCTGGATTGGAGAAGTGATATCATCCCTCTACTGTAAGTGATTCTGCAGATGCGGGATGGGTGTATGCGCCAGGCAAGCATAACATCTCAGACTCTGGAGAAACAGAGAAGAAATCACCCTTTACTCCATCGAGATATGTATGTTTCCCATCTTCTTTACCACTGGCCATATTCACAATGCAAGCACGTCCTCCCCTGATGTCAGATGACGTCATGATGATGTCATGCTGCCTATAAGGTGTGTATTACACATGGCCTCTGGGCCTCCAGAAAAGCATTACGAGTTAGCCACTTTGCAAACAGAATATCAAAAAATCATCTTCCTCGCTCAGCAAGCAGGTGCATGCGTGCTAATGCCGAAACTGACAAAAAGCACTCTTATGACTACTTCTCTGGCAGTATGGACTGCCAATCCAGTACCTCATTGCTGCTCCAGATTATATCATCTAGCAAGCAAATAAATTAAATTTGGCGCTGACATCTCTATTTTCCGTGTGCTCTGTCTCTGCCCCCCTTTCCCCTTTTCGGTTGCCCCATTCCACCCCTTGGTCTGACCGATAATCCCGCTGTATCTAATCCTTTAAGTGTTTCTAAAGGCAGATGGTTATATTATGCATGGGCTGCCATTGTTTGGTGCCCGCTCTGGAAAAGCACTATTGTCTCTGCTGTTCCTCGTGTCATTAGACAAATATCTCTCTGACAATGGGCCCTTATTGGGACAAAGGGGACTAGACAGACTGGACTGAATTAAAGAGCATGGAGGACCAGGGGCCAGAAGCACGGACACTTTGGGGTTGATAACGTCGCCTTTTTCGCGACCGGGGATATTTCCCACCCCAAACGAATGATTGAATACAGCGCGGTTTTTGCTATGTAAAAAGTCATAGCGGCCGGTAGTCTGTCTCTTAAAGGGAACTTGTGTTTCTCTCTTCCTCCATAGAGCATTACTGGTCCACCGGGTCATGGAATGACATACATTCATATGCCATTCATATGACAACACTCAAGTGTTTTTGTATATTCTCCATTTGCCACTTACGAACAACAAATATGTGCTATTTTCCTGTCAGCTGTGTTGAAGGTGTGAACAGTTAGAAGTGGATAATTATTTACGGAACATGAGGGCTACTGTTTATTTCCAGTCCCGCCGCAGTTCAGTTTTTCGCTTCAGTTCTTCACCAAAATATTGTGTTTGTCATTTGTCCTTTAAGGGAACTCTCAGGTCATTTTAAATAATGCTCTCTACCTCTTTTCATATCAATTTGGTGAGTATGACTAGGATATTAATTAATCCAATGAGCTGTCAAATTGTACAGTGACATTTGAAAGGGTTTTCCTCAAAAGACGTTGCTAGAAAGTGGGTTACCCTAGTCTCCTTGATAAGACTGACAGGCGATATTTCTCTTCCTCGCTATCTCCACAACTGCAGTGACTTTTGCACCCGACTGTGGTAATTTGCCAGTCACGGTATTAAAAAAAAGACTCCAGGGAGACCCAGCACATTGTCAAGGGCAGGCTCAGCTCTGCTTGTCATAATCCACCTAGAGGTGAGAAAGAAAAAGACAGGCTGGTATACTACAGTATACACTGCCTGGCCAAAAAAAAAGTCGCCGTTTGGATTTCTTTGGACAGTGCCCACTGTACAAGCTTCTGGAGGCAGTGTTATGATCTGGGGTTGCTTCAATTGGTCAGGTCTAGGCTCAGCAACGTTATGCGGAAATAAAATGAAGTCAGCTGAGTACCTGAATGTACTGAATGACCAGGCTATCCCATCAATGGATTTTTTCTTTCCTGAATTTATGTGCATATTCCAGGACGACAATGCCAAGATTCATCGGCCTCAAATTGTGAAAGAGTGGTTCTGGGAGCATGAGGAATCATTTTCACACATGAATTGGCCACCAGAGTCCTGACATTAACCCCATTGAAAGTCTTTTGGATGTGCTGGAGAAGACTTTACGGAGTGGTTCGACTCTCCCGTCGTCCATACAAGATCTCGGCCAAAAATTAATGCAATTCTAGACGGAAATAAATGTTGTGACGTTGCATAAGGTTGTCGAAACAATGCCATGACGAATGCACTCCGTAATCAAAGCTAAAGGCGGTCCAACGAAATATTAGAGTGCAACTTTTTTTTTTTTTGCCAAGCAGTGTAGTACCTCTCAATATAGAGTCAAAGCTCTGTATTGTAAAAAACTGGCCTTCATCCATATGTTTATTGTCCTTCATTGACCTACCATCTTTTCCCTCTAGGATGTAGTACTCTGCAGCTTCAAAACCTTTTTTGTTTCCTTAACAATAGAGAAAGTAAACATGACAGAACATCTCTTGGTGATTTTGCTTTTTGTTGTTAATCCCAGCTTGCTTCACTTCTCCTCAGAGGCTTCAAAGTTACCCCAGAGATATAACCAATGAACATTTTCCACATGGAGGGATCAAATGAGGTGCAAGTAGAAAATGTACAATCGTTTCAAGCTTATTACTGTGCCTAATTTTCAATTGTAAGATACAATGCTATACATTTGTTTTTAATGTTTTTGCATTCAGTGTTCTGTGCGTTTGTGTTCAGAACATTAAAGACAGCTGAAAGAATGAAGTATGTTCATGATGTCTGTACATTTTCTTTACATCTGCTATACCAGAAATTGGGCTGCAGTACATTGCAAAATGCATTCAATATGCAGGGGCGACATAGCTCAGGAGGTAAGAGCGGTTGTCTGGCAGTCGGAGGGTTGCCGGTTCGATCCCCCGCCCTGGGCATTTCGAAGTGTCCCTCAGCAAGACACCTAACCCCATAAGGCAGGTGGCACAGTGGGTGGAACTGCTGTCAGAGTCGATTCGGTAAGGACACTGCGTGTACCTGAGCAAGGTCTTAACCGCATGCTTCGTATATATCAGCTGTATAAATGATCAATGTAAAGTGCTATGTAAAAGTGTTAAGCGCTCTGGATAAAAGCTCTCTAAATGCTTAATGAATGTAATGTATTTCTCTGGTGAATGCGAGGCATCAATGTAAAGCGCTTGGATAAGCGCAATAATCTGTCATTCAGATGAGACTATTTTCATGCCAGCATATTACCAGGCCTAAATAGTCATCATGGAGTGATGTGGAATTATGACTGATCGCTAGGAGTGAGATTCTACCTTGCTTTTTTTTTTTTTTTTTTCTCATGGCAAATCCAGAAAAAGATCCTTCTGGACAGTGCGATGGAAATACATTGCACAAAAACTCCCTCCTACCCTGGGTGGGTGAACCCCACAGGTATGCCCATCATAACTGACTGAAGAGTGAAAATTCACTCACAGACATCCATCTCCCATCTCCCCTCACCCGGGCCTCTCTCAGCCGCAAGGTGCTCCCGTGAGATAACCCGAAATCACAGCCAGCTATCACCCCCCAATACCACTTTTATTGCTTCAGCCTGTAATGGGCCCAGGAATACTTGGAGGGGAGGGAAGAAGGGAGGGACGGAGGGGTAAATAGGACAGAGGAGAGGGCAGAGAGTTAAGTAAATGGGGTGGTTACCTGATCTGTGACAACAAAAATACATTTTCTCTGGAAAGGGATAACCCAACATGAACTTAAAAGGGGAGGATGCAGAGTTTGCGGTAGATTGGATTTGTGTTGTTGCCGTGCCAAAAGCATGGCTGTTTACGTGGACTTTGAGTGAAAGGCTGGCTGGCTCAGGAGAGTATTCCTTTAAATCATCCTGTGCATGACTCGATCTCAACTGCCCTGTATGACAATGGAAACACTATGTAGAATCCATTAACATTTTCGGTATTAAGCTACCAGTCCTCTCCAGAGTGATTTAAGCATCTTACATTCTTTTTATATACAATCCACTTATACCACTGGATAATTACTGAAGCAAATACGTTCCTCAAGAGTACAACAGCAGGTTAATGGGCCCAAAATTCAACAACCCAAAGCACATTTAAAATTTTTAATGTGACCTCTGTGAACATTGAAATAAATTAATGAAACCTCTTTCTGTACTTGGACAGTACAACAACACCATTGCTAACTGAATTACAGAGAAAATAGAGTAAAGGTCAGTAAAGGTCATACATGTTCCTAGATTAGTTCATTACTGTGATGACCTGACTGATGGATGGTACACAGTGGGTCAGTTAATATATAAATATGACCTTTGCAGTTCAGCTTGGGATTTCATATTTAGTCATATTTAAGCTCTTCAATGGCAACTAAAAACAACATTACAAAGAACAATTTTATAGTTAGTATCAGACCTGAGAATTACAGTTACATTGACTTTTTAGGTATTTAGCTGACAGTTACCCAGAGAGACTTATACATCTTAAAGTCTTTGAATACAAATAACTTTAGTACTATTCTTTCAGGTACAACAGCCCTGCACCACTTCCAAAGCATGTCTACAATGTCAGAGTTACAAGTCCATTAGTTTCCTATCCATTATGCTGCCCTATTTTCCCCCGACCAGGTGAAATTAGGGATGTACTAGTCTAAATTTAAAGTTTGGGAATTATTTGTCTATGGTGTTAGCACTGTAGTAAAGATGACAAATACATTTAGGAGGTAGGACTTAGTTGCAGTATGCTAACTTCCCCAAGCTCCTGTTCATACCAAATGGCTGAAATGATTCACTGCATTCTCTCCCAAACAAGAGGGGCATTTTGTAAAGCATCTTTCAACAAAGTCACTTAGCTATTTGCCTGTTTGATGTCAAGTTAGTTTCCACTGTAAAGAATGAAAATGTCTAATTCTACTTTGGGCATGTTTTTTTTTTTTTGCTAAGAACTACTCCCTGGAGGTGTCTCTCTCCCCATAAAAAAGCCCCCATCCCCTGGAGAGCCATAGTGTCTGCTGGGTTTTGTTTTCATCTTAAATTCTGCCTTAATTGATCAATTAAGTGCTGAGTAACAAGGAATACCAGCATTCCCTGTGGCTCTCCAGGCCTAGGGCTATGGACCCCTACCTAATAACAACCAGTGCATGGTTTTATTTGAAGACATCCTAGTTTATTGGGACTTTGAACATGCCTTGGTAAGTCTGGTGAACATATGGCAGTGATTAAAAAGTAGATTGCTGTTTTTAATCAATGTCCAATGGGGGAAGATGACAGAGATGTGAACATTAAAGAGAAGTATCTGGCTAAGATCGAGTGGCTTTGAATAACAAATTGACTGCAATCTTTCCTTTTTTGTAGGCATTTGGGCCTTTTTTACTAAGAGAAAATCATCATTTTGGGTTTCAATGGAGGTTTCTGGAGTCCAAAATTGGAACAAGGCATTATGAGCAACATAAATCAAAAAAGAGTTAATATTTTGTCTGTTTTTTTTTTCTTGGCTTCGCTCCAGGTGAAGGGCAATACATTTCTTTAACTAGAGCACAAGCTAATCTCATCTTGATGCATGAAATCCCAGTGCTGTCTGGTTCAGCACTGGATCATTTAATTTGCTTTTCTCAGATGGACATAGCTTTTCTGAGAAAAAATATTGAGGATATCTCCTGAGTTGTTTGTAAGGGGTGGGTGTGAAATAGGGGAAAGTTTTCAAACCAGCATGAATTCAACAGCAATTCTATATTTGTATCTGGATACTTGGAAATAAAAACTGTATGATTGTTTTGGCAAAATCCAGGTAGGAGAAATATTGAATGATGCTGCCTACTGATCAAAGATTCACAGAAAATTATGCTGCAGTACATGTACATATAATTATGTAATGTAGCTTGATCCTAATAATAAATCATTAACCCCGGTGTTGTGTCTGTGCCATGTCTCTATTGTTTGTGTTCCCGTCCTAAATCGGATGGTCCATTTTAACTGTTTATAAAGTATATATTATCACCTAATGTTGTGTCAGATCTTCTAACCAACTTTATTCCTGGTCATTAATTAATAATTTATATATAATGAATTTCTATAGTCTATAGACCTTTATACTACTCGTTTTTGAGAAAAGCATAAGCATAATTTATGTATTATTTTGACAATAGTAAAGACCAGTGAAAAACACATTGAGTGATGGACCAGCACCAAATCAAGAACAATCCAGCCATTGTTGGGAGGTGTTAATTGGGCCCAAAATTGGCCCAGTTATCCTGTAGTGTGCATCATCAGACATTAAAAATCACTCTGATGTGAGTCCCAAACAAAACTTTTACATGTTCAAGCACATTCGTAATTGGTATTGTCTTACAGATGGAGATAATACTTTATCAGTGTATGAGACATGTATCTTCAGCTCAAAAATTGGGTCACATTAATTTTGTAACCAAATTCAATCTCAAAACAGAATACTGGATAACATGAACAGTCCCATTTTGTGTGTGTGTGTGTGCGTGTGCAATTGTGTGCGTGTGGTGCGTGCATGTATGTGTGTACTTGGGTGTGTGTGTAGGTGTTTGGGTGTCTGTCAGTGTTTTCCAACTGCTGGGTGAACTTAATCTAGTTTTACCCATTCATTTCCTATGGCTGGCTGGAAACACCACATGAACAAAATCTGAATAACAGTCCTAAAAGTTAGTGAAATTGGTGATCATTATGTGTATTCAGATGTCTCGTACGGAAAGGTTCATGAAACCTCATAGCAATTAGATGAAAGAAACCACATTTCTGATACAGAAACATTTTAAATTGGTCAAAATTGAACAGAACCAAACAAAAGGGTTAACCACAAATACTATTACTTAAAGTAATAATCTCGAAGATTTTCATTAAAATAAATGTCTGTTAAGTCACTATCTATCGCCAAATTAGGTAAAACAATAGTGATTAAGCGTATTATTATATTAATTTATCTTACTATTATTATTATAATTTATGATTAAAGAACTGGGTGTCTGTGGCGACATTCCCAAGAAAAAATCACAAGCGATGCATAGTTAGTGACGCGTTTTCCATCACCCATCAGTGGTTGGTCCGACAGAGAGGGTAGGCGGAGCTAACGCAACGGAGCTAACAAAGGGGGGTGGGGGGGGGGGGGGGTGGTTATGGAACCCTAAAAAGTTTTTGTGTAACATGAGAGGTCATATTATTTGTTGATGTAGATTTTGTATTACATTTGATGATAATGTTACTAAATTACTTAGCTATTTGCACAGCTAACGCTAGCTACCGGACCATGTCAAGAAAGGCAACTTTAGTTTAGACAACGTTGCGCACAGTATCCATCTCTTATATCAGGTAACGTTGCGTTAGCTAGCTAGCTAATTTAAATAACACAATCTAATGTCAGCTAACAATTATTTTTAAAAATTGTAGCTAACGCTACCGACCGGTACCGACCTCGCAAATCGTCTCTCGAATGCAATGCTACCTTGTGCAACGTTGCAGTGTAGCTAACTAAAGGCCAGTTCAGATCAATGATTCGCAACGAGACTGGATGCAACTTGCAAAATTCCAAGACGTCTGATTGTAAACGATCTAAAACTGCACTTGGCGATTTGACAAGGTGGGTCTTTTGAGACCCCAGGCAACGGCTTCAGACGCTCTGCAACTAACCAGTTCACACCGCTGCAATTTTCTCTGCAACATTCTGAAACTCGTTGCGAATCACTGATCTGAACTGGCCTTAATGTTACCGTTATTTACATTGCCATCAAGTTCATAATGATCGGAATAAAGCCGGGGTATAGGTGGAGTAGAGCCGGGTCTGATTTCTGTGTAAAGATGTCAAGCCGGAGAAATCTAAATAAAAGAATATGGCAGTATGGATTAGCGTTGTTATTATTTTATTACGCTTCCTCATATGTTCCTTCAGCCTTGATGCCCTTTTTTGACGAAATCTCCTTTGTTTTTTTTTTTTATTCTTCTTATTGTTCAGCTTTATCCTCGAACAGTTTAGCTAGCAAAACCAGAAACACCAAGGGTAACATTTTGCAAGGTGGTTGTTTCAAAAATATCACTCAACAATCATTCACGAAAAAGTCTGTTTATTGTGCACGAGATAAATAATTGCACAAACCACAGCGAATCCCACGAATTCTTCTCTGCAGTGTAAAGATGTTCATACCGGGCAAAAGGTGGATAAAGAACGTTTGTGGAAATTGATCATCACTAATTCTACCCCAGGTCTGCTACAGCATTTTAACCTGGCTCAGCAGGGTAAAGACAGCTTAATTTAGCCTAATGTTAGACAATGAATGAGTATGTACATAATGTTACTTTTTATAACAACCATTTTTTATTCAGTAAATAGTAGGCTAAGTGTTATAGTTGGCGTGGCCCAGGTGCCAACTGACTGACGTCACACAGGCGACACTGGTTGGATCCGGTTGGATCTATGGGAAGTGAGGTCCAAAAACACACCTGCAATTACCGCTTCTTGCCATTGGTACCGTCAAAGAGAACGAAACGGAAATCTTCGAGATTGTAACTTTAACATAGAACCTTATTACATTCTAACATTTTTAACCCATTTGATTTGTTAAAATGGAGGAAAGAAAGATTATATAGGAATAATTTACTGATTCCAGTGATTAATGAGTCAATAACCAACTCCTGCCTTTCTAATTCTGGCTTCGGTAATGTGCTTCACCATCACCAAAATCATTATTGATTTGCCCTCTGTTCATTTGAGTAGAAACTGAATGTGCGCCTCATCCCAGCATGTTTCTACAATCTTAACAGTCTCCAGCCTTAAAGGGCAGGTATTTCCTGTTGTGACTGTGAAGATGGTTTAACAGCTTGGGATCCCAAACAGCAACAGTGAACACCATATCCTTTATATCTCAAAAACGTGAGCCTTAAGTTTTCAGACCGCTATAGGCAGAGAAGCCATCAAGTCTGTTCAAATCGACTCACGATTAAGCCCTTACATTCAATTCAGCATAATTTAAAAATATTTTCAGGAATTGTTTTTTTGTTGGAGGGAAAAAGCCTTTTAAATATCTCACCAGCGGAAAATGTTATGGCCTGATGAATAGAAAGAAAAGACTCTAAACTGGAAGGGTCTCTTGCTGCAGGCAAAGATGGATTTTTCATTAAATCAGAGGGGAAAATATAATGAGACTGGGTGGATTTTTCCGTCTGTGCACAATCTCTCATTTCCTCCCAGTCTCTAGTGAATAACACTAATATTCCCATACAGGATCAATATAAAGAGATCAGTGATGGACATTTTCTTCCGCAAGCTGACCCTTTGACCCTGATACCTGCTCCCAATGCTTCATTGGGACATGTAAGAAACAGACACCTTGTTTATAGTTAGATCTGAATCTTTAGGCTGTTTCTGTAATGCAGGAGCATCCATTCACAATCTAGCATCTCCTCTCTTTAGCTCATGCTGACCCGGGAGAAGGGGAGATGTACTCACTTAACAATGCTGTGTTTGCTCCTGTCATGACCTCTCTCTCTTTCACCGCCGGACTGAGCAAGATCAAACCGGCTATCTTTACATAACCAGACAAAAGCTCCAAGGAAGTATCTTATTTATAGTGCTAACATTGCCACAGTGTAACTGCTGTAGTCCCCTCCCTTGTCATTTCAGCATCCTTTAAGGGGGGGTTAATAAAAGCACATTTAACAAAGTGCTGCATTAGCACTGAATGGAGAGGCGTGGGTCTGCAGGGAAGGATTTTTTCATAGCCTTGTGTCCCTGCTGAAAATGCTGTTTTTGAGGATGCCATTAGCTTGCTGTGATGTTCATGTGGAGTGGTTAAATTGCATCTGACATTAAAAAGGGAAAGCCACACCTCCCTCCCTCACCCATCATTGTCATGGTAATTTGTTCTTGCTTTCCAGTCTTGTTTGCTTATGGGGACTGTTTAGACTAAATAAGCTTAACTAAGTCCTGTTTTTGAGACAAATTTTGATGTGGAAGAAGGGGTAGAGACCTAAAGCCTCTAACAGGGGTTAGTGATGAGTTTCAGTCTTTCGAACTGGGATGACACCTCACTAATTCCACCTACACACAGATACCATAGACAGATTACATTGCAAAGCACTGTGCATTGGGCATGGACAGCACTGACAAAGGCAAGAGGCAATGATGCAATAGGCAATAATGAGACAATAATGATTCATCAGGACTTTATACTGAACAGTGAGCACTTTGGTTAGTGTTAGGTGACAAGTGATGGAAGGAAGAGGAAGGAATTCCTCCTCACCAAATCATTTTGTACTATGTAGAACATGATTCTATGTCATTTTGATATTGATATTTGATATTATAAAGCAGAATTCCACTGTAAAATGAACTTTTACTGATTAAAATGAGCTCTCTACCTGTAGTAAGTGGAGAGATATAGCCTCAAATTACTGAGCATCCTCCAGGTGCCTGTTTTACTAAAGTGGGTACTATGGGATACCATAGATTGTATAGAACTCTTTCATGAAAGTTGCAATGTGCATGCTGAGATCTCCATCCATCCATCCATTCTTTAACTGCTTAGTCCAGGTCAGGGTTGCAGTGGCAAAGCGGAAAGCAGAACAGCCCAGACGTCCCTCTCCCCAGCGACTATCTCCAATCTGCCCTACTCCCGGTGGATCCCCAGGCGATTCCAGGACAACCTTTGAATATAATCCCTCCAGTGTGTCCTAGATCTACCCCTGGGTCTCCTCCTTCATGGCCAAGCCCGGAACACCTCCAGAGGAAGGCGCCCAGAAGGCATCCTTATCAGATGCCCGAACCACCTCAACTGACTCCTTTCAATGCGGAGGAGCAGTGGTTCTACTTTGAGGTCCTCCCGGATGGCTGAGCTCCTCACCTTATCAAGGAGAGTAAGCTCTGCCACCCTACAGAAAAACTCAATTTCTGCTGCTTGTATTTGCAAACTCACTCTTTTGGTCACTACCCAATAGCTTGTGACCACATGTGAAAGTAGGAACAAAGATTGACTGGTAAATCGAGAGCTTTGATTTTGGCTCACTTTCTTCTTCACCACCACCGTCCGATACAAAGCCCGCATTACTGCGGCCGCTGCACCTAGACAGCCGTCGATCTCCGAATCCCTTTTTCCCTCACTCGTGAATGAGGCCCCGGGGTACTTGAACTCCTCCACCTGGGGCAGTTGTTCCTCCTTGACTTGTTCCTAGCTTGACTTAATGCCAAAAATGTGAACACAGCTTTCGCTCTGAGTATACAGGGACCGAATGGCACGCAACAGTGACCCCGGCACCCTATACTCTCGTAGCACCTTCCACAAGGTACCCTGGGGCACACAGTCATATGGCTTCTCCAAATCTACAAAACACATGGAGACTGGATAGGCAAACTCCCATACCCCTTCAAATATCTGTGAGAAGGTACAAAGTTGGTCTGTTGTTCCGCGGTCTGGACGAAACCCACATTATTCCTCCTGAATCTGAGGTTCAACTATTAGTCGAAGCCTCCTTTCCAGCATCTTGGCATAGACTTTCCCCGGGATGATGAAGAGTGTGATTCCCTGATAACTGTAACACACCCTCCGGTCCCCCTCACCGTTGGAGTCCACTAATGGGTCCTTGGGTGTTCGCCAGGACATGCACCGACTAGCTTTTGAGCACAACATCTAGCAGCCGCTTCCACAATAGAGATCTTGAACAGGGTCCATTCTGACTCCATGTCCCCAACCTCCACCGAGATATGGGAAAAGCTCTCTCAGAGGTGAGAGTTGAAATCATTTTGGACAAACTCTTCTGCCAGGCATTCCCAGCAGACTTTCACTATACGTTTGGGCCTACCTGGTCTGTCTGGCAGCTTCCCCAGTCATCTGATCCAACTCACCACCAGATGATGAGCAGTTGACAGCTCTGCTTCTCTCTGCACCCAACTGTCCAAAACAATTTGCCGCAGATCTGATGAAACAACTACAAAGTCGATCATCAACCTTTAGCTTACGGAGTTCTGGTACCATGCACACTTATGAACATCCTTGTGTTCAAATATGGTGTTTGTTATGGACAAACCATGACTAGCACAGAAGTCCAATAACATAACACTGCTTGGGTTCAGATCAGAGAGGCCTCCAAGTCTCCCAGTAGGACAATGGAGTCAGTAGGTGGGGCTTTTTCCAGCACCCCTCCAATCTTCTCCAAGAAGGTTTAATACCCTGAACTGCTATTAGGTGCATATAACAGTCAGTTATTTTATCAAGTTATCAAGTTTTCCTCACTGCCACACCCAGTCGCAACGAGACGCATTGCAACTGAGCAGCCACCAGCCAGGGACTTGTGAGTATCCCCACTCCCGCCAGGTGCCTCTCACCCTGAACAACTCCCAATTAGGATTGAGACCACCCTCTATCCAAGAGTTTGGTTAGAATAAATGGTAAACATATTCCAGGAAATACTTGAGGCTACTGAAAATGGGCTGAATTAGTTTTATAAATACTTAAAATATATGAAAGTGTATACTTTAGAAATAAACATGATGTACTTGAGTTTAAAAACAAATATTTATGTACTACTTTTTGTCCTGTTAATGATTGACATGAGATTCTTGTCAGGAAGGTAGCATAAACATAATATTTTATAATATATCTAAAGGGTGGGTGCGATCACAGAAGATTCTTTCTGGAGGCTGGCCGCCATCTCCATACTTTCACAGGAAACGCCATATTTGCAAGGGAAAAAAATGGGTTGTGTGAGAGGTGTGTAGTCCTTGCAGTTTTACTTGCGATTTGCAAGAAATGCATTTTCATGAAACATGCTTTGATATTGCTGTCTGCAAATGAAAATCCTCGCGAATCGCTTTCGTAAAAAGGGCCTCTGCTTGACAGAAGTAGACCATGTGGGCCTGAAAAATGTATTTCTAGTATTACCTGTTCTACTGCCAGTTAAAAACAAAATGTTGTCAATGTAGGGTTTTAGCCACTTCATGTGTAGTCACACTGTCTACAAGGTTTGGGTCATTTACCTCAATCCGCACTCATTCTGCTTAAAAGTTTTCAGTAAATCATTTGTCAAGTTTCTCATGTTTAATAGCCATCACACCAAAGCCTATAGCTAAATAGCCCAATGTTTATCGTATGTTTATGGTTATGTCCAAAGGGAAATTTCTTCTGCTGATAAGCGTCATACCATGTTGTTATTGTCACGGTTTCTGTGCAGGTAGATCATTTTTCTGTGCCTGCACCGGCTCAGTGGTTAGCATTCCGATTAGCCACTCGGCTAATCGTTATTTTGGGGTGTGGGGACGATTAGTTCGAGTTGCAGATAGCCACCGCTAATCGTATTTTTGTTCCTGGGAGGATTGTTCTGCTTGAACATTCCATGCATTCTGCAGGTACCTTGATCGTTACCTTGGTTGCTCATCTTCCGTGATTACCAGCCACACCTGTGGCTGGATTTAGCGTTAGGCAGTGGAACGGTGCTTGAGTGTAAGGTTTTGCTCTAGCCAGTTCTGTCGTATTAGCAAGTGTAAGGAATTTAAGAACAAAGAAATTTAAAAGAATTCTGACTTCAGTTGTTTGTTTTTCTTTTGAAAAGGTATTAGGACGGATATGTCCAGATTCTGAGGTGGCGGTTTTAAGGGGTTATTGTGTCACGTTGGGGCACAAACCTTCTGCCCCTTACTAACTAGTTTCCCCTGGTTTTAGTTGGCCTCAGAACGCTTTGTTTGTTTTGAAAAGACATTTCTTTTCTCTGCTTCAGTCAAGTCGTTTTTTTCTTTTCTTTCCTGTTCCTTTATTTTCTTTATATACCTTCTTCCTCAGTCCGTAGGGTTTATTCATTTTTGGGATACGTCCCTTAGGAGTAAGACCCTCTCATTCTCTCTCACGAGACTCAGTGGTTACTGGCGTGCCCCTTTGGTAACTTATAGATCCCCTGTTTGGTCACGTCTGGTCTTCACACTTCCCCTCCCTCACAGTTATGGAACTAAATGTCCCTTGCATTTAGGCTTATAGTCTCTGGGTAAGATTTCTAAGTATTTATCAAATGTTATTAATAATAGTGCTAGATTGATTTATGTTCGGTCAATATCCCCTTTGTCTATGACGGATGTAGCTCCAAATTCAAATTACCCACCCATAGTCCTTTAAAAATGAGGAAGGTAGAGGTGTATGTCGTTATGATGTATAGCTCTGGAAGTATTTGCTTGTTTCTCTGCCAGTAGCTCTGTAGCAAGATTGCTTTGGCCAGCCACACAAAGAATGAATCAGTTATGCCTTGATCTGTTAAATGAGCTAAATGTTGTTCTGCGGTGGAATTCCCCTTTAATGCATTTTGCCATTTTGTCTTTCATTACTGTGTATTCTTTAGGTTTTATCAATTAAAACAAGACGGAACATGCCTTTTGCTTAAGAACTAATAAGGATATGGGATTTATGAGATTTTAAGAAAAATGGGGCATTTTGTAAGGGCATTCAACTGAGTCATTGTATATTGACTTCAGGCTATGGACAATACAAACACTCAAATGAGCTTGCAACAGCTGTGGAACAGCTGGACACGACACTCTCATTCCTCCAGTTTTCCATCCCATTCAGGGTATGAGTTACCCAGGAGACTTTGTGTCAGCTCCATTTCATGAACAGCTCCAGCCACATGGTGTGGCATTGCTGTGGCAAACAGAATCTGTTTGTGGCTCCCCATGCCAGAGGGTTTCTGTGGGTGGGTCGAATTCTGCACATGTGCTACATGCTGGGGTTATTACAATCAATAATAACTAGAATTTCTAGAAGGACAGGAGAGACACTGAGGGGTGGGGAAAGAACTTGGTTGCCATGGGGACATCCAGTAGTGGGGCCCATCTGTTTGTGGGAGGTTTGCAGTTCCATGGTCGTTCTCCTATTAAAAGCCTGTCTGGTGCATTTAATTAAAGAGCAGGCCCTGGCTGCCCAGTTCCCGTCAGCTGAGACACCTCACAGCTGGTGGGTAATGTGTGATGAGTGAAAAGGCGGAAGCGGAGCTTTCTGTCTCCACTAAAGGGGAAGGGGGGTGTTATTGTTTCATCCACCCCTTCTTAGATCAGTGTTGTGAGGTGTCACCAAGGAGTGCTCTGGAAGTGTAAGCTGGTCTAGGATGTCGACACTTGACCTTTCTGGCCTCTCGACTAACCAAAGATATTCAGACACTATTACTGTTGCATATTTGTTTGCATGGTCATAAAAAGTAATGTAAACATGGGTGCAATGCTACAGCCTCATTTTTTAGAGAAGGCCATGAGATATTTTAGATTATTTGGATATTTTTAGGCTCAGGCAGTTTTAAAGAATCTGACAACTTTGTATGTAGTTGTTGGTTGCTATAAACAGAGTTGTTAATATACACAACACTGAGTCATTGGATGTTTCAGCTATGTAAAGAAGCTGACATTTGCAAATACCCAATCTCTCTAAAAACTATTTCAGGAATCTAAGTCCCTGTAGTTTGCTCCATATTACACCAGGCAAGATATTTTGTGCACAGTAGGTGTAGCTATTCCAGTACTGCTCTTTCTTTTCTCTGAATTATCATAAGACACTATTAATATTGCTTGTGTGTGTGTGTGTGTGTGTCTGCATGTATTTTTTTGTATGTGCGTGTGTGTTTTTCTGAAAGGGAAGAGTTCAGTGGAAGACAATAGGTTATCAGTGGAAATGATCTCTGTCACACTACTCCTGCTTTTGTCACTGATTCCTATCCTGTGGAAAAGGACATGGTTGTGCTTGTGTAGTTGATAAGTCCAGTAAAGTGAGTCATTGTCACATAGAAACATTGTTATCTATAGTCAAATACACACAAGATCATAAATATACACTGAACTCTGTTTGGGGAACTGCAGTTGACTGAATGCACATAAGGAATAAATTAATCTTTTCCTCTGACCTATATTGACCTGTAATCACTGGCAAAAAAAAGACAGCTGAAGACAGCTCTATCTGTTTCATGTATGTTCTTCACACTTCCTGCTGTGAGGGGCCTTCCTTTATCAGCATGCACGACAACCTATTACAGGGGATTTGGTAAAGATGCTCTAATCATGGTGTGATAGAGAGCCACAGACGGGTCACTCTGCCTCCTCTCTTTCTGGAATTCCCAGTCTGACTCCCACACGAAGCTGCAGTCGAGAGACAGGCGTGGGTGGGTTTACTTTATGACTGCGATGTGTTAAAGCAATGCCGACAAGCCTTTCTGGGAATACAATATGCTGTACCATTCTGTTAAAGATCCTGGCCTGTCCAGCAGCCCAGCTGCAGTGGAACATCCCAGATATTTAAGACTTTCTCTTGATAAACGAGACATGTCAGAATATTGCACCTCCAGCTGACACCAGTCATGTTTGTTTCTAAAGTGAGGATGTTCGATTGGATTTCAGAAATGTATAAAAGGTAGTCTGGATTTGAGTATCCAGCAGATTGGAAGCGTGGCTTGAATTTTAATCCAACTCCGAAGGGCCTTTCAGATGCGCCATGAAGGATAAAGGTAGCAGCAGTGTTGTGTAATTCTTGGAGAAACAGGCCTGGTATAAGCAGTTTGTCAGGACTGATTCCTAGACAGGAGCATGTTATGAGCCCTTAGCAATGAAAGTTTATAGACATACGTACAATGAAACATTAAAATTAAGCTACTTAGAATGAAATGTATTAGTAAAAATATAAGCAATTTAAGGAAAATTCAATTCATGTAAAAAATGTAAGGCATGTAAGCCCAAAGATGAAGGCATCTGTGTTGCTCATAAATAAATAAAACATATTTCAACATAACAAGCACGTCATCCCTGATGTGTTGTTATGGACGAGGCAACGTCACAGAGATATACGTCAAAGTTATGATAAAACAGGTAGGAGTTCCAGGCACGTCAATTGATTAATAGAGGGGAGAGATTAAAACACATCACGACTCCTTTCGAGCCTTATCGTGCCAGCAGTGTCCTTCGCTCTGCTTGCTGTCCTGTGTATCGGGTTATAAATGTGTGGGCCCTGCTATCTTTTTTCCCCTTCACTTATAAAAAGCTCATGTCTGAAATACACAGAGAACTGCTTATTAGAGAACTCAATGTTATCTGTCCATCAGTAGAGCAATGAGACATAAGAAGGAATTGGAATCCCGGGTGATCGCCACTGAAAGTGGGATGATGGGCCGTCATATGGGGGGGGGGGCAGGGGGGTGTTGAAGGGCTTCCCTACATAAGAGGGGCTCAAGGGTCTATGACAAAACCATTCCACTTTTTTTGGTGTTGGCCGTATAGGTTTCCATAGAACTTCTTCCAACATTTCCTGAAATCTTCCACACAGTTCTCTTCGGCCCTATTGGGTGTTTCCCCATTTTTTCTGCCCCTTGTTGACTGTTGATTTTCTTTTTTTGCATGTTCACATTTTCCTAGGAAATGGAATGCAATCTTTTTGCGGATGATCTCGGACCCTGGTGGTGTCTGGTACCTGAGCTGATGCCTGACATTATCTCAACATCCTTGCAACATTGCAACAGCGTTACTACAGTGCAGAGAAGACATGAAGTGGGAGACACGGTGGTGCTGAGGCAGCTACAGCATAACAGGAGACTGGCGGCTGGACTGGGACCCTCAGCATGGGGGGAGCCAGATGGGGTATGTGGTCAACAGCCTGAAGCTGCAGTTAAATTCGGGCAGCCGCCCGGTTTCATGCCCGATGACCACAGTGACCCCCGCCTCAGCTGGAAGGGAGCTAGCTCTGCTGTTACCGTCTGGGGCCTACTCTCAGCCTTCAAAGCCCCACATGCGCAGCTTCACGACCGGAAGAGTGTGTCCCCGTGTAGCTTTCATCGCCACCTCTTTCATCCCGCCGCTCACAAAACTGCCTTGTAAACTGGGCCGGATCAGACGGGACGGGAGCAGCATCCTCAGCAAGCCTATGGAACATGTGGAGAGGAGCAGCATCCTCAGCAAGCCTATGGAACATGTGGAGAGGAGCAGCTCTGACCTCAATGGCTTTTTAGCATTAGCACTGATTAGCACACCTTAATGCAATGCACACGCACACGCCTAACTTTATTTTGGTGCAGAAATAGTGCAGTCCAGGGTGCTTTTTCAATGTGGTTCTGTTACGGTCTTCTTAGCAGGACATATGACTCATCAGGGGTGTCCTCCAGGAGCTGGTTCATCCTAGCGTCATTGTCCGACTAGTGGGATGAGCGGAGGCTCTTGTCCTTGCCCTGGGGCAATGGCCCTGGGTTATTACCACCATGAGTCTGCCCCTGATACAGTCACTGACTCGTGGAGGAGAAGTGGAGGTTGACAGATGCAAGTCATTTGTACTCTACTTCCTCTCTCTGCTCACTGTATCCACCCCTTTCATATGTTTTTTCCTTTTTCCTTTAATTACTTTTTCATTCTCTCAGTTCAGATTTCATCCTCTTCCTGCTTTCAGCACAGTGACGCATGGTGTATGCATCTGGACTATAGCTTCACTATAATTTAGGCTTATTGTAATTGGTGCCTTGCTCCAAATGTTTTATCTGAGGTACTGTATGTATTCTGACTGTATCAAATCACTGTCCTTTCCTTTTTACATTAAAAGGCCCTGACATGGTCCAAATTCGACCCGAGACCACAGGGATCATCCACGCACCACAGCATGGTGCTTTAACCAAATGAGCCTCCCAGCAGCTCAAATTACTGACCTTTAGACTGACCTTTGCACTGGAGATTTTGCCCTCAGAAAATGTGTTCAGAAACTACAGTTCCCTGCTACCCCATCCCTGCACTTCACTCTTACTCTGTCAGGCAACATAATGACATAGCAGTCCATTCTACATCTTTGTAGGAGAGATAACTTTTGCTAATTTCACAGACATTGTGTCAGAAACACACACTGTCATTCACTGGCTTACACAGAAACACACACTGGCACACACTTGATTACACAGAAACAGACACTGTCACTCGCTCATACAGAAACACACACTATTACTTATTCATACAGAAACACTATCACTCACTCACACAGAAACATACTTTCACTCACTGGCTTACACAGAAACACACAATGTCACACACTCAATTACACAGAAACACACACTGTCACACACTTGATTACACAGAAACACACACTGTCACTTGCTCACACAGAAACACACTGTCACTCACTGGCTTACACAGAAACACACACTGGCTTACACAGAAACACACACTGTCACACACTCGATTACACTGAAACACACACTGTCACACACTCGATTACACAGAAACAGACACTGTCACTTGCTCACACAGAAACAAACACTGTCACTCATTCACACAGAAACATACAGAAATATTCATACATGCACTGTGACTTGCCACAGATATGCACAAGCACACTCTGACTCTGGCAAACACACACACATGCACACACACAAACAGATGCTCAGGCAGCATCCCACACATAAAATGCTGCTTCCCACCTCTTTTGTATATGTTACTCATTTATGCGCTAGAGATAGCAAGCAGATAGAGTTGCTGTTTGTTTCCATGTTAACTATCACTCACTCATTGTTCTTTATCTTTTCTCAGACTCCTTTCTCTTTGGCTGGGATTCAATAAACATCTGTAGCTATTTTTGTGTTGCATATTCAAACTGAAATAGCTGCAAACAGAGAGCCAAGCCAGACAGTCTATTTACTATTCATTTGTGAACCGGACACAATTTACGGAGAGAGCTTGGTCTGCTATGAAACTGACACCAAAGTGGAGTAGTTTTCATTGCTCAAATTTTGGACCCAGGTGCTGCTGTCCACCCACACTGATTACCCATGGGCCTGCTTTAATCAGTGGGAGGGGAGCGTCTGTCAATGAAGAGGCCGCTCGATCAATGCCCATTACTCCCAAATGCATAATTTACACATGACAGAATTTCTCATTCCAGCTCAAAATATCTGCCTGGATTGATCACCTTAAAAGGTCAGATAAGCTTCAGGAAGACAAAAGCTGAAATATCATCAAGCCCAAAAATGTTAATGTTAGTCTTGGTGTTCGTTAAGAACACTCCAGGTTGTAGATTTCTGAAAGTTGTTTTGAGGGTGGTATATTAATGCATTGTCTGGAGAGAGATGAGGCACTTTTGGTGTGGGTTGTAGGATGTAGGAAGTGTGTCAGCACGTAATCTCTTTGTACCCATATGCCTTTGCACAGATCAATGAGAAGGTCTCACAGGGGACTCATCAAAAGGGCACATTTTTCAAGGCAATCTCAAAGGTGCGTGGTATCTGATGGTGGCCCTAGTGTGTCTGCCAGAGCCTGAGTGGGTGTGGAAGGGGATGATGAGTGAGACCGTCTTGGACCCCCAGATCTTCAAACCGCAAGCTGCTGGGAGATCAGGAGATCAGTATCTGTGGGTGGACTGACTCCTCCCCTAGGTCTCTGGCTTTGCCAGTCCCGTCTTCCTTGGCTTTAGATTTCATTGCTGTGGCTGGCTGCCTGTTGTTGTGAATCACTGAAAGGATTAGGGTGGCTGATGGGTACGCCGAGCTTTAGAAAATGAATCAAGCGATCGCTCAGAGTTACTGCAGCCGCTGATGGGTTTACCTCTGCAGCTTCCCCACCTGGTCGCTCCACCATATCTACTCTAGCAGCACCATTTCATGGCTTTTCCCTGACAGTGTGCTCCATTCTGTCCTACCAACAGGGGCTTGATTAGAGGATTACTCTGTGTCTGTATATATATGCTCCCTGTTTTCGCTGGCCTCTCAGAGCTCTCTGGTGCCCCCAAGTGCCTGTCGTTGGTACTTTAGCTGGGAATGATGGCTCAATGAGAAGAGTGCACATTGACAATCAGTCTCTGTTGTTTTGATTTCACACTTACAGACCTTTGAGCTTTGTTGCTTTAGCTCCTGCATCAGCGCCTGAGAAAATGAAGAGTTACTGCAGTCCTTGCTGCGTAGCCTGTTAACTGTCTCTGCTATTGTCCTACTGACAGAAGCCTCTTCTCACCATAAGATATGGGTGTATATTAGTAATACTGCCACTTTCTTTCCAGTCATTCTCAGCACTGTGGATCATCATAGTGTAAAGCCATTTGCACACTGTCCAAAAAAACACCAACAGACGCCAATTTCTGCTTGGTATGCGGTGCCTGTTGGCTGTGGTTGGCATTTGTCGGTCAAAGTTTTTGTAGGACGAACATGTTCAATCGCCGTTTGGTAATTGTTGACTTAAAATCTGAGCAGTTTGCCCCGACTTTCAAGGGGGAAAATACTGTATATTGACCAGATGAAAAATTGTTTAAAAAGCAAAAGGGGCAATGCCTGGCCCTAAGAGGTTGACCCAACGAACACTGGTTGCTGTCTGGACCTTTAGAGTTTCACACAGATGATGAAGATGCATATAAGGGCTGAATGGGGGACGGATCCATAAATGCCCAGCACACAATCATAATGAGATTCTCCAATGAGTGCACTCTGGTCTCTCTGATCTCACAAATAAGGCCTTAATGCCTCACCTCTTTTTGTCTGGCAATCACTTTAGGGAGTTTCAATGCCAGTGCTGATGCATGCAGAAAAGCAGAATTATGAATAACAAACAGGTAGGATTAGAAGTGCTGCTCGGTATGGGATAAACTGGACGTCTTGGTCCGCTGTTTTTCCAGAAGCCCTGAGATCACAGGAACTTCCTAAGCTGTGACGGCATCCCATCCCATCCCCTCCTTTCTCCCATTGTCCGCTGACCTCACAACCTTTACAGACCGCGAAGCAGTAAAGGGTGAATGGCTTGTGGTCTATGTCTAAAGGCATTCCAGCTGCCCCTCCTCACTGAGTTTGCACTCAAGTTCACAGGGTTGCTCCTTTTTTAAAATTTTAGTCAGAATTAAGGATAAATATTGATTGAATCCAAGCAATAGTCTCACATGAAATCTGCAAAGCATAGAAAAGCTGAGAGGAATTGCAGATACAGTATACTTAGCATGCAGCATGATACGGGTACCTGGAGATCTCCTGTGTGATGAAGAAATTATTGACAAAGGGAAATTCTTCCCATAAAATGAAGTTAACATATTTACAGCCAACAGTGTATACAGTCTAACTACAATATCAATTTGAAGTCGTCAATATCAGTAAATCTGTGAAACAGCTGTCAATGATCAAATTTACAGTAGGTCATAAATGAAAGTTCATTTAATCTTCAGTTAATGTGGTAACTTCAAATGTGGATAGTGTTGGCATATAGAACAGCAGTTTCTTTTTAATCCGCATAAATTTGATCTGCTCGGTGATGGAGGCAGAAAGATTTTAATAGGCTACTGGGTCTGTTGCATAACAGAAGCTGCTCCAGTACAGAGATTTAGAATGACAGGTGAACTCACACAAACAGGATATCTGCATCACTTGATATTGCCTCAAAGAGATGACTGGGTATTTCCAGCTAACACAGTGAGAACCTATAAACCCATAAACTGGGTCCTTGTAAAGTCCTCGCAAAGCCAATGGAAATACACAGGTGTCCCGAACCCCCTGACTGTATCATGCGGTGAAGGCACTCTAAGCCAGCTTGGATGAGGAAAAAATGGTCAGTGGTCAGTGACCTGTCCCTCATGCTTCAGTGGTGGGGATAACTGTGCAACTTCCTGCACCTTCCATTACTGCCTCCTCCAGCCATCGCTGCCGTGACACCTTGGACTCCTGACCTATTACGGCAAGCGGACCACCCGTTTATATTGGGTCACTAACCCAAAACCCAGCAGGGGGGTTTACATAACAGACTGGATCTGGCTGTCTATTTTCTGATAGGAAAGGTTTGCTCTTATAACCCCAGACCACTTAGAACATGTAACATTTCTACATGACTGCAAATTGACAGAAGAGCATAGCTCTCAAGATGAGGAAGACCAATTTGAGAAACAATTCCTCCATAGTTCCTCAATGCAATACATAATGACAAAGCGTAAAAACACCACATAAAGAACATGCAATACATGATATAATCCAGGAGCTGATTAAACCTCCCCCACCACACAAAAAATCCTACCAACTCTTCAATTTTGGATTGTCCTTCTTCTCTAATGTTATAAGACCAACCAGTTGTCATTATTGAGTTGTGTAGTGTTATTGCACATGGTCAGCAATTTGGTAAACAGAAATAGGAAGTGTCACAGAGTGTTGGTTTAGGATATAATATGACAAGTATGACATGACAGAAGAAAATAAAATTATTACTGAGGTATATTGTAATTTTCCCACATGTGGAAAATACTGTGCTCCATTAGATTCAATTTCTAATTTAAAGTCTCCATGGTGATGGATGACAAAGGAAATTTACTTGCGCGTTCTCAAGTGCAGATGAAAAATAAAGTTATGAAAGGATACAGTACAGTACAGCTCATGAGATCAACTGAAATTTGATTGCGGATCTAACATTTATTGCAGATGGCAAAATGCTGAAATTTAAAGTAAATGTAATGCAATGGCCAAACAGGAGAAACCAAAATATCACAATAACTGTGATATAGAAAAGTATCATAGGATAAATACCTGTGATAAAATTAAGCTTACTGCAAAAGCCAAATATACCAAGTCTCATGTCAATTTCACCTGTACTTAATAAGATGATTTTTCAAAAGGTTAATAAGCACTTAATCTAATTATCATTGCAGTGTTTTTACAGTACCCATTTGTGAATGTGTGTAGCATTTCTTTTCTTTTTTTTAAAGCATTTTTAAGTCTGATCCAATCAGGTTTCTCCCAGGAGGTGACATAATGCAACACATTTTTGATATGGTTGCAATGAATATATTCTGAAAAGTTTGATATGCATTCAGGAATATGCTGTGTAGTCCATGACATAACAGCATCATGACATGATACTGAAAGTCAGTTTTACAGCATACTTAACATACTTTTTACGCTCATGAATGCATTGTGAGTGCTTTATGAAGATAGCGTTAATCTAAATCTTTACCCAACAATCTCTGTTTGCACTTATATTAATTAACACTTGCCTCCCCTATGTATTAAAAGGCGGGTGCAATTTCCTTCACCATAATTTCTTAGTAAATCGTAGAGTTAATTAGAGTAACCATTATTAACATTTTCCCCTACCAATATTTAGTTCTTTCCCAAAGGAATGACATTAACATATTGATTTGCATGTACCAGTTAAAATCTGGTTCACAACTCTCCTACATTTAAGACACGCAAATGTGTCTATAAATATGCCTCTGTAAGTTTTTGTTGTTAATGGTGGCACTTTTACACATATGCAAATGGTCACAAGTTTTACTAAGTCTCTAAGAATGATTGACATGTTTTTTTTTTTCCTATAGAAATAAATGAACGCTTTTTGGAGCATTATCACAATATATGTTACCTTAATGCTCAGTTCAATGCTCAGCTGTTACTATGTTTAGGCTGTAACAAAGAGTTACCAGTATAGCGACATGCTAGGTTAAAAAAAAAAACCAATGCAAAAAGATTTGCATAGAGAAAGACAGAATGTGAAATCAGAGTACAGTACAGCTGTTCCACAGTCACATTCCATGACCTCCTGTTAGATAATATCTATGTCACAATGATGTAAAACACTAGGATATACAGGGAAGTGACAAATTAAAGGAAAAACCAACATAAAGTGTTGGGCCACGAGCTAGCAGCACAGCTTCAATGCACCTTGGCATAGATTCTACAAGTCTCTGGAACTCTCCTGGAGGGATGGAACACCATTCTTCCAAAAGCTATTCCCCTCATTTGGTGTTTTGATGATGGTGGTGGAGAGCGCTGTCTAAAACATCAGTCCAAAATCTCCCATAGGTGTTCAATTGGGTTGAGATCTGGTGACTGCCAAGGCCATAGCATATGATTTGCATCATTATCACTGTAGTGGTCACGCATTCAGGCCTGTACCGTTCTCTTGGTGTATGCCCCACATGCATTCACACACTTGTTGAGAATATAGTGAAGGATGACTCATTTGACTATGTAACTTTTTTCCACATCTCTGTAGACCAGTGCCTATTGTTTTTGCACCACTGACCTTTGTATTCACCTTTGCAACGAGGGATTTATGCATTGCAACCCTACTATAATATCCCTCTCTATGTAGTTGTTGATGGACTGTTCTTGCTGACAGTCTGATCACGTCCTGCATTGCCATTCTTTCACCTCAGAAAGAGTTGCTCTTCTTTTTTTCCTTACAAATCACACTAATGCACAAGCATCACAGTCATCAAATGTGAGCTTTTGACCACAATTTTCAACCCTATTTACTGGTGTCTTTCAAATAAATCCCGATGTAGATGTCACTTCAGTCACTGATCCTATTGGAACACTAGCCAGTTGAGCAATCTTTGTGACTGAAGCTCCTGCCATCCATGCCCCAATAATGAACCCTCTTTCAAAGTCACTTAGATCTTTTCCTTTTGCCACCATGATCCACAATCGAGGTCAACTGGACCTGCTCAGCATTTTCATACATGCCAAAGAGGATGTTAATTGATGGATGTTAATCAGGCAGTACACCTGTACAGAAGCATCTGCACTCGTTATGTTTCTGTTGTAGTCTGTATTTCCGGTCACTTGTCTCCCCAGTACTGTCTCTGTGTCTGTGTTCCCTGAGCTGCTTCACTCCCCTGTACTTGTGTGATTTCACTATTCGGGTGGTTCCGGGTTTTCGTGGTTTCCCCCCTTCTTTCCAGTCTCGCTTTACTTCCTGCTTATTTCTAGTTTTACTAATTTCTACTAATCCCTACTAACTTATAGATTGTAAAGTACTAACCTCACTAATATACTAACATGTGAATATTACTAATGGACTAACACACACTAGTTTTGGGTTTTTGATAGTTTAGATCACTATACTAATACATTAACCAGTCTCCCCTTTTCCATGCTGCGCTGTAGCTCCGCCCCTTTTCTTTCTAGCCTGCTCTAACGCTGAGTTCTGCAATTGCCTGCACCTGTCTCTTGCTCTAACTGCACCTCTCTCTCTCTGCACGTGTTTACCTGCTTCACCCAGGCCGTCTATTATCATTGTTGTCTATGTGATTCCAGTCCGCGTTTTGTCAGTCCCCTGTCATTGAATTAGTTTTCCTAATGTTCTTCACCTGGATGTTGTTTGTTACTCCTCCCTCACTCACTTAACCCCTCCTTGATTGTTACCTTCCCCAGTGTATAAATGTCAGTCTTTTCCACCTGTTCAATGTCAGAACGTTGATCATATTCATTGTGCCGATTATTTGTAAGCCTTTGTCTATTGAGATTCCTGCGACACCCCTTTGCCCGACTTCGAGTTTGCCTGCCCCTTTTGGTTTTGTTTGCTTCTGGTTTGACCTTCGCTTTGCCTTGACTTCTCTTTTGCCTGTCCCTTTGTACCTTCGCAATTCTGATCTCCTGGTTTTTGATTTTTTGCCTGTCTTTTCACTATTCTTTTGGAAACTCGATTTGGCACCGTCCTCTCTCTGACTACCTGGCTTCGAACCTCGGACTGATTAAAGACAACGTTTTTTGGATTTCCCTGGTCTGCGTGTGGGTTCTTACACAGAACATCACAGTTTCTCTACTCATTTATTTAGGTTTTTCCTTTAATTTGTCACCCGTCTGTGCATTTGGTGCTCTATTTAACTGATGGTATGACATTAGGTTTTTCTACCTTAGGAAGTGAAATTAGGAGACCATCTGTGGCACTTGTGCGGTAATAGATTCGTTTTTTTACCCACTATCTCACCCAGTCACTGCCATCTTATACATGATGCATTGTTTAGTTGTTTTGTACTGTTGGTTGACCCCACACGCAAGCTAGGCTTTATTACGACACATGAGTCTTCCTGTCTAGCTTCCCTTTACTCTCTTTCTCCTTCCATACCCGTCAACTCCCAGTGTCTCTCCATCCTGTAACACAGGCCTAGTGGAGCAACCGCACCCCTGTGTGACGACAGCCGTGTCCTTTTCCACGAGTGACGCCTGGGAGGGAGATCATCCTGGCTGATAACCTGGGCTGGCTCTCATGGAGCTCTTTCCTTTAAGGAACACACACTCCCTCTCTCTCACACACACACACACACACACACACACTCGGTGCCACAGCTCTTGTAGCTTAACTGATGACAGGCGTACCTTGTTGAGAAGCAGAAGCACCAGCTCATGAGAAACTGATGACAACAGGGAAAAAGCTTGGAAGGTAGACAGCCAAAGCAGATGAAAGAGGCTTTTGTTGTGGGGCAAATGGGTATCGGCCCCATTGTCGATGCTTCATGGGCTTGTGGACGTTTTCTCTGGGTGCGATGAGAGAATCACAGTTCAGAGCTGATTAACGTGCCTGATCAGTGAAAGGTTAAGCCATGGAACTCAGTGGATTGGTCTGTGTAACATGGAGAAGTATAAGGGTAATTGAACACACCACCTGGGGAAGAGAAGATCAATGCTGAACTCTCTAGATGTAGGTATGGCTTTGTGGACACTAAGTGGATTCTGTGGCTTTATTAATGAGTGTCAAACAGAAACAAGGATGGACAAATAGATGCATGTCCACACTTAGATACTTGCTTCACTCTGAGTAGCAGAACAATGAGGGCAAGGCTGGCATCTTCACAAGGGACTGGTTGCCATGGAATCATACCAATGAAACAGAAAATGCATCCTGGTTACTCCGTTTGTATATCACGCACAATGATTATACTGTACATTGTAAAGACCATTAGAGATGACCAAACATAATAAGTCTCTTGGGGGTTTCACCTTGCCATTCCTCTGAAAAAAATTATTCACTGCTAGTGCTAATGGTGAATAATTATTATCATGTAACACTACACAATGTCACATTTTAATTATTAATTATATTACTCAATATGTCACAACTAATAGCACATTACACATGTAACACTATATGAAGAAGGATATGTAGATACATTTATGTATGTATTCTGTTAACGTTAAGGGATAACTCACCTCATTGGAATCACACAAGACTGCTATTTGGACCAAGATTATGGATCAACTGCTGCATAAATTGTTAAGAAGCAAGAATGCACTGGTGAGTTCAGCAATAGCAAACAACCACAGAGACCACTGTAGTAGATGACCAATGCTATCAATTGCGAAAACCCCTTTCAACAGTCAAACAGATCAAGACCACTCTCTGGGATTTAGGTATAGATGTATCAAAGACTAAAATAAAGAGAAGATGCCACCAGCATAAGTTAAGAGGGTTCACTGCAAGATGCAAACCACTCATAAACCCAAAGAACAGAATGAAAAAGCACATAAAAGCTGTACAGATCTGAAACAAATGCTTATAAACATAATGGAAAGATAAAAGTGTGGAGAAAGAAAGGTACTGCTGAAGATCCAAAGCACCCCCCCCTCCCAGCATCTGTGAAACTTCTTGAAGGTTGTGTTATGGCTTCAGCATGTATGGATGCCACTGGACCAGGCTCACATGGCATTACTGATGCTGTGACTGCTGAGTTGGATTAATTCTGAAGTGCATATGAATATCTTATCTGCTGAGATCCAACCAAATGCCTCAAAACTCATTGGATGGTGCTTCACCTTGCTGGAGGACAATGAGCCTAAATACACTGCTAGAGCAGCAAAAGAGTTTTTGTGGGCCAAAAAATAGAATTGATAGTTAAGGCACTCACCTGACCTGAATCCAGTTGAACAAGTGTTTCACAAGTTGCAAAAAGAACCCAAAAAAAACTGGAACTGAAGATGGCTGCAGTACAGGCCTGGCAGACCCACACGAGGGACGATATCCGGCATCTGGTGATGTCTGTGGGTTAAACGCAAAGGGATTGCAACCAAGTATGTAAAACTGAGTAAATATGATGACTTTATGATGATTATGTTAATTTGTCCAATTACTTTTGGACCCCTAAAATGGGATTATGTTTAAGAAGGGCTGTAATTTCTACTTGGACCACTGGATATAGATGGAAAAACCCTTCAATTAAAGCTGACTCTGCATTTCATATTCATTTTTCCATTTCAAATCCAACATTCAACCTGCTGGAATACACAGCAAAAATAACAAATGTGTCACCATCCAAATACTTATGGATTGCATTATATAAAACATGTGCTAGGCCACAGCTAGGTAAAAAATAAATGCAAATACAAGAGAGACAGAATGTGAAATCAGTGTATAGTACAACTGTTTCAGTCACATTCCACATGACCTTTGGATAGACGATATCTAAGTCACAATGGTGTAAAACAACATCTAGGATATACTATACATATTCTATGCTTTTGACTGCCTTTGTAGTGGTTTGTAAACATAATGACCAGTTGTACCAATGAAAGTCAAGGAAGACATTATGAGGCTGAGCAATATGAAAGGCTGAGCAAAACAAAAATATGAGTCAGAGACATAGGCAAAACCTTAGGTTTACCAAAATCAACTGTGTTTGGGGTTGTTTTTGCATTATGGTGAGAATTCTTTGGTCATCAGAAGAGGTCTTTGTTGGCCTACCGGGCCCTTTGTGGTTACTCTGATTTTTAAGATTTAGCATAATGGCTTCCTTGACTTTCATTGGCTCAACTCTGGTCCTAATGCTGACAAATGCTCATAACAGATGCCAAAGGCATTCAAAAGCCTAGAATTAAGACTAGACACGGAAAGCTCATTTATACCTGCAATACAGAAGCAACCAAACACACCTGAGTAATCAGAAACACTGAAATGAAGCATTGAAATCTGCATTGCGATTTTGTCTGATTGCTTGAGAAGTGGTGCCATAGTGCGACCGGGTTTTGCTACTCAAACCTATTCATGACTCAGACAGCTATATGACTACAACGTACTCCCAAAAACCTCCGCCTACTATTGCAGGCTTTGCTCAGCCAAAGGCTTGTTCTGTGGGGCTGCAGCTGGATACTATTGGAGTCATTTCACAACATCAGGGCCAAGTTACATGAAATAATTCAGTTAAAATAAATGTTTGCATAATTTGTGCATGCTAAGAGCCAGTATTGTTTGTAGTAACTTGGCCTCATTTTGATATCAGCACAGGCCTAGATTTAGCAAGTTTTAATCAATGACTTAAAAATGGTGCCTTTAATGCATGAGTAACAAGGCATTTTTGTACATGGAACATGTTCTTTGTTGAGATTTTTATATTCAAGGCCCAGGGTCACTGCAGGAAAGTTCCATGAGCTATGTCACTGGCGCCATCTGCTGATAGTTTTCTGAATAAAATCCCAGTTGCCTATAAAGACTGTAACCCCAGGCAAGTGTCCTAGCCTCATGACTTTCAATGAAGCACATCATTTCTGGAGTTAAAAAAATAAGATGCGTTAAGCAGTGATACAAAACAAGCACAAATCAGATCATATTGCCCAAAACTATTGTTTATAGTTTCAGTCTGCATAAAATATTTTGTATCATTCACTGCAGCTTTAGTTCATAATTTGTTTTTATACGTGCATGGTACTTTAAAATGAATGATAATTTTCATTAGCAGAATGCATTTTCCCCTGATTGATTCAATGAAATGCACTTTGAAGCCAAAACAAACCTTAGTTTCTTAATCCATCACCAAATCTCAGAAATATCTGCTTTGCTCACTTTACGCCAATATTGCATTAGAAGCGAGATGTTCTTGCCAATGAAAATTAGTCTTTTCCCTGTGATTTATATCATGGGTTATCTCATTGTTTGGCCATTACAAAACATAACTGAATTATTCATTTATTGTGTGGAATGCTCTAACCCAACAATATTTTTACGGTAAATTCTGCAAACCAAATGCCCAAATTATTTGTGAGAACATGGGACATGGCAACATAATTGAATTGCTTTATTTATAAAATGTTTCATAAATACAGTTAAATGATATTCTGCAATTCACCATTTTTCTCTGTCATATAGCATTGATTATATTAATACAGTGGGATACAGGCAGATAGATTTGGTAAGGTTTTAGAACATTCCATTCTCAAGGCGCCCTCTTGTGGTAACATAAATTGTCTACAGAAAACATGATTAACATTTCTTATTTCCAGTCGTTTAGATCCTGATACCTTGATTTCTGTTTACTTATTTATTATGACATACGGTGCACAATACCTGATGAAATTAAGGAAACCCTAAACACTCCCTTTTTTTTTGTCATCAATTATTTTTTTGCGAAAGCACAAAAGACTAATAATTTTTTTAACCCACTGGTGATATCCCACATCATCACAGTGATATTTAAAAGAGCCCAAATATGTCAAAATATAGGCAGAGTTTCCAATGCAGATGAGCTTCAGGCTCCTATTATTTTGACTTTAGTGTCATGAATTTGTTTAGTAGCTCCATATAGATAACATAAAGGTTATTGCATTCCAGTGATGTTTAGAGGAAGAATGCATAGCTGCCCATTGTGCAGGTATAATCTTCTTGATTTCTGTGAACCCAGACAGCCAGATATATGTCCGATGCATGAGTAGCTCAAGAGTGTTGTGCTACTCGTGCCAAGTCAAGTCATCATGCACGTCACAGAGGACTCAACACACTATACACTTAAAAACAAAATAAAAGATTTAATTTTTTTTAAAATTTTCAACCAGGAAATGAAATCAGTCATGGTGTGTCATAAGAGAGTAAAAAAGGGTTAGTCTTTAGTGCTGCTTTAAAAATGCTAAGAGAACTTACATGTCTGATTGATGTGGGAAGAGGTAGTGGCCATGGTATTGGAATGTTCTGCCCCCAGGTGATTTTTTAAATACCTTGGAAGTGATAAAAATCCTGAATCGTGGGAGTGCAGGGTGCATGGTGTAACAAAGCAATGCTTTATATATTAACAGAAGTGTTTTAAAATCTGCTCTTGATTACATTGCCAACCAGTAGATGGAAGGCAGAATGAGAATTTATGTTAGGATTCTGGCTACAGCAGAATTGTATTAAGGTGTATTAAGTAGAACAGAGAAAAGGACATTGTTATAATCTAATCTGGAAGATACAAATGCATGTATGAACATTTCGGCATCTGCCATTAAGATTGGTCGGATTTTAGCAATGCTGCGGAAATGAAAAAATTACGTCTTAGACACGGCCTTAACGTGAGTCTAAAGTGAGAGGGACGGATCAAAGGTCACACCAAGATTGACTGTAGGGCTGTTTGATATCTTACAGCCATTAAGATTGAAGGTCAAATTTGCAAAGAGATGCCTGTGTTTGGCTGGTCTAACAGTTAGCAGCTCAAATTGATCAGCATCAGAAAATTCACAGACAGCCATGCTTTCATTTCTGCCGAGCAGGCTTCTTAGTTTAAAGGTTGGGAGGAGTAATCAGCATTTATGGGAATACGCATGTCACAATCCAGCTCAGGGGTGGGTTTCTTCCTTCAGTCCAAAGACATGCAGGTAGGCTGATTGGAGACCCGAAATTGCCCATAGGTATGAGTGTGTGAGTGAATGGTGTGTGTGCCCTGCGATAGATTGGCAGCCTGTCCAGGGTGTATTCCTGCCTCTCGCGCAATGCACGCTGGGATAGGCTCCAGCACCCCGCATGACCCTGCTCAGGATAAGTGGGTATAAATGATGGATGGATGGGTTTATAGGCTTTCTTTGTACAATAGTCTGTAATCATGTCAAACTATATGCTGGGCAGAGCCCTGCTGGCGGTTCTGATGTCTACCTTGACCTACTTTCCCTGTTGCCTAAGTCGTACAACCCAGCACCCCAGAGGGTGAGAGAGGGCCTGTAAAAAAATCGTGCACAGGGGCCCATCATAACTAGCTTCTGTCACTGCTACTAGCCTTTTTTTTTTACCAGGCACAGTAACTTTCTTGATGTTCCAGAGTTTGAACTGGCCACTGTACAATGATGACATGCACAGAACACAAATTAAATACATTATCTTAAGAATGCTAGACAAAAAGCATGACGTGTTCTTTTCCACTTTTCATTAAGATTGAGCGTTTTTCTTTTTAATCGTACAATGCTACCAATGGCTGTGTAAATATTATGATCAATAAACAACACAAATGTCATCCCAATATCTGCATTTATAGAATGTGCATTGAATAGGTTGACCCCCAAAATCTCTGTCTGCCCCCCCCCCCCCCCCCCCCCCCCAATCACAGCAGTCTAGATCCGGGACTGCAGCCGAGTATCATCAGCATAAAGATTAAATTTGATGACATACTTCCACATAAATGGAAATTAATCAGGGACCTGGAACTTATCCCCGAAGTAAACAGAATGTTTGTTTAGCAGAATCAAAAATAACATTGTTGGAGATCACAATCCTGCGTAGTAAACATAAACAGATCCATGCAAAGGCTGACCCTTGGACTCAAAAATTATTTTAACATTCCTGAAGAATTTGTGACCCACAGTGTCAAAGGCTGCGCTCAGGTCTCATAATAGTAATACTGTGGATGAGTCAAAATTAGCAGCCATTAAAAGGTCATTTGCCATATAGGTCAGAGGGGTCTCTGTGAAAAGACCTGAAACCAGCCTGAAATTCATCAAAGATTGTTAGAGTTAATTAGAGAGGTGATTTTGTAGGGTCCTTTTCAGTATTTTGAATAGAAAAGGAAGGTGTGAAATTGGTCTGTAAATATTATGAACGTTCAGATTAAGATCTGTTTTTTAATGCAATGGAGTAGCGGAGGAACCAAAACGGTGGAAAGGAACAAAATTATGTTAAGCGTTGGGGTTGCTAAGATTGGGAGCAGCTCTTTAAATAGTTTAATACAGATAACATCAAACACATAGGTAGTCGATTTAGAGGCAATTACTAAATTTGTGAAGGTCTCAAAAGAGAACATCTTGAAATAAGACTGGAACTGGCGTCTGAAAGGGGAAATTACAAGGTGACTGGATCCCTGAGTCACTGGCTGGGCTATGCGGGTGGTCTTATTTCTAATTCAGTTGACCTTTTATGAAGAAAAAAAAATTAAATCATTTGCACTAAATGGAATGCTTTGAGAAGGAGAATATTTTTGTGTAAGTTTAGCAACAGTGTCAGATAGGAACCTCGGATCATTTTTATTGGAATTAAACAGGTGTGAGAAGCATGCGGTCTTGGCAGTTGAGAGAGTGTTTGTAATTTGACAGGCTATTGTCCCAAGCAAGATGATAAGCTTCTAAATTTGTCACACAACACATGCGCTCAAGCCTTCTCCATCTCTGTTCACATGCGCGTGTGGTGTCATTGTACCACGGTCCCATGCCGTTACAACTACGATTTCTGATGGAGAGCAAGGAATTTATTGTGCTAAATGTCAGACAGTGTGGTTGAACCATGCAGCAAAAAGAGCATTCACGAACATGCGTATGAAGATGTGCTTCTGTACACAAGGGACAAAATCCAGATAGGTGGAAGGACCATCTCCCCTGTGCTAGGCATTTATTGTACATGACGTAATAATGTATGGGCTGATGGATTGGATTTTTTGAAGAACTAAACACATTATTCCAGAAACTGTCGGAAGCATTGTAAGCAATTGTGTTCAGAAAATAAATAAAATAGAATAGAATATAATATTATAGAATAGAATATCTTTATTTTCCCAGGAGGAACTTACAGTGAAGTGGCCGGTATACCAAAAATGTAATAAACAATTACAGAAATTGCATTTAGAGTTTCCTAAATTACATTATGATTATTACAAAGGAGATATTAAGAATTCTATTTATAATATCCATAAATAAATTACATAAAATTTCTATGAATGACTTAAAATCAGGAAATACTAAAATACATTTTGGACTATACTAAAAAAGAAAATTTAAATAAACATTAAAATTAAGTTGTGTTGTGTCATTGATGAGGCAAACGGATGCTGACACAAAGCTGTTGAGTGCTTTCCTTGTTATAAAGGATTGGGACTTCCGTCTTCTTCCTGATGACAAGATCTCAAACTGCTGGCTCTGGGGATATGAGGGAAGGACCACTGTACTTTCTCCTTTCTTGACTGTCCACTCCATGTAAAGCTGTTTCATAGTTCTTTGTTTTCTCCCTATTACTCAGTAATGTCATCCTCCCCCAACGTATTTTGGTGTAAAATGTGTGCACTACTGATTAATTGGCATTCTGTTTCCTGAGTTTGTGAAGGAAGAATGGTCAAAGGTCAGTTGTCCCAGGGGGATAATGTTCTTCTGAATTCCATTTGCTTTGTTTTTTGCACATTTAAATCTAAAAAGAATTTTCATCACACCATTGTTGGAACTAATTGGAGTGTTTCCTCAGGGGCTGATGGTGTCCACAATCACTGTGTCACCTGAATACCTAAGAAAGGTATCTCAGGGCATTTGCACTGACAGTCATCTGTGTAGAGTAAAATAATTCAGGACAGACACTGAGCCTTGAGGTGACACACTGAGGTATTTTTGTCAAGAAGGACAATAATAATAATAATAATAATAATAATAATAATAATAATAATAATAATTTCACATAGATTGAATTAAAAGAGGCTTGTGACCATTTTATTCCTCAAGATATATTTAGGCCTGCAAGAAAAAGATAGATTGACTGCTAATGGACCAATTCTCATGGTCTTTAAATCTAGAAATTTGTACAGGCCATTATCCCCAATGATGTTAGCATAGGGGTGCACATCTCTTTTCTAGCATTTATTATCAAAATCTGAGAACATAACTGCCAATAACACTGAACGTTAACATCGTTGAAGTGTAATGCAAAATCACAAGTAGATGCAAAATAATGGAGTCATAGCCTCATTTACAGTGTTTCAAGGGAATGGCTAAATGGCTAGTAAGTGAAAGGAAACACCATGTATTTTTTGGTCACCAAGCAAAAAGGACCAATAATAAAACTTAATACTGGGCATGGATAAACCACCAGCTGATATTCCACATTGAAGTGAGGATGATTTCACATGGGGTTGCTCTCCTTGCATTTTGACAATAAGGAATTAGGTTTGTCCCAGTATCCCTGTGTCAGAAAAAAAAATGATCCCATGGCAATGTCTGCTTTAATGATGGTGATACACGGTGATACACGTGATATATTGATTTGGTTTCTGGTTAAAAATTGCTTGCTTTTTTTGTCATTTCATGTGTAAAGTTAAAGCCTTTCTTTTCTAGCACAATGGAGGAAGGTATTTGGGACTGCAGTCTCTGGCAATCACAAACAAGAGTATATCATCAAAACAGAGAGGTACGTGATGCTGAGTCTTGTGTAATTCGATGTAGGGGCATGTACTCGGATTACTGTACCGCCCAAGCTACTGTTTTCAGGGACAAAGCCAAAATAAAAGTGAAAGTGGGCAAAAGTGCTGTGTACTGTGGAATATGGGAAACAATAAAGAGCAGTTACAATCAGTAAGCACTACTGCAGACAGATCAGCCCACGGGACTTTGATCAAACTTATGAACTCCGGAGCAAGAGCCAAGCCCTCCAACAAAATCCAAAGGTACACCACTCCACGTGAACAAAGCCTTTCTCAGCATCAGATGGTAGGGCAGCACTGGGAGAGGAAGTATTCCAGAAGGTAAGTTATGTGAAGAAGCAAACCAGTTTTGCCATATGGGTTTCAATGTGCTGAGCCAATGCCTTCCATATAACTTTTCATCATAATTTATCAGGGAAAGTACCTTCATTACAATCTTTATGTTTCTTAAGCAATAAAGATTTAATTCAAATGTTTGCATCACAAGTGAATCTGTGAGTCTGTGACAATAGAAATTTGTATAATTTCAAGTAGAAAATATGCCCCAGAAAGGCAAGTAAACTGCAGAAGGTACACCACCCCAACATGGCAATGTTTATGTTTTTGAAGACAAAATTAATTAATCTAATGACAGGGACATGACAGTTTCCACAGACTATTCTAAGGAGGACTGAGGTAGCTGCAACTGCTGAAAAAATCCCAAGGCATTGACTGTATACTGTTAAAGGGGCTTTTGCAAAATAATTCATTGTTGGGAGAAGCCAATACAATTCATACTAGGAACTCTTGTCAATTTGGACCCATCCTAATCCTAGCAGGATGATATCACATAACTACTGTATGACTTAAGACTTACATTGTAAACCCACAGGGCCCAGTCTGTGCTCCTGCCATATTTATGTTTTCAAAAACAGAAGGTACACTAAATAATCTGTTTTCTTTAAGTTAAAATGCTTTAGCTGTCCAAAATTATAATTACATAAAAGCATATGGTCAATTACTGCAGATTAGGTGGGTTTTGAAATACTAATTGAAATAGAAGGCAGTAGGGCCACTGCATCTGCACAAGTTAGAGAAAATATTTACATAGACGATTAGAAAGGCCTGCCATCTGCCTTTCCAAACTCTGCTATGCCGACCTACAATTCTAACAATCTTAGCTAAACATCAGGTCACTTAGACTCAAGGCAACCCTGATAAAGGAACTGATATCACACTATGAACTTGATGTAATGAACCTCACTGAAACATGGCTCAAGCCTGTGGAGTGTACCACTTCCACACGCCTCTTCCCAAAGTCACCTTACCTGTCAAACCCATCAGTCCTCTGGTGAAGGTGGAGGCGTCATCATAATCTATAGATTAAATGCCATACCTAGGATTGTAGTGTGTTCTCTTCTTTCAAGGTTCTGGTCACAGGTTCTATGCAAATTCCTCAGGGACTTTAGATGACATTTCACAAAAAACCCTATCCTCTACATAGTTTTTACAACTAAATTTGGCAACTTCATATCTGACCTTGCAATCACAGCTGGAAACATTTGTGATCATTGGTGAATTTAATATTCAGGTAGAGTCTATTGTTGACACTTGATCTATATACACTTGATCTTGTACTGTCGAAACATTCACTCTCATAACCCTGTTCTGTCAGATCACTTTCTCCTGACATTTGATATTACAGTTTCAAAACCTTTACTCCTAAATTTACTTTCAGCCATTGCCTAAACCACCACTGCTGGCTCAGTTTGTCCTAATTTTGTTCGATTTTGATTCTCCTCTAGCCCTTCTGGGTTGTTTGCTGATTGGATTTCATTTTTGACCATTTACTTGTTCTATTCGACCTCAGCTCTTGTTTTGCCCCTCTGCTTGTCATATAGTGACTCTGGTTAGTTTGAGTGTTCATAGCTGGATTACATATCCTCCCATCAGGACACCATTTTGTTATTTTGCTTTATTTTCCCTTTATTATTTTTGAAAGTAAACCTGGGTGGAATTTGAAATCTCTGTTGGGGGTATGGTATTTGGACTCTTGGCCTTAGCCTACAGATTCCTTTTCCGGTTCCTCAAATATTTGTATTTGTGTTCTCATGCTCATTTACTGTTTTGTTACATCCTTGTTAACATTTTGTCTATTTAATGCCTTCTTATTGCCTTGATGTTTCTAACTTTTTTGTGCCTGTCTCATTTATTCTTATTTTACCCCTTGCGTTGTAGTGTGCTGCGACCTTGCTGTTAATTACAATTTAAACTGAAATAAACTTGAAACTTGAGACTAGAGCGAATATGTTGCTAACACTCTGAAAACAAGAAGAAAGGAAAAACACAAAAACGTAAGTGACTGTTAAGTGCAAGCATGCAGGGGGAGTGGGGCCAGGTGCTCCAAATTTGCAGAAAGGAGAGGTCTGGCTGGTGTGTGGGGTCAGTTGGTTTTTTAAAAGTTATAATGAAGCGGTCCCTAGAGCTGCCTGGCTTTTTTTCTGAAAACTGATATCATATCATTAGCCAGTTGAGGGAGATTAAAAGGGGAGTAACATGGCTGAGCCTACGGAGGTTTCAGATCAGACCTGGGTTCAGTAGGCGGTGAAGAACTGGCAGATTCTCAGGATTTTGTAAAAGGAGAATTTGTAAGCCTTGCATATAGTACCACCATGATGTAGTCAGATAGGGGCAGTGTCTTGTCCAGCACAAAGAAATACAAACAGCCAGATGAAGAGGGGGTAGTAGCGAGGGTAGTACCTAGCTGGGAAGTATAGCATCTCAAAATTAGCCAAGCTGAATCTCAGTCTGAGATATATAACGGAAAGCAGTATATTGCACTGATGGAGGGAGAGAAAAAGTTGAGCGTCACTGCTATGACAAGACAGACTATGGGAGGAAATGACAAAACCAAGCATATGGTGATAAAAGACAAGAGGACCAAGGACTAAACCATGAGGAACGCCTGTAGATAAGTTGTTTGAGGTCTCCAAACTGTGCCTCTTATATTATCTAGAAGGAACGACTATCATAGTAGAAAGCAAACCAGTTGTGCTGTGTCAAGGTATCTGCAAGGTATTCAGGGAAGATTGCAGTATGTGGTGGTAAACTGTACCAAATGCTGCAAAAGTCTCAAGCAGTTGTGACGGGATGAAAAAGCAGAGGGGAGGCAGCGATAGCTGGACAGTGCAACAGGGCCCACAGAGCTTTTTATTAGCATGGCCAAAATGTTAACATTATTACATATTTCACAATGAAACATGTTTTAGAAACAGATGTTTTCTAAATGGTATACATTAATGGTATACATTTTTAAGTAAATTATGTATGTTTTAATACTGTTTTAAGACTTTCAGATTAAATATTGAGACAATATTGTATATCGTGAAAATGTTGGCCTAGGTAATCGTACTATGAAATCGGCACATGCCTAGTGTGGATGCAGCAGTCAAATAGCTGTAGATAGCTGAGAGAATATTTAAGAGGGAGGATTTAATGGTGCCAAAAGAGAGAGTGGAAGGAGAAGTTATGGAAATTACATGTACAGTAACAGTATCAGTGGGTAGAGGAACACAGGGATGAGAGGAGAGTGCAGGGGAAAAAGATAAAGATGGTGATCAGAGTGGAGACCCCAGACTGGGAGAGGATCAGTGTATCAGGGTGATGAGGTCCATCCGGTTTCCTGCTGTGCAGGTATATGGTGGGCTGACTGGGAGGTTTCCAGATGGATGTTGAGGTCTCCTTGCAGAACGTGTTATGAATTCTCAGACACAATTTCATCACAAACTGAATAAATGTCATTGGCGAAAGCAGCGTTTTCCAAACTGTTTTATCATAAGCCATGAAGTGGAAAACGGAAGCAATATGCACATAGCCTTCTGTTTTAGAAGGGTTTAGAAGACAATATAGCATTATGCTTGCCCAAAACACAGCTAATGTCATTTCAAGGAACTGCAGCCATAGGTCCGAACATGACATCATGTCAATGTACTGCTCATCCAAAAGCCTATTGAAATTGGTGGGGCAGTCTGAATGGGCATAATTGTCCGCGAACACAAAATATTTATGAAATTCAAGGGTGTCTGCAAGCATAAACCAAGAGATGACAGCTGTCAGCACGAAGTGCTGGACTTACGTTGGTATTATTCGGATTTGGGGAAAAATAAAGTCAGCTCCATGTTGGGTTCTCATAGCCTCTATCTAACATTACATGGGCAGAGAGAGAGTGTATCTGGAACTCCGACACATAGCAGCTGCCTCGTGACGGTGAACCTATCATAAAGCTAGCTGGCATTCAAAACCCGTTTCAGAGGGTCTTAGAAAGACGTTACGTCTACACTGCGCAACCACACCATTTAAAAAGCAAGACAGTCCTAGGGAGATGAATTTGATTGACTTATGGTTTCATGCAGTTTTATTAAATAATGCAATGACAAAAGTATGGTATACATGGTATAAACTAATTGTATAGTATAAAACGATTAGGAACTATTTTTTCTTGATAGAATCATTGTTTTCATCGAATTAACGACCAGATGTTTTTGCTTAACAACGGTGCAAATAGAACTACCAACCAGAGTTTTTGCATAACGACGGTCCAAATAAAAATACCAACCAGAGTTTTCTTGACACCGGTAAAATAATGTAGCCAAACGCCCACGGAAGAATATTTCACTTTCAGGTGAATACACCTAGAAAAAAATCAATAAATATAAAAGTAACCATAGTCATTGTTGGTAGCCTATCACTAACTCTCTCTCTCTCTCGCTCTCTCTCTCTCTCTCACACACACACACACACACACACACACACACACACCAACAAACTTTGAGCCACGTTGTGCTGCAAAACATTTAACGGGTTAGGGGTAGGGTTACAGCTAGGCATAGGGTTAGGTTTAGGGTTAGTGTTAGAGCTAGGTTTAGGGTTAGGGTAAGACCTAGGGTTTGGGTTAGGGATACAGGTAAGGATATGGTTAGGGTTACAGATAGTTTTACGGTTATGGTTACAGCTCAGGTTAGGGTTAGGATTAGAGCTAGGGTTAGGTTTAGGGTTAGGAGTTAGCAAAACTAGGTTAGGGTTAGGGTGTCAGTAGGGTTAGGGTTAGGTTAGGGTCAGCTGTGGTAGTTAGGTTGTAGAGATAGGTTTAGGTAGAGGGCTAAAGCTAGGTTAGGTTAGGACATAGGTTAGTTAGGTTACAGCTAGGTTAGGGTTAGAGTGCATGTGTCTGTGCACACCATTAGTTCTCTTCAATCGATTCATTTCATTGTGTTGATGGCTAAGTAAAATGCCCGTTGTTTGCACGTTCCGTCATCTTCCAAACAGATACACAGACAGATAATTTTGTTGGTTGAACAGATACAGATACAAATAATGATGTCTCTGCACACCCCTACTAGCTACCTGCTACAGCTCACATGAAGTTTAAAACTTTGGCGAAGGCTACTTGGCAACAAATGACACAATACATGTGTCTTGGATGACAAAAAAAAAACATGTTGAAGTGAAAATATTTTAAAATAATATTTATTTTATTTTGATGTCTTCTACACAGAACAACGGGTTTCCGCACAGCATAGAAAGTACCTTTCTTTAGATTAAGACCAGAGACTCGCATACTGGGGACAAAAATGAATTTCCGGGGTCTTAGTATACTGTAAGTAATGGATGAAATCTGTATGTATTTTGATTCTTGTTTAGCACACTGAACATGCACTAGTGCCTTAGTGATGTTGCATCTTTCTAGGCTGAGAATGTTGTTAATGAGGTCTGGCACCATTGCTCATATTAATAAGGTGAATGCATTACTGTAAGGCTCTCTGGATATGTGCCAGAGCCTCAGTCTGCTTCTATACAGGCTGCTGTGCCCCAAATACAGATTGCATATGAGTGTGCCCCATTCCAGTTTACCCTGGCTCCACTCTCAAATTCCAGTAGCTCACCCCTCTCATTGTTCTCATTCTCACTCTTTCACAGACCTGAAGCTTTCACAACTCTGGGGCTCTCAGAATTCATATGACTGCTTGGAGAAGTACTCTCACCACAGCACATAGCTGAGAGCTGGGTGCTGCCGACTCGGAGTGTGGTGGCCACTCGCCATGTTGTGACTGAGCCCATTTCATCCCACGTTGAATATAATACACACCAAGTGCTGTGTTAGTGAAACAGCAAAGGAACTGAACTTTCCTGGACAATGAAAGGGACCTTTCAGAAGATTAAATGACATTGAAGGACTCCACCCTGTTTGCTAGAAAAGCCCACACATTGCAACTTCATGACTGCATGCTCCCACGTGCCCCCCAGCCACCACAAAAGGTAACAATGCACTTGGAAGAATTTCAGTCTTAAGGTGGTTTTCTCATTTCTCCTTATCTAACACTCTTCAAACTTTATCCATAAATAATAACCATCTTAACACCAGAAAGGCCAGAACCGACGCCATCAGATGTTTGGACTTTAAAATGCAAATTGCTCCAATACCACAAATGTAATACCCTCGTTCCATGACTTTTCCTAAATAGTTGGGATTAAAATAACTGCACGGTTAGAATTCTAAAAAATCGACTGATGAAAGAAAAACAGGCATTTTGTGCCATTCACAATATAGGTGACAGGTGCTGATACCCAGGTGTGAATGGGTTGCTCTCTCCTCCGGCACGCTATTCAGCAGCTGAATGACTGAAAGTGTCTTTGATATGAATTGTTGAGTCAAGTGCTATTGAAAATAATTTTGCATATATAATAAGTAATGTTTCAAAATGTTATTGGTCAAACATTTAGTTATGTAATAATTTTTTAAAATACAATACATTTTGTAGCACACCACAGTGCTTTCTGTTTCAAGTGTAAATGCAGGTGTCCCAAACTCTTGTCAACTAAGCATAAACCCTCACTTGTTCTTTGGTAAACTACACAGGAGTTTTTTGTTGTTGTTCTTGTAGCATTGCCATTCTTTCCACAGCTAAACAGGCCCGTTTTGTTCAGTGACTGGGATGGTATTGGCTCATTGCCATTTTCCAAATTTCAGCCATTGAACTCTTTAGCTTTTTCAGCCGTCCCAGTGAGCAAAAGCCAGAATCTAGACATCTAGAGGGGTAGAGAGAACTAGGTTGAGAGAATGTTTACCATAAACTGATTAAGTTAACCCTAGTATAGCTCAGGTTTTCCCTGGATATAGCCCAGCTATGTCCTTAACGGCTAGAGGAATTTCACTTTTCAACAAATGTAGCAAAGTTTTCACCTGAACGCCAAGATGGCATTTCACTAACTTCACAACAAAAATGTTCTCTGGGTTCTTTCCCTAATCAGTTGACTGTTCATCTGCTCAGTTTGAGTGGCAGCCTGAGCTAGGCAGTGTATTGCAAAGACAATTAACATGTGGGAATGACTCTGAAGGTAAAATAGTGTCTTATTGTTTTGTTCCAACACCTCAGTCAAAACAGAACTATGAATGTTAAGTTCCTGGTCAACAGTTAGAGAATCAGTCAAATTATGATAACTGAAGGGATGAAATGGGAAAGGTTGTACTGTACCACTATCAAAACTGGTAAGACAAGGCACATTGAGATGCAGTTTAGGTGGACTACCTAGAATCCCCCAGTTATGTACAGCCTATTAGGACTACTATTGACCAGCCGATGTGACAGTGTAACTGCCCAGTGAGCAAAAGCCAGAATCTAGACGTCTAGAGGGGTGGAACTCTAGGTCAAGAGATGCTTTGATATAAACAGATATAGTTAACCCCAATTGAGCTCAGGTATCTCCAGATATAGCCTGGTTATGTCCTAGTCAGCTAGAAAACTTTTCAACCAAATGTAGCCAGGCTTTCACCTGAGTGCCAAGATGGCATTCCATTGACTTTTCACAACGTAAATGTTCACTGGGTGAGCAAACATGTGCATTATTAGAAAGTACATTTTTTCAATAATGGAAAATTCATTACGTAAATTCATTATGGATTCCATCAGGATGAGCAAATGGTACTTAAGTCGTAATGAAATTACTGATAAATTGAGATGGCAGGTATGCCATCCACCGTGTCTTGGCGGGGCATGCCCCATACCTATACAGCACAGAGAGTTTGGCATTTTTCAGGGTTTCCTACAGAAATAACCACAATGACCACAGACTCTCAGCCCTTAAGAACTTCTGTACCTTCTGACCTCGTGTAACCATACAGAATTCATATACAACTTCAAACAATAAAGCCCCAAACTTATGCTTCTTTTTCTTCTTCTTTTTCCTGCCTGAAATGCTCCTAGCCCACAAAGAATATGTCTCCCCATTGGTCTTTTTTACATACATCAACCAATAAAAACATCAGATACACACACAAAATTAACATGCATACAAGTTCGCACTTGGGTTATTTACTGTTTTTTTTCTCCTCCTTCCTGCCGATTACATCATCACAAATGCTGTAGTACCACACTCAATAATTCTCCCCACTGGAAATGAAGCTATCAATACCAACATCTGATCTTGAACATAGCCAACTGCAGGATACTCGGATACACAGGAAACTTCCACATATAAGGAAGTGTAGATGTGATGCTATTTCAGTCCAGATCTTTGTGGTTGCTATCTTTATTTTGTGTGGAAGCTAGCTTGCTTGTTAACTAATAGTTGCCAAAAACTTAAAACTATGGCTTGTGCAGCTGCATAATCTTAGTGGGAAACTCATTTATATTTCTGAAATGCAATCTCTATTATTTCACATGCAAACTCCACATAATATCATTTGACGACTAGGGATAGATATTGTTTAGATTTTGACAATGCCTGTGCTAAAATGATAACTTTTGAAATGGTTCAGTGCCTGAACAGGTAGCCTACCTTTAAAAATACAGAGTGTCTATTTGCACCCGGGTGAGAATAGTCACATGCCAGCTATTCGGCTATTTACATCCGGCCCCCTCACCCCCCGCCCCCCGGCTCCACAAAGCCCAACAAGCTGTGGCTCTAGCCACTTACAGGTCATGCTAAATCTTTCTTTCTTTCCCCCCCTCGGCCTCACAGGTCGATGATAAGATATCTTCCTGTCTGGCTGACATCTCCACCTGGATGGCCAGCCACCACCTGAAGCTCAACCTCAACAAAACTGAGCTGCTGTTCTTCCCATACAAGACCTCCTTACTACGTGAGCTCTCAATCATGGTTGATGGCACCACAGTGACTGCCTCTCACTCTGCTAAGAGCCTGGGGGTGGTCCTGGATGACCAAGTGGACCTCAAGGAGCACATCAAGGCAACATCATGGTCCTACAGATTCCTTCTGTACAACATCAGAAGGATTCGACCATACCTGACCACGCAGTCTACCCAGCTGCTTGTCCAGGCTACGGTGACCTCCCGCCTTGATTACTGTAACTCTCTCCTTGCAAGCCTGCCAACTTGTGCCATACAGCCACTACAGATGATTCAAAACACCGCTGCCCGACTCATCTACAACCTTCCCAAATTCTCCCACGTCACTCCTCTGCTGCGATCACTCCACTGATCACCGGTCGCTGCCAGGATCCGGTTCAAAGCCCTGACCCTTGCCTACACTGCAGTCAACAGGACAGCCCCTATCTACTTGCAGGACATGATTCGATCCTATACGCCTGCTCGACCACTCCAATCTGCAGCAGCAGGGCACCTTGTACCCCCTCCAACCCGAGCAAAGGGATCACAGAGCTTCTCCATCCTAGCTCCCCAGTGGTGGAACAAACTCCCCGTCCCTCTTAAAACCTCTCCCTCACTACCCATCTTCTGCCGTGGTCTGAAGACTCATCTATAACTGGACTAACTACCACCACTCTGAATATTTCACTCTAATTCCACCCCCCCCCCCCCCTTTCATTACACTTGATACATGTTCCCCCATCCCAGCACTTTTTGGTAATTTGTATTTGTCCTAATACTGTAGCTTGTTATTCTGCTTAGTTGGCTTTGCAGAGGGTAGGTCAGAATAATGTTCACTGTGTGAACTAAACTGTGTTCTTGCCTAGAAATAGCTGTACAAAATAAGTATTGTATCTTATTGAACCTGTGTTTTGTAGTTGTCCATGACCATGAAATTCACTTTTTGTAAGTCGCTTTGGATAAAAGCGTCTGCCAAATAAATGTAATGCAATGTAATGTAAATGTAATGGCTACGGACACCTGGGTGCTTGTCTCTGCCATGCTATATACACCCGGGTGTAAATAGCCACATTGGCTATTCTACCCGGGTGCAAATAGCATTGTTTGCTACTGACACCTGGGTGCTAATAGCATCTGCCTTTAAAATAACAAGCGAACGATTACATTAAAGAAGGTATTTTTATTGCAAAGGCACATCCCATTGTTTGAATCATTCTGGGTAAATGAAGGCACACTTTACGCAGTTTTGCTTGTGGCATTTTGACCAAGTTTAACGTTGGCTAGCCTGCTAGTGGTACAGATCGAGTGACACATTAGTGATGAAGATTGCATCAAAATGAAAAACTGAAATCTGCATTGCAATTTGGTCTGGTAGGTAGGCCTACTGGATGTATGGGACCTGGTGCCATAGTGCTACAGGGTTTTGCTACCCAACCCATGACTCAGACAGCTACATGACTACAGGGTAGGCACTAAACCTTGGACTACGACTGCAGGCTTCGCCCCGGCCATGGGATTGTTCTGTGGGCCTGCAGCTGGGTACAATGATCAAAATGCTCAAGCATACAAGCAAGATAAATGATGGTCAAGTTGACCACTCATGGCTGTTTAAGTGTTTATAACTTTATTTCCTTAAGCAATATTGATATTGAAATGATATCAGAATTTTCAATACATAGGGCCTATGTTTAGGAAAAGTCGCTTAGGGGGCCATCTTGGCTTATTTCATGACGGCAGATTTATTGATTTTCATAAAGTGACATGGGTCAAATGGATCCCTGTGGCGCTTCAACTGTAACTACCTTTTAACCAGCCTACCCTGGCTACCCCTGCAAATGCCAAGTCTTAAAAGTAAAGTTAGGTGGGTCTGTAATAATCTACCGACGTACAATTAGTACAGGTAGATTGTGTATAGCCTACAATAACCCATTAAAACACTTACTGTTCCGGAATACGTTTGAAAATACGGTAAGGTGAAAAAAAAAAAAAAAAAAACACAAACCCAAATTACATGAAACAATTTAGGAAACACTGGGTAGCATTGCTATGGAATACAGCTTGTTTAATTTGTGTGAGCTAAGATCGCCAAATTTGTTGTACCTGTCTCATTTTAATACCAATCCTTTTAAGGGCAGGTCTAGATTTTGCCAGGTTTAATTAATTAATTACATAGCCTACAGTGCTTTGAATGCGTGAGCAACTAGGAATTTTGTTTGTTGAAAACGTGTTATTGTTGAGATTATAAATTATTCGCAGAGTGAAACAGTGGTTACTGACTAGTCATGTTTTCTACTGTCTATGTCACTGATTTCGAGACAGAGCGGTCCCTTTAAAGGTCCAATCGCAGTCGTGTTTGTCGTTTTGTGGTTGCCACCCTGGTGCGCGTGTCACTGTCCTCCTCCAGTTCCTATTTGGATTGCCTGTCCGCCGGGGGGCGAGTCGGGGTGTGTCTGCGAGCGAGGGAGCGAGTTTCAGATATTGTGCACACAAGACACTGCGAGTGGGATAAAGAAATGCAGCAAGACCCGAAATTGACACCTCGCCGAGTAGCACAGTGAACTGACACTTGTTCGACCCTTTCGACAGATCGCCTGAAAACATGAAGAAAAGCCAGAGCCCAGCCAAAGCACTGGCTTTGGCTCCGGCTGAAGTCAATATGTCAGACAAGGAGGTCTCTGTGCAACAACTCAACGAGCTGTTATCAAATGGCAGTGGATTTTATAGCCTACCCACGCAACATTTCAACGAGGTCTTCCCCAGGATTTACGTGGGCAACGCGTAAGTCATTTCCCTTTTAAACGGTTTACACATTTCCCCCTCCAACCAGCGCCTATAGAATATTTTCTGATCACACAGTTATTATTTCACTGTCCTTAGCAACGCGTCATCGTCTGGTTCGGCGAGTAGCCTACAATGAGAAGCTGTGCTGTTGATTCACAATCTTGAGAAATAACAATGCATTTTCGGCAAAATCTTGTTGATCTCGAAGCATGTCGCCCACACATCACGCTGATGTAACTGTAGCCTATTCGATAAATATGTAGCCTCTCCTGCATAACCAGTTTCACCAGTAGCCTACTAAATGTCAGCCGTTATAACGCATGCGATTGATCATCGATATCGTTTGAAATGACAAATTAAAGTGTTTCAGTGCTAGTATTTCAACTTGAATGCACTGAATTGGTGCGTTTTAGCTAATTTCCATAACTGCACGTTTCCGGCTTCAGTGTGTAAATGACAAAGATGTATGAATAATTGAATTAAAAATTTAAAAAATAATAACCAGCCGTAATATAAACGCTTTAATGTAGACACTCCACGGATTAGTTAGACTGCACTACGATGAGGTGTTGTGAAACGAAGTAAGGCGGTGTTCTTTGAGGAAATAGCAAGCACTATTCGGTATAGCATAAATATAGCAACCAAGGACTTATTTTATCGCACTGATTTAATGACTGCATATTATTCAAGTTTATCGCGTTTTCCTTTTCATTAGCGTGCACTGACTCGAACATACAGAGTCCAGCAGTGACAGTCTTGGCGATTGAAGAAGCTTACTATTATTAGGCCACTTATTTTTTTGCCCGAAAACAGTCCTCCTGTTAAAAGGTGTTGACGAGTGACGTATGGATGTGTGAAAATGAACCATTGAACAGAATGAACCCACGGCCACTATGAGAGAATTGAAATACCACAATTAGTTTGATTCATGGCTGCAGGAGTTTTCTAACCATTATAATTGTTTAACAGTGAGTCACCGAGGTAACTGATTTATCTTAATGCTGGGATACGGTGAGGTGTGGAAAGGATCTTGTAATGATGATTTAGTGCTGCAGAATTCTCCTATGGATGATAAGTAATCCATACCATGACTCATACTTACAGGGTCATTAAATGACTCTTCCTTGAAGACATCTCATTTTCACAGGTATCGAGTATTGAACAATATAAATATCTATTTGTAGCTTGCTATTGATTGCTGAATATATGAAATTAGATCAATAGCTAGCTACAAATAGATATCTATATTGATCAATACCTGTGAAAATATGAGATGTCTCATGCTTAAAATGTTTTGCTATTTCTCAAGATTGAATCAACAGCACAGCTTCTCATTGTGTATATGTGCATTTATATATTGTTACAATTATATACCTTGCAGCTTTGTATGTGGGGATAGATAGAGAAATATTGATAGGTCGCATACCTCGGTTTGCAAGAACAGCCCGCACCGTTATAGAAACACTGTAGCGGCTGGACCATCTTTGGCCAGGTGACGCTGTGGTTCTTCGGCTCCAGCCAGCAGTGCCTGGGCTCTGCACACTCGCCGTTAAAAGTTATCGAACCTCCTAATGTGTCTAATCCATCACCTGTTTGACTACAATCAGTGGCAGAGGGCCAGGAAGGGGGGCAGTGGGACAGAATGCAAACACTGTGTAAACTAGCCGGCTTGTTTATCCTGCTTTGCAACACTATACGCAATCACTCTTAAAACGCCGTGCTCCCACAGTCCATAAAGAATCTCACCAGTGGCTGTCAGGGCCTGCAGCCTTTCACAGAACTCTGACTGTACCCTGGCCTGAAGAAGACTGTACTCTGGGAAAGACCAACTGACTCTCTTTAGTCTGTCCTGTTTTGTTATCTCCCGTCATTGTATTATTGAAATATTAAATATGAAACACCGAAAGGAAAACAATTATGAAACACTCATTGAGGCCAGTGCCAGATGTGACATGCTCACATGGTGAGGTGTTGCAAATAGGGTAAGAAACCTCAAGTAATTATTATGTAATTATAATCATAAGGTAAATCATATAATCATGTTCAATTTTAAAACAATATTCAATTAAGGTTATAAGGTTTCTGCAAGTGCTAGCCTATGTTTTTGTGAGTTTGTCTATTTTTTTGGAGTTATCCCAAAAAAGCCAGTCATGGATTTCTTCCATGCACAATTGACACTGTTGAAATATTAATATTGGTACGACTATTAAAAAAAGATGCTTACTGGGTAATGGTTCAAAATCAGTTTAAAAAGAAGCACTAAGAAAGTAATTTTTATAATACACTGACAAGGTTGGGCTCAGTGTTGTGTTTCTTAAGCTGCTTGTTATCACATATGGATTACTAGTTTATAATTAGAGGGTGAGCTTTGTGCAAGAAAGCTTGTTGGAGGCCATGAGCTTTGACCACATTATCTTCTGAAGGTGTTATTTCACTATCTCTTGGGTTCAGTGATGTCACATTGAGATGTCACCACAATTGACTCCAAATTCAAACTAGGCCACCAAAACAAAGCCATTTCTGAAGACCACCAGATATTGGCTTAATAGATGCATCAGCCTTTTTTACACAGTTGAGCACAAGGCGTTGTGTCCATCATGGCTGCAGAATGTTAGCCCATAGCCTGAGCACTGTGCTCTGAATGGAACAAATAGTCTTCAATAAATAATCGTACAGCATGCTCTAAACACTCTTCAGCCCTGCAGTATTCTGAAGGTCACGCATTACCATAAGAGTTGAATTGGGATTTGGAGAAGTCATCTGGTGACATCTATCTGTGATGTAGATCATGTGATTGCTTGGTGTACCACATTTTGATTAATACACGGACAATATGTGAGAACCCTCTGTCTTGGAAGAACCCGTTTCTGCAGTCATTGGCCTCAGATGCTAGCATGCACGCTATAGTGTACAGTGAAGGGCAGACGTCATGCTGCTGTGTGGTTCATTTGTGGGGATTCTGTTAATAATTTATGGGCAAGCGACTGCAGAGAGAGCACAGCTCTGTCCTTATGAAAACAAAAGACATCAAAGCATAGAATGACATTCAAAATGTAAAGAATGTGACAGGATCTGTAGAATTATGAATTACGGAGCTGTTGACATTTCCAGCTTTGTGCAAATATTGTAAATATGCATTTTGCTAAATTATTTATTTGAACTGCTTTCATCAATAAATGCATTCATACTCCAGCAACAAAAAAACCGTGCAGATTACAATTTTAGAATAAACATCAATTTCAACCAGTACAAGCAGAACACAATTTTTGTTTTATATGATTGTATGTTTTAGTAACATTTAGTTTAAAATGTATTTGAAATATTTTACCTTCAGATGTGGTTACATCATGCTACAAATTTTACTTGAGTCTACAGGGTTAAATATTTCCATTATTTAACCCTGTTTAGGGTTAAATAATGGAACCTTTAATTTAGGTATGTTTTATGGGACAGTGGGAGATAAGGTTTTGAAAGGGGCAAAAATATCAAAGGAATGAAACAATTGACATCATCAAAAAAGTGACATCACCAGGAATACAATTTAAAAATTATTTTCTCTTCTTAATTTAACACAGTTCAGGTTAGACTTGTTGCCTATTTCTTTGTTTTTAAGTTCTTTGTTCTCTGCAAAAGGTGTAGGCCTAGTTTCAGTGATTAGCCTAAGTGTGCGCTATTCAGCAATTTGTACCCCACTGATTTCACCTGTCAGTCTATAATTGGATTAATTAAAAATGTAACCTTTCTAAAGGAATCGTTTCTCATATAGCACTTTACAGAGAATGAAAGCATCCTTTGATCTGACTGATTAAATGTCCTGGAATGCAAGTATGGGACATTTATCCTTCATTAATTGATATGATATAATATGGTGTAGAAGTGTAATAAGTGTAAGCCACCCATCAATAGACATTAAAAGTATCTAATTAAAGAACAATTATCAGCTTGTTACAATTCAGAGGTTGCAGTAATGTTCAGAATGACAACCTACAGACACAGACGGTCCAGGACTGGGTTTGGGAACCATTTCTATAAATTCTTGTTATTGTTCGTGAAACTGAATGTAGTTAGAGGCAAGTGTAGTTTAAATCAGTATTACTGGGACAGTATTGAGTGTTACCCATAGGACAGGGAGGGGATCATTGTGTCAGTGACTTTGAAGCAGACAGACCAGTGCCGCATCCGAATCCGTTTACTTGCTTACTATCGATTGTATACATTGAGTACACTGGATTAGAACGTTGTTAAGTAGGCAAGATTTTCTCTAATTGTAGTGTACTTAAAATCCCCTGATGACATTTATTTCCGGGGTCTCACTGAGCACATTTTGGAGCACATTTTTCAGGAAGTAAACCAGGATTTTTAGAAGGTCCCACAGAGATGAAGGGCCAGAGTCATCTTTGGGTCCCATCAATCAGAGAGGAAGAAATGGGGCCTTTTTCCTAGAAGGGCTGATGTCTTACATCACTTCAACAGTACCGTTTGAAAAAAATATATATACTTAAACTACGTACTAAACAGTAGGTAGTATGTTTAGTTGATAGTATTTGGGCTGTCACTGTTGACTACTTTGATAGTCGAGTATTCTATGGATTATACTGACGATTAATCGAGTTAATCAGATAAAGAAAAACTTGCAGGAAAAAGGCTTTTATGAAATGCTTTTTTTTTAATGCCCACAAACTTGCACTTTAACAGTGTCATTTTAGAGCACTGCTTCTTAACAAAGCAGCAGTTTTCAGCTCTTTATGTCCTCTTATTTTTTTTTAATTGTGACTTTTTGTGCTCTTAACTTTTAGCGTCTTGTCTCTTGTATTTTCAGCTGCCTCTTTAACAAAAATATTTTACGGAAAATGAATGGCTCTTTTGAAGAACAGCACATTGTAACTTTAAATTATTTTATAATTTTATAATCTCTAAGATTTCCGTTTCGTACTCTTTAGCGGTACCAATGGCGAAAAGCAGTAATTGCAGGTGGGTTTTTGGACCTCACTTCCCAGAGATCCAATCCGATCCAACCAATGTCGCCTATGTGACGTCAGTCATTTGGCACCTGGGCCACGCCAACTATAATACCAGCTGTGCAAATAGCTAGGCTATGTAATTTAGTAATGTTACATTGTCATCAAATGTAATACGAAATCTACATCAACAAATAATATGACCTCTCATGTTACACAAAAACTTTTTAGGGTTCCATAAGCCCCCCCCCCCCCTTCTTTGTTATTGTAACGCTAGCAGACACCGGAAAAAACAGTACGCCGCTCACACACAAGTGAGTTGAAGAGCGAAGCGAGCCTGTTGTGTTAGCTTCGTCTACCTTCTCTGGCGGACCAATCACTGATGGGTGATGGAAAACGCGTCACTAACTATGCGCCGCTTGTGATTTTTTCCCGGGAATGTCGCCACTGACACCCAGTTCTTTAATCATAAATAATAATAATAATAATAATATTAATTAATATAATAATATGCTCAATCACCATTGTGTTACCTAATTCGGCGATAGATAGTGACTTAACAGACATTTATTTTAATGAAAATCTTCGAGATTATTACTTTAAGGTTCTTGAGGCAGAGCTATGTGTATTATTATTTAGTAAAGACTAATTGACTTTAGAGGAGTCCAGAGTGTCCATGAAGAAAAGTGAGAATATCAACATGGTCAGGGTTTAGGCTTGCACGCCACTTGGAAGCAATAATCCCAGCCACTGAGAACAAGCACTCCAATGATGTTGATATAGCAGGAACACCCAGGAAGGACTTGGCCAGTTTGGAGAGTGTTGGGTAGCAAGCACATTTGTCTTCCACCATGATAGATGGCTGTCTTTCTTGGGGATGGAGTGTTCCCCAAAATACAATAGCACCTTATTCTTAACAAGTTGCGCATATGGCTGCTCCTCATTCTCTTCTCCTTCATCACTGGTGCTGGAGTCGGAGCCAACCAAGGTGTTGAGAAGGGATGTTGGTCTTTTCTCGGGAGGTGGCGATTTATCTTGAGCTGTGGGTCCGACAGCAGCGTGTATGCGCCGCTCATATTCTGCTCTTCTGGTATCAAGTGCAAGTTTTTGCACTGTAATCTGGATTTTCAATGTTTGCTCAGCATATAAGAACTGGAGTTTTCTATATCTGGGATCCAGAGTAGCAGCGATGAGGATCGTGTTTGTTGCCAGTTCATGACAGAAATCTCTCACTCCCTCCCATCTCTGGGTGATCTGTTTCATAGTGTCAGCTTGGAACACCTCGACTGGGGTAGTTCCAAAAGTTTAATTCCATGTTGACCTCAGAAGTCCATGAACCAATGCAGGTACTGCAGAGATGGTAACATATTTTTCTCCACTCAAGATGACTGTAGCACAATTCATAAGGCTCAAGGACTTAGTTCAATTCTTCAACGATGATCCATTGTTCAGGCTTGAAGTCTAGGTAATGCTTGCCCCTCTGAGTCCCCATAGAATTCGATATCACAGCTGTTGCTGGCCATCTCTACTCCAGCATTCTGCTTAGCTTGGGATAAGTATGGTCCCAGCGGGCAGGCTACTTATGTCCTGCGCTAGCATATGCTGAGGTGTGCCCATTTGTAGTTGCTTGGCTTTGAGCTTGGGACATGCCAGTTCACTTTTCTTAAAGTGCTCAAAAAAGGGTTAGAACAACAGCCCCCTTGCACCTGCTGATGGCCTGATTCTTTGGTGCACGGATGATTACCAGCCGCAAAGGTATGGTTTACACAGTGGACTGATGCCCAACTGTGTTTCTCCTCTAGAATCGTAACTACCGCAACAATGTTGGACCAATTGTCATAGTGGTTTGTGGGGAGAAGGACTGTGTTACGAACTGTGTCAGTGAGGAACAGTGAAAGGCAGATGGACACAGGCCTATTGCCGTTATAAACAACAACACCAACTGACACAGTTCTTATTGGATTAGATCACAGTGTGCACACTGGTTAAAAGAAAAGCCTGTTCGCCTCTGGGTGGCTGATTCAATTAAGATGCCACGTTGTGGTGCATGAATGAGCCTCGCGGGTCATGATTCCGGACCATGCTAGTGCCGACTGTGCCCACTAGCTCCACAGCACAATTGCCCCGGGTATGGGAGGGTTCAGGCGGTTAGGGATCCGCATTCATCACTATCTACCAACCCCCACTGGTCTATCGGGCGCTCGTGGACTGCATGCAGAAGCTGCATATGAAAAGTCTTCCTCCAGCTCTGTTCTGTGCAAGATTAACTGTGTGAAAATTAGGAGCTGGAGAGAGCACATGTTTCAGAGGGGAATCGTGGATGTCTACAGTCTCCTTCATCAGTGGGTTTCACAGAAGATGATTGGGCAGGATTCTAACGTTGTGAGCCAAATTCATTAAAAAACAAAAACCTATATAGTGTATAGGCTCTCTGATGGAATTCAGTTAGGGTCATGGGGGGCTTGCCACAGGCTTGATGCAAAGCATCATGGGAAATGTCAGTTGGCCCAGCAGCCCAAACATTATTCAGAGGTTTTAAAATGCATCAAAATGTTTTTGGGAAAGCCAAAGGCTGAGAGCAGCACAAAGCGCATTGTGTCCCGACGTGGCCGAAAAGCAACTTCAGAGCACGTAGTTCTGGCTTGAATGCATGCCTTTGCATCAGCGCCTGCATGACTTTTAATGTGAGGGTGCAAGAGGCCAGAAAAAAAAGAGGAGGAGAAACTCATGATTTATATAGGCCTGGAGATGAATGGATGAAGACAGAGCACTGGTGTTAGGGTGTGGCGTGCATATCCAGGGGGACAGAGGTGAGAAGCAAGTGTAGTGAAGATGGATAGACACTCCAGTCCCGTCCGCCCGTCTCTTTCTGTCTCTTTGTCTGTCCTTGCTCTCCCTGGGCCCCGTGCTCTGCTCCAGGCATGGTGCTTGGAGCTCGTAACTGTTCGAATGCCTCTGGGCAGCAGCCAAGATCACATCAGTGTTTGTGTGTGGGTCTAGAACACTCTGCTTTCCCTGCGAGTGCCTCTTACTTAGGCAGGCATCTCTGCCATATGAAAGCAGCTCCACAATTTATTCCCAATGTAAGAAACACATCAGATACACCAAATGGCGTTGGGGTCACCGACTGCAAGAAACCAGAATTTAACATGTCCAGGTCACCAACTGTAAGAAACCCCTTCGACACTCCAAACAGTAGAAATATCTGAGTGGCGAAGGAACACTTGTTATCTTACCCGATGCTACTGGAACGGGATTAATTTAATCTTATCTCAATTATCTGACTCCAAAAATAATCTTTTAACCTTTCCTCTGTGCTACCAGTTATGCATAGACAGAGAAGACTGCTGTCTGCCGGCACAGTGGCTCTGTGCAGATCGCTATCTATCTGGGTAGAAGTGGAAATGCCTCTGGCTTGTCTAGCCTGCCTGAATACAATTGTGTATCCTGCTACAACTAGTGTATTGGTGAGTGACTACGGGGTGCAGATATCCTGAGTTCTATGTGTATGTGTGGACCTTAAAACTGCTTGGTGTGCAGTCGTGAAAGTCAAAGGGGAATGCCAGGTTAAAGTGAATTCAGTTTTCTGTACACTATGTTAATAATGGCAGGATACAATGGTGCAGAAAATGTGTGCATGGCTATACGCATATGCGTATGTTGACGAGTCTCCCCAAACCATTCCACGTTTCCTCTTATATACCCAAAGGATAAAAGCAAAACACCAAGTCATTAAATAAAGACACAATCATGACAAAACATTGCATCAATGATCCTGCTTGCACTATCTCTGTAAGAATATCACACTGGGTTAGCCTTTGTATCTGGCTTGGCGCTAACCCATATCAAGATCGTTAGTCAGCACTCCACTATCAACAACACCAACTTGTTCCCCATGACATCAGCTTTCCAACAAAACAAAGCATTGTATTATGGGGAACATTCACATAATGCTGATTCAGTTAGATGTTTTGCAACTCCGCACTGTCTCTTTATCACACTGGCTGACTCCCTGTCAGCACTGTTTTACCTACTCATAAGAGACTTCCGTGAGCTTCCCTACACCATCCAGCTCCCATGGGAATGCCAGCACTGAGCTGAGCCAGGGGGTCGGGGTGGGAGGGACAGTGCACCACCTGATAAGTGCCCAGTCTGGACTTAACATGGACCTTAACAGGCTCACAATGTTGGTGTAATATTTTTGAGAAAGTTGTGTTTCAGGTGGGAATGGGGGGACAGAAGATAATTTGAGGGGCATAAGTGGAGCTAACCTTTGAAGGACAACATACTGAATCTGTTTTTCAAAGTCCTTACAAAATCAGTTTTAGAATCCTGTCCTAAATTATTTTATAGGTTTGCAATGGAAAATTGTATTAATTTTAATACAGTCAGTTTTTATGATGATACAATGAGCAAAGTTTAGTTATGTTGTTTGTTAAAGCTTTCAATACATTACGCATGGGTCCAAATGAATAGTTTCTCACTCTCACGCAATTCAGCTGCACAAATCTGCACTATACTGGTAACACCTTCTGAGCCACTGAACACAGAACAGATTTGCTTTAAAAAGTTCATAGTTGCAGACACTGTGATTTAGTCAGGCTATTTGGCGTGGTGGATGTTCCCTTTAACATTAAAATCAAGTGAAACCCTTTTGTTTGATTGAGTTTCCATTTTGCACTCAAAACACAATGCAGTAAAAACTGCTGAATGGACTCTGCTGTAGTGATGCAGTGCTGGATATTCTCCAGTTTGAAGGTACATGGCAAGCCTAGATGGGCTGAATGGCCTGTTCTCATTGTAAGTTCTTATGCTCTAATCTAAATTTAAACTAGCTCAATAGAGATTTTTTACAAAAATAAATAAAATAAATAAATCTGTATGATGGGTAAAATAATCAACACTTTCCGGTTATCAAAAAATGCCCTGTTTGTCTGTAAAAATGCATTTGAAACAAACAAATAAAAAAAACAACATCAAAAAAAGTTCTTTAAATGAAGTCTTTAAATGAATATTTTTTTATATAGAAAAATACTGGACAAAGAAATACATGTTCAAACTGATTATAAAATGTCCTACAGTAAGATACATTAGACTGCTATCTAGATATGAAGTAATGCATATTTGAAGGTGCACAGATTATTACACAAATGCAAATTAGCCTATTTCTTCATTATTGTTTTATCTTGTATTACATTTATTACATATACATTTATTATTCCAAAAGAGAATAATAAACACAAACTCATGCACAGACAAACACACACACACACACCGTACTAGCACACATTATGGACACACTGCATTTATAAAGTTTGACGATTAATGCAATAATGCAATATTTCACAACAATTTCTCTTTTTTAAAATAATAAATGTAACATGTAATAAATGTAAACATAAAACAAAAAAGAAGAAATAAGTATCATTAGTAACAGAGAACAACAGACAGGGCACAGATAAAAGTACTAAACTTACTCTTTAATTACATTACATTACAAGAATTTAGCAAATGGTCTTATCCAGAGTTACACGACTTTCTTTTTAAATTTTTATTAAAATTTTATTTTTTTAAGCACATCATTTCCATGACTTGTGCCACATGCATATTAAAAGATACAATTTGTCTCCTTGGCAGATTTGTGGCCCAAAATGTGATGCGGCTGCAACGGCTCGGGGTGACCCACATCCTCAATGTTGCCGAGGGCAACTCCTTCATGCACGTCAACACCAACGCGGAGTTCTACGCCGGCACCGGCATCACCTACCACGGCCTGAAGGCCAACGACACCGAGCACTTCAACCTCAGCGCCTTCTTCGAAGAGGGGGCCGACTTCATCGACAAGGCCCTGGCGCACAAGGACGGTAAGGGTAAGGCAAGCCTCCCCTCTCTCTCTCTGGTGTGGTGTCGGTTTTGTGCGGTGCTGTCGTACATGTTGGAGAACGAGGCTAATGCCGTGCCTGCTGAGCCGTGGAATTTTCCAGCGCGTGGTTGCTCGGGAGCGACGGAACAGTCATCCTGAAAGGCAAAGATCGGTATTATTTACCCATTTGAGTGTCTTGTGAAGACGTCTGCAGGAGACAGTGTCATCAGGGGAGCGCATTCCAAACTCTAATGCGGTCTACAGTACAAATTTGGTATTTTATTCTTTTATCTTCCTCTCTGTGGAAAGTTCACTTTCTCAAAATTCCACTGTGACTCTGAGATAAAGAAAATGCCTCTTGTATCTAAAAGGTACATCAGACATACCTCAAAGTAGTATGATAAGGATATGAAGGGTAAGACAGCTCCACGGAAGAAATTATAACCATTCCAATGTTTCTAAGAAACTGGTGTAAGTACAAATTGGCAAACCTCACCACATTGGTCTCCCCAACGTTTTGTTACAAGGCTGAAACTTGTAAAACAATAAATCAATTGCTCAGGGAAATACTTGGACTCTGTGTCACCCTCTAAATATTTGAACACTTTTTAAATACTCTGTGGAAGCCTGCATGTTGAAACCGTAGATTCAGCTTACTCTGTAAATTGTTGCCTGTTTCCTATGCACTGTGACGCATTTAATTGATGCAGACGGAGCCCTGAACTCTGCAATTTATCTGCATGGATTTTATGCCATCTTTGACACAAAAAGAGCAATTATAGAGCGCTTTAATTCCCGGCCATTTTGGCAGCGGTACTCCAGCGTTGTAAATCAGTTACGAAAACCAGGCCAAAGGAGGACTCGAACCTTAACCGGTTAGGGTCCGGGTCGATCTCGCGGCGCTCTCCCAACGTCGAGGTGACGTCGTCGTTTATCCGGCCCGCGGCGGCGGAGCCCCTCCCGACGCCTCGCAGCGGCAGCGAGGACTCGGCGGGCTTCGCATCGATCCGCGCGTCCGCGGGGACAGGGGAGAGGCGCTCGGGTCGTTTGAAAGGCAGGCGCGGCGCCGTCGGAAGCAACATCGGGTTTCAGGAAGCTCTTGCAGAATGCGCAAAAAAAACGGCGCAGGGGCTGGCACGGCCAATCCCTCCAGGGGCGTCAGCGGGTCGATAACGAACGCGCAGAAACGGAGAGCAGGCGGGGTGGGGGATGGGTTCGGCCGCGGACGCGGACGTCGACGAGGGAAACGGCGGCCTGACATTGCTCATCTGCCGTAGAGGTGAGGCCCCGCATTTGCATCTCCTGGCCCGGTAGGTGCTTTGCTAGGCAGGTTCGTATACGGCAGCTGTTCCCCCCCTCCTCCCCCCTCCACCTCCGCCGCCCCCGTCCTGAGCTCCTCTTTCTCTCTCGCCTTCCCAGGGAAGGTGTACGTGCACTGCCGGGAGGGCTACAGCCGCTCGCCCACCATGGTCATCGCCTACCTCATGCTGCGCCACAAGATGGACGCGAGGACGGCACTGGCGACCGTGCGGCACAAGCGGGAGATCGGCCCCAACGACGGCTTCCTGCGCCAGCTGTGCCAGCTGAACGAGCAGCTTGCGAAGGAGGGCAAGCTAAAGACCAAGTGAGGTGGGGGGGTGGGGGGCGGCCCTCGCACGTCGGAGGCGACCCAGGCCCCCGCCCGACCCGACCCGACCAGGCCAGCGCACCCACTTCATCACGCCAACGTCTCCACCCGCACAAGCACGCCCTTGGGTCCGCTGTCCTGGCTGGGCTGTTGTTGTCAAGCTCCGCCCAACACAGAGGAGGGGAGGGGTAATGGGAGGAGCCTCTTGTCCTTGCATCTGCACTGTAACCCCTCCCCCTATTCCATTTTTATTGTGTTTCTGGGGGTCCTTACAAAATGTCCTACTGCCAGTCCTCACAGGTTGCATTTTACTTTTTGTATTACTTTTCAAAGTATTGAAGCTTTTTTTATTTGCAGGCAAAATTTCAGGAGCTTTTGTTCAGAAGCTCTTGAATGTTTTCTAGTTTTGCCCATCTGTGTGAGGTTGGGAGATTTGTAAAATTTTGAATTTTTCTCTCTGCAGTAAATTAGGTTTAAAAATGAAAAACATGCACATAATTTTGGTAATCATTGGGTGGCATTGATGTATGCAAAACCTAGTGCAACTCCCAACTTTACATAGCGCCACTTCACTTCCTGTGAGGCAATAATTCATCTGACACGAGTGCTTTGTCACGACCACATGCTGAATTAGCTACTTAATGAAGAAGGCGTTGTTCCCACGATAGCTAAATCACAAGGCACCTCTCCCAGTGATGCCAAATGAACTGCTTTCTTTTCGGTTAACACGAAAATTAGCATGAAAATTAAAACGTAGTCTTCCGAGTGATCATCAGATCACTGCGCAATCATTCCATAGTTCCACACTGCCAGGGAAGTCACGGCCATTTTTTCCCATCTTTTTATAAATGATGATGATGTCAAGACATCTGTCAAAAATGGTGAGTCTGGTATTACTTATTGACTTCCCTGAAATGCCCCCTTGAAGGGGTTACTAATCTGTGGAAGGAAATCTCGTGGAAGAACCAGCATCCCACTTTCAGCACAAACACAAGAATTGACTTCCACATTCTTTCTCAGCATCCGTCTGCCCTTTTTAATGGAAAAACCTGGTGCCTGGTGATTTTAGAGCTACACTGCAGGTGGGAATGGCCCAGAATGTCTGCCCATACAAGAGTCAAAGCCATTCGAACACAGTAGTTAATAAATAGAGAGTCTTATATTAAGTCTGAGTATATTGCAACCAAAGGAAAATGCCAGTATGGAGCGTATTGGAACATTTACCAAACGTGTAAGCAAGAGAGTCTGAAAAAGGCTGCATTCCCTTCTGTTGAGTTTACATTTGCACGACCGTCCAATGTTTAATACTGTTAATACTTCATCTCTTCATTTCATACTTTTTCTTTCACTTTTAAACATTGTCATATCTGCAGATTAATTGATATGTAATGTTGAGGGTTACAAAATATGTATTATCTTACTAAATGTAAATATTTGAAGTCCCTGAAACAAACCTGTGCCATAGTTTGGAGCCCCCTACTGCAGTAAGTAAGATTGACGCATTTGTACAGTATAACTTTTTATTACCTATATATATATATATATATATATATATATATGTCATTTAAGCTTTTACATAGGTATCATACTAACCTTCTTTGGCAAACTAATTACTTATATTGCACGCTTGAACAGAGATGGACAGCTCCAGTCCTTGAAGGGCGCACAGCCTGCTGGTTTTTGTTCTGCTTTCACCCTTAACTGTCATTATTTAGACAGAGAATCGGGTCATGCTGTGTGTATTCAGCCGGTAATTCTCCGCCCTCAACCGGCTGGAACCGCTCCGGAAAGTGACCCGTTCGCATATCCACGAGCAGCACACGGCTCTGTGATAATTGGGTGAGTGTTCCAGACGGCCAGCAGAGGGCGCCCGTGTTCGCTCATCCCATCCCTCCCGCTTCTATCAACGTGTGCCACAGTGCCGCCACACGACCGGCTTAATAGCGCGCTTCATTTTCAGGATCCCTAGCTCGTGTAGTCGTTTTACTTTGCAGTGTCAGTGAAGAGAGCTGTGTTTGTGGCTTGCGGCAGCCCGATAACGCAGATGAGCGCTTGTCACCAGAGGGGCGGGAGTGGCCTGCCAAGTCGACAGCGGTGCCAGCGAGTCCCTTTGACCCCGTGCGTCCAGGAGCGTGCCCTGACTCGCCCGTGTTAAGGCTGCGCGTGATGCCTTAGAGTTCACGGTCCCGCCGTGCGCGTTGCTCGCCACCACCGTGCGCGTACGTGTGATTATCTTCCGGTGACCGCGGGGGGGACTCGCAGTCAGCGCTGACGCGGAAGCGTCTTTACCCGCGACTGTCCAATACCGGGGGCCCGCTTGCCCGTTTCGCGTCCCTCGGCTTGCTCTGGGTTGTGCTACGTTTTCCCGCTAGCTCGCGCTCGTGGGTGAAAACATAAAGCCTTTCTCACCTCTGTTTCTTACTACCTCCATTTTTCTCATGAATGGAAGAGATAAAAACAGGAAATCTGGCGTTCGATGCCTTTCCGCGCTCATTATAAAAGCTCTCCTCGAGTCCAGACCAGAAACAGCGCTGAAGTCACGCTGCTCAGACAAGAGGCTCTTGTCGGCTGGTGTAACGAGTGTCTGGGATGTTGTGACGGATGCGTTTAAGGGCTGGAAGTTGCTGTTGACCTGCCCGTCGAGCCGTGCACAGAGGCGCGGGTTAGAGCCCAGCGCGTAACTCTCGTTTGTGGCGATCGGTGTTCACTGGACCAGCGGTCGCAACTGCAGCCGACAAACCCTCGCTCCACTCGTCAAGATATTCTTTCTAGATGACAACCAGCATCACTTCAATTAGTGCAGGAGCGGGGGTGAGGTGCTGTATTTGTGTTCAAACCATAGCACCTGTCTTTCTTTCCAGATAGGAGGGTAAGAGGGTATGTCCAGATCCACTGGCAGGGAATTCATATAGAGGGTTACTAGGTTGCATTGTATCATATACACTTCTGTCTATTATTCTTTTTGTATCTGTGTGTGTACATATACAGTAACTATAAATGTGTTCACGTATATGAATGTATGAGCAAAGTGTCTGTAATTGTCTGCTATTAGTGTGTTAGCTTTTCTATACTAATATATGCTCCATAGCCTCACAACATTCACTGAAGGCACAAAAGGTTCCATGTCACAGCATCTGTTCTCTCCCATCTGATTTTCCATAGCATGTACGTATTCTATACGCCTTTAAATATCCAAATGCAAATAAACAGTGACTTTTCTTTATTGGCTGTAGTAAGGAAAGTTCCGTTCTTGTAGAGCGATGGCTGGGATTTTCAATAGTGTGTTTTGCTGGTTGAACCCACTAGTGTCAGCAGGATATTTTTTGGACCCGGGCTTGTGGGTCGATAGCAGCCTTCCTCCATGGTGACCCGGCCACCAGCCCCTCCCTGCAGTGCTCTCACTCTCATCCAGCCGCCACCTGCTAACCAGTGCCATTTCCACGGTCATGCCAACCGCACAAACGAAGGCTTCTCTAATTGTATTTTTTTAAATGGGTGAGGAAACACATATCTAAACATTCCTGAATTGTAATCTGGAGACCTAGGCTATATACAACCTAACCTACTGTAGTTAAAAATATATACAAAAAAAAAACGTTTTGCCATGTGATCACTCCTACAAACATACAGGCTGTAGTACTGGTAAATTCAGTCCCTTTGCTGACAGAGTGCCCACAGAACAGTTGATGTTCTTCTAGTTCAGTGACCATATTTGTTCACCCTCCTGCAATTACAGAGCCTCTCTCTAACAGATGGAAAGTCATGGCAGTTTGGCAGTTTAAGCATGTAGTATTTTTTGACTTGTATTTGTTTTAAACCAGGGTGTGTTCATTTGTGCTGATGGCATTTTACTGCTCAAAAACAGGTTTAAGTATATCAAGGGACTGTGGGAGGTGCTCCCTTTGATTTGAGACCCCCTTAATTACAGTTTTTATTTTTAAAAAAGTTTAATACAAATAAGTTGAAATAGGTACCTTTAGTTCTGGGGTGTTTTGGTGGCTTAAATTACACAAAATTTTGAAGTGATGACTAGTGTCAGCCTGTGTGTTTGTTTGAGTGACAGTGAGGCACAGTCAAACAGACGTGTTTGTCAGAAGTTATTTTCACACTTGTATTGTATGCTATATGTCTGAGCATTGACCGCGTGACCAAATGTCCCTATACGTATTGCTTTGCTATGAAATACTTACTGCGTTGTTGTTCCTGGTGTTCGTTACCACTTCCTCTGTGGAATTTGTCTTTTAACTTTTCCAGTCTGAGGAGTGTGAATTTGTTTTTTCTTTGTTTTCCTACACTGCCTGTGGTGAAGGACAGGTGCGATACAGGAGCTTTGACTGTATTTACTGGCACTGACCTGGCTAGAAAGCCTCATTGGGTGGGTAAACAGTGAGGCAGAGAAACACTGCCCTCTGCTGTAGAATGATTGTAAGTTTATTTTTTTGTCAGACTGTGCTGATGGTTTGCTGTGGGGGCCTGTGAATCATTTCAGGCTTGTTTATTTTTATATATTTATTCAGACAGTTTCTATGTTACACGTCTAATGCATTGTAGCAATGACTGAACTACTTTAAGCCAGGTGGACACCATGCGATTTTTATATGATTGTCACATGCCTAACCCATTTTCAAGATCGTTTTGTCACTATAGGTGAATTCCAGCTTGTAAACACAGCACGAGAGAGACATAGTATTGACTTCCTGTGTGTTCTCCTGACCTATGCGTCATCCTGACCAAATTCTGAAATGGAAGCAGCTTGTAGAAAAATGTTATGCCTCTAGAGGTTGTACATAACCGTTGGACCTTTTTCCTATGGAGCATTCAAATAATATATTCAAATGAACAGCCTTATAAAAATATTGCTGTACAAGCTTCTTTTGAGTCACTTGACTTGTGTATTTTCTTGCTTTAGACCACAAACCCCCTCTATATTGGCCATTGTAAAGCTGGCCAGAGATCAACATCTAAGATAAATTTCATTGCCCTGAAAAAATTAACCACGTCACCATTTAATTTTTAGCGTATGTAATGTAATGTGTTTTAGTGTATGTGTTCGAGTGTATCATTAATTTTTTTGTGCATATGCTGGGTTTTAGTGTATGTCAAGATAGCCATCATTGCAGTGGAAAAAAAACATGTCATTTAATAATTAAAAATGTAAAAAAACACATGGAAAGTGAACTGTCCCCTTTAACAAGCTATGGTTTTCAACATCCTTTCACAAATCACATTCTAGTAGCTAGAACGTTGGAAGTCATCTTATGTGTGGGCCTTTTCTGGATTTTTCTCTTTGTCTGTGCAAAATAATTCGCAATGAAAGATTATCGGGTGATAATCATAGGGCGGCTATCGCACAGTATGTACACGGTCGCACAGTCTAAAAATGAAACCAACCAGTCCATAGTACGAATTTAATATGATTTTGGTTAGCTAAATCATATCAGTTATCTGACTTTTGTATGTTTGAACTCGCACAGTGTCCACCTAGCATATTATAGAAAGGCAGAACTGTGAACCTCACAGAACTTCCAAAGACAAACTGAGGAATTTCATTGAAAAGTATTAAACAGTGAATTGTTGTGGCCTGGTTTGTTACTTGTTTAAGATGTTTTCAGTTTTCAGTCACGTATGAATGTGCCTGAGTATATGCATCTAGCATCATTTGAAATAAAAGATGTTTTATTACTTTGCTTGGTCTATAGCTAGAATGTGTACAAAATAATACGACAGTTATAAACATTCCTGGGTTATCAAAATATTAGCCTTCCTACTCTTGTTGTAATATTAATGTAATGTAATGTAAAAATATATAACGCATTGTCTGTCCTTACACTGTACTAATTGTGATGTAGCTGTTTTTAGTTATACCCAGCTCACTGCAGTACGTGGAAGGTGGTATGATATCCCCCCTGGCAATGTGCTGTGATTTCCATTGTGTGAATATGCTTATTATAGACAATAGACACAATGACCGCAACAATATCTCTTGTATTGTGGAGTCCTCTGTGCTGTGGACTGGCCACAGTGCTTTCCTGCTCCCTGGTTTTCCAGATTATTCATTTTGCTAAAGTGCTCTTCCTCTTCCTCTCTACACACTCACGCACATGCACACACACATACACACACACACACACACACACACACATTTTCACCTCAGATTTACCTAGGGGACTGTCACATCACAGATACCGTATGTCTCACTCACATGTATATGAATGCACAAGCGATTTTCATCAGTTACAGTGTTGGTCTGAAGTAGAGGCCATCCCAGCTCAGGCCCATGTTGCCCCATGCGATTCCACTGCTGGTTCAACACAAAGGCTTTTTAAAATATGAACGCGAAGACTTTATTTCTTATAGTACGGCGAGCCTGCTGCCTTGACCAATCACACTTCTCTGTCTTTACGGCACTACTGACGGAGGCTGAGGGAAGGCACTGTGGCCACAGCCTCCAGCCCATCGCTCTCCCCTGCTGTGGTTTTGTGGCAGAGGCCCCAGTTAGAATGCTGTGTATTGAATGCCATTTTCCGAGACCTGGTTTGTACGTGTTTGCTTTGATTCGCATTACACGGCTACATGTTTATTTCTGTGTTGTTGTTGACACAGCATGTCAAGGTGTTCTCCTGACACCCTGCCCTGAAGCCTTACACTGAAGATTAATTGTATTTTTAATTTGTGTGTTCACTTTACAAAAAGGGGGGGAGGGGAAGCTCTCTGCCTTTGCTGATAAAGACACTGATGTTTATTGAAGTGCACTTGATTTGGAATTTCAGTGTTTATTTTTCTTACCAGGAGTCCTTTTTCTTATGTTAAACAATAAATGGTGGAAACAAACCTCTTTTAAGCTCAGTCTTTCCTTAGGGCATATGTTGTCAAGGATTGTATGATTTTTGTGAAGAAGCAAATTCAATGATCTACAAGCTGTTTCCCATTGTTTTTTTTTTACCCCCTTCATAACTGAATGTGAGTAGGGCAAATTGGCGGTAATTTCAGCATGCAAACTCCTGCTTCGTGTGTACGCCGAGTGGACACGACGCCGCACTGTTAAACCTCGAGTCTTTATTTCATCCCCCAGGCAGACGCGCGCGCGAGCGTGGCCCCTTTTCCACGTGGGGCCGGGCGGGTTTGCATGACAGCGTGCTATTACCGTGGCATGCCTTCTCTCCGCGGGACTCGAGCTGTCCGTCTCCACTCGTCTCCCGAAGAAAGTTCGGGATTACTGCACAGTTGAAGAATGCACTTACCGGAAGAGGCTCCGAGCACAACTGCCCCCTTATTACTGATCTAAATCATGTAGGGACCATTTAAACCGAACCCTCCGAGGGATGTCTTGTACTGTATGTCAGACTGGCCATGAAAACTACAAAAACGGATTGCTAGTCAGAAAGTCTCATTAACGCGAGAGCTTTAGACCTGCTGACTTTGATGCTGACCCAATGGACATAGTTGAAGCCATCTCTGATATAAATGTGTTGGTATAAACATTATTACCAAGTTATAGCAAATTCAGTAATTTGTTATTTAAGTAGTCAACCAAGTAGTCGCAAAGTAATGACTGTGTGGACAATGGTGTAGCCATCACACTTTGGCCATTAGATGGAGACAAACTCTTTCAAACCGTAATGGGAAAGAGATTTTAACAACTCTTCTTGTAAATGCTCTGTCTCATGCACACACACACACACACACACACATACTGTATACACACACCCTCACACAAAGAGAAATGTTGTGCAAGCACAGGAGTGCCACATGGGAGACGGGAAGGTCAGACCATTTTCTCCATCATAAATACAAATCTGAAATAATTTCCCACGAGAAATAAGAAGTATCCATTTTCGCGGCATTGCGCACCCCAAGATGGCCGGCCTCACAGTCGGGAAGCATGCTGACGAGCGTAAAAGCCCAAGTCCTCGGTGATAAAGCGCACATGCTGTTCTTGTTTTACAATAGCTAAGAGATGCGAACACTGATGGAGTTGCCTTTGTTGGACAAATCCTGCAGAGCCGCTGAAAGCACTCGAGCGAACTGGCTTGGTTCTACACGAACCGCCCGCGCCCGCGAATCCACTCACCGCGCTCGTTCCGGTTCGGCTGCTGCCCCCTCGGGGAACGCCGGGGTCCAGCGGCCTCTTCTCTGTCGCGGTCGCGGCTCCTGCGGCTCACGTGGCCTGTCACGGTTCAGAGAGGAGGTTGGCGCGTTCAGCCAGGTTGGGGTTGGGGTGTTGGGAATGACGGAGAACGTTCCGGATAGTCCGTGGTGAAATGTGCCGAGGTTCCCCTCCTCAGGCTGCCTGGCCTGCCTCCTCCCCACCCTGATATCTCCCTGGCCATTTTATCAGAGACTCCACAGTGCCTCCACACTCAAGGTTCTTCTTGATTTGTAATGATTCCCCTGTTCAAAAAATATAGATATTTTTTTGCTTCAAGACAAGGCTTTTGGATGGATCCCTTCGCATGAGCGCCCTTATTTGTGTGGCTCTCTCCTCTCTGGTTCGCTGCACAATGCGGGGTATCAGATATCTGCTGTAGTGATATTGATCTTTGCCTTGTCCTTGCAGGACCCTCCTTGACAGTGTATTCCCCTTCAGAGCTCCCTGTGAGGTGTGTTCTTTTCCCGGGGGATCAGTGGGTGGGCAGCATGGACGCTGGCCTTCTGATCTCTCTGGTGCCAGGGCTGGAGACACTCTGCAAGCGAGGCTCGGATTAACAACAATCAGCAGGTAGTCCGGTGTGGTCCCGCGGAAAACTCTGCAGCCCTCCCACCCCCATCCTCGAATTTCATTATGAAATCACTCAGTAGGATTACACTCAGCCTTCCATGACTCTCTTGATTTTACTAACAGAAAAAGAAGGATGGGATCATATGAAAAAAGATTAACATCATTATGTGACATTTTGACATTCTTTTCGATGACCATTGGCTAGCTTATGCGAGTGCACAGGTTGGTGTTATTCAACTGATGGCAGGTGACCAAACTTTTGTGAACGCCTTCCATCTACTACTGGCGTGCCCGCTGGTGGCTTAGTGAAACCGTTAGCTGTCCTCATGAAGTCTTGATTACTTTTCCTGAGGAGTTTATCACATAAAAAAATGAGAAGACATGTTTAACTCCTCTCAAGGCCATGACACCAGGTCTAAGAGGGGCTTGTCCAACTGTGTACTCTACCATCGGCCATCCAGCCTTGTTCATGTGTTGTCCCCAGAGCAGTCGGTTCTCATCAGTTTCTCATGGTTCTTTTCATATTTGTTCTGTCTTTCTTCTTCCTCCTCTTGTTTAATGGATTGCGTTTGATGAAAAGTACATGATGCTCCCATTTTTTTCACATTGCATTCCCTGAAAAGTTCCCATAACGAACAGTGGGGGTGGGGGGCACATCTGCGGAGCAGTGCTAATTATTGGGAAATATTGGAGCGGAACGGGTAGGACTAGAGGGGCTTCAGATCCTGTTCCAAGCGGCCGCGCCCGGAGAGACGTCGCTCGTTTCATCTCCCTGCGCTCTGTTGTTTCAACGCGGAGGAGATGCACAGCGTCGTTTCGCCGGTGGCCCGTGCGTATTAAGACGCTGTCGTACGGTGTCTCGGGCGGCATAATGGTGGGCGCTTTGACGATCGGGATCCAGTGCGCTGGTGAGACCGGCCCCTTGCCAGTCCAACCCACCACCGCTCCCCTCCCCAACAAAGCTGGTTTTTCCCCCCTGGTTGCGGAGGGAATAACCTAAAGATTGACCAGATGTCTGTTTTTCTTTCGGTGGGAATTGTTTGATTTTTGTTCAGAAGTACGAACAAGCACAACAGCAATAATAATAGTGTGGAAGCAATAATTATATGGCTGCTTGCAAGGACAAACCTGATCGCTGTAGTAGATTAAACATAATGGGCCCAAATTATCCACAGACACATAATAAATTGCATCTACATGAAAAGCTTGTTGCAGTTTCATTATAATTATTATTATTAATATTTATTTAACGTAGCCTCAAAAAGCAATGACAGAAGGAGAGGGTAACTGTAGATTTCCCGATATATGGCTGACATTATGTGCCCTCACATGCAGGGTAAATCATGACTCATAGTGCACTGGGGTGGGGACTGGGAGTTCCAAGTGACAAAGCTGCCTTCATTATCCCGAGAGGAGAAATACCACCCACTGAAATAATCAGGAAACTTTAAGTGAAACGAGAAAAAGATCCAGGTTTACCAGTAAATAATTTCATTAGGGGTGGATAGGCATAGGAATGTTCCAGAAACAGCCTCGAAGATGTGACAAAGCCAGTGGTGCATGGAGATGATCACTCCATGTCATATCAAATATCTTGCCACAGGGGAAATTCTGAATCTTTAAAAGAAACACCCTCACCCAAGATTGAGTTTCTCAATCTTGTTCTAGCTTTTATTTTTTTTAAACTCCTCGTAAGAGCATATGTAGTGGGGCTGCATGTGCGAGGATTTATGGGCTGGCATGGTGAACATTATCCAGGCATGGGTGTTTACAAGGCTGCACTTACAGCCCAGTAATGACCTGCCCTCCATGTAAAAACATGGAGAGTTTGGGGCACAGGAATACCTTTGGTATCCAGGCACCTTCTCTTCACACTAGGTTTGGCAGCCAAAATTAGACAAAGATATTCCTCCAAATGCGACTGGTTTTGCAGCCCTGAAAATGTTTTTTTTATATCCCATGTGGGAAGAAGCTTTGTGCAAGGCACTTCATTCAATCGCTCCATTGTAGTTTCAGTTATGTATGTATAAAACCCAAGGCTTTTTGTAAGAATCCCCTTGTCTTAAATAAACCCCATTATCTCTATATACAGTACAGATATTGTTTCAAAGCTTGAAATAAAGAGCATAGTTGTACCAAAATGACCAAATCCCCTGATTTAACAGGAGTAACTCAGTAAACATACATGGCATATGTATTCTGAAATACAAAAAAATTCCTAAAATCATTTTTTCTTTATTCTGTATTGATTACACGTACTTCTGATAGTGGATGAAACCAGTTTTATTTTTCCAGTTGTACCCCAATATGTCTGCAAAACTAGGAGAAAAGGTTTGGAGTCGATTTAACAAAGCAGTAAAATTTCACATGTATTTTACCAAAGGTGGGCCATGTCTCCCCAAACCTATCCAAATGGCACCAAATCTCTACAAATTGAAACTTGCTCAATATAATTTTCCCTAGCCATCTTCCACTTCCAGAAGCTAATTCTATCAAGGCTAGTACCCTCTGGAACCACACAAACCACATTCCTTTTTGGCTAAGCCCTGCATTTCAGTTGAAAGGTCTCCGTCTGGAGAGGTTTTGTGCACAAAACATATTCATAATGGTTGCTTATCACACACACTAACAATCAAACCACTTGGTCTTCCCTTGCTGTGCCCTCTGAATTCATTGTGCTCATCGTATCTGCTCAAGTTCAAGCTAATGCCTCCAAACTCGTTGTATTTACTGTAGAGATCTTTGTTGGCTAACCAGGGTCTTTGTCATTTCTGAGCTCACCAGTGCTCTCTTTCTTCTTAATTATGTTCCAAACAGTTGAATTGGAAAAAAGGCATAATACATAATACAAGTTTAAAGAACAGAAAAGTGACTGTACATGAATGTCAATGGGAAATTCTGGATACACGTTGAAAAAGATCATTAGAGACAGCAGTCTGCATAATAACAAAAACAGGCCAGCAAAACAAGAAAACAATAAACACAGGAGAGAAAAAACACAGAGAAAAAGAAAGAGAGAAAAACAGTTGATACTGAAAGCTTTTTGGAATGCAATGAAAAAGTTTGGTTTTCATAAGTGCAGCCATTGCGTGCGAGGCCATTGTCTACCTCTTCTCCACAAGGTCCCACCGGAGCCATCAATTCTGGTGCCAGCTGGAAGGTTTGGTCCTCAGTCAGTCAGGTCTTTTGGAACTGCAAAGAGATCTGCCCACACTCTGCCTGCCTGAACCCTACCTACAGTATATGAGACGCAACCATTGGAAAACATCTCATAAAGGGCGAGTGAAAATCTGTACAGTTCTGGAGAATCGCTTGCTGGGTAATTGCTGGACGGGCTAAGTTTAGCACGTGCGGCCAGCTTCTTTGCAGAGGTGTTGTCTGAGGCGCTTGGGTGGTTAGCACATGGGCCAGTGGTCTGTGAGGTCTTCCCAGTAAAGCCACAGCTGAGGTCTGCAGAGTTCCTGAGGCAAACTCAAAATGACTGCTTGCAATAAGTGGCAGATTCTGAACAGAGACCAAGGTTTTAGGGTGTTCTTTTTTAAAAGAAGGAACATTAAAGACAACAAGACAGTCCAGAGGGAGAAAAAGTAAAGCCGCAATGGTTTGGCTGCTGACAAGAGCTCCTCACCAGAGCCCATAGGAGACAACAAGTGAAGTACAGCCACTAAAGAAAAGCAGATAGTGGGAAGGAGTCGGTGCTGAGCACTGATCTAGAGTCTCAGATCCCAGGCCAACCATACTTATGTGCACTCTACTGTACAGATTTGCACAGATAAATAATTAATATTATTTAAGCATATCCTGAATGTCTCATAAAAACATTTGGGCAATTGACGTCCAATTCTGAAGCAAAAATTGATCGCAATTTACAATTTAGCCATTTAGTGCACTTTAATCTAAAAGAGTTTACAAAGGTGCATTCACGTGGTAAGAAAAAGCACAAAAGATAAGTTTGGGTCTATGGTACACTTAACTGATTTATGTTTCCCTTCATTTTCATAAAATAGGCAGGGATATGACAGAAATGCACTTACATAAGGATGTGACATATAAATACACATGGAATTGTTGGATTGTTGAAATCGTACATCCATCCATTATCTATGCCCACTTATCCTGGACAGGGTTGCAGGGGGGTGCTGGAGCCTATCCCAGCATGCGAGAAGCAGGAATACACCCTGGACAGGCTGCCAATCTATGACAGGGCACACACACTATTCACTCACCATTCACTTACATACTCATACATATGAACAATTTAGAGTACCTGCATGTCTTTTGACTGTAGGAGGAAACTGAGGTACCTGGAGGAAACCCATGCAGACAGGGGGAGAACATGAAAACTCCACACAGAAACGCCCTCAGATTCGAACCCACGACCTTCTTGCTGTGAGGCGACACTGCTACCCACTGCACCACCATGCTGCCCTCTGTTAAAATCATTCTCCACAATAATCTCATATCTGTATTAATTACACAAGTAAACGTTTGCCGTGTTCAGTCTAGACTCAGTCTCAGTGGACTAGTCTTGGTCTTGGTTAAATTGGTACTCGCTTGTCCGGTCAGCTAATAGCATCGTGCGCTGTGCTGTCCAAAATTGAAACTGTAAGTGTGCTTCCTTACCTGTTCGTTCGTACTATTCGTATTGGTCTTATATCAGGCAAACTCACAATGTACCCTGACCCTGACCTGCTCTTATTGTCACATACTGTTTCTTTATTTAAAGGAATTGGACTCTGTTTCATTACTCTGAACAAAAATCAGAATAAACCAAAAACGGAATAAGTTTTACTGGATTAGTAATTAGAACAATTAGAAATTTAAGCGATGTAATTTTATAAACCCTACTGAAACACTGAACAATTTAACATTGAACAATAAATAAAAAAATTTTTTTTTAAATCATCGCTAAAAAAATAATAACCCTATGATATTTTTCCTGATGACCTTTGTTAATTAGGCACCTGGCAATAACAGACACTAACACACTTAGCCCAGATTGCTCTGGGCAGGCTGAAAATTGTAGTTCGCATTCGAAAATTTAATTTACTCTGCTTAAGCGTTGTGTTTGCTTCAGAAAATTCCATTTTTTGTATAGAGGCCTCAGAATCTGGACCTCATTTGATTGTTATTTGGAGAAACATTCTCCAAATTGTTATCATGATGAAACGGAAACCAGCAGGACCTGCAAATCACGTGGAAGGAATGAAGGGTATAATCATTGCTCGCATGTGGTAAGCAGCGCGATCGTTGCTCACAAGTGCGCTGACAACCGTGAGTGGTGCGGACTTGAACAGGATCCGAAGCCAGTTCTTCCACTCTCCAGACCCATAATCGCGACCGCCGCTGCAACATCATATCTTGCAGAACAAAAATAAATGGGCCTAAATAGCAGTCTAAAAACGTCTATGAGGACAAACAATGACAAACTGGGCGTATGCGCAACAATAGACCGAAGGGCTGTTTGTCACTCTTTCAGCCTTGAAGGTTATTTGTTAAATTTTTCTTTTTTCAAGTAATTTACGTATGTCCCATAAAGAGGTTCTGGCGTTTTAAGCAAGGTTTTTATTTATTTATTTATTTTATTTTTTAACAGTTTACTAAGTTATAGGCCCATATTTGAGTAAGTGCTGATAAAAAAACAACCAAGCTGGCTCTGTCGTTATGGAGGTTGCTATAGCGTGGGTGTGAATAGGTGTGGAAACAGGTAAATAATGATGAATGAACATTCTCTGAAAACCTTGAAACTATGACCAGCTTTTTCCAGAAATCGTTGCATTGTTGAATAATGCACCCTGGTAGGTTCACGTTTCTGAACTTAGCTTTGTTTTCAGTAAGAACTTATTTTGGAACGTGCCAAACAAAATAGGCTGTAATTAATAGGTAGACTATCCCTGAGCAGTTGGTCTGTTTGTTTGTTTTTCCTGAAGAGGGCGGTATTTGTACCAAGAACAGCTGAATCAAAGAGAGCAGCCCGAGTCAAAACATCAATTGCCAAAATAGAATTTTTGTTCACTCCTTGGCCGGCCCCATTTAGCGGTTAAGGGACCAAAACCATTTAAACCTGTTACAGAGTGGGCCTAGGAAAGGCTGAAAAAAGAAACAAAAAGATAGACATCCACAGAGTTTCGTGGATCGCGAGGCAACGGTATAATGATAGAACTTGATATAGATTCAGAATGATCATTTCACTCACAGTTTGTTGTTCAAGCTTTAAATCCTCATGCCTCTACAACCCGCCTCAGCATCGATAATTTCTGTTTCACTGCGAGGGTACTGAACTCAACAGTAGTTTTGTTATTGTGTAGCCTACACCACATAGTCAGAAATCGCATTTTAATCTGCGCAGTGTATGTTCCCTTTTAATTGCCTGTCATATTTGACGGATTACTCATGTTTAGCACAGACTACGATTGGCAATTGTTATCTAAAGTCTGGGCCATATCATTTTATTCTGTAAATGTGCAAGTAATTCTACCAACATGAAACATAAACATACTGTATCAACATAAAAACAAGAGGTTAACATTGGAATTAGCCTATTTGAAAATATCCTGAACAATCTTAAAAGTAATGGGTGGGAGGGAAGTAACACTAATCCCAGAAGATCACACATAGCAGCGCTGTCTGCCACAGCGGATGACTTCTAAAGTTGCTCACACGCCGCCCCACCGGTTTCTCAATGAATCGGCAGGATCCCTCCCACTTTGTGTAAGAGCTTAATTATATGGTTTTTGCGAAACCAGAGGTACTTAAACAGCTAGAGCACTGTATATCTGGGTGGAATTGTACAATTTGACCCCCCTGAGCATCTGGAAGACGTTTTCCGTTCTGGAGTTTGATCGATAAGCATCAAGATGCAGGTGTCTCTTGTTCTCTTATATTTCAGTTCGGCGCTGCTGCTGTTGCAGGGTTGCTGCGCAACTGTGCCAGGATGGAGAGTTTTAAAAAACGACGCAACAGAAATCATACCTGAATACACCGAAGAAACACCATCTCCAGAGGAACCCATACAACTGTCGAATAATTCAATGAACCGGGCGAAACACGGGGGAAGGAGGAGATCAGCGAACACGGCCTCATATGGTAAGGTTTTGAAAAACTGACCAAAATCTGTCCTACATAGGAGGCAGTTAGTGGGCAATAAAACCACAAGAACATCGTATTTGGCTTAGGAATCTGTCTACAAGTGTCTTTGTGGGTGAAACAATCAACTTTATTTCCATCCGACGCATACATCTGCGAACATTTAACATAATGTTTTCATAAGAAGTAAATGTTTGTGTTGGCATCCTTGAGAAAAACCGCATCTCGCATGTGCATTTCATTTTATTTATTTGTACATCATCTGACAGCAGGATTGCGGCAAGGGTGCCTTGCACTGCGCTGGGACTGTAGGGATATCACATTTAAGTTTAAGTTTAAATGTAAATTGAAATTTTAAACAGCTGTGATATTAAAATAAATCAGATAAATCAATGTTGTGATCACATGGCCAGCCTGCAATTTTAAGACTACTTGGCAAATGCTATTATTTGTTAAAATAAAAAAAATTAAAAAAATAAAAAGAATGGCATGATTTCTCGCTGGGCGCTTTCAAATATTAGGGACGCCGCGCGTGCTTTTTCCAAGTGCATATTGATAATTGACTAACGGGTCCATGTAGCCCGCCACGCTGTTTTGTTAAACGTATCATTACTGTTTCTGGTCAAGAGCGTGAACTGAAATGCATGCCGTAAATACTCAGACTCTGTCACTTGCTACTGCCGAAATAGATCAGGTCAGTGAGCGAACTGTGCTCGTGCTTATGGTGATCAAACTCATATCATATAAAATGTATATAACGCTTTTATATGATATATGTAACGAGAGATCGTCTTTAGAAATAAAGAGACCTCATTTAGTAGGGTTATGTCTTATGCCCAAAATATCAGGGCCCGTTTCTCGACTACTGTTGATTAAAATCATTTTATTGATTAAACCCTCAAAATATAGGCTGAAGGTGAGGACTGTCAGCGCGTTTGCTAGCTACTCTGTACGAGATGGTGGTCTTATTTAGCCTAGTTGAAGTCGCGCAACTAGGACATTTAACACAACCTAACATCCAACTTCTGTTAGGGATACGGTACGGTTTAATCAACGACTGGAGTAGTTTCTGCCACCGAGAAGACTAAATACGTAATTATATAGACTGACATAATCCAAATAATAATACAAACACTATAATTATGGCAGGGTGATTACCTAATGTTGGGGGCAAAGGCCACCAGGAATATTGAATTCACATCTGTAAAGCTCGTTAAATAAATAAAAAACATTTTTAAAAAACTGAAAGAAAAGATATTGCATGGACCTCTGAACTGAACAATTTCAGTTCACTGTACGGATGTCAGTTATAACACTGCTTCATCTCAAAGCTCCCCACAGTTCTATCAATTTCCACAAAAATGGCAATGATATTGGTTGGTAGCCTGACCATCAGACAATTTATATTTATTCCAGTATATGCCATTGAGTACTTCTGTGAGTTCACACAATCCAGAGACTTTAAAAGGGAGCAGTCAGACCGTTCCCCCTTTATCAAGTTAATACAGTCTGCTGATACTCCGTCTATTTAATTGCAACAGCAAGTCTTTTAAATTGCAATTTCAGTGTTAAGCTTCTGTGGTCTTTTTTTTAGAATAAATTCCACCTGTGGTTAGTTAAGATGATCCTTCATTTTTGTTGGGTTGTTTGTAGTTACCAAATATGTGAGCGACCTTAAAAACACAGCTCAGCACACCATTTCCACTTTTGATGTTCAGATACATTCAAAAATATTTGTCTATATGAATAATGAATCATTAATCCTTGATGAGAAGTGGAAAATTAAACATGTTCAAATCTCTGGTAGAGCGAGATCACAGCACAAATTGTTTGTGCGGTATGGTAGAAATACAGTACAATCATTCTGTGACAGTTGTGTCAGTTAAACGTTTCCTCAAAGAAAATTCAGGAAACCTCCTTACGGTATCAATTACAGTACCTGAAAAAAGTAACTGCTTCTGAAAGAATAAAAAATGAGAGGGTAAATTATACATTTAAGGTTACATGCAGTTAATTCTTTTATATTTTTTACATGTTGTGGGTCTGTGGAAGTTTGTCCCTTCCACGCTGTCTCCTCTTTTTAACTCTGATTGGCTGGGGTCCAGGGGTCATGGCAGGGATGCTGACCTACCTCTGGCACATCTCCAGGTCCTTCCCACATTCAACACGAGGACAGTCCTTCTGCTGTGGCCTTACAATGGTGCAATATCAAGTTCACACAGAACGGAAAGATTTTAATTCGTCTGACACAAAGCCTTTGTTCGTCCCTCTAAAGAAAGGCACAAAAGAAAACAGATCTTTGCAAGAGTGTATCCTTTCCTTTCTGCCACCTCTTCATCAGGCAGCAGAGTGTCAGTAAAAGCTTTTTCCGTTTTTTTAATACAGCATGCATAGTGCGCTCTCTCTCTCTCTCTCTCTCGCTCTCTCACATATCCATTCGGTCCCATTCCCATTTTGCGAGAAAAAAGCTAGTTTTACGGAAAACAGAGATTCAGGCTTAAGACTTAATCGGACAAAATCCTCACTTTGTACTTTTAAAGGGGTATGTCTATAGCCACTAATGCAGATCTTAGAGCAATAAACATTATTTTAAAAAAAACAAGACGGTGTTTTTCTTTCCTTGGAGTCATATGGTTTAAAGTTGTGGCTGAGACCTGATATGTCTGCCACACTTGATCTGACACGAGTTGCCTCTTTTGATACAGACACTGTGAAAGGTGGGCCTCAGAGCAGAGAGGCTTTGTTTTCAGAGCGTTCCGGTTTGAATGAAGCTTTGGAATGGATCCTCTCGTGTACGCACTATTCTCACGGTGCGTCGTAGGATGATACGCGGGGGCCTACTTTTCAGTGCTTCGCTTAAACTTTGTGTAAGCAATACGGGCTAGCATCTCCGACTGGCATGATCTTAAAAGAACAGGAGAGCGGGATACTTCGAGCTTCAAAGAAGCGCTGCGCTCCAAATTGAAAGTTTGAAAGTTGCTGTGCTCTCCTGCGTGCGGCAAAAGTAGCTGGAGGCTTGAGTCACGAAGGTCTTCTCTCCTCTCGCCCCTTCCCAAGGTGCCTCCGAGCTGAGCTGCCGGGAGCTGCGGTCCACGCGATACATCACCGACGGGTCGTGCCGCAGCGCCAAGCCGGTGAAGGAGCTGGTGTGTTCCGGGCAGTGCGTGCCCTCCCACCTGCTGCCCAACTCCATCCTGCGGGGCAAGTGGTGGAGGAGCAGCTCCACCGACTACCGCTGCATCCCGGCGCACTCCCGCACCCAGCGCGTTCAGCTGCAGTGCCCCGACGGCAACAGCCGGACTTACAAAATCCGCGCGGTCACCTCCTGCAAGTGCAAGCGGTACAGTCGCCACCACAACCAGTCCGAGGCCAAGGAGGCCTCTGCCCCCAAGCCCCGGCGCAACAAGAAACGGAGCCGCCAGCCCCAGGAGCAGAGCAAGAGCCCGGAGACGGGCAACTCCTACTGAGGATCCCGCTCGAAGACGCATGTGTATATACACGCATGCACACGCAGACACTCATACACACACGCAAACACGTTCCCACACACCCGTATGCATACACGTGGACGCACAAAAGCAAAAAAAAAAAAACCCACATAGTCACACAAGTGCAAACGAGGTGCACGCCCGCCCGCACGCACGCACCGCTGCACGCGAGCACGCACAGTGCTCCTTCGACAGAGAGAGAGAAGCGGAGAAGCACTCAGACCGGCGAGCTGCGCACCAGACGTCCACGTCGCGCGTCACGTTTTCCACGCTCTACAGCTTTACCCAGACGTTCTTCAGACAGGCACGGTCTGTTGAGCCCTAGCAATGTACTGCAGAATGGGGGACAGCACACAGCTGGTCAGGACTTTGGGGGATCAGCAGGTTGGGCGGGGTGGGGGGGGTGCACGCCTTCAGAAACAGATTTCCTTTGGGGGTGGACGTCATCACGTGAACTCGCTCTCGAGGGTTTCGAGAACGGTCCAGTTTGAACTGCATTATTCCCTCCGCATGTAAAATTCATCTCCGTGCGACAAACCGGGAAACGCCAACGTCCACTTCACCACTTTAAAAACCAGAGCGGGCCTCCGCAAAGTAGGCCGTGTCCCTGAGGCAGACAGAATATTTTCCGTGGCTGTGTCGGCTTTGCCCGTCTTCGTCAGTCCGCCCGTGAATCCTGTGGGCCCCTCGGCGGCGGGCCGCCGGCCGGCCGTTCCATCGCCACGGACGCCGGACGTGCCGCCGGCCGGGTGCCTCTCCGGAACATTCAGACCAGTCTCAGAGGAGCTGTCACTCAGAACCAACAATGCTGCCGCCGATGGCCGAAAGGGACGGGGTCTCCAGAGCAGACCAGACCCCTCTGAGACCGGCTGCGCCTCGGGCAAATGCGGATCGAGTATTGAACGGACCCAAACTGCGACTGCTTTTAATTACTAAATGATCCCATTCCTGTGTCGAGGTCGTGAGTCATCAGGAAACAAAATGGTTCCCTTTGGACGTTTTCACCTCCGGTCACTCTCTGTCAAAAAATTCTTCACATGAGCGAAAGGGCACAACAGTCTCTCCAGTGGTGGGGCATATGTGCTTTTGGCTGGGGCCGCGGTGTGTCCCGGAACTGCGGTGCAGCAGCTCAGCCAAACAGTCGCTTCCAGACAACATTGCCGCAGCGCTATCTCAGCCGAACCCCCCAATATGACGACTGGTTACAGCCCACATGTATGTAGCCATAACAAGGAAGAGACATTTGCAAATAATAACCGAAATATGAATTGTTATGTCATAATTCATGTTACTTTCACATGGGATTCAAGAAGGAAAGGCTCGGGGATGTCCAGAAGACTTCTTTAGTCCCACGGTTCTGACCACGGAGTCATGCTAAAATTGTGAGTGCCTGTATTAAGGGCACGTGGGGCTGTTCCCAGCCGATGAAGAATACTGCCACATGTCCGTACATTGTTCGAGTACACTTGTTTTAGCCTATTGCTTCCTGCTCTCTGTTTTGTACACAGCGCTGCCAATGTTTACTTCTTCTCAATTGTGTGTTTGAAATAGCAACTGGAAGGGAACTTTTCATGTATGCAGAGTTGCCATGTTAAGCACCGTCGACTGTTTGCCGTAGTGGTGTATATCCAGTGTGTACATACTGTCCCCGTGTGGTCTGTCGGAGTGGTTCCCTCACCTGGCAATGAGCTGACAGGGGCTAGAGGGACCGTTAAAAAGAATTATCTGCATATTTATTTTTTATTTCTTCATTTAAATTATTTATGCGACTTTTTTTGTAGTTATGCGTTAGCCATTATTGTTGTATAAAAGTAATAGTGAATTTCAGAAGAAAAAAAAAGAGAATGAATAAACTAAAGGAAAATATATTTGAAAAAAAAAAGTTGGTTGTCATTCCTTTTCACAAAGCCTCTTTTGGCTGAGCTGATTCTTTGCTGTGTCTGTACCTGCGTGGCAAGGCTCTGTGCGTCTCTCAGTGCGCCTCTTTGTCGACAATGCCAGGCGATTAGGACGCCGAGTTCTGTGGCTCTCAGGAATGTCTGGAGTCATTCACGGATGGGAGGGAAGCAGGAATTCGCACAAAGGAATCCGCGAGATGCGCGCTGTTGAGTCACCGCGGCATCGCGCCTTTTGTTCGGAGGGGCGGACGTCCGCCATTGATCCTCGCGATACGAGCCATTGACCATCGTTCAGTCCTTTATTTGCCTCGGCTTTCAGGGTTCCATGAGACCCAAGCTCCGGGCTTTGAGAAGATTTGACTCACAAACCCGTCTTTCCCCACTAGATCTCAGAGCTTCCTGTGTTTGCCGTGCCTGAAACGCACTTAGGCCTCACAATGGTCCACTAATAGCCCGTAAGGGCCTCCCAGAACACACAGAGACCCAGGCACTTGTGTACGGCACAAAATGAGATGTTTATGTTGAATTTCACTTTGCAAACGGGTCGGTTCAATTTCTTTAAACCAACATGTCTAATCTGTTCTGTGTAAAGAAGAACTCCCCAGTCAGTGCACCAAAAAAAAAAAAAAAGCCAGCGAAAACATTTTCTAGAAATACGCTGTAAGAAAGTCAATGAGAAAATCAAGGCTGAATGCTCTTCATTAATTGCTCCCATATCTAAGGATGGGGATTCAGTTTCACAGCGTCGTCCAAGACCGCCATTCTCAATAACCGAGTCTCCTCACGGGGCGTCCTTTCCCTAAAATTTTGTTGGCATGGATAAGCTTTCCTAGTAATTCAAGAACAACTGGTTGAATGCAGAAAATGAGTAGTGCCTAAATAAATTGATGCTGACAAAGCATCTGCCCTGAGTTACAGTGCATGTGTGCAGATCTGTGGCCTGGCCAGGTGAAGGTCTCCACAGTCATGTGTAACAGTGCAGCGGCAGAGCAGGGCCATGAACATGTTACACTGAAGAACACGTTCGGTTCTGCTCAGGCTCACTGGTTCTCATTGCCTTTCTAGCACCACGGCCAATATTCATACTGTCTCTGAGTAGGATTGCTGGACTAAGATCAGGTTAACCTGTGCATAGCCTAACTTTAGTGTAGTAGAACTAAAAAAGCAGTACTGTTCTTGGGATCAACAGTTTCTTTTTCTTCTGAGATGTTTTATGTATATGGGCTCAGGTGGGAAAAATCTCATTGGTTGAACCAGTGAAAACAAAACAGGAAAGGGACAAATGCACCTAAATCAATGGTGGTGGAGCTGAAACCACTTCCTGAGCTCTTAATAGCAGACAGAGAATACCAAATGGAACTTAAAAACCACAAAGTATTTCCAACATAAATAAACAATGTTTCCCACATAAGGGTACTAAACCTCTTTCAGAAGGATGTGATTATTGCATAGATTTACCTCTGAAATTTTCATAAACCTGTCTGGGGGATAATGTAGTGTGGTGAAGGGTGGGAGGCATCAGAGTATTCATAAAAATCATTTAAATCAAATTACATTCTCTTTTCTAATATCCATTGACCACCATGTTCATTCATACAGTAATTACAGCAACATGGCCTGTCCTGTCACTGTCAGAGGCGTTTCAGCACCCAGCTTGGAGCGTCTAAGCTATCTCAGCCACATTTCTCAGCATTCCATATTAGAAAGCAGCCATGATTCACATGAACTTCATCCGTCGACTTTTGAAAAAATATGTTTCAATGTCCTTTGACCCCAAGTAATGAAAATAGCCTCCCTTTTCAGCCCAGAAAATAGCTGCTACTCTATTGCAAAGAATCTGTCAATGAAGTGTGCTGAAGTTGCCAATGCAAATTCAAAAGTTTAAAGAAGTAGCTTGAGTATCATAATTTATTGCCACTCAATTGATCTTGAACCCAACCACTTTGCTGTGTTCCACTAAAAACTCAGAAGCAGTTTTAGCCTTCATCACCATTGAAATGCAACTGGAAATAACATTGCCAACAGATATTTTGAACTTCCCTCACTCATATTTGAACTGCCTCACTCAAATCAGCAACACCCAAGTTTTGATGTGACTCAAGTTCACAAACCATATTAACTTTTCTGGTACAGGTATATAGCCTACAGCATTGCTCAACTACCTTAATCTTGGCCAAGTGGGTCAGGGAAATGCAATATTTACCACACCAAATGATATTGGGGATGTTACTGAGGATTACATTAAGTTGGAGCATGGCTACACCTGGATAAATGGATCCCACATCTCTGTCAGTGAAAGCCTGCAGTTAGTCTTACTGTATGCCTGCAGGCTTAGGCATATGGACCATGATGGATGAATTTGCTTTCCACTTGCTGCTGGCCTTATCTGGACATATGCAACGTATGGCTTAAAACAAATTTATACCAGATCTGGGCCTGGCCCTGGAATGGGATACGGAGTTGCTGCAGTTAATCAGTTGGATATGTTATGTTTCTTAGAAGTGAAACGGCAGTTTACTTCAAGGGATGGGTAAGAGCCAAAAGTGACAGAGTTAATTCTGTCCTTGTGGGATCTCTTTACTTAGAGCATGGACACACTGCAAATGTGACCTCAGAAAGAGGTGCTGACTTCTTTGGGGCAGGGGTCTGGTGGAGCTCACACACAAGAAGTGGATTTTAGCACCTGGGGTCACCGCCTCTATTTGAGCCGTGAAACTCTGCCCGGCGACGGGGTTGGAACAGGGCTGGCTGGATTTGTAAAGGAACGAAGGAGGTGAAGGGAAAGGAAATCTTATCAGCGATTAACAAGCAATAGTCGGTCAGCATTTCTTTGGAATTTGGAAAATATTTACCTCCATGAAAGAAAATACAATACAACTAAAACAAATGCAAAACAGGGAGCAGGCAGATAGGCTGTGCTCTAAGCGATTGCATTTAGCTTTTGTTCACATTTCTTGGTCCATCAAGGACCCTGCCAGCTGGGCGTGCACCACAGGCAGTGGACTGAGGCTTGTTTATATAAAAGATTAGAAGAGGTCCAAGTCAAACAAGACGCCTTTATCGCTCTCCCTGCCACACCAGCAGATGCATGGTGTGGAAGATCAGGGTCAGTTCTACTTCCGGGAGAAAGAGGGACATGGGGGGAGGGCATGGACCAGAAACACACATGATGTCATCTTGTCAAGAGCAGTCACAGCATGTGAAGCCCTTACCTGGGCTTTGTGCTGGCTCTGAGCCCAAGGAGAGATGACCGGAGGGGGCTTAACAGGGTTTTAGGGGGACGAATAGGGGGACCGGAGGAAGGAGGTTTGACAAGAAGCTTGGACGCAGACACTGAAAGAGGTATTTGGGTGTCTACAGCTCTTTTAATCCGCATTTCCTTCCTGAAACCCCTTGTCTACCACCTTCCCCCCCACTTCACCTCCCTGCTTCTATCTCTGAACAAACAAAACACTCGGATGCTCTATTATTGTCCTTGCTGCTTTGACTGACACAAGCTGCTCTTTCCCCCTTGTCTCTCCACTCCGGTTTTTTTGTCCCTCAAATAAGTAGATAATTTCAGATAATCGCTTGTGTACAGGTGTCCCTTTCTTCTCCTCCATGTTCGCAGAGAGGACGGCTTGCGGAACCACAGGGCGTGCCAGTGAGTGGTTGTTCTTGAGCAGGGAGAAGGGAGGCAGGGCAGATCCGCTGCATGACTTAGTGAAGATTACAGAGCGCTGCAGGCTAAATTCTTGTTACTCCGTGAGGCTGCAGAGTGTGCAGGGAAAGGCATAGCTAGGCCCAGCATCTTGAGTGGAGTCCATGGCTTGCCAATATATCGCTTTCATTGAAAATGCATCCTGCAAAACTCTTAATGACTTAAGCAGTGTCTCCCACCATTGTCCAAAGGGTAGATCAAAGAAGACCTCAGTGCTCTACTGCATACTTTATTTATAAGATTCAGAATACCTTTTCACTGCTTTTAAGCAAGAATGCACTTACCATGCTGTTAAGGAGGAACGTTTGTGAGTAGACATGAGCTACGCATGTTTTCAAGTCAGGAGACGATAAAAACAGGGAAGTCAGAACAATCCCTTTTCTTCTTGCTGGTGTAAAGCCCATAGAATCAATTAAATACAGGAGAATCAAGCCTGGTAGAGATTTGAGAGAAAAGATGCAGAGGCACATCGGTACCTACTGAGCCCATGGAAAAATTGGTTCCTAAGCACATCACCTACCCCACAGCAGAGCCGTCATTGCTGATCGACTCATCAGAAAGAGATGGATGAAAAAAGGAACACTCCTTTTTGGTGATGCTGGGGGTTTTTTTTTTACAGCTGGGTGGCAATAATGGATCTACGGTACAGCACCAACTGACAGAGAGACAGACAACGGGGAGTCCTCTCTCTCTCTTGTCAGTGCTTTCACCTGCGCTGCAGGGCAGCTGATTTCGATCAGGGCGAAGTTCTGGATTTGCTCTGAACAATGATGACACTTTTTTATCCTATATTTTAAAAAGCCTCTTTAGAATTACATCACCACTCAGGCTGTGCACAGCCTAGGCTCTGTCTATAATGCAAAGTCCACTCCATGGTCACCAGGAACCAGAACCCAAACAAAGCAGTGCAGGGCCCCAGCGGGGTGAGGGGGTGAAAAATCCATCAAAACTGCTCAAATACTGGTGTTTTCATCAAAATCATGTGAAAAAAACAAGCAAGCACCACTCTGGTGACTTCATCTCCTTGCAGCCATTCAGTTATACTGTATGACTGTCTATATTCTCGTCAGGTTTCTGTATACTTTACCTTCAGCTTGCTTTCAAATATAGTTTATTCAGTTTGCATAGCAGATGGCCATTGTTTTGATTTGGGTATTTAGGTTATACTGATTAATCAGACTACTTTTGCAACAACAATTCAGTCAAAAGAACTGCAGTGGAAATTACCTCCAAGCTGTGTGGGCCTGTGCAGGGCTTTGGGAGTGTTTGTCTGTATGTGCGTGTGTGTGTGCGTGTGTGTGGGTGTGTGTGTGTGTGCATGTGCGTGAGCGTGTGTGTGCGCACGTGTGTGTGTGTGTGTGTGTGTGTTCCAAAGGGAAATGAGTAAACAGAAACTATTTTTACATTATTTCATTTATTTACTGATCAAACATCCATATCACTCATGTGAAAAAGTAATTGGCCTCTTAGTCACTCAACCAACCAATTAACCAGGCTTGACTGCAGCCAGCCATGTTGAATATAAACCTCACTCATATCAAACCTTACCATCAGAGTGAAGTAGTCACCACAAAGTTTCTGCAAGCACACTATGCCACAATCACATGAAATTTCAGAAGAGATGAGAAAAAAAGTTGTTGAAATGCATCAGTCTAGACCATTACAAAACCATTTCTAAGGCTCTGGGACTCCACAAAACCACATTGAGTCATTATCTCCAAATGGAGTACACAATACATAGACCTTCCTCTTAATGACTCAAGGGGGAACTGTGATGTGCCACATAGGCCCCTCTCCACATTTCCCAGCTTTGAATTTGAGTCTTTTCATGTTCTAGAAGCGTTGGATGCTCTACAATCAATTGACCCCAAAAAACCTGCTGGTCCTGATGGACTACATCCATTTTTATTAAAAACTGCAGCATTGGTCATAGCTGAGCCTATCACTAACATTTTTAATTTGTCAATTGCACTAAATGTGGTATCAGTTGCTTGGAAGAAAGCTTATGTCACACCGCTGCTAAAAGCTGGTGATCCATCTGACATGAATAATTACAGACCAATCTCAAATCTTACAGTTTTAGCCAAAATCATGGAGTCATTAGTTGTTTCTTGATTGAAACATCATTTGGCTTCATACAACATACTATCTGGTGTGCAATCTGGTTTTAGAGCTAAGCACAGTACAGTAACTGCAACTCTCAAGGTTTTGGATGATATAAAGATAGCCATTGACCGTAAATCCACATGTGTAGCTCTGTTTATTGATCTCAGTAAGGCTTTTGATACTGTTGACCACTCATTACTCATTAGCACATTACTTAAGGCAGGTGTTGGTGGTGGTGCAGTGGAGTTATCTTTCTGATCGATTTCAGACTGTAAAACACGGCAATATCATAACAGATTCAGTCAGCTTATACATAGGTGTTCCACAAGGATCAATTCTTGGTCCCTTGCCTTTTCTCATTTATATAAATAAGATTTGTGACCAGATTGAACATTGTAATTATCATTTGTATGCCGACGATACAGTCCTCTACTCATGTGCTCCTTCTGCTGAGATGGCTTTCACTAACCTACAGTCACATTTTAACTCTTTGCAACATGCACTAGCAAACCTCAAACTATTGTTGAACACTAACAAAACGAAGGCCATGGTCTTCTCCTCTGGAGGCGCAAAGGCCCAGTCCTTTTCCATTAGTACTCTAAACGGCATTTCCATTGAATTTGTCGACAGCTATAAATATTTAGGAATCTGGTTGGATCAAAATCTAAATTTTAAACATCACATTGAATGTCTAGCTAAGAAGCTAAAATTCACACTCAGCTTCTTGTACAGGCTGAAGTCTTGTTTCTCGATGAAGGAAAACTTTAGTTGCCAGGCTTTTCCTGCCACAGCTTGGCTATAGTGATACTGTTTATAGATTTGGCTGTCCCTCTACTTTGTCTAAGCTGGACCCCCTGTATCATTCAGCCTTGAGATACATTACAAATTCTAATTATAGGACCCATCACTGTGTCTTGTACAACGTAGTTGGCTGGCCATCCCTTGCAACGCGTAGGATGCAGCACTGGTATATTTTTATCTATAAAGCTGTCCTTTGTAAACTGCCCAGGTACATAAACTCCAAGTTTTTATTCCTGCAAGGTAGTCACAACCTAAGATCTCAAAAGGGGTCGCATTGTATGGTACCTGCTGTCCGAACTGAGGCGGGCAAGATGAGCTTGTTCTATCAAGGCCCATGGTCCTGGAACGAGCTGCAGGCTAAACTCAAACTTGATTATCTCATTTCGTTAACAGATTTTAAAAGACGGATAATTGATATTTTGTCTGTGACCTGTTCTTATTTAACACTGTTTTAGTTTGTGTATTTTATCATGTTGGATGTTTTATTCTGTGTGCTACTGTTGTCGTTGTTGTTGTTTTGTATGCTGTTTTATACTGCTTTGGCCCTGTCTTGGCTTGGTCTCACTTGTAAAAGAGGTTTTCATCTCAATGTGACTTCCTAGTCAAATGAAAGTTTATATACTTGAAACAGTAGTGAATCCTCCCAGGAATGGCTGGCCTACCAAAATTTCTCATCCAGGAAATCACAAAACATCCAAAGAACTGCGGATCTCAGCCGAGGTCAGGGTTCATGACTCAACAATAAGAGGAAGACTGGGTAAAAATGGCATTCACAAGAGAGTAGCAAGGCAGAAACCACTGCTAGTCTAGAAAAACATAATGCTGATCTCACTGCATAAAAGCACCTGGATGGTCCTCAAGCCTTTTGAGATAATGTTCTACGGACTGGTGAGTCAATAGTCAAACTTTTTATATGACACAGCCAGGTCCCGTTATGTCAGACGTAAAGCAAATACAGCAGTTCACAGCAACAACATCATATGAACAGTTTAAAATGGTGGTGTTAATGTGATGGTGTGAGGATGCTTTGCTGCCTCGGGACCTGGGTAACTTTCCATTATTGAAGGAACCAAGAATTCTGCTCTGTACCATAAAAGTCTTAAGGAAAATGTCTGGTCATCTGTCCTTAAGCTGAAGCTGAAGCATAACTGGATTATGCAGCAAGACAATGATCCGAAATACAAAAGCAAGTCATCCAGAATGCTGCGGCTCGTCTGGTCTTCAACCTCCCCAGACACTCCCACGTAACTCCCCTGCTCACTACCCTCCACTGGCTGCCTGTTATAGCTCGCATCAAATTCAAAACATTGGTTCTAGCATACCAGGCAGTCAAGGGATCAGCCCCAGCATACCTTCAAAAGATATTCAAACCCTACATGCCAGCCAGATCCCTCCGTTCTGCTACCTCAGGACGCCTAGCACCTCCCCCTCTTCGCACCTGCACTTCCAGAACACGTCTCCTCTCTGTTCTGGCCCCACGATGGTGGAATGACCTCCCTGTGGAGGTCAGAACAGCTGAGACTGTGACCCATTTCAAACGACGACTGAAGACCCACCTCTTCAGGCTGCACCTCTCCCCATCCCTTCCCCCCCTGTAAATGACTAAACTTAGGGTTGTAACTAGGCAGCTGTTCAATAGGTGACTTAGTTGATGCGCCAGTCTTAACGACTACTTGTATTTTTATTTATTTTTATTTTTCCATAGATTGCGTTGTTGCCGTTCTCGTTGTTAGTGTTAATCAGTTTAACCACCAGGGTCCAGGTTGAACTATGCGGTTGTTCCCTGTACTTGGACCGGTACTTCTCTCTAGGGGTTTCGTCATACTTGTTCCTGGTTATGGTTATACACTTTGTTGTACGTCGCTCTGGATAAGAGCGTCTGCCAAATGCCTGTAATGTAATGTAATGTAATATTTGAATAACTGAAAAGAAGCCAAATTGAAGTTCTGGAATAGCCTAGTCAACATTCTGACTCAAATCCAATAGAGATGCTGTGGCAGGACCTGAAACGAGCAGTTCATGCTTGAAAACCTACCAGTCTGTCTGAAATAAAGCAGTTACGTAAATTAGAGTGGGCTACAATTCCTCTACAGCAATGTGAAAGATTGATATCAAAGCATAGGAAGTGTTTGTTTGCAGTTATTGCTGCTTAAGATGGGGCAACCAGTTATTAGGTTTAAGAGGCAATTACTTGGGTGATATGAGTGTTTGATTATTTTTTTTTAAATTAAATAAATGAAACGATCATTTAAACAATGCATTTTGTGCTCACTCGTGTTGCCTTTTTCTGATAATAAATTTTGTCTGACGATCTGAACCCATTCGGTTTGACAAATATGCTAATAATAAAGGAAATCAGGAAGGGGGCAAAGATGAATATGCAAAGTAATTGTTTTTGGTCTGGCACTGAATGGATTTGCTTTAGGTACGTCTGTTCACGCACCAGTGTGCACTAACCCAATCAAACAGGGATGATGATACATATACATATTCCCTACTAAACAAGAGAAATACCAAAACCTCTCCAGTACCTGCAAGCAGATCCAATCAACAGGTGGAGGCGGAGTGCATTTCTGTGGATAGCAGAACGTCTAGCATGCAAAGGAAGCACAGGCAATGAGCAGCACCTGAGAGGTCTTTCGGTTTAAAAAGGTGCTCCATTAGTGATGTGGGCACGTGATGGGTTGAGCATGAGAACAAAGAGTGATGTGTGTATGCGATTGGTTGACTGTAAGTCCATGTGGTTGCTGAGGCTGACCAATGATCAGCTGTGGCAAGAGTTTGCTGACTGAACTTGCTCTATGCATTTCATGCGTGTCGCTCATGGGTGAGATGAGCCATTAAAACAGGATTGACTGAGACTGGCTCTGCACATGAGACGCACTGATCATCTGCATTTCAGAATGTTTTTGTTAGTCAATCAAGAGAGGTAGAACAGCAGAAGAGGGGTGCTTTGTGAAAAAGAAAGAATTGGAATTGTCAGCTATTTGTGATTCAGCATACAGGGTTGTTTTACTGTATGTTTATGTTTTTGGTGAGGAATGTGTATCTCAGCTTTATATGGTTAACAAGTTATCTCTGTGGTAAAACAATGTCTCCTGCTATATTTCAGCCCTTCTGGTGAACTGTAGTCTTATTTAGATGTCAGATAAGTTTTTCCAGTTCCAGTTATTTGACTCATATATTTTATTATATGTTTTCAAAAATAGTTGCAAATAATATTTGGAATCCAAATGAGGGAATTTGGAATCTCAAATATGTGTGCTGAGATGAAGTAAACACATATGTATGGTAGGACATAAGAAATGTATGAAAATGACTTACCAAAAAACTATGGAATAACTATTGTGAAAATATGTACAAGGGTGGGGTCAACCATTTTTTTTTTTATCCAGAACATCCCAAGATTTAAATTTTTAATTTGTATTCAGGGGAAATCTGCAAGGAGTAAACATGCAGGTTAATTCAGTGAGGGGCACCTTTACTGTTCATAGTTTCCAAAGCCATAACATCTGCCATATAGCTCCCCACCTGCTGTAACATTAGACCTCCACAGATGTTCACTATTTGTAACATCATCGATGAAGAAAAAAAATTGAAAAGGAAGTGGCTGTGTACACAAGCACACACACATATAAGTGCATATGATATATATTTTTTTTACACAGTTCTTGTGGTTCAGTAAAGCAAAGCATCGGCAAACTATGCCATTGCCATTACTTCATTGAATTTTCTCAGAAGATGTCCAGTTATAAAACTACTCTTTTCAGTTGTTCTTAGCATTCTGTCATTTTAATTTGTCCTTAAGACTAAATGTGTAAAGGAAATTAGCACAGTTTTAGCATTGCATCACCAGATTCAGGAAAAAAATGAGCAGACAATTTGCTGCTGTGTTGAAATGTCACTTGACAGTGCAATATTTTACTGCTTTTCAATGAATTTCTTGACTCTATCTCTGTGAATGTCTCTCTCACAGACATACACGCAGGCACACAGAGACAGATTTCACACTTAAACAGCCCTTACCAATCCACTATGTCTAATTAGTGGTTAGGGTGAAGTTGTGTCGAGGGCATTGGTCTAGATCACAGGGGTCACCTTATAACCAATTTTCAAAGCTGCATGCAGCACTGTGTCAGATGGAGAAATGGATAATAAGTTCTTTCTCTACCCCAAATCTGCTGTCTCAGATGCTGAGAGACAATTCTCCTCTGACGAGTAATCAGATGTGGAATGGAATCTGACTAAGGGATTGTCAGCTGGGACGAGGATTACAAGTGTTATGACAGCTCGGCCTAATTGTTGATAAAATGGCTGTCAAGTGTGGGTTCCTCTCTATGACTCAGTGGCTCAGTGTGACAAGCCGAGCTCCATCATCTGGAGGCATCTACCCCTCTCCCCCTCCCCCTCCCTCTTCCCCTCAGTGCTCCTCACACACTGTGCTCCTCTTCCTTTTATAAGCCCTGAGGAGACCGCAAAGAAGACTTGGTTCACTTCTTGTTTTTCCACAGCGGGAAGAGATGGCTCCCACTGTTCACACTGTGGACCATGCAGGAAGGAAAAGAGGGCAAATGTCCCATTTAATGCCCCCACTGAGGACAGAGGCAGAGCTGATTTTGTGAGCAGACGGTCTCAGGCCTGCTGAGAAAAGGAACAGGGCCGTCATGTGTGGACACTCTGACCTGATTATTGTTGATTGCCATGCCACGGAGTTTCCCTAGATTAACAACGTCTCCACACAGTTGAGTTTTGTGGACTCCTGCGGTAAACTAAGCGCTTAATACTTTCTTAGCTAAGGATTTCAGTTTCTTTAAACAATCAAACAATCAATTGAGTTATGATGTAGCTGCATACATAAGCATTTATAATGCTGTGGCTTTTTAAAAATTTTGTTTATGTAAAGCCATTCAAAAAAGCAATACCCGTTCACGCAAAGCTCAATGAACAGGTCTTATAAGATCTTTAAAATGCTATTAAGCTCAGAAAGGTCACCAATAAGGTCACCATTTTTTAATGCACACGACCCACAGGGATTTAAACTTGCTTTACAATCAACATCCTTGTGAGGCCCCAGAATTTCATGATTTGTTGACATGTAGATGGACAACCTACCAAATTCTGCTGTGCTAGCATAGCTCAAGGAGCTGTTGTGTGGCAAGGGTTTAGGGACACAGCTCACTTTATTGACAAAACATGGCAAACACCTCATTTAATTGACCTGCTGGTTTGAGAGTAGAGGAATCAGAAAACATTAAATGTGCAATACGATTTAACAAAAACATGAATGCCAAAAACTGGATCAGCAGATGCAAAGTGCAGTCAAAACATTAAATAGCCAAAGCATCAAAACATTTGAAGAGAAACTTAATACAATCCTGAAACAATCCAAAAGAAACCATATTTCTTTCAACCATGTGGCCAGGGGCTGTTAGGGTTTTTTGCCCCCAAGCAAGTTTGCACATTTGATTTGTCACAATTCCCTCTGGGCTGAGTTCCAGGATTTGATAAGAATTATTCATACTAATATGTCAATTACAAATTATTTGCACAAAAAGACAGCATTGCATTGAACAGATAAGCAAAATTATACTTATCTGTTCCAAATAACTTCATTAATGCAGAAAGATGGATCTCTTCAGTATCACCAAGCATTGCAATGCAATGAAATAAATTCACCATGATTAGATTCAATGACAAAGTTTACACCTAACATTTTCATTTAATTACGGCTTTAGCCTACACTCTCCGAAATAAAGGTACTATGGAGGGGCATTTTTATTCTTTAAAGAACAAATTTCCCAAATGTACCCTGAAAGAACAACGTTTTAATTAATAATGTTGTAAAGTACTAATAAGTGCCTATAGGGTAGCACCCCAGTGACAAGCATTGTACATTCTTAGATACTTTTTCATACCCTTTTTTTCTGAGCCTATTTCATTTCCTTATTAGCCTACACTGTGAATGAAGCAACTGACAGTTTGGTAACATTGTTGGCAATCAAGATCGACTTCTCAACATGGATGACACGGGAGGTGTAATGTGATAATTGTCTAACTGTGAAATCAAAGAAAGCTGAGGGTTGACTGAAGTGCAAGTGTGAAAACTGCATTGGAAAAATTGTGACATCTGTCATCATTTCTATTTGTGTAGCCACAGCCGTCCAGCCATTATAGCCTATTTCACACTTTTTTCCATTTTTGGCAATGCCCTAGACAAACATAATTTACAGGCATCCTCAGCTTATTTTGTTAGTGGTTATCTCTCCAGAGTACACAAACACTTCCTCCCTTTAATCACGGTAGATAAAAAATGTGTGTCTGGAAGAAGAATCAGAAGTGTTTTGAATGATGAAGCTCAAGGACATGATAGCGTCTGCAAATAGGAAAATTTTAGGAGAGTGCTGAGTGGAAACAAACGTCCATCGAAGACGGGGGGATCAGCAAGGCTTGATATTTCCACAGTTAAAATCCATCTGCCCTCCCTTCAAGGACAAACTAATGCTTTTGCAGTAGTGCAAAGTGAGGTGAAGCACTTGCTCAAACTCAGTGCAGCTAAGTGAGTTTTGCAATGATCTCCCATAGTCACAGTAGCCTCAGATAGCTGCGTTCCTGTAATTCAGGTGCTGTAGCTCTTATGGTCCCGTTAACTGAAGATGAGCAAGACCAAGGTATTGTTCATGGTTCATTTCACCTCTGGCTTTGAAAGAAATGTCTGTGACTATCCAGAAGCTGCACAACTACAGTATATGGATATCTCTTGTAATCATGCCTCACTTCTAGTTATGACTTGCCATACTTTACTGAAATTGCCAATGCTTACTCAACTAGACTTGATGTTCATGGCTAAGGATAACTGATGCTTCATGATTTTTGTACCGTATCCAACCTGTGTTTTGTTGTTTGAATGACCTTCAGTATCAACTTATTACTTGTTGCTTTGGATAAAAGTGTCTGCCAAATAATATGTAATGTAATGTAATACTTAAAATTGAACTCTTATGTTCTTACCAGTCCCTTTAAATTGCAAAAACTTTAACAACATTGAAGGCACAGATATCTGAGTCCTATGACTGGAACCGGAGAAGCGCTGCTTGTTCTAGCCGTCCTGAGGCAGAGCTGTTTGAACACGCACACACACACTGAGAATGGAACAGCCAAAATTTTGGACCTGAGCGTTTCTCCCTGGCTTTGCATGTGGAAAGTCCTCCACGGTGAAACACTTTGGCATGCTTGAATTCTGCTGGGTGTGCAAGGAGACGGCAGGGTCTCGGCTACGGGAGACTCTGCTGAGCTCACAGCTCTCCTCGGGAGCTGCGGCTTTTCAAATTAAGGCTAGGCTGGCAGCCTCTCGGCTCAGACGCTCCAAGTTCTTTGATCCCCGAGAGATTTATTGGGGCGCCTCCTGATGAGCCGTGAGACTCCAGGTTGGATTGGAAGGGTACCTGTGTTTCTGCAGGATGAGGTTAACAAAGCTGTCTTCACTAATCAATCAACGGCTCTGCCAGAAGACAAAACCTATTAAAAAAACAATTTGCTGATGTTGACCAGAAATTATAGAATGTCATGAGATCAATCACCTTGTCAACACACGAAACATGAAAACATTACAAATACACCGACAAAAATAGCCCTTGCTTGCTTTGAGCACTTAATCTATGAACTCGTTCTCATCCCAATAAAAAGTAGAGTGAACAGAAGGCTTATCAGGCTTCCTCACAATAGCTTGGAGAGAAAGTTCTGGTTTACTGTCCATCTGGAAGGTGTACTCTGGAAACCTTGGCAACGATGAACTGACTTTGCACAGATGAATATTGAATTGCAGCAGCAGCAGGAGCTCAAGCTCAACAGGGATGCAGATGGCTCTCACCCTCCTGGTTTTGAGATCTCTTAATGACCAGGAATTGTATATGGATGAATGCAGGTGTTGCATTCATATTAGAGGTTGACATCAAGAGCATTCCCTGCTGTACCACCCACATGTGGACAAAGGTTACAAATGTCAAGAGCTAAAGGAGGCCTCTCAGTAACAGAAAAGTAAGGAATAAACAATGCGGAAGTCTGACAAATGGTCTTTATGTGAATCTTCCCTCATTGATTCTGGCGTAGCTGAAAACACAAAAAGGCCAGTAACAAACATTTCAACTCCATTGCATTGGTTGCCTTGGTTACCAGACACACATAATTTAATGACTCTCCCTGAAGGGAAGGAGTATCTTTGTTTTTAGAGAGGCTTGGTATGACACCAAACTTTCCACTGCTCAAGATCTTTGAAGCCTGGCAAACTGATCAGTTTGTTAGATCTCTATCCAGAGTCCCCTTGATTTTAAAGTTATACTCCCACCACCAATGTCATCCCCTCAGAGATGTAATGGTATTGAGTTATTGATGGGGTGGTAGCTGTTTTCAACATTATAAAGTAACCGCTGCTAGTAAGCTTTGTGTTCTTTCAGAGCCCAGAACTTTATGGACTTGAAAGTCTGTAAATTTACATTTCAGATGTTGCAAATGATGCTCTGGTTCCTCCAAAGCACATGATTGATTTCTTTGATGCATCAGATTAAGTTAATAAATGCACGCAGCTAATAATTACTAAGAAGTGTTGGCGATCCATCACCTGGTTGGACGCAGGTGAGAGGGTCCCTTGTGACAGCAGCTAGGCGGAGGCAGCTGTGCTGCCTGGCGATGCTCAGGGAGCCACGTCGCCTGCAGGATAGACAGGGCCCATTAAGGGACCCGTCCTGGGATCCATCACATGAGGGGGAGGGCAAGATGAAGCCCTGCTTCTCTGACAACACCCATAACCTTAAGGCGGCACAGAGCACGGCTGCTTCATTATTCTATGCAGGTGTCTCCCACTACAGCCCCAAACCCCACCCCCCCACCCCCACCCCACCCCCTCTTCACTCTGGTCCGACATTCACGTCCAGGGGCCTGCGCTTTATTAAAAAGCCATTTTCTTTGAGCCTCAGCTGGTGGCGTCATGCGCCATCCCCCCTGTGTCGTGAACTCGGACGGCTGTCCCACAGTCACAGAGGCAACAGTATTGCCGTCAAAGTTTGGAGAAAGAACTGAGGGGCACAGAGACTACTCAGATTCACCTAATAATGGCATCCCCAAATCCTCATGCCCCTCATCCACTCCCTCTGTTCATATAGTATGGAAGCCGTTCAAATGATATCACAAATAGACAGGGTGCTAAAAAAATAAGTAATGGCAATATAAACACAGTTATACTGTGGAGTCAACACTGTAAAAAAAAAAAAAAACAATGATGGCATAGCAACTCAGCCTTTCCACTAGGCCTTAACTGCCCTAACAGGCTTTATCTCAGAACAACTCTGTTTGACACGCACCTGGAGGAACAGCAGGCTTTCTATGGAGGCTAGGATAACCTCCAGCACATATCAGTCTGCTGTGCCCGGAGTCCACTAAACTGTAAGATGAGCCCCACAAATAGAGTTTTCCTGTCTTTCTCAATATTACTGGTCAAAGAGACATGATTATTCTTACATAACTAGAACAAGCAGTACAGGTCATATGGATACCACATCATGCACACATTTGTTTTATAAAAATGCTGGCAGGACTAGGACTCTCAAAGCCCAGAGGCTTGGGGTTATGAAATTATATCCAAACTTGACCTGTCAGAAGAATAAGTATAGCCTTTCTTTCTGTCCAAAAAAAGGAAAATAATATTTCTAAAGCTACATTTATGTTTTATGTTCTTTTCCAACACAGTGGAATTATACGGTTGCTAGGTTGTGGTTTGGGGATCGAAAACAGGACATCAGTCCCACATTACACAGTGAGTATTTTTAATGAAAACTGACAATACTGTTAATAATTCCAAAAACTATGCATACATTCCACGCTTCTTCAATAAAAAACAGTGTTTGAGAAACAATAGAGGAGAAATCAAAAGGTGATATATCCAAAACCCGGTGGTAGTTTCCCTGGCCTGGGTAGGGGTACACACACATCTATGGGTAAAAGGCAGCACTGAGCAACCTAGTCTGGATAGCTCCATTCCAAGGGATTTATGGCAGATTGTCTCTCATGGTGAAAAAAATAGCCACCTGCGTACTCGAACAACCAACTGGTTCATCTGCCATGGTAGTTACTGAACTGAGCCTTCTCCTTTGTCACCCTCCTGCCCGCTCACTCACCCACTCACCTGCTCCCAGCACACCAAACCCGCAGTCCACAGAAACTATGCTCTGAGTTGCATTTTCCTGGTGGGTGAGGTTTTCATTTTTCCAGCTTTCTGATAAAATGCTTCCAAATGGGCTTTGAATATTGCCGAAGGAAATATCTTCAATAAATTTTCAGGCTTGTTCTGTTGGTGGCTTGCTGGCTGACAGGAATCCAAACCTATGGATTCCTGGATAATAGTGTTGAGATCCAGTGACAGGAAAGCTGTATGGAATCTGTATATACAGTTCTACGTCTTCGTCTCCAATTAGTGTGTGAGCTTCAAAAATAAATCTGTACAACTGTTTACATTTGAAATCTAATTATTTGGCATTTCACCGAATGGAGAACCATCACGGCAGGCCTCATGTCAATACATTATACTGTATCACCATTCAAGATTACAACGTAAAAATTTGGAGATTTTTAAACACCGATTGTACTCATTTACTGTAAACAAAAGTGTACAGAGACCCACACTCAAATGATTAATCATGCTTCAAACCTCCATGCACTTTTTATTTTGTATGAGTTTCGAAGGCTGACACACCTTTTTTGATAAACAAATCCAAGGTAAATGTCCCATTGTTCATAGCAAAAAATATACAAATGAAATAAAAAACCAAAAGCTTGTAACTATACGTATGCAAACAGAATTTTATTATATGTATACTGCTACTTTTCCATAATTTCAGTGACCTTGTCTCTATCCAAAAACTTAAGTACTGACAACTTAGAATGACCAGCTTCACCTATAATGCCGCCATATGGTTCAGTTTTTCTGCAAGGAATGTTTCCAATGAAGCAACAATTTTTACATTGAAATACACACACCATAAATTGATTTTCCACTTGTGCACAAGACTGAATATGGTTTAACAGTCTGATGGAAACATAAATAATGATTGTGTCTCAGGGACTAATTTACCTACACAGTGTATTCTATTTTAGCTGATGGTCAGTACATGTGGAAAGTGCATTTTTATAATCTTACAGGAAAACTAAAATAAAATGAGGCACACATTTATAAAAGTGCTTCTGTTTTCTTTGACAATCAGCAACAGAGCAAGTGGATATAATTCAAATCCATCATGAAATTAAAATAAGTTATAGCTTATTGGCACCGACACTAATCAATCCATCATTCTCATCAAATATTTTTTAATAATGTCCATTTGACCATTAATTTTTACATTTTAAATAGATGCAGAATTCCAAAAAATGCTATAGAGATCATCAATCACCTTCACTTGACAGGCAATAATATAAAATGCATGTTTAATGTCAAAATAAATTGGCACATTAATTTACAGTTAACAGTACAGACCAGCAGTCTGTACAGTTGCTAATAGCAACTACAACCAACATAAATATTGGCTTCCTTTATATCTAAACATAATGTAGGAAGTGAATATACAATGTCACATGACATGACGCCATCCTTCATGTACACTGTTCGGGGAATTGGACAACCTTGCAGTTTGCAGGCTCAAATCTAAACACGAGTGTGGTCATTTTTTGTGTTTTATTTCTTGCAAATTCAGTCAGTAATTATAGAGATATACAATATGAGTAAATGGGAAATATGTAAAAAGAAAGCCAAGCAAGTAAGAGTGTATTTTATAGGTATAGATTTATTGATTTCTTTTTTTGAAGTAAGGTAAGGTCTATCTTATTTATCTATGATTATTATTAAACCCATGTACCCATTAAGCTTATTTTCATTTTTTGCACTTGATTTAAGAAGAAAAGATATTTTGTTTTGCCAAATTTAACCAATTCATTTGCTTGTTACATCCATGTCCGTTTGTATTCTATTATGTGAAATGCTCACAATGTATGCAATCCAAGTACAAAAGTTATAATAGCAAGAAGTCGGAGATGGAGGAAGCCATCTCTGTCTGTGCCTGTATTGTTGCAGGATGATCCTTTTCCCGGTTAACGGCAGCACATTCATCATCTAAAGGAACCACTGTTTGTGCATCGGAATCTCTGGAGTAAACCACTGTTTGTGCATTGGAATCTTTGGAGTAAACCACTGTCTGTGCATCGGAATCTCTGGAGTAAACCACTGTCTGTGCATCGGAATCTCTGGAGTAAACCACTGTCTGTGCATCGGAATCTCTGGAGTAAACCACTGTCTGTGACCTATGGAAGAACTTCAAGTGAATAATTGGGTGCACAAAATTCTTGGATGTGACAGTGAGAGTCAACCATATTGTGTTCCACTCTGGATTAGCCATCCAGCTTTCTCTGCCACAGTGAGGTAATGGGTAAAATTTTGTTGGCCTTTTCCAGTAGTCTATTATAATTTTTGACACTATGCCTCAACTGCTTGGTGCTTATTTGTTCCAAGCTGACGAGGGATGAATAGGAAGGGGGGAATTCCATGGTAGGTTAAATTCAAGCACTGATAACATGGTATATAAAAGATGACCCAGGAAGGTTATACTTTTGCTTTTAGTCCTGGATTGAACTTAAAGTTAGGGTTTATCAACAAATATATCTTGTAGTAGGGTATACCTCTTCTGGTCCACGAGGGATTAGATCCTGGAGTCTGTGTGGTTTAACTCATGAGGGCTCTATAATTTTCACATCTTAGTCCACCCAAATACAGCGCTCTCAGTTGAACCGCTCAATAGCAAAGCTTCAGATTTGGCATGGCTAAACCACTAGATAGCTTACGGCACTGTACTGTAGCTACAGATACTGTGTGACTTTACTCCCCAATGTAAACAGAAAATTAGAGAATGTGCTTCATTAAAGTAATGCGAGTGGGTGGAAGTGGCAACATGGAAACTATAAATCTAAATTGTGGTAAAATATTCAATTTTATGGTCAATGTCTTTCCAAACGGGGCCACAATAAAAGTAGGCCTACTCCATCTTTAATTTGAGCTTTAATATGCAAATATTTTAAGAATATGTGGGATGGCAACATAGCATTAAAAAATAAAAGAATGTCATATGTGTGTAAATAAAGAGCTGTTGTCCATCAATAATAATTGGGTAATGCTGGGTGGGTGAGTGCTTCAATTGACAAAGCAAACAGAAAGGGGTACAAAGGGAATCCCTGAATAGTGCACCTCTCCAGTGGAAATGGAGAAGACTGAAAGTTACCAGTAGACAAGCCATAGGGTATGATACAGTGCCATCACCATTTGATATAAATATAATTCCATAGATAAAAATATAACTAATGTGTCATTGGCAGTCAAAATATCATTTGGCTAACATCATCAGATGCAGCCTGCAAACCAACTGGCTATATATACTAAATTGTTCAACCATGAAATTACTGTAAACTCCTGCATAATATGGGGTGTAATATAATGGAAAAAGAGTTGGGTTTGTAACCAAAAGGTCACAGGTTTATTCCCAGGTAGGACACTGTTGTTGTACCCTTGAGCAAGGTACTTAACCTGGATTTCTTCAGTATATATCCAGCTATATAAATGGATGCAAGGTAAATGCTACGTGAAAATGCCTGTAATGTAATAATCAACCAAGCCCCCAGAATCTAGACCCAGTGTGACAACTTACCCCCTTGGAATTTCATCACAACTTGGTTTTATTCAATCTGCCATCTTTCCTTGGATACTGGTTGAAGTTTCTATATTTTTTTGTATTTCTATTTCCCAGAATCTTTTTAGGTTCTATTGTTTATATCCTATCTAAACTGTTCACTATTTATCTGACATCCTTTATAGGATCTTTCTATGTCTGGCTTGACTACCACGGTTGTGTGAGTGTCAATAATGTGAGAGGCAGTTATGGTCAACAAAATGCCTGTGTCAATAAGTTATCAATAAAAAAAAAATGTTATGACTTTGATGGAGAAACTTGACTAATATTTTAATTGTCATTTTAGCGATGAAATGTCAGTGGATACAAAAGCCTATACACAAATGTTTTAAAGATGTTAATAATATGACTAACATATTATTGCTGACATCATTCCTGATAATGTTGACAAAGATAGGCTAATAATGTATGAATACTGTGGTGCCATACAGGGAGTCACAGCCAGATGAGATGGCACAGAGATACAGAGACAGGAAAATAAGGTGCACAAAACCCAACTGGGCCATTTATTCGGCTCAGACACATACTTTATTGGCTGGTAAATAACAGCCTAAGCAACAAGTTTTTCTGTAATAGAACACAAACAAAACAACAAAGTTCAGACTGGCTTTTAAGGTACAGTAGACATTTAATTCATTACAAATCAAGCAAAACTACCGAATGGCTGACATGGCTAATAGAAACAGCTTGCTTGTTTTGGACTGTGGTGGTCACATAGGTTTATTATGGACATGTTGCTTATTTTAAGACTTTGTAAATGCCAAATGACAAATAATAATGGCAAATAACAGGGACAAGAATTACTGTTAATATAAGACTTCTGTGGTCTACGGGGCACAACTGACACGTCAGATCTTTAATCAGATTAGTTATCGCAGCATATTTCCCTGCCCTTTTACGATCGCTTCAACGGAAGCTTTGCTTCACCAGCTATCCCAACATGCCTTGCAGACGTGAAGTATCGGCTCTCATTGAAATGAATGGAGGCGATTACAAATTTGTTTCTCATTGGAGGATGTGTGTCTTCACTGTAAAACTAGTCAGATCCTCAAAAGGCAGGAGGGGAATCTGGTGGCTGAGACGCAGACTCTACTTTGAGTGGGGCAGGGACAGCCGGACCAGCCCCGTCCGATGCCACAGTACATGAAAACTTCTTTACACAAATAAATTGTCTGGGCCAGTACACTAATACTGAAATGATTTTTTAAAATGACATCAATTTAAACTCCAGAAAACTGTCCCTTTAAACAGTTTGCTAATGGGCAACATATATACATGGTATCCAAATTTGCCATGGCAAATTCACTAATTCTCACATATTTAACTTGCTATTCAGATAACTTTGTTTGCTGGCCAAGGAGTCTTAGGAAGAGGAAAATATAACAGCAGTAGCATAATGTTGAGCAATTGCTGTTGCAGCTAGCTAGCCACCACCTTACCATCCAGCCTGTTCATGATGGATAAAGCCTACTTTTCCCCCTGCATTCTATGATTAAGGAGGTATCCATCCTCAATAAGTCATTGGGTTAGTTCCTTGTCCTTCTGCACTTTATCCAAGGGTCAACATTCACAAGTGTGGAGAATGTGGATCTAAGGAATTTCTCTGCTCTGGCTGTTGACCTGCTTTGGATCTGGTTTTGTCAGTCTTTGTGCGTTAGTCTGAGTAAGATTAGGCAAGAAATGGTTGGAGGCCCAGTGAAGTCATCTTTCCTCATTTGCTTGATTTCTTCTTTGCAAGGTCTCATTGCTGTAGTCTGGGAATATCAGCAAGGTCGTTAATTTGGGCAGAATTGGGTGGGATTTCCTTGGCCCTTGTGAATTTTCTTGTCAGCAGTATTTCGACAACTTAAAAGTCACTGTATGAGACGGTTCTTTGCCTTCTTTACCACTATAAATGTGGTGAGCCTGTTCAATTTCAATGTCCCTGCTCGCTAAGAAGGGAATCCATAATGGAAGGTTTGTTCTGGTTTTGGCTAAATTATCTTGGCTTTTCTCTGACTCGGGTAGGCCTACCAAACTGAGACTGTTTCTTCTATTTCTGGCTTCCAAATGAGCAAGATTGGCAGACGGGGCCTCAACTTTGAGAGTATTTCCCTCTAGCTCGTACCCTAGCAGAATGTGTTCTGTGCACTGTGTTCAGGAGAACATTGAATTGAGACTGGGTGTTCTTAAGCAGCTTGCACTGCTACTCTAAACCACTAAATATCACTTTAACAGCCATGTTGGTTTCCCCAAGTACAACTTGGACTCGTTTTAGTAGTGGTGGTTTCCAAAGCTCCCTTCACTGATTTGGCAACAGTGAAGCTTGCTGCTTCTCTTGAAGCACCTGTTCTTCCATTCAAAATTGTGGCATCAAATTCCTCGTTTGACATCTGGAAGTTTCATTAAACTTCATACTGTATGGGAACAGTAGAGTTAAATTTGTTATTTTTGCTATATTCTTAAGTCATTTGGATTTAAGATCAAAAGATTCAACATGAGACAAAATATAGAAAATCAGCTTTAATCTCATGGTATTTACATACGTATATGTTTTACCATTTTACTGAAATAGTTGTTTTTGTGTTAAGTCCCCCCCATTTTCAGCTGTGCAAAAGTAGGTGAACAGGTAACAGGTGCTAACTGTTGCTCAGGTGTTTCCTTTCACATGGATTCTTCACACATAAAAGCAATACGTGTCTAGTTTTGGTTTTAGCATTTGTTTTTATCTGTGGAGATTGCATTTGAAATTGCATGAGGTCCAGAGGACTATTATGGCTGAAACACAACTAGAATGTAAGCTAAGAGGACATAAAAATAATTAAGAAGGTATAGCATTCATTCCGCTGGAGAAGCGGATTGGTCTTGATTGTGCCGGCTGGTGGAAAGAGCACACGCACCTGGGTTGCGTTAGCTAATCAGCCCAGGTGCTTAAAGGTGTGCTGCTCTCCATAGTTCGGGGCCGAGACCGGGGGCTAACACCGAGAGCGAGTTTCTTTATTTGAGTTGCATTTAATTACAGTTTGTGTTTCTTTTAACAAGACAGGAAAAGTGAACCGCCACTGAAAAGTGGGAGGAGCTGGCCAGGTGAAAATTTGAGCAGCTGCAAGTGGGGAACTGAAAAGTTTCTGCTCTGTTTTGCTTTCTTTTGTCTTTGTTATTTTTGTTTATAGTTTTTGCCTGGAACCTGTGAGGAGGAAGGGTTAAGATGGCATTTATTTTATTTCATGTTTGTGCGGGTGCGCTCTCTTTCTCTCTCCATGCGACAGACAATGGTGTTCCCTGGCACTGCCACATCTCCCTCCCAGGGGTGTCACACTGTTGTGTGACAGAAGGGTAGCACAGAAACTAGGTATATCAAGTACAGCAGTTTGGCTAAAATGTAACTAAACCAAAAAGGAGTTTAGTTTTAATTTTTGGCCTTATAGCCAAAAATTTAAATGTATTTTAACTGATCCTGCCCCACAACTTATTAAATTAGTTTAATTAAACATGAAAACTGAAACAGTTTGGTTGGATGAGGGTTTACCCCACTTGTAACTATCTTAAAACCTAAACCAGGGTTGATCAATTTTGTTCCTGGAGATCTATCATCCTGAAGGTTTTCACTCCAACCCTAACAAAGCACACCTCATTCATTCTTGTTGAACTGCTATTTAGTAGAATCAGTTGTGCAAATTGGGGTTGAAATGAAAACCTACAGGGTGGCACAGTGGTGCAATGGATGGCACTGTTGCCTCACAGCAAGAAGGTCGTGGGTTTGAATCTCGGCTTGGGGCCTTTGTGTGTTTGCAAGTTCTCCCTGTGTCCGTGTGGGTTTTCTCCGGGTACTCCGGTTTCCTCCCACAGTCCAAAGACATGCAAGTAGGCCGATTGGTGACCCTAAATTGCCCATAGGTGTGAGTGAATAGTGTGTGTGCCCTGTGATAAATTGGCGGCCTGTCCAGGGTGTATTCCTGCCTCTCGCCCAATGAATGCAGGGATAGGCTCCAGCACCCCCCGCAACCCTGCTCAGGATAAGCGGTTATAGATAATGGATGGATGGATGAAAACCTACTGGACAGGAACAGTAGATCTTCAGGAACAGGATTCAGCAGACATAAACTGTGAATTGGCCTCCAACTGAAGTGATTCACATGATTTCAGCATAAGATCAGCAGTTATTTTAAGTTCTCTTTGCTTTGTAGTGCATTTCTAAGAAAAATGTTGACTTTGAGCACCAAGGAGATTTTACCCGTGGAAGGACACAGATCAGAAGTTGAATATAAAAAATAAAAAGGCCATATATATTCCTTGGAGCACTGAGTTATTAAGAAGTGAAAGGTTTTATGGCACTAACAAGACCCTGCCAAGATTAGGCCATGCCTCCAAAGTAGAATGACTGAGCAAGAAGGACATTTATCACAGAGGTTACCAGTAAACAAATGACAATTTGAATGACCTCCAGATTTTCTGGGCCAAGACTAGTCAACTTGTGCATATGATAACATTATCCCAAGCCCTCCACAGCTCTGGACTGCCAGGATAGGGTGGTAAGGAAACAGCCATGATTCACCATTGTTGCCTAATTTATTTGTTTATTTAACAAGGGCCATGCACACCACAACCATTGGGCCAGAGTTAGCTATATAGCTAATTTACATCTGCAGTCCCTGGGCAGGAAGACATAGAGGGTATTCACATGACGTCACAGTAAGTGGAAGTCACTGCGGTTACACCCACTGAGTGGCAGAAAGACTATCAGTGGCAGCGTTAGTGTTCAGCTTGAATGCTGTGAAAACACAAAAAACACACCTAAACCGGGAAAGAGCTGTTGTGCGATTGACTGTACAAATAGATTCAACAAGAAATCGAAGCTATCTTTTTTACAGACTGCCGAAAGCTAAAGAGAAGAGAAGAAAATTAATTGCTGCAATTCACAGAAACAACTGAATCAGGCACAAACGGATTGCTTTGTCATTGTGTCATGTAGCTATGTTGGATTTTTGGGTAAAATCATGCCTTAAGTTATGTAGGCTACTGTATTGACTACTCATCATTTAAATATTTAGCATCTTTCATTTATATTCTGTGTAACTGTAAAGTTTTTGTCAGCATTTATTTAAAAACATCCATGATGATGAGACTTGTGTTCTACAAACAAAAAACAACCCTTAGAAAGGTGGAGTATGTTGTGTTGAAAAATGAGGAGTAAAGTGTGTGGGAAAAGAAATTGGCACTGAAACAACAAAATGTATAATAGGTGCAAGGAGATATAGACTTTATACAGGCACTCTCTTTGATCTTTATCATATCCTTCACAAATGAAATAAAATTCAGTGTGCTGAATTAAATGTAAAAAGGTCTGAGTTAGTTGGGTGGTAAGACGTAGAAAAAAACTCATTATTGGTTTGACAGTATTTCTCATTCTTTTCTTTCAACTTATTTACCACCTCTCTAAACAAGCCCAAAAAAGTGTCTTCTGAGCTTTAGTTTTCACTAGTGAAAATACTACAAAATATGACAATACTAGAACCTAGATGATATTTCATGGCAAGATAATCTATTTTTCTGTTCTGTACTGGCAGATAAATCATAAAGTTCTTTTAAAAAGTATGTAAGATTCCTAGTCAGTTTACAACTTCAGTGCACAGGGAAGAGCCAAAAAGAAACATGCAGGAGTTCATTGATGTGAACGCCATTAAAAACAGTCCCCTGAAGCATGTGCCAGCAGAACACTCCGTTGCACTTGTGGGATGAATGAAACTTGATCGCACTGGTCATTTGAGGAAAATAATCTTATCACTGATCTCATTGCTCTGTGCTCTGTGACATAAGAGAAGCAAGGTCATGGAGGCACATGAGCTGACTGCAGATTAATTTGTGAGGCTAGCTCTTCATGTGTTGTAGACCACTCACTGAACATGGAAGTAATAGGAAAGTGCTGCAATAGCACTTGCAGAACTGCTCCAGATAGACCCTGACTGGTGTCTCTTAGGTGCTGATTGAACAGACAGATGTTATATCCGTTATGGTTAAAAGCCATCGGCAGGTTGGTTTTTTAAATGTCAAATCTGCTGCAAATACAGATTATTTTCCCTGTGAAAAGACAAGATGATTTATTACACAAACAAAAGGCTTGTTCGTCCACAATTTACAGCAGTTCTGCAACTGCTGATATTTTTTTTTCCAGATGAGTTCCCAAGTTCCCAGGGTTTCCATAACCCTTACCTGGAACACCTGCGACCACTTGATGCTTGGGTGGTGTTAACGAGAGCAAAATAACATCTTGACTTGAGGACATCTCAAAACCGAGATGAAAAATATGACAAGAGATGTGGTTGTATCTCCATTGTCTGGACATACTGGCACTGCAGAGTATATACTGCTAGTGGTTATTGGACAATAAAAAAATATTTAAAAAACAGATTCATATATCAATATGGTTTTTTAAATATTGTGTTTTCAGAGGGGAAGTTGACAGGCTTGTGCAGCTACTACGCAGTACATTCCATTCTAGTTGTATAGATGCTATGCAAGCTCCTAGGGGCATCTTAACCATCTAACTCACATTAGCTGCTCAATACAAGGCTGTGGAACTGCAGATACTGTTCCCTGCCGGGCCCTCGTTTTGTCCCTGTGGTGACTCAGACTGGAACTACATGCACCTGCGTTCCATGGCGCGTATTTTCGGCGCCCCCCCCCACCGAGCCTCTGTGAGGATAGGCCCCTCGGACTTGCTCACAGGTGTGGGGAGAGTGGCGTGCACTCTTGGGCCCATTAGCCGGGTTCTCTGCTCCTCACAGGCTTCCGTGTTTTATTGGGTCCATTAGGGGGGATGACAGTCGGAGAGCCTGCTTTACTGCCTCTGGCCGTCCGTAAAGCCCTGGGATCAGGGCTCTCCCAGCACTCACTAAATCATTGGTGGCTTTACTCACGACTGATTTTTCTGGAAATAAAAAAAATGTAAGCAGGGGTGAGAAACTCTGTAGACAAGGGAAGAAGTAGAACATCTGCACGTCTTTGCGTCTAAATTCCATTCCACGTGTGAGGAAAAATAAAAACATGTATCATTTTAATTATGCCTGCAATGAAACAGAAAGAGCTTTATAGACAGTAGTGCTTAAGGCACTGGCAAGTCAGAGAATGTCCTTCTTACCTTTGCTGCTTGTTGCCCTGCGTGCGTCTTGTCCAGCCAGATCTCCACAGCCCCGGGGGGATGCATCGGGCCAAGGTGGGGGTCACTCCGTGCTCATGCCCTCCTCCAAGAGGCAAGAGCTTACACTGACCGCCTTTGGCGACATTTTTTCCGCTCGTTGCATCTTCTCGGCCGACCGAGGCGGCTGAAGTGGCACCTCGCTAACGAACCGCTTCTGAAAAGTGAACCTGTTCCAGGGAAATTGCTTTTCCAGATTGGCCTTTCACAGACTCAACCCAACTTTCGTTGCCTGGATGCTCTGTGTCAGCTGAAATGGAACGTGAGGTAGTTTTGGTTTAGTAACAGTTTTGGTGATGATGCATATAATCCACAGCGCTCTTCAGTGACGTTAATTAAATGCAAGTGCTCAGGCCGGCAAGATCAATCAGACTGTCGGCTGGCGGACCATCATACCGGACCGAGGCTGCATCCAAAGCCTGTCACACGCAACTGTGCTGCATGCCAGTGAGTGACTGCAGACGATATAAATTTTCCTTATATTGTGGATTTTGTTAGAGGTAACTCTACACTCTGCAGCTTTCTGCCTGTCAGGAGGAATGCGGGATGAGTAATGGGAGCCTGGAGCTCTGTTGCTCTGTATCAGCTTTGCTTGTCTCTACAACAGCAGTGTGAACATTGTGTTCATCTGAAGGACAGATCAGATGAAGCTATAGCTGTCAGCCTTATGTGGGCTGTACTTAGTTAGCACTGATGGGAATGGAAGGGGATGTGTCAAGTTAGCTGCATCGAAAGCACAACAACAGAAGTATCCTTATTTTTACAAACATGCAGCAGCCAGCCAGGGCCTAGCAATGGGCTAAGGAGGGACAGGGTGATCTGAGAGAGAGCGACCAAATCTGCCACAAACTCACTGTAAGCAGCTCCCATATGGTATGCTGGCAGCGCAGATGGGTCTGAATCAATGTGTCACATAATGTAACCCCAACCAGGCCAGCGCCTAGCAACAGGCTGAGGCTGGCTCGGGGCGACCCAAAAGAAAGAAAACAAATGTGTCACAAACTCACTGTGAACATCTCGATGCGGATGAATCCATGTGTCATATGAAGAAGTACAGATCGTTTAATCCCTTCACATGAAGAAGCGGAGCTCCCAGCCCCAATCCCCAAATAAAACTGCCTGCCTCAGGGAGACTGTTTGCACTGCAGATGCTCACTGAATTATTAATCGCCAGAAGGACGCATTCGCTTCACGCTGTCCTATAAAAGAAATCTCATAACATCATCGCACTTGCTCAAGGCGGTACAGGTCACTTGGGAGAGTGGGCTGCTTTTGATGCTTGCGGCTCTTAAAACACTCACCATCATCACCGGCTATTCTGACCCAAGCACACATGACACATTCGTGTTAGTTTCCAACTACTATACCCAAGAAGCTGTAACATGTAAGGGGGTGTATTAATACCAAAAATAGCTGAAAATAGTTTAAATAACAATAAATTATCACTGAGGGATGTATCCAGAACACATCCACCAAACATCAATTCAGACAATGTAAATAAATGTAACAACACACATTTGTAATCAGGCATAAAATCAATTTTGAAAAAAACATCAGGATTGTATGGCTGTTGTCAGGAGTCCCGCCACTCCACCTTCCCCCTCAACATCTCCCAAAATGTACCACCCATACGTGAGTGAACGCACATGGCTGGTATGGCTACATTTATGTATCGAGAATGGCAGAGGGCATGAGGGTTGCAATGAAACGAATGTAACAGATGAAAAAACAAATAAATTTAGATTGCTAAAAATAGCTAGCTAGCATAATAGCTACCGGGCATAAGAGATTTACTGAACCTAGAGGTAGAAATTTTACTAAAACCATCTCTAGTAACCAACCCATAATTTGACTTCACTCAGATTGACATGGCTCTCAATATCAGTTTGCCATAAAGCACTGACAAACTCACCCACCTCAGACCCACGTTATCCCAGCCCAAACCCACAAGCCCACCCACCAAAAATAAGCTAGCTAGCCAGGCAGATCTGGTTGTCCATAAAAATCTGACAAAAAGATACCGAAATAAGTACAGGTAACTATTACAAATTGATAAAACAAATAGTGTCATTCTCTATGGCAAAGGAGTGTTTTGCTCAGACTCAAAGAGTCCGTTTTAACTATGGGAGGAGATATGCAATGAGACTGAAACATTTATTGGCCATTAGACCAGGTCCTTCATGAAATCATGAAGGACCTGGACCCAATAGCTCAGAGCCTGGTAATTACCCATTCAATCCCCACATTGGGGCAGAGGGAAATGTTTAAACTGATATACGTCAATACGGCAATGCAATTGATTTCTCATACTGTCGCTGATGCTTAATACATACCATAAGAACCCCATACAATGTTGTCTGAAGCCATTCACAGATTTACCTTTACAGTCACTTTATAAATTCCACAATAACTTTCTTCTCCCGTTCTATTGCATTAGTGTTCCCTATTCCTATATTCCGTAACACAACAGCTAGCATTCTGTGTGTAAATTACACTATTATAAGTGTTGTCCACTCAGCAGATTTCTGGGATTCAAAAAAATGGAGTTAGAAAAAAAAGTGTGAAAGTGTTAGATCTCTGGAGTTTATTTTCAGACCTGTACTCCTGCTTGAGTTCAGGTTTCCTCCTTTATTTTGTATTATTTTGGTGTTGATTTACTGGCATATACAAGCCTGATTCAACTCCACACTGGTGTTGGTTACAGACCTCGAGATGTGCTGTGCCCAGTGTGCTTCAGATGGTCTTTGTGTTGTGAGGCATGCAAAAATGAAAATTTGTTGTGGATCAGTTAGCTGTCTACTTTGTACCCTCAGGCACACAATTATGTCAAATTTACACTGTGTTCAACATAACGGTTGCTAGTGAACAGTTTAAACTTTGGTCTCAAATTTTCTCCTCCACGAATCACACAACATTTAACCCTGTATTCCTTAGTAACCTTGGTTTTCATTTATACATAAAATTGTTGGCAACATTAGCTACGATTTTGCTACCTATGAGATTTTGTCACTTAACAGCATGAAGGTCAGAGTTTCACATCCTGGCCCAGAGCCTTTCTGTATGGAGTTTGTATATTCTTCACGTGTCCTTGTGGGTTTCCTCCCACAATCTAAAGACATGCAAGTTAGACTAATTGGAGACTCCGAATTCCCTGTAGGTGTGAGTGAATGGTGTGAAAGTGTTCATGTAAAAATAAATTCAGAGTAATGTTATACTCTGTTTGGAAGTAATATTTTAACTCTCATAAGAGTTCAATTTCAACGTTTGGAGAGAGTTAAATGATCAAATCCCGGAAAAGAGTTCAACTCTGGGCTAAAGTCTTTTCAATGGACATGTACACAAACATTTAGTTGATTCTAACTCCCAGGGAGTTCATTACAAATACCAAAAGTTGCTGTACAGCCCTGCTGATTTACTGCACATCATATTACATTTTACCCGCTACCATTCAGCAACGCAATCCGGTGAGAGATATTCAGGGAAGAGAGGTGATGGAGCCAAAAGATGAAGACACAAACATCAGAAGTGAGGAGAGGAACTCTGCTTCTGCTGATATGGATGTGGTTGGTGTTGGCTTCCGATGGCTGCCTACTGGTTGCGGCTGCTTTGTCAGTCTTGGTGAGGGCCGGCCTAACAGTTTTCCACCCTTCCTTTCATGTGCTTCCAAAGTCAAGTCTCGCTATTTCATTAAACGCTCCCATCCTCCCGGGACACAGATAGTGTGACAGCTGAGAGAGGCGAGAACATATTTCACAGAAAGCAGCTGATAAGGGTGGCGGGGGCTGGTGTGTAAACAGGGAGCTGTGTTAGAGTACGGATCTGACACGACAAGATAATTGGGTACATGTGCAATGTGCGTAGCCTCAATTGTTTCAGCCTCAATTTCAAACTGATGGATAGAAAGAATACAGTATTTACTGATGGCCTGACAACACTTTTCATGCAGTTCATCTGCCTTCGAGTTTGACAGCCACCTTAGCTATTGTGGAGCTATACTTCAGAGCTGTATTGGCAGTTCTGGGGTGCCTTTCCAGTTTGGGCTATAGGGGTTTTGCATTTAAAAAACATTTAAACCTTGAGCAAAGAATGAGAATATCGCTTGAAAACATGTTTAGTGTTTTTTTAGAGGCCCTTCAAGTTGAAATAACCCTGCAAATGTAATGTACAAGTTACTGTTAAACTACTACATGACACAAAGGATAGGTTTTAATGTGAAGCACTTTGTCTACGTGGTGGAGGCTTTTGTGTTTTCTAAAAACCACAGCCTCCACGAACTCCACAGCAGAGAATGCATATCATAAAACAGCACTGAACCTTAGGACCTTTATGAAGTATAATCTTTGCTAATGGACTTGGTTAAAGTATTTACAAGTGCTCTTTGGAGCTTTTTCCATTCAGTGTAGAAAAACACAAGGACAATAATTGCAGAGGAAAACCTGACTGGTACATTTGAAATCATTGCTGGAATGGGCTCATTTCAGGAAAGTGATGTGAAAATCTGCTACAACATCGGAGTTACCGCAAAGCCGCCTTGGTACTTGTTTCTTGCATGTAGAAGAAGCCAAAGACCAATAGCTTACATTTTGGGCCAGAGGATATCTTTATTGACCATGCTCATCCACTTAATTCCTTTTCAGATATTGAACTGATTTCAAATACACATTTGCCTACTACCGGCAAAAAAGTTTTGCGACATGCTAGATTGTGTCACTTGTATTTGTGCACATGGCTCAATAAAAATTAGCACATGGCTAATAAAAGCTAAAAAATTATCCTTATGCAAATGCTGCGCTCTTTAATGTTCAGTGTTTAGCCAACCTGGATTTGGAGTACACCTAAAAAGGTCATTTTTAAAAGTTTTTAAAACTTAAAACTTTCCCCTAATAGTATGCACTAATTTCTGTGATCAGAGTACACATTGTTTATTATGCAGTGTAATTATAATGACCAGCCTCGTTACACCATGTAATGAACAATGGTGTTTTCTTTGAAATGTGTCTGTAAATGGATAACAGTGGTTATTGACAATTATATTGTTTTGTTTATGACAAAACATAAGCTATGTTCACCACTCAGGACCTATCCCATGAGTGAAATGTGCAAGTGTTCAGAAGTACCTGCATTGCCAGTGAAACAATGGAAGGGCAGGGAATGGCAATGATTTTCAAGATTTTCATTTTTGAATTGAAAAATGATATTCTACCTTCTGTTTGCATAAACTGCACATAGACAAAGTGTGTTTAACTCAAAGTCTGAATTCACTTATCCTGTTTTAACATGGGACACTCCCTCACACTCTGCTCCATGTTTGAATCTCACTCCCCTTCACTTAAACAGTTACTGTAAGTAGGTGAAGATTAAGCACCCAAGTGTAAAGGTGCTTAATCTGTAGCTTTGGACTGAAATTTGCATCATCCACAAGTACGTACCCAAAAAAAGGACACTGAATTGATATATTCTGTATGCCACTTGTCAGTCAGACATAAGATTTTCACTTGTCAGTCAGCCAAGTTAAGACAGAGAGGTTGCCTGACATGCGCTGCCAGAACTTTTTGGGAACTCTTGGCTTTATTCCATTTTCTTACACGTGTTTGATTCACTTGTCAGTCAGAAAACCAGTTTGCTCACTTTTGTTCCAACCGGACTGATTCAATTCAGCTGAAATGTCTTAATTGTAATCAATTAAAGCTACTTTCTTCTGTAGAAAACTGATAAAGCTACAGGCTTAACATTATAACCAATAGCACTGTAGGAGCAAAATTCAAAAGATTACACCGCCAACACTGCCAAGTTCTGCGTGTGTGTGTGGGTGTGTGTGTGTTTTTGCTTGCATGATTGGTGAGGAGGTTTTCTGCACTTTCTTCCACATGTGTTTCTTATTCTTTATTAATCAAAGCATGGCTTTTGCCAATTCTTCCCCTTGTCTGCACTTGTCTGAGTTGCCTTCTGCTTTACCACCACCTTGTCCTTTATTTTAAAAATTATTGAAATTTTTTAAATAAAAATAAAAAATAGATATAAATAAATAAAGTTATATAAATTAATATTTATGAATATATATTTTGCACCATCATCCTTCATAATCAGTCTTTTAAATATACTGGTATTGCAGACTGTAAAACATGACAGTGGTATACAGTAGGAAGTAAAAACACGATGGAAAATGGCTGACAGACCTCGGTCAGTATCTCTAAGTTTAACACAAATACTTATCCCAAATCATTGAGAGGACACCAAAAATGAGCAATAAATCAAATATCCAGTTAATTTTATCTATTTTGAAATCAATTAAGTGTTTACATTGGCCATAACACAGGTAATGAAAATCATATGATGAATTGCTTGCCACCAAATTATCTTTTTTTGCTGCCTGGTAACTATATCTGTCCGAGTGGTTACTACAAATTTCCACAAGAATGTTGTAATAAAAACACACAAACAGTGCCTTTCTTTAGCTATCTAGCAACCTTTAATGAAGCAAAACAACTTCTCCTCTTTCCTCTTGAAGATATGGCGTGCCTAACTGCTTAGCTACTGTAGCTTGTTAGCAAGTTGCTAATGAAAACAAGATCATTTGAGGTTATATTGGTACGGATATGGTTGTAACTGCACATGCATTTTTATGAATGAAATTCATAAGAAATGTTTCCATTTGTTTAAATTACTTGTGGCTTCCACTGATTTTGGAATAGGGGCTTTGTGGTGCCTTATTGGTGGACTAATAAAATTAGCAAAAAGTCACTGTGGACAGTCATTTTTTAATAAAAAGAAATATGTGACAAGGTAAGAAAATTAATTAATAGCATACATTTTTTGCATAATCCCTTTAAGTATTAGTTATATTTTTTCAGTTACATTCAGTCCTTTGTCATTACTTGGGTTCGTTTTTTTTTTTTCACTTTATTTTGCTTTCATTTAGGTAAACAACCTTGACATGTTCTTCATAGTTTACTCCAAAACTAGACTAAATGGATTGTCTAATATGAAATTTTCTCATATCTAATTTCTTGATATTATATTATGATTTGAAATACATTATTATAATTTCTTCTCATATGACAGATTATGAATAATATACAGGTTTAATGAATATGATGTGAATTCATGCAGCTTCAGAATTTATGCCTCTCAACCTTGCGCAACTTTCCCAGTTTTAGGAGGCTTGAACATTATGAGATTATGAGCAGTGTGAGCATGGGTTATAGAAACTATTATATTTTGCCAAAGTATGAAAGTTTTTCACAATGCAGAATTACAAGTCTCAATGCCCATTAAGGTAGATTAAAACCATTGGCTTTCTTGGTATGCACATTAACTGCATTAAAAAATAAATAAATAACATTTTCATGTGCAAATGATTAATTGAACTCCTACGTGCAGGATGTGGTGGGCTCTCTCAAATTACATGAGTCCACTTTTCCCTGACAAAGAAACTTGGAAACACCTGTCTTTGTGGGTCTTTTGCATACAAGTAAATTTGACTTTTCAGTGCTCCAAGGTAGTTTTGCTCTAGACTCCAGAGGAAACACAACATGTATATATTAACATTTAATCATAGCTTTAGCTACAAAAAAACTGTTAGCTGAAGACAACAATAGCAACTACTAAGGTCCCACAATGAAGAAACGATGCACACTGTATAGTGCAATCCTTGTGTATTGTCTGAAATCAATTTAATTGCATGCAGATTAAAAATAATAATGTGTAATATGAATAATGATATGAAATTATTATTTCCAACAGAAAGGAAGGGGAGCATCCAAAAGTCACTTCAGATTTGCTCAGTGCATGGATTTAAGTTTACACGATTGAGTCATTTGTTTCAAATCCCTGGTCTCACACAGGAGACACAGTGAGATAGCGGGCCTCTCACTTTCCTGAGCCAGGAGGAGAAAAAAGAAAGAAGAGAGAAAACCCGGCCGTGTCTTGAGAGCACGATAGAGCTCGTCTCTGGGGCACTGACGGAATGCAGCCTGTGGAGATTACTCTGACTGGGGAAGAATGCGCCTCAACCTCATTGTCCTGCTTCCACTCCCACCACATTCCCACCTCCCATTGCACTGGGGGGGGGGGGGGCAGTCACGCACCCCCTTATCTTTTACTGCATCACAGGGTTCAGTAGCAGTGACCTTGCATGGGAGTCACAGAACCTGGGAAAAGCGGAGGTCAAGGCTGAATCAGCCGGTTCTGCCTATAGGGCCGTCTCTGTGGCTTTCTCTCTCCCTCTCTTTCACAAGCACGCTATTTTAAAATAAGGGTATGTAGTTACATTTCTGTCCGACCTGTGTATGGTAAGGGAACATATTCTCAGTTTATCTGATAACAATTGAGTGGAACAGACTCCAAACATGGGTTGGAGTCATGAAAGATGGCTCTGAGAGCAGACTGCAACAAAAGGGACCAATGTAATTATCAGGAAGCACAATACAGCAATACCTTCGCATGAGTTGAACCTGGCATAGCTCTTCAATGTTATCTCTTATCTCTTGTCTCCTGTATTTGTCAGTGTTGTTTTAAATGTGCCCCTAGCTTCCTGTTGCTAGTCATGGGATTATAACTGAGATGTCTGGCCCGTTTGCTGGGTAATTAATAAACTGTGCTCTTGAGTGCTGATCAATATCAGGGGTGAACAATGCAGCCCATCAATCTCCCTGCATTCCTGGTGGAGGGCCGTCGGTCAGGAGCACCATGGCCCTCTGATGAGTGATGGATGAGAAACCAGCTCTATGGCCACAGTGCTCAGATTCCTCACCAGATGCTCCATACTTGCATGGCAACAGCACCAGCACAATCCCCAACCCCCCCATTCCCTCTCACCAGCCCCCCTCCAACACAAACTCACACACACACACACACACACACACACGCACATACACGCATGCGCACATGTACGCCGCAAAAAACATCAATGTAATTTACCCTTCATATGAGTCCATTTGTGTATGGTTTAGAGTCAGGTCCCCTTTTAAAGCCTCTGATAGATAGGCTTTAGTAGTATCAAGTTACAGACAAACCTTTGCACCACTTACAGTGGTGACTGTAAATCATGACTGTAAATTGTATGTATTTTGTATAGCAATGATCTACAAATATTTTCAGAGAGAGTCAGTTTGCCATTTTCTATTAACATTACAGATATTATCAAATATTGTTCCACGAGGTGACTATGCAAATCAAGTGTAAATGATAGCAGTGACAGCTGTGTCAATATATGTTTGACAGAGCAGTGTAAATGGGCCAAACACAATTTAGCTGAAAGTCATGATTAGGCATTTTCCTGCTGTGTCATAAAAGACCGTTTTAGCTGAGATGCAACATCTGAGATGCCTCTTCATGAAAAAGGCACAACACCTGCAAATAAACAATCCAACCGTATGCTGATGATATCCTAGCAAGCTAGTCACTAGTTTACACACTACAAGCTACACCACATACTACAGGAGAGTTAGCACCAATCAGAACCTTGGAAGAAAGGTGCATGTTTCATCGATGACAGCTGGTAGCCAATAGGGATTGGGCAAAGGTAACCGATGTTGCTTGTCATAGAGTGCTGATGGCTCAGTCCAGTCTATCTGCTTGAGACAAACCACTTTTTGACTGACAGGTGCCAATTTTTAATTTTATAAATTGAGATTTATAAAATTTAATGAATTATTAATTCTTAAATTTTCTGCGCAATTATGTGATATATACTGTAACACCATAGGTGCTGCTTATTAAGTTCTACATTTAGCTTCAACAGTATTCAATCGGCTCTTCAAGACACTTAAGCTACTATACAGCTGTCATTTTTTGCTTTTGCAGTTGCATGAACATGAAAACTAAAAAACTGTGCAATGTATAAAAAGTTATGTAATTCCAACATGGCAAAATCATAATTTTTCAGATGTCAGTCTACCTGAATCTCAAACGTTTGATCCAGACTTAGACTGCATGAGATGTGATGAATTGAGCAAGATAAAACCAACCAGTTGCCATTTAGCTGAGTGCCAGGAATTCATGATTAAATTTGTTGTGTGAGTATTTTCTGTGTATTCGAGTCAATGCTACTTTTTTCTGTTTCTTGAGTTCTCATTGAACCCATACACAGGATTTAAAATAATCGAAAGCTCTCCAACACTTTGGATTGGAACCACCTGTATTGCTTGCATATCCAGACCAGTGACTGCAGTGCCAAGTTGTCACACATTGAAAAACATACCATTGTCAACATGTTTGAGTAAAAACGACACGTTCCTGATTTATAAAAAAAAAAATGTTTTCTTTTCATTCTCAGCTCTTATTTAGCTTAATGGCCTTAATGCATTTTCCTTAATGAAAAGCAGCAAAAGTTGTCAAGGTACATTACATTTCATGCAACAGTCCCACCTGTGTCATTGGTATCAGAGGATTGGTCAGCTATTCCGAGGCTCAGTTTCCAGGAAACAGTTGAACCATCACAATTACAACATTAGCCATTACCGGTCAACACATCAGTTAGAATTTTGGCAACCACAGAAAATCTTTTACATGTATTTTCATGACTGCTGCCCAGTGGATAAGTAGCGTCTAGTGGGACTGTCAAGGTCTAATTACACTCGATTTTCTTCTCATTCTTGCACAAATTTGAAAACTTTTGACCAAGTATGAATTTCAATTGACCGTAACCCTGAAAGAACACATTCTGAATCTGTCAGAATCTGTTGATTGCTGAAGTCCAGGGCACAGTCTAAAGGCCTTCCTGGAACTGGGACTCGCAGTGTTCTTATTTCACCACCATTTCATTCCTTATACTTTAAATTAAGCTGTGACATGAGAGCCACAGAAGCACCATGTCTTCAGGAAGCTGATGCCAGATCACCCAATACTGCAGGCAAGCGATGTTACTTTACACCCAACGAGCTCCTCTGGCCCCAATGAACTGCTCAGACACAATTTCTATTGTTTATCTATGAGAATGTTTTGGAAGTGCCTGAGCCTGTCATATCTCAAACTTGCTCTTTAATAAAACATACTTCTTTTTCTTATTTCAGTGTCACAGTGTCCTTTCAGTGTCAGTGTCACTGTTCCTGTGCCAAGGATGCATCCCCCGCTGTCTCTGATACTCAGAGAGTTCTCACACCTCATGTGCTTCAACCCTCATTAAAGTTATGCTTATTCAGCCCTTGAGCAGACAATCCCGTGACACCAATCCAGATGAGGCCTCTCTATTGGACTCCGATGTTCCCTCCCAGTTCCTCTCCAGAGTTCCTTTGTACCCTTCTCCTGTCATTGAGGAATGTGTTTAAGCAGTATGGCCCCACCCTCAATTCGGTGATGTTAATTGTGCTGTTTTTCCCCATCTCTTTGGATGATTGCCTGCCTCACCCCTGGAGTGTCAAAGGCAATTTCCCCTCAAGTGCTCCACTTGATTTGGCCTTGCACTACAGCGATGTGGAGATCGGGGCTGAGTGGGGCTGTGCAGAGGCTGAAGCAGGGGCCACAGGGTCCACTCTGCAGGGACAGAGTGTGAGAACGGAGCAGGGATCCTGTGGTCTTTGTGTGGGATGGGCTGTGCACTCAGCTTTAATAGACAGATACCCATGAACATTGGCCAAGACAAGCTAACACACTTGTTTCATACTGTCACACAATTTTGAGCAGTCTTTCATCCAGCCAATGTTTTCCTTCAGTGCACATTGGACTGCCTGTTAGCTGAGTGAAGTTGGAGACTTCTCTGATTATTATTTTATTTTAAAAAATATTTTGGGACATTTAGAATAAAAATCATTTTGATCATAGCACAATTTCAAGCATCAATAATAGGTGATGTGACATAGCAAATGACACAAAAAGTTACATTTTACATCATCTACCACAACAAAAAATAATCAGACATGCATTTTCCCTGCAAAAAAGCAAGTGTACCCCAGTCTTTAATAACTGGTAAGAATTTTTTTAACAGCAGTTACTTTAAATGTTTTCTGTAAGTGTTGATCAGTCTCTCACATTGTCTGGGAGAAATTCAGGACCACTGTGCCTACATAATTATTTCAACTCTAGCTTCTAACTTGCTCGTGGAGCTCATATCAGGCCTTTTCAATGTATATCCACCATATACTCTATGCTATTCAGGAGTATTCTGGAGCAGAATCTCTTAAATAGCTAAAAGGAAAGAGCCTAATGTCAGCTTTGCATGCGAGAGTTGAAACAATTCTCTAAGGAAGAGTGTTTAGAATTCCACCAAGGTAATCTGAGAGACCAGTCTACACTTATGAGAAACAGCTAAATTTATTGCTGCTAAAGGAGGTTATATCAGTTACAGAAACAAGGGGCACTTACTTTTTTACCACAGGGTCCTTAAATGTCAGATGATTCTTTGTTGAGTAGATAACAGACATGTTGCTGTGACACAATCGTGATATTAGATGTATCACATCACATGTTATCTATCTATAGGGCCTATGCAGTGGTCAAAGATTGTTGTGATTCAAAATGTGCCAGAAACAAGAAACTAGCAAGGAGAACAGTTACTTTTGCATGGAACTGCATTTTATTCTGAAATGGATTCCCAGCTAATGCTGATTTTTGTGTAAAATGTGGTTGATTGGCTATTAGCAACCATTGCAGCATTGTTAATCAGAGAAACAAATATATTTACTGCCTGCCTTCTCTCCTCTAAAGGGTTTTAGCTTTGTCACAATTTATAATAAAATAATGGAATAATGGTGCAGAACCAAAAAACAAATTACATTTAATTCAGCTTGGATTCAGAATTTCTACAGTTCCAGGGATTCAAATTATATCTTAGAAACACTCAAATTTGACATATGAGTGATTCCAGTTGAGTACTTCAAAATTCTGGACTGTGGACTTACTCATACTTGAACAGCTTGAGAAGGAAATATGACCACATATCTGAGACTTCCATAGTGACAGTAACAATGACTGTATGGTCTATTTGGATGCTGAACAGAAAATCAAATCACAAGGGTCTGTGCATGTGTACAGGTGGCAGCCATATAAAACTCAAATGCTAAAGTGCTTTATTATTTTCTCACAAGGGATGCAGAAATAAATCTGTAATGTAGGCATCTTTAAACCGCAGAGCACCTGTGAATTCCATGCTCTTGGCCATTCGTAACCATGTCATAAGTCATTCGTAGTCATGACTCGATTTTAGTCCTGTCTGCTCTCACAGCCACCAAGTGGATTTTCCCACACAAACATGACTTGCGGCAGAGGCTTGAGGAAGATACCTTGAGCTGCACTCTTTAGGGATCATGGATATCTGCATGAATGTATATAAGATATCAGAAATATCCATAGCTGCCATGTTATTATAAGATCACAGGATTAAGGGCAACTATATTCTTGCCTTTTTTCTTTAAACACAGAGCACTTCACAGAGGCACAGAGCACAAGTCAATTCCAGATGACAACGGCGCAAATGAATAAAATCATATTGGAACAATCAAAGTGTAATAAGTCCTGGGTTCTCCTAAGATCTTGGGATTGCTACCTATTCTTTTAAAGAATTTCAAGACAATCTGCATGATCTAGTGAGCGGCTGCTTGGAGCTGTGGGAACAAGGCATGCTATGGCTATAGATTGATTTTCATTCAATTTTTTTCGGACAGTGTAAGGTCAGCCCTTCAGACGAGCGTGAGCAATTTAATTATGACCCTTTTCATTTTATAGTCCTGACTCCTTCTCTGACAGTGGTCCGGGGGTGGCAGTTTAGTGGGGGGGTGGGGGTGGGGGGGCAGTTGCTGCACAGGGTTACTGGGGCCAATGGATTCTCAGGCGGAAAGCCATGTGTGCCCCCGTCCCCCTAATAACGTGTCTCACTTTCCAATGGGTACTGTGCAGCTTACCAGGGCAGTGCAATTTAATTAATATAACCCCCCTCCCCCCCAACCCCACAAAGTCATTCATCATAAGCTGAGCAAGACAGTGGGGATTTGGAAAGGGGAAGTGGGGGGGGTCTTCAAACACAAAATGTACTGATAAGTAGAACTTTTATCAATAAATCTCAGAGTACAGCTTTCTTTCTGTCAATCAGCTCCCTGTCGCCTTCCTGCAGTTCAAAGCCCCCTAATCTTATCTTGTGCTCTGTAATGAAGAGCCGGCACAACACTGGATTAGAATAGGGAAAGGAGAGTGCAGATGGAGGGTATTCTATTAACCCTTTTCTCACCCTGCTGAGGAGGAGAGACACACGTTTTCACCTCTTGAACCATGTCTGGATGAGAGAAGATGGTGGAGGTAAAAGTTACAAGAACTTGCATAAAGGTGATGGACCAAAGTCCAAAACCTCTGACAGGTCATAGGAAATAGAATCCAAAACCACTCAAAGATCATAGGAATCAAACCCAATATACAGTATAATAAAAGTTATAGTCACACCAGAGGGCCCTTTTTTGTTTTGTATTTATGAAGGAGCATCTGTGTTTGGTACGGAAGTTGCGTGCAGACCTGTGTTGCGAAACAAGTTCCATTGCATTGCATGCAAGCTCCTTAACAGAGGGACCTTTATTCCTCTAGAGCTGCAGGAGCCTATTAACAGTTTTCTAAATGCTGAGGGCAGGGCAGCAATAATATCTATTATGTAGTGCTTTTCAGTACAGATTACTATAGATGAGGCCCCAAAGCCCCTGAGGATGTCTACGGTACTGCTGGGGAGGGGAATTCAGAATCCATCTGGGAATCCATCAACGTCACACCAACCTTGCGGAACATACGCACTGCCTTCGACACAAGCCATGCCTCATCCTAAAATTTACACATGCAAACTTTAAAGTAAATACATAAAAACATAGATGTCTATGTGTTTATCAGGCAAGGTCATAAGACAAAGTAGATATCCTCACACCCTAGCCCAATACAGATCTTATTGAATGCAAAATACAATATGCAGCCTGTATGCCCTGCCTTCCCATGCATGCACACACAAACATGCATACACACACACACCAACACTATGCATAGAAAAAAAGAGAATATTTAGACACCCATCCTTGTCCACCAAGTGAGGCTGAGCATGCCCAGATTAGTTAAATGCCATGAGATCTGCTTGTCCCGTGTTTTGAGACGTCAGAGAAAAAGGCGTTAGACAAGAGGCCCTGATCCCTGACAGCAACTTATTTATAGGCATAGATAAAGGTAACCCCTGCAGGGTGGACATGAGACAGTTTGGGGGGAGGTCCAAGAAAGACCGACTGCCACTGCATCTCTGTGCTCGCACGCCAACGACCGTCTGTTCCAGAGGCATTGACCTTTCTGTAAAAAGACCAACCACAAAGCAAGACATCAATAACCTGAAAAGCGACACGTCCAAGGAGGAACTCACTCTATGGAATGGAAGAGCCCTGAATGGCTCTTGTGAACAGAATGGGTGAATAAAGTAAAGGAAGTGTTGTGCCTCATCATTGTAAGGGCAACAATGGTAAACTGTAAAGTCCTTGTCCTGAAAAAAGGTATGTCAATCTATGGAAACAGTCATTCTGAACGAGGGCATTGTTTCCCAAAACACAATTTTATGGCTGGGGTCCAAAGTGTGTCAGGTAACAATTGTTGGTGATACATATGGAAAACAGAGACAGTGGGAGCATTTTGAGATAAAGCTATTGATGCCGACAAGCTTTTTCTCTCTTTTTTGTTTAATGTCAATCGTTTACTTGGGCGGTGCAGGCTTAATCCATTCCGTTCCTCCACAATGGAGCTGTCAAAAAAGTGTGATGCCTCTATAGTCTGCAATGCAAAGGAGCATTCATATCTTTGGAAGCAATCCAAAAACACCCTGAACATACAGTTAGCGGAATTAATGGAGGCAGGGTGCTTTTTTCACTTTTTTCCAGGATGTGGATTGTCCGGTATGAGCTTGCTCAGCTCTGTCCAAGCCCCAGGGACCACACATCTCGCTCAAAGGAGGCACTAGTTCTTGCATATGAGGGGGGGGGGGGGGCGGCAGGGGGGAAGGGGGGTTATACATTAATGTCCTTCCTGTTCCAAAATAATAAGCGGGGGATACCCAAGTTTTCAGGCTGGTAGACTCATGATGGAGGTTTAGGCAGCGGGCAGCTGGTGATGACACACAGCCCATGGACTGGATGGACTGATTTCAGAGTGGGAGGTAAAGGGACGTACATCTCTCCTCCTTTCACTGGCACACGGACCAAGCCCAGCTTGTACACTCTCATTAGTCATCTGTCCTTTGAACACCCTAGCTGGCAAAGGCTCTCATTAGCAGACGGACTCTCGACCATCAAGCATCTCGACATCTGTCCTCAGCGTGGCACAAAGAAATCACTGAGCACACGCCTAGAATCTGTCCGGTGTCCTCCGGGCAGGGTCTTGGAAGGAACAGGATGTTCGAGAGGATGAAACCTGAATGTCTTGTCCAAATCCCAACTGTGGCACATCCCTAAGACCTAAACTCCAAAGTCCATCTGGCCCAGGATAAGGGAGACAATGCACAAAACGGAGGTTGTTTCCATCACAGCGGCTGAGGTCTGGACACATTTGTAGCTGTTCGGGGAATATGCAAGTGAAACCCTTAACCTCTCATTGAATGTAGCGTACTTAAAAGTACTTTCAGTTCAATATTTCTTCTTTGATATCATATTGCCTACTGTTCCACCCTAAAATAAAATACACATTAGGGAAAGTTTGCTTGTTGTAGCATGATAAATGACTTTTTAGAACAATACTGACGTTATGAGGACCCAGATGCAAAAACCATTGCATCCTTCCCAAATCTCTGAAATGGGCTGAAAGGTACTATATGTACTGTAAATGCAATTCATTCATTCAGATTCAGGTCATGACGCTATTGCCATTCTTTACAAAGCAAGAAATACTGCAGATATTGTTCAATGATATGAATGATGAATCTTGCAGTATCTTGACTATGGCGTAATTTGGCTTTAGACACACTGTTGACTAGTTGTAAGTTATGCGTGCCGGACCAGAGTGGTAGAGTGGTTTTAGAGCTATGTAACACTCGCTGGGATGTTTTCACTAATCCACCCACCTGCTTATCAGAGAGAGCACATCTACATACACAGCAACGCTAATTATAGAGCCCAATTATAGAGCCAAAATCCCCATCAGCTTCTGCTGTTTGGCAGAGATCACCTACTGGAAGTTAAGGATTTGTGTATTTACCTGTCAAGAAAAAAAAATGCACTGGTGCATTAAATACCTCCAACTTATGTGGGCTGGTATCAAACAGCAAACACAGCCTTCCAAGCAACAACCAGTGAAATACAGTTATATTTAGTGCTCCAATGCTTTTGACTTCACATACTCAACCAATTTAAAACTCAATCCATAAATTTGCATCCAATCTAGATGTTACAAAAACAGGTATTGAGTACTGCTTTATTGTGTTTGGTGGAGCTGAACACATCCACAACTACTTTTGATTCACAAATGCGTAGCTGAGAAGTGGGATAAGTGTTCACAACACCAATAAATGGACTAAACTAAAAGATTTATCTTATATATGAGATTGTGGCCTATATTAAATTAAGATGCATCCTTAACTTTGACTTACATGGAAATGTGAGTTGTATATTTGTTTCAAACTCATTTTTAATTTGAAACAAAGTTTATTTCATTTTACTGATTACTGAACTTGCCAAAACTATGATCGGGGGGAAAATATGTATGTATTTCAATTACTTGTCAAAGTTAAGGACAAACATTTCATCCTTCCTGTGTAGCTGGTACTTGTTTGTGATTACAGAAGTGATTTCACATGATTTATTATTATTATTATTATTACTACTACTACTACTACTAGTACTAGTACTAATACTACTAAGAAGAAGAAGAAGATGAGAGGGTGGGGGCAGAAAAAAACCCTAATACAGGACTAACTTTGAGTGACTAAGAATGAGCCATTGAAGAAAGAGCCCAAGAGGACATGGTGTGAAAAGATGACACGGTGTACCAAGGATGGGCACCTTCGCAAAGACAGAGCCATAGCAAAGGGACTTTTCCCAGCTGTTGTCTCGTCTGGCTGCAGCAGCTCTGGGAAACCATATTGTTGCTCTCCATAACCATGGTGCGGTCACTGTTCAAGAATGGCTCTTTAAAATAACCTCTACTTTATAGAATTTCTTTTAATAGCCCTGACACTATGCCTATAGGAAGCTACTGAAAGAGTATACTTTTACCCCTTTATATCCGCAAACACAAAGCAAAGCCTATACTTAAAAAATATGTCATGAAGCGGAAGGACCCACCCTAGCCTTGCCTGAATTCCATTCACAGAGCAAGAGAGAAAAAGGATATCATTACTATAAAATAGGAAACAAGGCTTAACATATCCCAACAACCTGCTATTAACAAAATATGAACGTTATTGTGTTGGTGGTCTGCGTTTAAATCTTCTTATAATGTGTTCCTCATGCATAAAATTTCCCCGGGCTGCGTTTGCTGCTCTCAACATTAAAAGCTTTTCTCTGTCAGCTGCGTCTCCACCCTCTCTAACACTCACTTGAAAAAAACGAAAAAAAGAAATGAAATGATATAAAACAAGACCACCCCTTAACCCCGTACTGGCAGATTATGGCAGTGATAATAAGAGGCCAGTGTAGACTTAATGGTCTTTTACACCATGGTTTTTCCTTCCTGCTTTGACTTTTGGGAGATATCCAGAGGTCTTGATGATGATCTCTGAGGTGAACAGGTTTTCCAAGCACCCCGGGCAGCGATCTGTGTGATTTTAGCTTTTTCTGCCCCGTCGCTTCTGCAATAGTTGAGCTCATCGTAGCAATTACAGGGGATTTAATAGTCTGCTTTATAAATGTGCCCCTACCATTACTCAATATACTTTGATCAAGATCATTTATGACAGTACTGCAAGGGCGAACAAACCTGTTTCTGGAAAGCCAGTGTCTTCATTTGTTTCATTCACCACAATTATTTCTGATTAACTAGCCCATTGCTTGGCTACATAACTTCAAACCAAATGAGTCTTAGTACTTAGGTGTAGTTAGTGGTGATTTGCTAACACAGGGAGAACCTTATGGACTGTAAATAATGGAAAAGGCACCTAAAGGGAGCGATGCTTCACAACCCTCAGTCTTCCCAGCCGTTATGTGATACAGGACGGATGGCGGGTGAGGTGCAGCCTGTCTGGCCCACAGCAGGTGGAGGTGAAGGTGTTGGGGGCCAGGCGAGAGCGCCAGACGGGGGGGGCCCTAGTGCAGGAGGCCTCACGCTGCGCCTCGCGGCCCTCCGTCTGACTGCAACATCTCTGTTCGGCTGTCAGATCAGACGGGGGTTAGCCACCAGGGCTAACCTCAGGAATTCAAATTACAGAGCGCCGTTCGGCTCCACGGCTAGCACAACGGCTTCTCACGCTCTCCTCTCTGATGTCAATCAGACGTCTACAAACGCTGCCCTATCCCACCCTCCCCCAGCGCGGGCCACGAGAAGCTGTCACCCAGACAAACAGAAAAGCAGAGGAATGCCGATGGCTTGATCTCAATGTGTTGCACGTTAGGTCACCTGTCAATCACTTACTCTGTGTTTACAGCGTGAAAGAGAAACATTTATTTTTTGTGGATAACCATACAGGCGATTTATTCAAGTGGAATTTGGAGCAAAATAAATGCATTTTGCTTTAGTATTTGAGCTCTGTATATTTCAATTTCTGTTATATGCAAGCATGACAGACAACAAAATGTGCAGAGCATTGACTTTCAGCAGCAGTATAACAATAATGGCCGCATGGGAAATCGCTATGGCAACAATACAGACAAAAATAAGGATTATGAGCTTCATAGTCATAGTCTCGGTTGACAATGAAACAGCATGAAAAATGATGAGAAAATATTAACCACAATAATCCATTTTAACTCCGTTTCGATATTTCCAAAGGTACTTTTTCACTATGTAGCATTGTTTTCTGCCACCACTTGGGTCTATTGGCAATTTTTTCCTTGGTAAAGGAGAACAAGGAAGATGAGATGTAATTCTACTTTATTATACACATAAGACAACTTACATCACTGGGTTTGCTGGTTTAAAGTGCTGTTCTAGTTCAAGTGCATGAATGGCACCCAAGCTGGCGTCAGGAAAAATTAATTCCCCCTCAGAAATAAGTTCCCACTTCGAACTCCATTGTAATTTCTTGTGCACTTTGTCGCAATTAGTTGTGTACTTAAGGAGCATTTTCTATTGGCAGACGTACTTATTCTGCATGCCAGCAAGCTTATCAAATAGTGCATGTTTAGTGCTCTTAAATGATCAAACACTGTCAGCTTGGTAGCTGATTGACTAATTACTGTATTTTGTTAATGAAATACAGCCAGTTTAAAATTGCACTGTTTTTAATGTGTGTGCACTGCACAGGCAACAAATCAATACTCCCAGTTCACACGTTAGAGAATAGGTCTAACATTAGCTAATGATTGCATGGTTGGTACCAGTGTTTTATTAATTTAGCTAACCTAGCTAATTTAGCTAAGATACTTACGTTAGCTTAAAAATACCTATAGCTATACCCTGCAACACCACATTTCTAAATGAATGTTAGCTAGCCCTCTATATCCTCTACCGACATACAGATAATTAGTAGGTCTGTCGTGTACAATAGCCCATTAAAAACACTTTAATTTATTTGTCATTCATGGTAAAGGAAAAATGATTGAATGCCTATGTGTAACTTGGCATTTTTGTACGTTGAAAACGTGTTTTTCATCAGATATCATGTCTTTTTGTACTGTGTTCGTTATGAGTATGTGAAAATAACAATTTATATAAATGTAGGCTATGAGAGACATGCATGCATATCAATGCACGCAAACACACATTCTACTTGAAAGAAACACAGGCATTTAGTTGTCATTTCCTTTACCATGAATGACAAATAAATGAGTGTAAGTCATATTTATAAATTTAAGTGTGTTTAATGGGCTATACACAACAAACCTACTAATTGTCTGTATGCCGATAAAGAGGGCTAGCTAACATTCATTTAGAAATGTGGCGTTGCAGGGTATAGCGACAGTAGCCTAGTTAAAAAGTAGTTACCAGCGGAGGAACAATGTGACTGTTTTGACTGAAAGGAAATCGACATACTTGCCGTGAAAAAGCCATTATCTTGCACCAGTTTCTATACGACCGGTAACGTTACCTACCGGACCAAAGTGCAAAACTGATTTTAGTAACACTCAGTACACTCAGTTTGTTGTCTTGTTAGCAACGTAGCTAATGTTAAACTTAACAAAAGCGGAACTGTCTAAAGTGTAGGTGTATTTTGTTTGGATTTGAGAAATATAAATGAGTTTCCCGCAAAAATTTCACAGACACAAAAGCAATAGTTAAAATTGTTTGCCAGCAATACAGTGTAATTAGTTAGGGGTTCGCGTAAGTCTGAGGGGGGATTTGAACCCAGATCTGTCACTTGTACAAAAAAATCCCAAAGGCAAAGGCGCTACCCAATGAGCTATGAGATACATGAACATCAGAGCAGCAAAGTTTTATTATTTTAAACGTGTGCACTAGTATATTTGTGTGTATCCAATGTTTTTATTAGCTGATATACCTAAATGTCCAATGGGAAGATGTATTCTTTGTGGGCCTGGAGCATTTATGATGACATAATCAGGCAGGAAAAAGAGGAAGACAAAATCCCCTAAATTTGGAGCTTTATTGTGTGGATGTGTGAAGTTGTTCGTGAATTCTGTCTGTTGAAATAGGGTCAGAAGGTACAGAAAATAATGTTTTTAAGGGCTGAGAGTCTGTGGTCATTGTGGTTATTTCTGTTGGGAACCCAGAAAAGTGCCAAACTCTCAGTGCTGTATAGGTATGGGGCATGCCACCCCACCAAGCTGTAACTTGCCGTGATGGCATACCCGCCATCCCAATAAGTATACTAAATCACATATACTTCTTGTGGTATTTTAATATACTTATAAAAATCATAATCTGGTTTAAGTTGTACTTTATTGTACTACAGATAAGTATACTAAATCCCAATATTTATAGTGGCATTTTAGTATAATATTTTATTTTCATCTCTGTATAATAGTATACCACCAGTACATTTTCTGAAGCTATGAAAAGTACACTTCCTTTTAATCTTGGTAAATTATACCAATAGTATATTTACTGAAAGTGTACTTTAATTTCATTAATTGTAAGTGTATTTAAATGTATACTTTCAAAAAAGGATGCTAAAGTACACTTACAATTAATTAAATTAAATCCTACTTTCTGTAAGTATACTATTAGCATTTTGTTTTCATCCCTGGAAAGCTTACTACTATTAGACATTTCAATACCAACTCAGGCTAATGGCTATCTGCTGTAGAGCCCTGTTGTCGTGTTTCATTATATTGTCCTGTTTGTGGCAGTGATTGTATTGTTATTTTGCCTCTAATCATCAATCATGGTTTCATGTATTTTATTTGAAGTATATTTATTAAAGAATATGTATATTCCTTAAGTTATTCATTTGAGCAGAATGTGTGTTTCTCCTACTTGAAGTTTATTTGTAATGGAACACAACACACTTAGTACTATGTGCTACATAGTAATACAGGGCCCTACATTGCTCCCATTTTAGGAGCATTTGCTCTTGAAAACTGATTTATGCTGAGTGGAAAAATAATTATGGAGCACATACTACTAATTGGGAAGCATTCAATTAAAAGGTTTTTCAAATTAAAGTATGCATACTCCTTGGAAAGAAATGTTAATGCAGAGACCTGTAATAGCATTTTCCCACTGCAGACTATTGGGCATGCCCACTGTAAACATATTGTTTTTAGTGGGCATTTCAACCCCCTGTTAGTTGCACTGAAATTTTTGAGGGGATAACAGATTGGCGACCTGTCCCGGGTGTAATCCTGCCTCTTGCCCAATGCATGCTGGGATATGTTTCAGCACCCCCTGTGACCCTACCAAAGATAAGCGGGTATAGATAATGGATGGATGGACTAAGGGGATAATAATTTTTAAAATATGTTGCATGTGATCCAAAAATCTCATTCCATTCATTAGAAGAGTGTCGTATATCAAGCTGCTCTGTGTTCCCCATCAGACTTTTGATTGCATCCACTAATTGCATACATTAAAAAAGAAAAAAAAAACAGACAATGATTTTAGTAATGAGCCATATGTAGCATACAATCCTGGAGAAATGTTTGGATAGAACTGGCAGCACTTGCTGATCTTTATCAAAACCACAAAACAGACCAATAAAACTGTTTGCTTAACTTATTTTTGTGTGATTAGACATTTTGGGAGGAAATTATGTGGAGCAAACATTTAATGGAGCCGTTATTTCAGCTAGCATTAATGGGTAAATCACAATCAAACGAATATAACAGAACGTATTAACACACTCCAAAAGCGTACATTAACGGGTACATCGCAATCTCATGAATATAGCAGAATGCATAAACGTGCCCAGGAAAAGTCTTAGCGACCTGATGAGACATTTTTTTAAGACATTTTGGCATCTATGGCTTTCCATATGCGCACACAGACACACACACATACAGGCATGCACACCTGCACCCAGACACACAAACACACATTTGTATACCAACACACATGTGCATAGGCACGCACGCACACACGAACACACACACATACACACCAGCTGCAGTGTGTACAAGAGAAAGAGCTGGAACAGTCAGAGAGCATTTAATGGCATGTCACCTACAAGAGAATCTGAGAATTCAGCCAACTAAAGAGCAGATGATCTGTGAGATCCAGAAAGGACAAGAGCTTGAAGTCTCTCAGGAAAGCTCCTGGTCACACATCGGAAGGAATTTCCACATTGTGCAAAAAGGGTCTGATTTTAAACCCTCTTGCCCTCTTGAGTACAACCTCTCTTGCTTATTGGATAGATGCAGTAGACGGCCGTGTGCAGAAATAACCACATCCTCTGTAAACTCATGACTAGCATATTTAAACACATCTGAAGCTCACCCCCAGCCCATAGAGACATTAAGGAACAGCACAGTCTCACTGCTACTCAAACTACATATATTTCATTCATGGTATACTAATAGAAATTGTTCCTGAATTACTTTTATGATAACATTTGTAAACACTCTGTCCAAAAATCTCCACCTTTAAGACAGATATCACCTTTATAAAATACCAGTGTGCATTTGTCCTATCTTTTTGATACAGTAACCTTGGTCTCATGAAGAGTGTCGGAATGCACTGGGTTGGAACTCCAGTGGTGTAGTACTGATTTAAGAATCCCTTAACAGATGGAGGACAAACATGAGCAAAAGTATATGGACACCTGCATCCAGCATCTCATCCAAAATGATAGACATTAATATGTATATGGTTCACCCTGCTATAGCAACCTCCACTCTTCTGGGAAGGCTTTATACTAGATTTTGGAGCATTGCTGCAGGGATTTGCTCTCCATTCAGCCAGAAGAGCATTAGCGATTGGAACTGATTTGGCAGTTAGGCCTGGCTCGCAGTTGGCTTTCAGACTGAACCCAAAGGTGTTGGATGGGGTTGAGGACAGGGCTCTGTACAGACCAGTCAATTCTTCCACACTGTTCTCGACAAAACCGTTTCTATACGGAATGCACTGTGTGCCTGGGGGCATTGTCGGGCTGAAACAGGAAAGGGCCTTCCCCAAACTGTTGGGGAAACACAAAATCATCTAGAATGTGATATGCTGAACACTGGTCACCACTGATTAGAACACCATAATATCCGTGTGCAAGAAAGAGAAGAAACAAGACTCTGGAACAATTTCTGAAACAGAAAGATTTTACTACATTTTACTTGTTATACAGTGTACTGTAATGCCCCTGTGCCATGCTTGTTTCTCTCAAAATATGTTTAACCCATAAGCTCTGCAGTACTCCACCCATTGTGTGGTGGTCAGGGCGATATTGCCAGTTACAGTTGTGAGGCACATGACGTGCCATGCCTCACTCATCGATCTTACTAATGGGAAAGGCCTCTGGACTCAACTCAGAGGATGGGGCATGTTTAAACATTTCACAGTGCAATCATGGCTTCATTCCAGTGGCATAAACAGAGGAACTGCCTCAAGCCCAAAGAACTGAACTGATTGCACAAGTAGCGATGTACAAATAATGTTCACTTACATTACATCACAATCACTTGGCAAATGCTCTTATTCAGTTCAAATCAGTAATTATAGATGGGAACACTGTTGTGTGCACAGAAACTGTGGCCCGGACAGAGGCCACTGAAACAGCCCATATCAAAGTACTTGTGTGAACTAGACATGTGTCAGGGAAAGTTCAGTCTAATTAAAAATGATAAAATGAATTTGCATGATTAGAAAAACTGAGCAGATTTCCTCAATCTGCAATCAGACCTTGATAAGGACAAAAGATGCAATTACATTGGCTCGCACTGAAATAACGTGACCTCAATATCACATAGCGTTTGGTCTCTGGCTATGTGTAAACATGGGAGTGCGTGCATTGCTTTCATACAGCAATCTTTGATAGTGTAATCTAAAAATACATGATCAAAGTATAAATCTCCAGTGTCTGAAGTGGAAATGGCTGACAGTTCAGAAGTATACACGTTGTGTGCAATTTCAGAAATGCTTTAGTGAAACTACCGATGGAACTGATTGTAGCGCTGTGGCTTCCTTTCACTGGCCCAGGGGGTTACTATTTACAGACTCCTGATAACTACTCAGGAGTTCAACGCCTGCCTGTTGATAAACATCTTGAAATAACCCTGTTCGGCTCAGGTCCAGCTCTCACCCTTACAGGGGCTGCACGTACACACAATGATACATACGCAGAGTGTTCTCGGACTCATGGCCACACGCTGTGCACATATGCGCACACACACGCACAAACATACAGTACACACGCACACTCAAACACACACACACCCACACACACACAAACACAAAAACACACACACACAAACACACACACAGATACACACACACGCAAAAACACACACACATGCCAGAAACAGCACTCATACACATGCACTCACACACAAACATGCATGCACACACACACACACACACAGAAACATGCACTTACAAACATACACACACGCACACGTACATACATACACATGCATGCATGCACAAAAACACAAATGAGCACACACACACAAGATTATCAATCATAGCTTCCGCTGGGATACAGCATGGTCCAGCCTGTTATCCATCGTGCAACTGCCCTGTGGTGTGGTGCGGTATTCATTTACAGTCCCTGGGATGTTGGCTTGGTGCGAGCTTCACTTGTAATCAGAGCACGTAATAATGAATGTGCGTGAGGACTAGCCTGTGTGTGCAAATGGGACTACTGTGTTGCATGATAGACTCTCCCCCTTCCATGCCTGTCCAAGACCCAGTAGCGAAGCTCTTTAACTATCAATAAAATCCCTCTCCCAGAATATTCAGTCTTCAAAAAAAAACAAAAAAAAAACAAAGAATACTGCAAATCTAGAGGCAACAAGCTGTATTCAGATTCAATTGATTGTATTTTTTCTAGGCTCAGTTGACCTCCAATTCAATTCATTTATCTGAGGTCCGAAGCTGAACACAAATCAACCATCACCTGATGTAAAAATTCTTAACTGGCGTCTTTATCCCTAACAGTATTTTGCTTGTACACAGGTGAAAAAGGAAAAAATGTTAATTCTCAGAAAACAAGCAAACAAAAACATTACATCGCAAAATTCTGTTACACAATTCCCAATATAAAAGTCAGACCTGGGTTTTGGCAAATGATGCACTTTTCCTGAAACCAAGTGTTCACTAGAGCATTAGGGAGTGTAACAGGAACATTAAGTGTGTGCATACGTGTTTGTGTGAGTGTGCACTTGTGTGTGTGTACGCTCGAATCTGATACGCATATTACCACAGTAACCCCTGTCTCTCTCTACTCCTTGGGGTGCCTCTATAAAGTTCTCCCCATGATGCTGAAGATGAAAAGCCTGGTTTTACGAGCAGTGGGAGCGACTTTGACCGAATGCTACACGGTGTGACATCTGCAAACCATACTGCCCCCCCCAACCCCCCACCCCCCCACCCCCCTTCAGAAATGCGCCCTGAAACAAAGAACACGGTTTTTAGGTTATTTACAATGAGGCCACACTGAGCGTGTGCATGGGAATGTGTGCGCGGACTGAGGGGGTGCCGAAGAGTTCAGCACACAAGCCTGTGTGTGCTTAGCTGCATGGCTTCCCAGCAGGGGATCGGACTGCTTTGCAGATGCAATCCAGCACAGCTCTCTCTCATTGCTAAGTCATAACCACTCCACGGACAGATATCAGACAAATGGCTTATGTCATTCAATCCACTTGCATTCTGAAAGACCACGAGGGAAAACCATGCTTCCAGAATGCATATTTCTGTGGCAGAAGCTTGTATCCACTCTTGGCCTAAGCTGATAGCAGCACAAGAAAGTGCAACACTATGCGTCTTTCAGCGCAAGGTAGCTATTTAACAACACTTGGTGACAAATAACCTTCCCAATGCTATCACCACCCACAATTTTATCAACATTTTTGTCTGGCAGAACATCGTCTTTGCTGGCCACACAAATGAGCTTTTCCACTCTTAATTACAGCTCAGATGGTGGAGAATTAATATGTCATAACAGTTTGTTTAACTCTCCTTTGTGGAATGCTTTGGTTTCTCTGTGTTGTAGGCCATAAATGCTTTGTGGTGGCAGGCATTCCAAGCTCTGAGACTGGGTCCTTTAGGGATGAAATCCTCCCCCATATGTCTGAACAGGTTCCAGGTTTGTTTCCATTTTTCTACATGTTCACATGCAGAGCGTCAGAAGAATAGTTTGATCTGCCGGGAGAGAATAAATTGGTTTTGAGGGAAGGGAAGAAAAGGGCCCTTCATTCTGTTCGATAGGCACAATACACCCAACGGTATCTTAATAATGCAAGTGATTCTGGTAATAGTGTAGTTAAGGGGAGGCTACATACAACCATCACACAAATGGCGAGCAGTTTTTAACTTACAGTACATGAGTCTGTGTGGGAAAACCAAACTTCACTTTTACACATTTAATCAAAACATACACTTTCGCTCAGAAATTACATTTTTATCATACATTTATAATGCTCGAAAGTATATGTTCAGATATGAAATATAACATCAGAAATTGATATATTCAAGACAAAACAAATACTGAATCACCAAATTGAACATTAATTAACAAAGCATGCTTAAATATAAATTTTGTCTTAAGTATATCATTTGGGATAGCCTGTTTAAAATTTGAATATTTCAAAATATTATTTAAAAAGTAATTGAAGGAAAAAGTTTTTTGGGTTATAGGTGAGAAAGAAGATATATATTGGTTAAATGTAGGGAAATGCATGGTAACAAATATCAATCATTATAAAGTCAACCAAAAAAATACCCATTGCTCCTTTTCTGTTGGCTCAGTTTATTGTTGCTGCTAAAAAAAAAAAAACAGATCAGCCCTGTATAAACATAATGAACAATATTTGGATCTTTCAGTGGAATCCCAAAAAAAAAATGGCTACCAGTTACCGGTTCAGGTTGGAATGAATTATAAACACCTTTTATTGTTGTCACTAAAACAGCATTTAAAGATTAATCATAATCCAGATAGATATGGTATGAAGGTTTATGCATCTATGCTGGATCGGGAATCGGTGTATCAGTGTCAAACCTGTCAAAATCAAACATAATTATGCCTCCAATCCTATGTGTATCACTGGCCACGTGAACACACTCAATCTGTCCTCTCTGAGAAGTCACATATAGTTCTGTGGATATATATTTATTTTCTGTTCTATTATCCCACTTTTCCTGTCTAAAACCCCGACAGATTAATTGGCACTGAACCCTAATTGAAGTAATATATCCAAATTATCTCAATACTTCCATGTGGGCTGTTGTTTATGTCTACAGTACAAAGTAAATATCCTCTACCATTTAGTGGGGGCTAGTTTATTATAGAACGCAGAAAACGTCAGATCTTATCATACCTTTGTAACCAGCAGACCATGCTGTGCTGTTATTACAACCACAGTGCCGCTATTAAGTGCACCAAAGCTTATCAGAGCTCCCCAACTTATGAAGATTTCTCAAAACATTTCTGTGACATTGAGGGTTCTACAATATTATTCAATTCAATGCTTTATTTATTAGTGGATCATATTATTTTATGTCATTTCAGCAGAAGATATATATGTTACATACATTTCATACGATCATTATACGATCATGTATAATTCATATGCATGCATGTGGCCAGGCACAATATCAGATCAGTTCTATAATATGCAGTGGGCAGGTTTCCAAATTCAACTACTACCAGTTCATCTACTTTATTCATTGAAGCCATCTGTTCACTGTAAGTTAATGGTTACCCAAAGTAAAGTAAATTTCTCCCAATTTGAATGAAAATAAAGGTGAGTGTGCCACAGCTCAGCGAGAGAGTCACTGTGTGGAGCCCTCACAACACCTTGAGAAAAACTGCCGGGTTGGGCTCTGGGGACGACCTGGGAGCTGTCAGTGCCCAGACATCGCCGTGACGACAGGTCGATCTGTGAGCCCCTATCAGCAGGCGATGTTATCCACAGGAACCACATCCTCTACAACCGGTGAGCACTGACCTGAAGTGACCCCACCCCCTGCCTTTCCATTGGAGCTCTGCGAACACATGGGAACCCCACAGCCCGCTGCTGACAGGTTCACAGGGGAGGGGAGGGCAGCGGGAGGTTGGGGGAGGGGGATGGGGGGATTGCATGTACTCTGAAGCTGTTCCCAAAAAATTGGAAAAAGACAGAAAAGGCCCTTTTTTGTGTTCTCTTCCAACTCTATTCCCCTTCAATTATCAGCATCCACGCCCGCCATCACCTCAAGTTAACATTTAATGAAAACATGTCTAATTCTACTTTTCTGTGTTACATTTTTCATCAAAACAAATGAAAACCTTTTCCCTCCTTGTTCCTATCACACCATGCATTTGCTGAATGACAGAAGGCGCAGGGAGGCCAATATCTTTTTTTTGTGGTAATTAACTAGCTGAAGGACTTCCGTTGAGGAAGAGAAAAAGGAAATAACTCCAGTGTGATTCAACATTGTGTAATTCTTTAAGAGCGGACAGAAAACAAGTTCAATGGGTGAGACAGGAGTGGAGGGGGAGCCAGGGGAAGAGTGTGTATAACATCATCAGAGAGCCCCCCTGCTCTGCGGTTCCTAGACCGAGCCAGGACCACTATGTCCCCCTCGGAGGCTTGACTCAGACCCTGGGGTCTCCAGGTCACTCTTATTGAAACAATCTGAGATGAAGCAACTTCTGGAATCGGCTTTCCTTATGTGGTCAACCTGAAATGTTAGATGACAAAAATCTGGAGCGAATGTACAGTTCCATTATTCCATCTGAGGAAAAAAGAGCGAATGAAAACTAAATAAACCCTTATTGCGTAAATCCTGGAGGAGCGTCGCAGTGGAATTTTATCATGCTGTAGCTCTCCGTCGAACAGTTCCCGAAAGCTCGTGAACGGTGACCCAAGTGAGATTTTCACTTCCACCTCCATCGCAGCGGTTGTACCCACCACGAGTACTTGAGGTCCTCACTTGAGGAACCTCTGCTTTTCAGGACATGGCTGTGAGGGGATCCCACCAGGGTCCAGGGACCTCCTCCGGGATGAAGACAAACGAGACTGCTAATGCAAAGCCTGCTGTCAGTAAGATGTGAGGCATGATTTTTGGCACAGAGCGCTAGGCGCAAGGCGGACGGGTTCCGTGCGAGGCTCGCCCATTAATGAAAGCTCAGGAGGCTTACTTTAAGCTGCCTCTCAGATTGTCCGCGCAGGATGACACGAGGACGCACGGAGATGCTTGGTGGCCATCTCAGGCTCACATGGTGTCTAAGCCCTTTTGTTTGTTTGTTTTGGGTGTAACTCTGAAACCATGGAGCCGGGTCACACATCACTTCATCTCTAATTTCGAATGGCAGTCAGACAGACGGATCCCACATTGCGCTATTATCCACCCCCACCCCCGCTCTCTCTCGCTCTCGTTCTTGCTCTGTCTGAGCGGTGCAGTGATTGTTAAGAGCCTGTCTGATCCAGCCAGCCTGGCTGATCCGGAGCAGTGAGCTCAGCTATTCCGCCAGGCGTGCCAGTCTCACATCCCCACCACTGTTTTCTCTCTCCCAAAATTAAACAAAACTGGTTTAATTTGGTTCTTAGTTTTTTCTATTATTGGAGAGCTTCACAACCAAATGTATGCATTCAAAATTATATAGTCTTCAACCCCTCAGAGTCATGTTCATACAGATTTAGTTTAGGGTTTGAATTTGATGCTAATTCTGAATAGGACGCCAGAATCGAACCCTTTGCCATGGCGGTCCCCAAGCTGCTGCCCTAGAAAGTCCTGTGAGGGATGAGGCCAGGAGATCAGTCTTATGGCAATTTAGTCAATCCAGAACCTAATTCCAAGCAGGCCTTCACCAGAATAAGCTCAAGATGGTTTACATTTATTTAGTCACTGTTGAGGTTGTGGGGTATTGGTTACCCGCATACAACAATGTGGCCGATTTTTTCACGGCAGCAGTTTAACAACATTTTCTTTTTGGTCTATTTGTTGTTTAATCTCTCTTTTTGAGCTAAAATTAATTAACTTATGATATTTCCTTTAAAATCTCTTCTGTCAGACCTGTGCTGTCCAGCTCCAGGCCCATCTGTGATCAACTGCTTGTATGTCAACAAGCTTCTCTAAACACTGTGAAGCTCGTACAAGGTCTATTAGTTGTTTTGGTGCAAAGTACCCAGTAGAATTTTCAATATTAGCAATTGGTAATGAATTAAGTCCACAACCTTGTGTTGTATCTTGGTAAAAATGAATTCTGAAGAATTCGTACTCAGTACTTTGCCAGCCACTGTCTAGAATAATACTTATTATGGTTGGAGAACCAGAAATGTATGCATATTGCAAGAAAAGTTATCACTAAAGTCTATATGTCTGTATGAATAGCATTAGGACATATTCTGCAACATGAAACTACTGGAATGAAATATAGACAAACTGTTACCAACTTTTCAAGCTTGCCAAGGAGTTTTTTAGTGCAAACTGTATTGTGAATCATGTATCTGTCCAAAAGGAATGTCACACCAGAAAGATCCCTATATTAGTGAGATTCCACCATGTACACAAATACACATTTGTCTTCATAAGGCACCCCAATGGAATTTCTTATGGTTCGGAATCTTTTGAAATTAGATAAATTGTGTTATAATGCATATTATATGGAATGTTCAGATATTATACAATATTATTAAATATAACATATAGTTTAACTTATACAGTGCCCCTGTGTTATACCACCAGTTTACAATCAAGCATTAAAGTTAGCAGTAAACAATAACTAGTTACTAACTAGCCTAAATTTTTAAAATGGCTCTGCTTGTTTTGTATAATGTAAGCAAGGATCACATTGGACCATTCATTTTCTTCTATATGTTGACTTTCAAAAAAGCAGCATTATAAGACAAGTATGACATTAACTGATCTATAGCTTACATTTGTGTTCTCAAAAACAAAAAACTAAGATAACTTCATAAAGAATGCTGCCTATGTCTGTCAGCTGCAATATAGTGCAATAAAAATACAATGGTAGGATTTTGGTGAGGATGGCAGTATAACAGAGAACTTGATTAGCATTGAAGCACTCTATTATGAACTAGCAATAGGATGCACAGTTGAAATCAAAAGAATTAAAATATTCATCCTAGCTGTAATAACCTGCTTTCAGTTCTTTAAATATTTAGAATCTCTCATACAATCTCAAGTCATAAGAAACCTATTTATATTTTACTTACAGTGAGCTCAATGTTTAAGATAAAGCCAAAATGTTATCTTAATTTGGCTCTGTACTCCATAATTTGAGATTTGATCAAACAATTCATATGTGGTTAAAGTTAAATTAAAAGCCTCGAATACTTGCACTAAAGAAGCAATTTAACACACCTAACAAATCAGAAACACCAGTGAAGCTATATAGGTTCCATACATTATGGCACCCTCAAATGGGGGGCTACAGTATGTATAAAAAGTGCTGTTATATCTACATGATGAAACCAAAATGTATTAAATAAAAGCTGAGAATCTGCACTTGAACTACATGTGCAATGTTTGAATGCAAATCTAAAATTGTGGAGTGCAGAGCCAATTCAAGAAGAAAAAAAAATCTTTGTCCCAAAGATTATGGAGCTCAAAACAGTTTCATATGGAGTAAAAGAACTTACACGACTACAAATATGGTAAAGCAATATGAACTTTACCTGTTACTGAAAGCATTAGGGTCTGTGACGGTTCAATTATACAAACAACATCAATGTGAGTCAATTAATTATAAAATTGAAATGTACATTAATGTTCTCAGCACAGCAAAAGAAAGCTGATTTTTAAGATCACACATGAATGATTTTCTGCACAGTTGTGCAATGCAGGAACAGGAAAGGATCTGTCATAACAACATAACAGCCGATGGCAATCCAAAGTATGCGCAGCAGCGATTACTGCAATACAGAACTTTGCACAAAGACAATTGTGTGCTGTGAGCCACATGCATCAGAACTGGTTCCTTCGGTGTTCAACCAGCATGCCTCTTGCTTACAGTCCCCCGGATCAGTGTACTGTAGAACAGTAATGAATGACTGCCTCCAAATGTGCGAGAATGCGCTGCCTTCCTTAACTAACTGCATATGCTTTGGTGGTAGTGTTAATATAAAGAGCTTCTGGTGTGTTGCTGTAGGGGCTGCAGACAGGCCGAATGTCGTGACAGATCAGGCCGCTCCATTTGTGTGGTATTGATAAAACACATTCACTGCAAAAAAAAGTCTGTCTTATCAAGTGTTTAGTCTTGCAATGACTTAACAGCACATACTGTATTTCATTGGAATGTTTTTGACTGAACATTCTGATGATGATGTAACAATCACTACTGGTAACTGAACACACTAGAGTTGTAGAACACTGACTGGGAATTTAGAAGAAGAAAAAAACACATTCCAAAATACCGACATTTCAGTGGGCTGAAATCTTTTTATCTTCTTCTCTCAAGTAGAATATTAACTTGTTTTAAGTTACAGTTTGCTCGACAAGTGAAATGTTCTTACCGCATTGGCAAATCTGGAAGTGAGTTAAACTGCCTTAAACGGTCTAAAGCTCAACGGTATACTCAAGTGGAAACAAGAAGCTCTGGGCTTCACATGGGTGCACAGGCGATTTTGGGACTCTAAAAAAACTACATTTAAAAACTGATGACTAACCACTTGGAGGCTTTCAAGCTTTCAGTGCTTCAAGCATTAAGAGACCTTCTCAATAGTTCTGTTCACATGGCCTTTCTTCACCTTTCAGGAAAAATGGTAAGTGGGAAAATGGTGTCAATACACCCATAAGTGTTGACACACTCATTTACTCTGGCCTGCAGCCATATATAATTGTGTCAGATGCAGGGATGTGACCAGTAGTGAATTAATTTAAAGTGCCAGTCGACGCTTTTTCTGAAGAAAGCTAAATTTGCAAGGTAAAACACCACGGAAGTATAGAAATAAGATTATTAAAAATGTATAAAAACTGTATGAAATAGCATAGTCCAAGATTATATACTGTATGCAGTGCTCCCATGCTATACTGACAAAAAAAAAAAAAAAAGCCGGGGCTTCAGTTGCCATGAAGTGGCGAAAATACAAGAGTGTCTTTTTTTGTTGCACATCAGAGCTAGTGTGGGAGTGGCTAGGCCTATAGGTTTGGGACAACGTATTGTGCGAGTAGCCTACTCATCGTCCTTCTGTTGGTCAAATGGATTTTTGTCTTTTATTTCCAAACGAGGCAACATTAATCTATTCAAGGCAAGGGCTGTCAGGAGTCATTAGAGCATTGATTCCATTGATTTTCAAAAAATTTGTACAGCCATTGTCAATCAATAAATGAATTAACGGAAAATGTGGGAATATTACATTATATTTATTTGGCAGATGCTTTTATCCAAAGCAACATACAATAAGTGCATACTGCAGGTCATTGGAACAACTACAAAACGCAGGTCGGATAAGGTACAATATTTATTATGTAACAGTTATTCATAGCCATGAACTTCAAGTCAAGTTCACACAGTAAGCATAGGCTAGGTCAGAAAGTTATGGTCAGTCAAACTAGAAGGAGGCATGACGGCGAACTACAACATCAAGATAAGGATACAAGTGCAAAATAAGTGCTGGATGGAGATACAAGTTTAACCCGAAAGTGCCAGAGGAACAAGATAGAAGGAGAGCCCTGCAGGGTAGTGATAGTTAGTCCAGATACAGTCTGAAACAATGCATCTTCAGACCACGGCGGAAAATGGGCAGCAACCGAGTGGTTCGCATAATATTTATAATATTATATATATTATGCGAACCACTCGGTTTGCACATTTATATAAATATAATATTTATATAAATGTGCAAATAATTAAATTCTAAATAAATACTTCATCAAATAGATTCACAAATAAATAAATAAGCATAATTGATTATTTAGGCTGTTGTGCTGTGGTTAGAGTAACTTAATGACTGTGCTACCATGCTATTTTTCCACCTCAGGAGTGGTGTCAGTGCAAAATCTGTTGTCTGTAGATAGCTAGCCTACTGCTAACATGCGAATGATAAAGCCATGTTAAATTTGATTCGATAAAACAAGTGAACTGTAGCCTTTCTACAGTTCACTTGCTTTCGCTAACTGCTAGGCCTTCCATGCAGACGTTGCAAAAGTTCACTTGCTCTAGCTAATAACTTTGATTTCAGTGCTTTAGCCAGCAGGCTAATAATGGGGAAAACTATCCAACCCATATCCTACATGAATAACTACATATGTGTGCTTAGCGTTGTTTCCAATAAGGGGTCGATTAATAGGAATAAAAATCAGTACCGGAAATGGTAGGCAACGGGTTTTGCACAGGCAACACATTTTGTACTGACATTGTCATGGATAGGCCTACAAGGGTATATAACTGGTTTGAAAAAACACTGACCCAAAACTAAGCATAAAAGCACCTACTGCATTTTTGTGAAATGTCACAAAACACATATGGTAGCTTACTTTCATAGATCAAGCTCCAACTCAGATTGCTATTTGCTGCTAATCGATTAATTTAAACAACCCACCATAGTTAAAATGTTGGGGAGACGCAACACAAATTAACATAGGGCATGTTGAGACATTTTATGTAGTTGCACCAGTGTAATAATTATGTCACTTATGTATATAAAAAAATAATTTAAAAAAACTGTAAACAGTGAGCGTTATAAATATAGGAGTGGGCACTAAGTGCATTCACATGTGCAAACATTCATGCTAATCATGAGATTTATCATGAGAAACAGGTGTTGGCCTGGTGTTTGGTGAATCTGAGAAAAACATCCTTACTGAGAAAAGCAGAAATATGCCTACATATATATTTACTGCGGACTCTATGCAAACTTTTATACATACAGTGATCCAATTAAGTAGGCTATCCAGCTGCAGCTGAGCTGGCTAACCACAATGAAATATGAACACAGTCAGTGAAATATCCAGAGGTGCTATAGGCGACGCACTGTCACTATACGTGTACCAGTATATTGTGTTGCTGTACTTCCAATGTAGTTAACCATTTCTAACAACTATAATAAGATGGGACCTTTGAATCAGTTGTTTGAAATATTTTAAAATCATTCAAACTGTGCTTTCATATTCATTTTTATAGGGATGACTTCATGGTTGGCTCAGACTCCTCTGATGATGTCATTGAAGTGGTGTCAGCAGATTCCATTGTGCCAGTAAATCAAATTTACACAGCTGAGCTAATTTTTCTGAGAACAGTTTTTGTTTTGGGTATTTTTTCATAATCTTTAACATGTCTTACAGGAATGGCTAGCTCTTAAAAGTCTACTGGTGATTTTTCAGGCAGAGAAATACACTCCTGATGAAAAGTACAGTATGCTGTCATTGTGAGAAGGTGTCATATTCTCAGAGGACTGCATTTCATGTTACTTTCTGACATCAGTTTCCCTTACCCCTCTTTCTACATTAATTTGTTAAAGTTCTTATGAATGTATGGTTGAAGCACTTCATGGTCATTACTTTAATGGTAACCCTGGACTATGGTGGACAGTTGATAATACAAAGTGAATGACAGATTTTGGCAGCTGTAAACAGTGTGCCAATTAAAGTACCAATAAAGTTTGCATACATTTGCCATAAAATGCTTATGTATTACTTCTACGCTTTTCTCCCTATAGCTAAGGGCACTGATGTGTCCTTTGAAGACCTAATGGTCTTCACTAGAACAGATGTCGTCACAGCCCTAGGGTTCCTTCCAAACTCACAATAGATTTTTTTTTAACAGAGAAGAGGGGGTCTGTATTTGTCTACTCGCTCACTGCACCTCTTCCTACCAAGAGGACTGAGCAGTGAAGATGAGAAGGCAGAGTGATGTCCACTGCAGTTAAATGTGGGATGGGCTTTGGAAAGGCCTGAATTTCTATACTTACGCCTGTGCAAACATTTTGCCATGTCTTAATCCTTTGAAGGGTTTTTTTTTTCCAGACGAGAAGAGAAAAAAGTTAAGCCTGGAAATGGTTACGAAGCCATTTATAAGGCTCTGGGACTGCACTGAACCACAGTGAGGACCATTATCTCCAAAAGGAAAACACTTGGAACAGTGCTCCAAGTCTTCTCTTTACAGCTGAAACTGAGAGTTGCTTACTTCGACCACTGTGAAGCTGTGCTTGAAGCTGTTGTCCCATGAGCTGCCTATCACGCAAGCTGTTGACTGTCAGAAACTTGTCTTCTAATTCTGTTGTGGCTTTGTGTCTGCTGGACCTCTTCCTGTCCGTGTTTCCTCCAGTTTCCAAGTACCTTTTGATAGTGTAAGAAACTTGACTCACTGACACGTTGGCTTTCTTTGCTATTTCTCTAAAGGAAAGACCTACACTTTTAAGGATTATAATGGTCTGTCTTTCTTCCTTTGTTAATTGACTTTTTCTCCCCATTATGATAGCAATATACTACTTCCTGCAGTGCAATATTGTCCAAATAATGCTTCAGAGGGTGTAGTAACACAGATTGTTCCAACACTGATTTTATACAGACAGAGGGTTTGTAAGTAATCAACAAAAGTTGGGACACCTGTAGGAATTGTTTGCATCATCTTTCAAGGCATAATTTACTTGCATTGCTGCAGAAAAGCTGTAAGTTGTTAACCCATTACTTGTTCCCTGCAAAAGGCGTTTTTTATGTCTGAAATTTAACCTAAACTATTTTTTTAACCCCTGGCAGTTTACCGCTTATCTTTGTACCATTTCAGGTCATTCACTGGACTTGAACTGCTTAAATTCCAATAAAACTGGAAAACAAATTATGACTGGTAGTGTATGTGCACAGGCAAGTTGAAACTCTTGAGAATGTCATAAAACACAAAACAAACAATTGAGCATGGGGAAGAAAGTGAAATAGAAGTTCTTGTCAATTGATATTTACTTGATGAGATTTTATTCAGTCCACTTGGCATTGTCTTGGCTATTGTGGTAACCATTTCAGTTCCTCTCAGAGGTTGAAGTTCTTTGATTCAATCAATCATTCAAGGACATTTATGTACATAGCGCATTTGTACACACAATACACTCCACAGTATACACCACCATGGCCTTACCACCAAAAAGCAAGCCAGAGGTAACAGTTACAAGAACAAACTCCACAAATGTCATGCAGGAAGGAACCTTGAGAGGAACCAGACTCATTAAGGGGGGACTCTGGCTTACTCAGGGTGTGGGATCACAGGAACAAGGTCAAGTAAATTATAAGTTCATCTGCTAAAACTCTAATCTGGTTGTTCTATTCTTCAGTCCTACCAGTGATTTACATCGTACAGTGAGCCCTTGTGTAGTCTTCTCTTTATTGCAGTATTTAACGCATTTATGCCTGCATGCTGGAGTGTTGTTGATCTGTTTGACAGTTGAAAGGGGGTTTTTATTCACCATTAAATGTGTTCTATCCACTGAAGTGGTCTTCTGTGGTTAATTAGGTTGTTTGCTGTTACTGGGCATTCTGCTTCATAGCAAGCAGTTGATTTTGACACACTCAATGTTTTGGCTGTGACTTTGGTAAAATTTATTTTGCTTTTCCCACCACTTGATGGCCTGCTTTACTGGCATTGACATTTCTTTTGTCCTTATTTTGAGAGGCAATAGCAACAGACTCTAAATGCAAATTCTACACCTAGAATTAGCTATAGAACTTCTGATGATGCAACAACATACAGCTGGCCAGGAAACAGCTGAGCAACCAGTTAACCAATGATGTTTGGTCCTCCAAAATGGGGGGAATATATATTTAAAGGACTGCAGTTTCTACAAGGGTTCACCCAATATGGATATAAATCCCTACAAATTAAAGCTGACAGTCTGCACTTCAATCTCATACTCATTGTTTCACTACAAATCCAGTGTGCTGGTGTACAGTTGCAGGTGAATACGTTATTAAAAGAATCATTCCATGACTGTGACACAGTTCATTTCCTTATACAAAAAGCTTTATTAAAAAAGAATGAATCATTCACAAATTACCTTCTATAGTCTGTGAAACAGACAGAGATGTTTTCTCAAAGATATTTCTCAGTCTCAGACAAATATTTTCTGTAATGTATTTTCCTATAGTATATGGCTAAATCATTGCATATGCGTTTTGTGTCAATATACAGTAGAATGATGTTGTCAATATTTCAGCTTTATGAAGGAAAACTTTCATTTAATCTTATAGAAAACCTGCTGCTCTAAAAAATATATTGTTCTCAAATAAATTTCTTTTTAAGATGTGTGCTGAGAGAAGAGAGTGGATTGTATTTCAAGGTGTTCCTTAAATGCTATAACCCCTTCATAAAAAGACACCTGTTCAGAAATTGAGGTCTTCTCAGTAACTGAAGCCTCTTTTCCTCACTAAATGATCCTCAATAGTTCTTTTCTGTCCAATGTTAGCAGTTAGTCAACTGCTGACAGAATCTGTCAATGGGAGTGTGAAACAAAACCGGTTTATGAAACCTACTAAAGGGTAATCTGCAAAATCCCCATCTTTTTTGGTGGTAAAGAACAAACATTATGAATGGACTGGATTAAAATATCCCAAAGTTTTGTAAACATCACAATTGGAAGTCTGCAATTAGGCAGAGATAAGGAGCTGGGGGAGATAAGCACGCCACAATTTGGCTGAATGGAAAAATTCCCTGCATGAGGACTCAGGATGCCTTTCCACACGCAGGGCACACGCAGGCGCAAGTGAAAACATATCCCAGAATCCCAAGTGGCTGCCAGGGTATAACTACTGGAAGAGGAAGTGGAATAGTGACCAGCTTATGGTTCAACATTTGTCACATAATTCTTTATAAAGTAAATCCTATATATAATGGAAGTTGTCGGTTTGCACTAACATAAGCAGAAAAGGACATTTCTTACAGATAAACTGGGAATAATCCAAGGAATTGGGATTGTTTCACAATGTATTGTATGATTTGTAATTGTTTCTTGTCCTATAGATGGGCATAACTTCGTTTCTCAAATGAATTAATTAATGCGTTCTGGATCATATGAAATTGTGCCATAACAACATGACCATTTATATAATCTTATATGAGCAACTACCTCATTCAAGCTATGACAAAGCCCAGAACTATGAAACCGCCCATGGCGTGGTGCACTGGCCATGATCAAATTCAAGCAAAACAATACTATTTGCAACAGTGATGTAATTGATAGCAATGTGCTTTGACAAAATTAAGATAATCTCTTCTTGCTCATTTTCCATCTTTCTAATTAAACAACAAACAGGCTACGCCCAATTTATGAGTTACATATTGAAGAGCTTTGTTCGGGCCGATTTGTTTAACTTTGTCAAGACGAAAGAAACTGCCTGGCTTTTCAAATATTTAGGGTTGTCTGTGAGGCAAATAATCATCCTGAGAAATGAAGACAGAATTCAGATAAATGAAAGTGAAAGTGAGAGAGGGTTTATATTGGGATCCTTCTCTGTGTGAAACTCACCCCGGCCAGTTAAACAACATATCTAAATCTCTCTCTCCTTTCTTCTCTCTCCCCACCCTATGGTTTGACCCATCGTTTTTAGTTTCATCAAAGACTAAAGAAGTACTCAAAGTCTACCCTTTGTAGATACCACTTTTCATTGCTGAAAAAAGAAAGCTTGAAACAAACAAGCTAATAAAATATTTCTGCACACACAGTCAAAGATGTGTGTGTGTGTGTGAAGGATGGTATGCGAGTGATTTTTTGAATGACAAGTGCACAAAGAAAGAAACATCATGTAGGACTGACTGGCAACACTGCTAAACTGTCTAAAGCAAAAGTATGCAGTACCACAAGACGGGTCATCATGTTAAACACCAATAATAGACTACCAAGGCAATCAAAAGCCTAGAATCAAGACTAGATACTGAAATCACTGCGCCCTTCAGATTTGACAGAGGATTTTGGCACGGCGGGAAAAGCCGACAATTATGACTGAGCATCCCAAATTTCAGAGAGGGAAAAGAGTTATCATAGAATTGAGCAGGTGAGTTTGGAACTATTTGAAACAATGCAACCACAAGATGCTCATGGGAGGAAAGAAGCAGAGCTATAGTAATTAATGGACCAGACAGCATGAGGAATGATGATCATTTGCTTTATTCCTCCCTCTTCCCACCAACCCTGCATGTCTTAGCTGGACCATCCCAACACAGCCATTGGCCTGAGTGGAACAGCAGGGCATCTGTCTGCCAGCTAATCACCCTTAATTGTCTCCAAATAGAGAGAGTAGTGAGAGGGAAGGAGGAGTGTAGAAAGGGAGAGAAAATAAACAATAGCAAAAGGAAGGGGAAAAGGCCAATTTCAACTGAAAAATATGAATGTAATCATGGCAAATTAGGAGGTTTGAGATAACATTCCGATGGCTTTTCTGTTTACTTTCTGAGATGGTAATGGAAAGTGTGCACTGTTGAGGAAAAAGGGAAACAAGTGCACATGCACACAGTTACTTGCACCGATTAGTTGTCGGAAATGTGTAACTATCTTTCAGTCATTCACTTAGCAAGATGCCCATATTCAGTGTGGTAATTCTTGCATGATAATATTAATTTGGGCAAGTAGAAATTAACTGAGATTACTCAAATACTGGTCTTCTCCAAAACTGTAATGGCAATGTCCAACTCAAGGCTTGCATCCACAGCTTTCACTGTCCAAAGCTTTCACTTTGCCAATCCACATCACATACACATGTGCAAGTACTGAATTGCAATTTTATGAAACAATATGATAGAGAACTACTCTCAATGGTGGTCTGGGGACCAAATGGAGCTGGTTCCAGACGTAAGCCTACTTCTGGCCCATTGATCAAAAAGAAAACAGTATGCTTCACAGATGCATCAGAAATGCATGTGTCTGTGCTATGTCCAGGTCTGCATCTGTATAGTGTAAGCTGTATAGTGTAATTAAATTTTATTTTTGTATTGATTAATACATTTTATGTGGGAAAACCTTTCAGAATGCACCATTTTGAAAATGCATCTGGCCTCCAGGAAAAAGCAGCTTAAGAACACATTGTTGCAAATGAATCACACTTCAGCCTGTGTTGTAACTGTAGAGGACACCCACTTGACCTTGCTGGTGCGGCTTTATGAGAATACCTCTTATCCTGCAGAGTGCATTATCCTGGCCACAAGAGGCCAGCACTCCTGGGGCTACACAAACAGGAGGCATGGACTGCTGCTGGTTTAGGCTCCGCAGAGAGGAAGGCTGCAACATATTACAAGCCTCCTTTTCCTCTTTCTCAGGAATATCCTGGACACGCTCCATGTAGCAGCTACAGTGCACCAGCGGGGCGCGGTGGGGTCGGGTGGGGTGGGCGTGGGGGCAGAGGCTGTGGTGGGGTGACGGCTGGCACATTAAGGAGAAGCTGTCGCTCACTTGATGAACTGCGAAGGATGTCCTGTTTATTTTCTGTGGGTCAGGGGGCCCCGTGGCCTTTCTTAGATGAGGGTGATTGAACAGAGCTCCGAACTCCAGCAGACAAGAGAGGACCATTTTCTTGGGAGTCAGACTGGTTGCCTGACTGACCGAATGCACTTCGCTGGTGTAGATTATTTTTAACTATTCACCTCCCTGGGTCATCTTGGTTTGAAGAGCATGATACAAATATGAAACTGACAGAAAGACAGACTGACAGACTGATAGATAAATAGATTACCCATTGAAGGGCATAAGGCGAGATTTACTTACTGCTTTTGTGACTATTTTCAGATACAGATATGACACATTCTGCCCCAGAAACATATGTCTTATTTATCAAAGAGGCGCACAGGGCTGAAAGTACAGTAAAGTGGCGTGAAAAAGTATTTGCCCACTTCCTGATTTCCTCTGTTATTGCATATTTGTCACACTGAATGGTTTCATATCTTTAGACAAAACATAATATTAGACAAAGGGAAACTGAGTAAACACAAAACACAATTTTTATATTATCATTTTGTTTATTTAATGAAAATGTTATCAAACACCCATATCACACATTACCTTAGGCAACCTACAATTAACCAAATTTAATTGATAATTAGATTCAGCTGACTGAACATAGCTAGGCAGGATTGCAGCCAGCCCTGTTGAATCTGAACCTCATTCATATTGAATACTGCCATCACAGTGAAGTAGTCACCACACAGTTTCTATAAGCACACTATGCCACAATGAAAGGAAATTCGAGATAGGAAAAACGTTGTAAAAGTGAAATATATCCATCTGGAAAAGGTGACAAAGCCATTTCTAAGCCTCTGGGACTCCACTGAGCCACAGTGACAGCCATTATCTCCAAATGAAGAACACTTAGAACAGTGGCAAATCTTCCCAGGAGTGGCTGGCCTGCTGAAATTTCTCCAAGGGCACAGTGACAACTCGTCAAGAAGTCACAAAAGATCCCAGAAGAACATCCAAAGAACAGCCTTTCTAGCGTCAGCTAAGGTCATTGTTCATGGCTCCACAATAAAAAACAGACTCGGAAAAAATGGGATTCATGGGAGAGTAGCTGGGCGAAAACTGCTAACCAAGAGACACATCATTGTTCGAATTACATTTGCAAAAAAGCTCCTGAATGATCCACAAGCCTTGGGATAGTGTTCTTTGGACAGATGAGTGCATCTTTTCAGATGACACTGGTCCCATTATGTATAGTGTATATCAAGTGTTTTACCTGGTACTCCAGCACATTGCATTTGGAATGAGTTTAAAGTGCAGACTGTCAGCTTTAATTTGTGGGTAGTTATATCTATGTTGGGTGAAACATATAGGGATTACAGCCCTTTTTATGCATACACTAAAATTACTGGGACAATTCACTGCTCAACACACTGGTTAGGTCAGCAAAAGCAAACAACCTGCTAAACCACGGAAGTTGATGATCTAAGAATACTTTAAATTGTGAAGAAGAACCACTTTTCAACTGTTGAACAGATCAAGATCACGGTATAGATGTGTCAAAGACTACCATGAAGAGAAGACTACACCAGCATAGGATCCGTGGGTTCACCACAAGATTTCGAATCACTGGTAAGTCTTAACCTGTACCAAAGCGATGGAAAAAGGAAAGCGTGATGAAAGAAAGGAGTTGCTGATGATCCAAAGCCCCCTTATCTTTGAAACATGGTGGAGGTAGTGTCATGGCTTGGGCGTGTACAGCTGCCATTGGAACCGGCTCATTTGTCTTTATTGATGTGTCTGCTGAGGGCAACAGCAGGATGAATTCTTAAGTGTACAGAAACACCTCATCTGCTCAGATCCAACCAAATACCTCAAAACCCATTGGACGGCGCTTCACCTTACAGCAGGACAGTGACCCCAGACACACTGATAAAGCAACTAAGGAGATTTTCAGGGCCAAAATGTGGATGTTCTTGACAGGCAAAGTCAATTTCACATCCTACATACAACTGAACATGCATTCCACTTGCTGAAGACAAGACGGAAGGCAAAAATCCCATGAAACAAAAAGGAACTGAAGATGGCCTGCAGTACAGGCCAGACAGAGCATCATCAAGGAAGATACCCAACGTCTGGATTATGTCTATGCATCACAGACTTCAGGCAGTCACTGAATGCACAGGGTTTGCAACCAAGTACTAAATATGACTTTATTTAAGGTTGTTAATTTGTCCAATTACCTTTAGGTACCCTAAAAGTAATGGACTATGTATAAAAGGCCCATAATTCCTACATGGATCACTGGATATGGATGTAAATGCCCTTAAAGCTGACAGTCTGCACTTTAACCTCATGTTCATTGTTTCATTTCACATCCAATGTGCTAGCTAGAGTACAGGCCAAAACAACAACAAAATGTCACAGTCCAAATACTTATGGACTACACTGTAAATCTGATTTATTTGTTATTCGTGAAGTATAATGCGTGACATTACTCTCTTGCGCAGGCAAAGGAGTCCCAGAAGTGATTAAATAGTGTGAAGACAGCATCCAAGATGTCTGTCATGCAGCACATTATGTTCTAGAACAGGCCAAATCTTCAGCTGTCCTGTCCCTCCAATCGAGCACTGCTTTTCCCAACTGACTGGGCCGAGAGTTCTGCCCTTGTCCACACTCCCTATCACAAGCAACAGCCTCTCATATTCAGGAGAGCCTCATGGCAGGTCTGGACCACGTGAGTGAAGAATTAAGCTCTTATTTATCAGACCTGAATCTGTGCATTTTACCAAGAGAGTACATTTTTTGACAGAAAAATTATTATTGTGCAAGTATGTATATTCTGTCACATTGCCTGTCTCTAGAAAAATAATCAACTCCAGATTGTACATCAACACGTCCACCATACCTGTGTACATGAAACAAAGCTGGTTATAAAAAATGCTGGTAAAATTACTGGGCATATATTTACTGATGTGGTGTCTTAGGTAAGAAAAAAGTAGATAAAATTTTGCCCTTTAGTTTACTAATTTTTTATGCATGTAACACCATGTGTAATTATATTATCCCCAGCTACTCTGGGAACTCTGAGAACAGGAGATTTGATATATTTCAAATGGCAGGTTAAGAAAATTAATTTGGAATAATGGTGCTATGGCTCTCTCTGGTGGCAGAGATTGGCAGTGTGGGTGACATTACATTGTGGCATTTAATGGGCACTCTTAACCAGAGCCGCTTATATAGATTGCATTTTTACATACAATCCATTTTTACAGCTTGATATTTTACTGAGGCAAATCTGGCTAAGTCCCTTGTTTGGGGGTACAATGACAGTGCTCGCCCCAGCGGGGAATCGAACCTGCAAACTTTCAGTTCTAAGCCCACTTACCTAATCATTGTACTATACTGTTATTCCTTATGAGCTTGATCCTGGCTTCAGGAGCTTAAGTTTTTTATATAAATGCCCAGCTATGCAGGACTAAAGAACATCAGAGATATGCATATTCTTGTTGAGATACACACCTGCTTAAATTTGAAATAGGTGGTCCTGCCTTATTTGCACTTAATATATTTAAATTTGAGGGTGGCTCATCCTGTGAAAGTATGGTTTTGGTATCAAATCTGGATAGTGCCAGTGCTAATTGTGGCTGGTAACCCAGCAAGGTGATGCATTGGTTCTAGCATTGCCCAGGGATAGGACAGTTTCGGTCAGCTGGGTTGATCACATCTCATCATGTACCAGTGACCCCCATTGGTCAGTTGGGTGCTCATAAGTCTGCCTGTTAAGCTATACATGAAGTGTCGTCCTCTGAATCATGTCTTCATGAGCCTAACTTGCAAACTGTGCTGTGATAAGAAGCTGTGGCTGACACCACGTGCTTTATAGGAGAGAACATGCTTAACTGAGCTCTCCCAAACTGACAGTGGAGGAAGCGCTGGCACTAATACAATTGGGCATTCTAAACTGTTGAGGAAAAGCATGACACTTAATAATAAAAATAAAAATTAAAAATTAAAAAACTTTAAAAACAGATGGAAAATTTCCCCATAGATCTCATTCTGTATCTATTGTCCATTATAAAATCCAGTGCTACAAGGCAGGGGTGACTTTAATTATAAAATAGTCAGTTTACAGAAGTGTGCCACTTATCAGAACCCCCAAAGGAAAACAGAATGTGTTTATGGTGCTAACAGGGAGTCAGCAAGTTTTGATTAAGAGGCAGTGCTCAGTTGCAAAACATCCTACTAGATCAGCATTATGTAAGCATTAGGTTTTACATAATAGAGTAATCATGTTTGGTATTTTTGGGAAGTCGATGCCATGGGGAACAAGTTGGTGTCTTTGGTGATGTGGTACAGTGGGCGCTAACTAAAGATGTTGGTACCTATGAGTCAACACCCAGGCTGTGTTGCAATGGTTAACCCGGTGTGATAGGCACAAGCAGGATTGTTGATGTACTGTTTTGTTGTGAGTGTGTCCTTCTTTGATGACTTGGGGTTTTACTTTGATATGCTTCGGGGAGACTTCTCAACAGTCTCCTGCATGTCATTTGCATATAGCCATTCCATTACACACACATTTTGCACCATTGTATATTGCCATTATTGAAAACACTGCACAACAAACTGTGTTCACTTTATCCTTGCATTCCTCTTTGATGTTTACTTTATCCTTGCATTTCTCTTTGGCTTACCACGACACACCTAGCAGTTTTAAGGTCCTAACATACACACACAATATCTGCGCCCCGCGGTCACTTGCCTACACACTAGTGTCATCACAAGATACACAGCTGTATCTATGCAGGCTACTATGCAAACCAGAGGAACATCTGCATCTAACAAGATAGATAGCGATTAATCCAGGTGTGTCTGCCCACTTAACGGTAGGCATGACCCCACATTGCCCCAATTCCCTCTCCCAGACCGAGCCCTGCCACATGCAAATAAAACTGTTGTTTGTTTGGAAAAAATACATTGAGCTGTAATTTCACATGCTGGTAAATACGTTTGCCATATTTATTCCTCCTTTTTGTGTGTTCTGTGGAGATAAAAATAGATAAGAAGCACATAAGTCTCATGCCAAAATTTTATGGGACGCTCCTTTTTTTGTAAAAGTACAACTCACATCCCCACTTAATACAGCAAAATAAAAAGGCTGCATCACAGAAAGCTAAGCACATGCTTAACCTGCACAGAAATTCAAGCAAATACACTATCTCAAGCCAGAATCAGGCCATATGCAGTCAGACATGCCATTCTTTAATTTAATCTAGCTTTAATTTAATGGCAAAGTTAAATGGCTTAAATGGCTTCTTGTTTTGACAAGAATGCGGAGAAAAATAACACAAGCTTTAAAACATGTATCAGAAAAATAGTGATAAAATAAACCTCTTGAATGTAAAATGGGCATCCCTGGCTAAGGCAGACTTCTACATTCGATAAACATGATGTCATAAAATGATGTAATATACTAATTCACATTCATAATGACCCATGTGTCTAAAATAGTTGTGGCTTGTTCTTGATTTCAAGCAGATGTTCTTGTGAGTTCAATACTTTGCTAGTACATTTTAAGCCATGCTCATTTTGAGAAAATAATGAAAATTACCATCCTGCTGGACTCTAGTGTCCATATTATGCTCCTACACACAATATGATGATGTCACTCTTAGACCTGAAAGTTTATACGGTCAAATGTTCCCCAGACATTCCCCAGTGTACTGATATAAAGGGTTGTGTTTGCCTTTGTCTTTAACCCTTTGAAGAGTAGGTTCTCTGTAAAAAAAAAAAATTTCCAAAGCCAGTTTTCATTTTTCTGCTGGTATGAATGGCAGCATTTGAAATGCATGCAGCACAGCAGGGTTTTTGACCATATGCCAGGCTGATGCTTAAAGGCATACAATGCAGGATTTTTTATTTGATTTTTTATTACTTTTATTTGAAAATATAAATAAAATAACTATGCTAATGCATATCTTTGATGCACTGGCAATCTCAGTCTTTACACACTTTAGCTGAATTTGTGCACCCTTTACCTGTGTGTGTTATTCTAAAGTGTGTTTGGGACGTTTCTCGGCATGGCTCCCTTTTCTGTGTGGGGAGGGGGGTCGTAGATACAGAGCCTGTGGTTTCGGGATCAGATTCCTACAAAGTCTTTGCTAGTTTGCATGTCAGATGCTAAGAAGCCTAAATACAGCAAAGCAAAAAGACAAGCTGACAGGGCTCGTTCAAAATAGAAACACATAGAAACCGCTGTTATCGATTATAGTTGCAACTTAGCTGGCTCGGTAATTCACCTGCATTTATTTAAATCAGGCAAAATAAATTTGATACAGATTCCATGCTATCTAGCTAACGTTACGTGTTGCCAACTTCACTAACACATTTGCTAACAACTTTGAAAAGGCTATGGATAACTTCTTGAAAACATCCTTCACTTTGCAAGTATATTAGCTGGCTGTGATAGACCTATGGCCTACTAATGTTACTTGTTCCACACACGATTCCGTGTTTATATCCCAATTCTGACTAAATGTCCAGGGGGATATTTTAGGAAAGTAAAACTGAGGAAAAGTTTATTTTAGGAAAGTTTTACTGAGTAAAACCCAGAACTGCACTTCTTCTGTCCATGTACCAGATTTGGGAGGGTTCCGTGTTTTACTCAGTGTAGTTATCCAGCCAACTCAGTAATCCTGCTTTGTGAAACAGGGCCTAGAATAGCTAAATAACAAATAAGTAAAAACACAAAATAGCTCCGTGGGTACTACTGAGTAGGCTACCTTCTGTTCCCACACACTAAGGGGTGCACTCAGTGTACAGATCGTTATAGCACTGCATAATTACTGTTACCTGTATGGAATCATTCGAGTCGCAAAAAATGCTATTCTCAATATTGTTCTTGTCATTTTGCCTGTAGCACTCAAGGGTGTGTTCTCAATGGACATGTGGGTGGGGTTGAGGAATAAGGAGGCGTGAGTAGAGTCTACTAGGACCGCAAAATTATACATAGTATACCTTTAAACTGGTGTTGGTGCTAGAGCAGTCGGCACAACCACCATCACCATGTAAATGACTGTGTAATGGATGCCATCACTCACAACCTGTCTCATACCCATGATTCCCTTGGCTCCTCCAGCAGGCACTGAGATCAGGAACAGACTGTACCAAACATCTTGTATCGTTCTGCAGTTTAACCTAAATAACATGTATGTGACTGATATATACATCAATCCTATAAATATTTTATAGCATAGATAATAAATACAGTGTGCCTATGGACTGTTTGACTCCTCAAATGTATATTTTGAGAATGAAGAGCAATTGGAAAGACAATTAGACAACACTAAATCAAAAAACAGAAATATACCTTACTTTTATCTGAGTCTAATTAAATTTACATCAAATTTAAAACAGGAGCAAGGACCATAAATACCACATGATATTTCAAACAAACCAGAAACACTCACTAGAAATAGTGGAGTGAAAACCTCCACCAGAGGGCAATATTTCCATGCTATGACAAGGCTCTGGTAACTATAGAAGGAGCTTTCTGCAACAAGTAGCAATGTCAATAGGAAAAGATAGTAGGGTGCACTTGTATTTTCAGCAACTTTGATGGAGTGGAAAATATTTACCAGTTAAATTTTTATTTTTACTAGAACGCAAAAATAAAAAATTAATAAAAACAGTCATGCACATTAGAATAATGAAGGTCTGTTAATTGACATGCAACAATAAATACTTGAACTTGATAGATCTCGTAACTTCAGAATCTGTATGTTTCTAGGGGACAGTGGGAATAGCATTTGTGTCATCAAAGTTCGGTCTTACCAACAACAGTATACAGCTCTATAGTAACAAAACAGTCTAAGTGTTGCCTTTAAAATTATATATGGCGGCCTAAAAGGACACTGTGAGGACAACAGTTCTCAGCTGACAACATGGATGAGTGACTCCTTCTGCTTCACACTCCTTTATAGTTCTGATAATAGCCATTATTGTGAAACATCATGTTTTCAAATATTTTTCCATAGGATTATATTTAATGGTCAGATGTCTTGAAAATCTGCAAATAGAGCATACTCAAGCTTACCAGATAAATTGCCAATCAACCTACATTAAACCTGATATGGCTTTGAGTTTAAAGAGTAATTCTGTGGCAGAGCCTTTTAGTGTCATTACAGCTAAATGATGTGCAAAAACAGGTACTAACATTTTCATTAGTATACACTCATTGCTCTTTCTGTCAGCTTCATGCTATAATAAATATCAGTGCATCGAGCTGTTTGCCACTTTTACCTTCATATGGAGGGCATAAAACATTTAATGTGTCATAGACAAAATTTCCGTCACCCATACAGTTCATATGTATTCATAAATAACTAATAAATAGAGAAGTCATACGTATTAGCAGATTCAACTTAAAGGGCAATTGACCACATAAGGTTAAATGACAAATTCACCCAAACAAAGTTTCAATTTATGTCAAATATAAAATGGAAGTTAGACTACTCAGCAGCACCAATTGCCACAAACTTAAATACCCCCCCCCCCCCAAAAAAAAATAAAATAAAAATAAATAAACAAAGTAAAATAACAGCAGTATACTGAATTTCACCCCATACTAATCTTCCTGTGTCTGTGTGTGTTTCCTCCAGGTACTCCGGTTTCCTCCCACAGTCCAAAGACATGCAGGTAGGCTAATTGAAAACTCTAAATTGCACATAGGTATGAGTGTGCAAATGAATGGTGTGTGTGCCCTGCGATAGATTGGCGGCCTGTCCTGGGTGTATTCCTGCCTGTCGCCCAATGCACACTGGGATAGGCTCCAGGATTATCCTGCTCAGGATAAGCGGGTATAGATAATGGATGGATGGACATCTAATAGGTCAATGAAGTTCATCAAGAAATCCTGGAAAGGAAGTGTTTTTGGTCATAAACTTGTGGTCAATGTAGCATTGTTGACAGAGCAGGACAGGAAGACAAGACTTCTTAAAACAAAAACAGTAAAAATTGATCTGCACATAGAGAGGGTGTGCACATGGAGAGGGTGTGCACGTGGAGAGGTTGTGCACATGGGGGGAGTGTGCATGTGGGGAGAATGTGCATGTGGAGATGGTGTACACATGGAGAGGGTGTGCATGTGGAGTTGGTGCACATGTGGAGAGGATGTGCACATGGAGAGGGTGTGCACAAGGCGCTGCTCTGGAGGTTTCAGGTTTACAGCACAGTACTGTTGCTGTCCAGCCAAGATCGTATCTCCTTGCTGGCTGTGCTAGGGCTAGAGAACAGCTTTCTGGCAGGGGTCTGTCGCTCTCTCACGCTCGACCTGGGGGACTGCAGTTCATATTCTCTCCAGTATGCTCTCTGAGAGGTGGGGGGGGGGGGGAGGAGAGGGGTCATGCTCCACAGTGCTGTCTGTGAAATTCACAGAGTGAGCTGGTGATTTTCAGCATCAGAAGCCGTCACAAGAGCTTCCTGTAACACATCACTGGGTGGTCACAAATTGTGCCCTTCGATCCCATGCAGCGTCATTTGACTTCACTTTATTTTCTGGTGGCTCCATGCGCCACAAGTATATTTATACTATAGGCCCCAGCAAGGTATTACACTACATTGTGTTGAACTGAATTTCTTTTGGTAGGACCGGCTTCATTGCCACTGCAGACAATGCATGAGTAAATCCATCTTCTACCTAAAGATAACCGATAAAGTATCTGGATCCCAGAAGCTACTGTGCTACCTCCTAAATTAAAAACACAGTCAAATAATCCTTAGATGCTGTCAATATTGCACCACACTGTCCCTCAGGCAATTCATACCCAAAGCCTTGTCTAGTTATTCTCCTGGGTGAGATATGCATACTCATAAAGAATGTGAAAAATACAAAACTTATACAAAAAAAAAAAGAACGTTCTCCTGGAAATCTGACTCAGCCTTGATTCCCACACCTTTGAGCATGTGGTCCTACCCTCTGTCGAATTAGCGGCCGCTCGCATGATTACGGAAAGGCCTGGCACGGTAGAGCCAAGAGGAGCGGCGTACGCCGACTCAGAAGCTTCCGAGAATTCTTTGCCGGCGCTCTACAGGCTTTAAAGCTGGAGGAGGGTAATGGATTTAACAGGGCAGGTACACAAGGCTCCTGTGGCCAACGGCCGGAGCTGCACAAAGTTTACTGTTGACATCTGGGATTTTTTTTCTTTTTTTTCTTTTTGATTGAAGACTGACTCACTTTGCGGGCAGGCAGACATCCAGCTCTTCCCCAACACCACAGTCACTGCTTTAGCATCTCTCTTCCAACTTTTTTTCCTCTCTTAAAGTGTTTGTTTTGGTTTTACTTTTTTATGGCCCAGAGGAGAAACACCTACTCTCAGTGATAGGAAACATTTCTTAAATTAAATGGGCTGGAGCTAGCCGAGGTGTAGCACCATCAAGTCGGACCCTGTGCACTGATGCAAAGCCCTTTTAACTCTCTTCCCCTCCTGGGCATCACGGTGGCAAAAATCAGTTTTCTGGACGTGTTTGCTGGCAGTGGCATGACTATTATTGTTCTTGTTGTCCACGTCGTTAGAGCCATCATCACCATCACTTCATTAGTCATATTTGTGGAGAAGCGGATGTTGGCCTTTTGTCATTCCCAGCAAGACTGATGCAAGGTCTGCCTCATAACAGAACCAGAGAAATATTCTGGTGGAGTCAAAGCAAGCACCAGCAAGAGAAAATAAACATTGCTGAAGAACTAAAGTCTCTGATGCTGAGGCTACAGGCTACAATCTATTCATCATAAATGCAGTTATCTCTCGCTTTGACCGGAGAAGCACAAACCTGTACAGTGAAACGGAAACAGTAATATGAATCGACTTTCTTTCCTCCTAGACGTACTTATGAGACATCTGTTTTTCTTTGCCAGTGAATTATTGGGTACGGTTTAAGTTGAACTGTGTGCTTCATAAGCGTTGAAGGGACTTTGGGAAAACCACATGGACACGAGAGCACAAAGACATAATTTCATACAGCAAAACAGCGCATTGATAAGATGAATCTGCAGGCATGCAGGGTGTGTTGTTCAGCAGAACGTAGACTCCCTGTCCTGCAGGACCGGAGCCGGCAGCCCCAACCAATAAGGGGCTTCGGTTCAAATGAAACTTCGCCGCATGCTCGTGCCTCACGCACCCAGACAGTGTAACAAAGTGAAGCTTCTTTCTCTCATCTCGCCTCTCCTCAGGCTCTGCTCTCCAGAAGCCCTTGCAGATGCTGTTCCAGTAAACAACAAAATACCAAGCAGGTGAATAACTCGCCGTCTTCGTGCGGCGTTGGTGATTTACGGCCGCCGCGGACGCACCGCGCCGAAACCCGCCGGGGCGCAAAACAGGATGCCGTTTATGTTGAAACAACATCCCCCCCCCTTTTTTTTTTTTTTTTTACAGAAGTCAGATGTGAGGACGAGTGGGAAAAAAAAGAAGAGGAGCACTCCCAAACACATGTGCGTTGCACTCAAGTGGAAAAACAGCGCAGCGCGCGCCAGGGGAGGGGAGAGGGGAGCGCGTCCTTGTGTCTTTCCAGAGTGGGCGTCGTCAGGTATTTTTTTTTTTCGCAGTGGCACAGGATGTGCTCGCCAGGGCCTGTTCCCGGCTGGTCCTGAGAAAGCCTGAGGGAGCGCTCTCGGACGGGCTCTTCAAAGGCCCCTTGCGTGCGCGGCAGGAAGCCCTTCCCTGTGTTGTTTGGAAGCAGAGGTGGACCCGACAGGAAGGTATTCCGTGAATACGGAAGCGCGGCTCCCCTCAGGCACGGCGAGGATTTCCCAAGAGCAGTAAAAAAAAAGAAAAAAAAAAAAAGGCCGGGGCCAAGTGGCGGAGAGGAGGAGGAGGAGGGTGGGGGGTTACCGTGCTCTATTAGAGTGGGCCGTTACACCGTTGGCACGCTCTGCTGGGGCGGCGCTGTCTGCTCCTGTCCGCGTTAAGCAAGGCTGGGTTTGGCACTGTCAGCCGCCGCGACGGGTTCTCTTGTTTTTAAACATTTTCTGATGAGGTCAATGCCACTTGCACAACTCCGCTTCCATATTTGTAGTTTAGCAGATGGAAAAAAATGTTGCTGACATTTTTGTGGGCTCCGTGTCTACTGAAATTGCCAAGCAATGAATTGTCTGTTTTTGTTGCTATTGAATTGCGCCATTATGTCATTGTCCAAAGATCAGCCATGAGAAAACTGAAAGATAAATGCCAGTTCTCTTAATTGTGCCACCAGAACAGTACTATGGACTGTTTACCTCAAAAAATTGTCCTCATAATGGACTGTTTGTATCAAATTGGATTCTAAAAGTGATTATAATTTCCCCATAATCACCCATACCATTAAAACAAATATTCACATTTGGTAAACACACGCTGAGGGGTTAGAGGGGTCATCTAATAATTCTCTCTTATAAGTCTCCACAAGTCTCCACGAGTCTCCCTTGCCATTTCCATGTAAATCCAGCAAAGGGGTGCCCAGGCATTCTTTAGCCACTGGAGGGCAGCAGCTATGTGTTTATGTTCACAGCCTTCTGTTCTCTTCACTGGCACAGGAATGCTAAGAGAAACGGGCACAGGCTTTCAAGGCCCCGCCTCCGAGTCCAGGTGCAGGGCATCGATTGGCTATATTACCAATTACTCAGCACATGAATGACGGGAGGCACACACATTATCTGCTGCACCGTGTATAGGAAAGATTGCCACTGTATGGGACAAGGACCACCATAATGGTGAGTTCTGCCAGGTTTTCATGGCGGCAAGTACCAAAATGTTAGCCTTCAATCAGTCAAAGGGCTCACGATACCGTTGAAATGGGTGAGATTTTCTATTTAAAGAATGAGATAATTTTCTCCACTAATGAAAAACAAACAGCACAACCACCTGAGCGATGGGTAATGTTAATCACAACTAAGCACCGTGCTTTCTCTCCTGATGGCTGTGTTCCTCTCAAAGGCCTCAAAGGCAAATGAAAGGTCAGTAACTAAGGGAAGGTACAGGCTGAATAAAATAAACAGCAGTTATGACAGGCAGAGGGGTGAAGATTTAGAGAGGGGCGGGTTCTAACTGCGGGACGCTGCTCTCCCGTAGCCCCCTGACCTCAGGTCTGAGCTATGACTGAAGTGAGCGCTGATCCCGGAGTCATGACGATGGATCAAATGAAAACAACCCCCCCCCCCCCACACTCCCCCAAAACCCCCTTTAACTCACAGCTCTGGACTGACAGCAACAGGTTTCAGGAGGGTGTGTTTGCAAGCACCAACACTAAAAAGTATCAATACACACATAATATTGCCACTCCTACGCAAAGTGAAAGAAGGCACAATCATGAACTATAATGTACAAATTATGTGAAAGCTTGTACATTCTTAACACATGGCATGCGCACTCTGTGCAAGCAACCTGGCTTTACACAGTCACTCCATTATGTACTTAACATACAGGTACCAAGCAATTTTACTCAGCATGCAGGCATACTTGCACCAGGGGGTTGAAATTACTATCGTTAAAGCTGGTCTTTTATGTAGCCTACTGTAACATGTATAATATGCTAAATTCAGTAGTTTGTTAACCTATGATTCATCTTGAAATATGAGGGTGGTGGTTTATTTATACACACACACACACACACAAACGCACACATACACACGCACACATGCAAAAACACACACACACACACACACACAGATTGTCTCCACTCCAGCCACAAATTCCGTGTAACCCAGTCGCCCTGTGGTCATGGCCGCGCTCAGTGCGGCAGTAAAATGGGGGGGGGGGTGCTTCATGGCTCAGCTATTCGCCGGATAAATGGAAAGGATTTCAGTCTGACCACAGACATTTCACGCTGTCACTGACGCAATACTGCTGCCTAAACAAACTCTGGAAGTGTGGTCTTTTGGGCATCGTGAAGGAAAGGTCAGCTGCAGTCTGAGGATAAAGGAGAACCATAAACCTTGCCTCACTTCAGACGGAAAAGGCTTACAATACTGGAGCGCCAACACTACCCTGGGTGCAACAAATAAGGCACAAATATAAACTAGTTTATCACTCACAATACTGGAGCACAGAGACTAGCCTGGGTATAGCAAATAATGCACAGAGATCTACTAGTTTATCACTCACAATAATGGAGCACAGAGACTAGCCTGGGTATAGCAAATAATGCACAGAGATCTACTAGTTTATCACTCACAATAATGGAGCACAGAGACTAGCCTGGGTATAGCAAATAATGCACAGAGATCTACTAGTTTATCACTTACAATACCGGAGCACAGAGACTAGCCTGGGTATAGCAAATAATGCACAGAGATCTACTAGTTTATCACTCACAATGCTGGAGCACAGAGACTAGCCTGGGAAAGTAACGCACAGAGATCTACTAGTTTATCACTCACAATACTGGAGCACAGAGAATAGCGTGGGTATAGCAAATAACACACACAGATCTACTAGTTTATCACTCACAATTCTGGAGCACAGAGACTAGCCTGGGAAAGTAACGCACAGAGATCTACTAGTTTATCACTCACAATACTGGAGCACAGAGAATAGCCTGGGTATAGCAAATAACACACAGAGATCTACTAGTTTATCACTCACAATACTGGAGCACAGAGACTAGCCTGGGAAAAGCAAATAACACACACAGATATACTAGATTATAACTCACAATGCTGGAGCACAGAGACTACCCTGGGTATAGAAAATAATGCACAGAGATCTACTAGTTTAACACTCGCAATTCTGGAGCACCGAGACTACCCTGGGTACAACAAATAACACACAGAGATCTACTAGGCTGGGAATGCAAACAACTGAACTCGTTCTTAAACCTTTGTTTATTCAGAGAAATCACATTGAGTCACTTAGTCTCTTTTTCAATGGAGCCTTGATGGCAAAAGAAAAAACAGTGTAACAGACAAAAGCTAAAGGTTCCAAGAGATTAAATAAACATACAAAAATTTACAAAAAATATTCAAATAAATAAATAATCAAATCAAATTCAATAATAATAGAAGCAATCAAACATTTACATTCAAAGGTAACCAATTTCTTAATCAGGGTCTTGAATTGGTCCATGGTAATAAGAGTTCAGCGTTAATGTGCACTGTAACTCATTCCAGGCATGAGGAGCACTATAACTAAATGCAGTTTTACCCAGTTCAGAGTAGACCCACGGCAACTGGAGAATCAACCAGCTCTGAAAACGAGTCTGATAGGCTCAAACTCTTCATTCAATAAGAGATAAAATAGAAGGAGGTAGCTTTTGGTGCTTTATATAAAAACAGTAACCAGTGTTGATCTCTGAGACAGAGAGGGCCAGCCCACCTTCTGATACAGCACACAATGGTGAGTATAGTACCTATCTCCAGTGATGTAAAGCAGAACAGTAAAGTACAGTGTCATCTGCATAAAGATGTAGATTGCAACTCTTTATGTAAGAAACAACATTATTTATATAAATTGTAAATAATACTGGACCTAAAATAGAACCTTGAGGGACACCTTTAGTTATATTACGTTTAAAACAAAATGTAAATATACGCAAACTATAAAAACAAGCAAGATCATAACTTGGAGAGTGAATATCTGCTCACCAGTCTAAATGTTATACTATATTACATATACTATATTATATGAGTATTAGATCAGAGGGAAGACTAATAGACTGTGGGTAAATAAAATACTGAAAAATAATTCTGTTAAAGTCAAATTGAAATATTACCCTGGTTGTGAAAAATGCTTTTTTAAATCAATGAAGCCATTTTCAAAAGGAATAAGTTGGATTTGCTTTCTTGGTTAAAACCAAAATGACAGATTTCAAGTCTTCGTTCTTGAGAGGAACATTTTTTGGGAATCTGACCACAACTGGCTTGTGTGCGAGGTATAGCGTGTGGGGGTCCAAGACTGGCTCATTCCCTCTGAGTCTGGCTCTGCTCTACTCAACATCTGGGTCCTAATCCTACTTAACTGACAGGATAAAGAAGAGTGCTTCACTTGTCAGATGGCCACAACATACCTAAACGCATTTGAGGGAAATCAAATGTAGACGTGTGTATATAAAAAAGTCTAACAGTTAAATGAATGGCAGATGTGTGAATGACAGTTCATATACTCCACCTTTCTCTTGGAAATCAGCTGCAAATAGGATCAAATTCTACAGAGTGAAAAGAGACCATTAATTGCCTTTAAAAGTAATGACATCACAATTTAAATGTGCTCTTGGAGTCAGGGTAAAATAGCACTGGATATAGTAAAAGCAATAAAATGCTGAGTGATTATTTAAGACATTTATATTAATACAACAGCCCTCCTTATACTACCCAGGGCATTTATTTAGCCACACATTTCCAGTGCAAAGTTAATAAATGTGAACACTGTACACATGCTAAGAATTATATTGCAGTATATTTTAAAAAGCATAGTTTTCACTTTAACACATAGTTATTCATAAATACTTATGAGATTAACATTTTCTACCACTACTCAGTGCTGCCCTTTTGAACAACTTCTTGTATTCCAATAGATATGAGAGGAGGCGTAAGAATGTGCAATTGTATTTTAAATTTCCAGACAATTGTCAATTCCACTTCTGAAAGATTAAATTTATGCATGGTCCCACTAATTTAAAAGGCCTCATACAAAAGTGATCAAACAAGGAATGCATGTGAACAATGTGCTATTGAATATGGTAAATGCAAAGCATGCTGGCCAGGCAGTGCTGACTGGTGGTATCATTCCAGCAAAATCTAGAAGAAACAAAGGTATTCATATTCCTATTTTGGTAATATAGTTTCCAAATATAGTTTGGGATAGTTTCCAAATGTAGGGAAGCTGCTATGAATATATGGTATATTAATATGTAGTATTTGGAGCTTTTTTCCACTGTGTCAAATACATGAAATTCACAGGGAGTGACCTAAAACTGCTGTATGAATGCAGAACTTTCATATACAGTCCGTACATACATGCAGTAATATATGAAACAATTTGTGGAATGTGTAAATGATTATAAGACATCCCTAAAATTTGAGAATTATTTTACTGCATTAATTATACAGCTAGTTCATAAAATATCACTTAAAAGAACTGATTTTTTATTTATTTGGGTTTTTCAGCTTTATTGGACAGAACAGTGCAGAGAGAAAGGAAGAAAGGGGGAAGAGAGAGGGAGAGACGTGCGACAAAGGTCGCGCGGTCGGACTCGAACCGCTAACGTAATGAGCATGTGGACAGTGCTCTACAGGCTATGCCACGAGACACAACTGTCAATTTAAACTGAATAATAATTACATCATAATTACTGTAAGATGGAAAATATTTGTTTCAAAGTGGTTAACCCTTTTTGGAATGTTTTTTTTTTCTTCAAAATTATCAGTATTGTTTGTTACATCAATGTTAGAATGCTCAGTTAAAAACCTTCTAATCCCATATTTGTGATGTAACACCTTAAAGGGTTTAAGCCTTACAATGAAGTGTGAGTCTATTTTCAGCATGACAGTGCAAAACCGGACAGGAAACACAATCACTGGGTCTAATCAGAGGGACACTGTAAGAGGCATCCTGGAATTAACCCTGATTATTACTGAATCATTACTACAACACAATAGCTCATAAATGCTACGAATAGTAACAATGCTAAATGAATAAATCTAATAAACCTCATTTAAAGCCTTCTCATTCCAGGATTCAAGCCGTTCACAATGCTTGACAGTGTACAATACATTAAAATATGGGTATAATACATACAAACCAAATAAGCGGTTGAAAATAATACAAATAGAGGTAAAATAGAAGAATAGTAAAAATGAACCATTTCATAAAAGTAACCAAGCCAGTTTTCAGTTGTGACTTACAATTACAAATGGAGGAAATTTTTCCTTATTTGTTTGTGGAAAACTGTTTTTTGTACACACAGAAAAGGACATTTCATCACCTTTGGAACACACAAAAGGTTAGCTCGCACAGAACTCAGAGTTCTGAATGATTGGAAATGGATTCAGGTGCGAATCCATTAAGGACTTTAAAATGAATTAAAATAATTTTAACATCCTACAATCCTAAAACTAAACTAACTGGTAACCAATGCAGAGCTTTACGTTCTGTGCTGTAGACACCAGTCTTTCAAAGAATATGAAGAATAGTTTTGGGATAGGGGGTTTATAAGGGGGTGCAACAATGCTTTTGCATACAGTTAGTTGGGAGCAATAACGCATCTCATGCATAGGAGAGGAGAGAGAAAGTTTGCCCCCTCTCCCATGTGGGTGTTCGTTTTATATTTTACAGACAATGTTCCTTTAAAAGCCAGCGCCTGGAAATCCCATTAGATGTGCATATAAAATTTCCCCCGTGATTAATAGTTGATGAGGCAGGGTAGGCTGGAGGTACCAACATGTGGCTCGGAGGGCCCCGCCCCCGCAGGCTCGCGTTTCACTCCATAAACTTACCACTCTTTCCCACCGAAGCGTTTAAAAGAGAGGAGGGATCACTTGTCAGGAATGCCTTAGAACTGTGAAAAGAGCCCGGGACCAGGGAGAGGATGCAGCGCCGCGCGACCGGTCAGATTACTCACGGCGGCTTACAGTAGTGGAGCTGCTCAAAGCTGCCTGACGGGCAGAGAGGGGAACGGCTACTTGAAGGTCTCTCCATCCAGCACATGCTACTGAGGTCCAGCGGCACCCACAGAGGTTCAGACTGACTCTTTCTTTTCCCTGCCAGGCAATGCGCATATAAAACCAAGTGGATGTTATTTCCCACACTTGAGTAGTGCAAACTGAGCCGCCCGCCTTTTCTGAAGAGACTTTTTTTTTTGTTGTTGTTGTTGTCACGTGCACTCACCATGGATCAACCAGCCAGCAGCTGCATGAGGAGCGCCCATCCCGGGAGCTCCATCTGGGGCTGCATGCGTAACCCCCACGCGGGGGTCCCGGCGACGGGCCTTCAGGCCTACCAGCAGGGCCCTTTCTCCCTGCACCAGAAGCCCGAGTTCCTGGCCTACACGGACTTCCCGGCCTCCTGCCTGGTGTCGGCGCCGCACGGCTACCCCCGCGACGAGCGGCTGTACGGCGAGCCGCACGCCGGGTTCCAGCGGGCGGACTGGCAGTTCCCCGCGTGCGAGCCCCGCGGCCGGGGGCCGGAGCCCTGCGTGGCAGGCGGCGGCGGCGGCGGCGGCGGTGGGGGGGAGATGGACAGTGCGGGTGGGGACAGGGTGCACGGGCCCGTGAGCGGGTGTCTGGAGGGAGAGTTCGCACCGCACAGCCTGGCACCCGCCGAGACGGAGAAAAAGACATCCAAGCGAAAGAGGGATATCACAGGTGGGTCTGCGCGTGGCATGAAGAGCTGGCTGGCTGCCTCCTGAGGCATTATGGGCCAGCATCATAGGTAGCAAACGTTTCTGCGCTGTGCGCCATACTGCAGCACAGCTTTACCTGCCAGAAACTACGCAACAAACAATATTATGTCTGCGTCATGAACTGGTATTTTGTCATCAATGCTTGTAAACACATTTTTTGTGTTTGTGTTTATTGCCAACATAGATCAGAACAAACTGTATGCTTGCCCACATTAGACTCATGTAGTCACTCTTTGCCCCTACAACAGATAAGCAATGAAATTTCTCTTATAATTGTTTTATTCAATATATACTTACCCTACTGAATATTCCAGCTAAAATCCTAAACCAGTCAAGCTGGTGTAAGATGTGCTTTTTATGCTTTTAGCTGGTCAACCAGCTGTTCACCAGTTGACCAGCTTATATTGTCAGCTAGTCCACCAGTTTTACCACAAGCTTACTTTTCCAGCAAACCCAGTTTTAACTAGCCTGTCCTGCTACAGAGCTGCTATGACAAGCTAGAAGTGTCAAAACCACATTTTAAACCATCTGAAACCAGCTTAGAATCCCAGCTGGTCTTAGCTGAAATTTTCAGCAGGGTAGATATTGCATTTACAATTTAATTGCCAGATAGGTTAGCCTGTAAAACTAGGCTTGACAGTGGCTTTGAAATAAGGTTTTAAATCAACGTGAAACATGCTTCAGTTGCTTTGGTTTCACGATTTTAACCTTCTGTTGCTGTTTGCTGAACTTTATATGGGTAATGACTGGCTCAATGCTACACGTGTCCCCCCCTTGGTGCTTGTGATCATATTACTGCTCAGCCTGTGACAGCCAGATTCTTCCTCTAGTGCAGAGCTACTCGTTCCTATGTGCATAAACAGATTGAAACCTACAGTATTTACAGGTGTATATTTTACAGCCCCTTTACATTCAAAAGCTCCTTTATATCTCTACGACTTTTGTCACCGATCAGCAGATAATCAGACCAAATACCTCAGAGCGGTTGACAGATACACCGTGAGTGCAGTCTACCTGAGTTCCCCTTCCAGAGCTCAGGCTCATCTGGATTAACATCCAGTACAAGCAGACACTTCTGTCATTAAATAGCTCACAGTAGTATGGTGGTGCAACCTGACAGGAAATGGACTCCCCAGCTCTGTTCTGAAATAGTTTTCTGATCTGTTACGCTGTGGTATTCCTGATATGTAAAAATGACATTATTTCCACAAAAATAATATGTTCCACAAAGATTGTGAGGATTGATAGCTGCAAGAGGGAAGTATGCAAGTATGTAGGTGGCACAACACATTTCTTTCCATTCGCACAAGAGTCAAAACAATCCCTTCCTCCAATTGTCTTTAGTTCCTCTATTTAAAAAAAAAAAAAAACAGTCAGGTGAAAATGACCATAATCACTGGATGGATATTACTCTGTTGACCTGTGAGATCAACCTTTGTACAACAATTATGCAGCAATCTATTGATCTTTTGTACACTGTTGAGACCAGGAAAAAAACACTTAAGACTTACCTCAATGATATGGCAGTTTGGTTGGATGTGTCCTTCTGACAGCTAGACCAGCCAACTGTGAGTTCCACACATTTTAAATGTATGGTCAGTGCATGGAATTAGTTCATCTTTCACAATTTCCAAATAGAAATAGGGTCATTGGGAGTGCCTCACTTTGAAAATACCACCACCTTCAAATACAAATCAAAGTATATGTATGTTCATTATTTTAAAAAATTAAAAATAAAAAAAACAGTGATGGAAATTAGCATAGTGCACTCAGACACATAGCAAGTTAGCATCTGTCATTAAATCAAACTTAAGAAAATAAGAGTAGAATACAATATACTGTGCAATAATAGAAGACCCTATTGTATGCAATTATAGTTGATTAGCTTTGGTATATAGTCAAAAACAGTAAAGATTAAGACAATAAAAGTTTTGCCAGAGGACAACCTGAAGTTTAAAAGAACTTTTCAAATTAATGTTGGTTTGGGATGAGATTAATACTGTGTGAAATTAAAACCATTCTAAAATATTTCTGTATAGTATATTTTTGAATAGTAAACATATTCACAGGGAAATGTTTTTAGTTATAGGTCCTTGGGTAGAAGAATAATTGTGGTCATAATATTGTACTATTCAGTCTTCCCTATGTCAGGAATTGAAGACTTAAATCTATTGTGAATGGTTCTGGTTTTAACTTGGTTCACCACCCTGCTAAACCCCTGGAAATGTGAATGAACCATATGATATTCACAACCTAAATTTTTTAAATAACCTTACAATTTTGCACTGTGACCCAAGTAATTGAGCAATTTTATCCAGTGTGGTTAGAAGGCAAATAGAAGGCACTTGGTGACGGTCTAGGAAATCCTGAAATTGACCAATTAGATGTGTGTCTGCACGTGTTGATCTCTCCACCTTACTCTGTAAACTAAGCATGCTCGTCTAAATAAGATAAAACTACATCTCTGTGTTTAGCATTCTACAGTCATTAAATGCACAGCTCTGTGAGGATTTATTTTTAAATTCAATGTTGAAAATCAAAGTATATTACCAGAAAAGTATTTAATAGTATTACATTTATACAGCAATTTTATTCATTAATATTATATAGTTGGGTACCGAAACTCACGACTCCACACTTAATTTTAAATTTTTAGTCCTTACCATAGTTGCAGCAACAACACATGTTAGTTAATTTAAGAAATCCATTTTAACTAATTTATTTATTTTTTGTTCTAGAATTTCCTTTACGTAACCCTCGGACAATGTGGTATAAACACGCCAGACCACGTCTGGTAAAATATCCTTCCAGCAATCCGCTTTCACATTCTTATCCATTGACATGGTCCTGTCATTAAACTGTAAGTCAAATCCCGCTGAAGACCGTGCAGCGCAGTGCATACAGGAATATGCAGCATTTGTAGTAGGCTCAGCTGAGGTAAAATTTACATAAGAAAAAACCCGTCTTGTTCCTAGTGCCAGAAACCGCTCCAAGTGTTGCCAAGGTTATCAAATGCTCCTTAACAAGTGATTTAACAGGACAATATTACACCTGGAAGCAGTAATATGGTAGCACGGCAAGTAGGCTACTTTCTAAATAACTGATGTGAAATTTCCTACAGGTTTGTGTGGTCTTTATTAAGAAAACACAGCATTTGTGTAGGCCTAACCAATAATCGGCCGGCACACATCCTGGAGATTTTCTTTTTTTTAGAGAATTTCAATTTTATGTTCCATTTTCACGAGCAATGGAAGTCTCTTATTCAAATCTATTTTAAAGAGACTAAAAATGAGAACTTTGTATTTGATGAACCCACAATATGTGAACATATCAAATATAGCAATGTATGCATGTATTTACGTATCTGTGCAGTAACAAGTCGGCTATTTTTATGGTCATTCTTTTATTTTATTTTTTAAGCATAATGCTTACTTTTAGGCTTACTTGTGCATGCAATCATCAAGGCCGTTTAGAGCAAAGACAAATTATATTTTTTTTACAAGCCTGATGCTCACTTTCAAAAATATAACTATGAGCAAAATCACATCTATGCAGTTGTACTGGAAAACAAAGAAAGAAAATAAATGTAAATTAGTAAATAGTCTGAAGCATACTAATACAGCTTGTATGGATTTAAAAACCATTACATCAGACATAAACCTTCAAAAAAGTACAAAGCTATTTGCATTTCATTACAATGAGTAAGACGTAGACCTGGCATTAAAGTAAAATAATTGCTCAAATGTTTTATACTGATTTGGGATTGGGGACATGGTGTGTGCTGTTAGGGGGCAGGGACTGGTTGTTTGCATGTGTTTTATGTCTTTATGGTGGGGCCTAGCAGCAGGCAGCACTCAGTTTTAATTTGGACAAATTATTTCACCACCCTTTCCAAACATTTGCCAAATGCTGTTTGTTTCAGCGCCTCCCTACTGGGTGCAGGGGTGACTAAGAAAGTTAATGGGACTTATTTATTGGGACCTGTTCCACGGGGGCCTGTGTCCAAGCCTGAAACCTGGCTTGCCAGGTGTCCGCACCGAAATTACTCCCACGTCCACATTAACAGTCCAGATGGGCACACTTTGAAAGCGGTGGGACTGAGTTCATGTGGTTTTGAATGGGGAAGCAGAGAAGTAATTCTAATAATAATGACACATTCTCTGCTCAAGACAAAGGCTGAAAGTTACATTTCTGAAGTCTGATGTGATCCAATGGGTTTTCTATAGTTAGCATGCAGTCTGGATCACTCTGTTCACATCTGGCCTCATGACTGAAACCTATTGTAGTTTTGTCTCATCATTTGGCAACGATGCTCTCAAGGTGACAAATTACAAGCATTTGACAGGCATTACATCAGCTTATATATTTTTTTCTCCAAATGATCCAAAGTTACACTTTCAAAAACGAACTCACCTGAATTTACTTGCTTTGATTCATAAATACATTTTTTTTATTTCTAATTTCTCATTTTTAAAATTGTTTTTATTGATCATTTGCAGCAGTTGATATGCAGCTTTCCCTACTTTTATATTATGATTTAACTGATTTAAGAGCAAAATCTGGGGACAGTATTTTTGGGATAAGGAAGAAAATGACGTGCTGAATTTTCAAGCACAGTCATAAAGAATAAATAGTAAATAAATTTTCCATTTCCACCACTAAGTTCACCACTTGTTCTTGACTTAGGCTTCAGGCGGCTAGGAAAGAAATAATCTGTGAATATTATTTAGTATTTTCATTTTCTCCTCATCAGAACACTCGATTTATAATGAGGCAGGTATCAGTCGGTGCTCAAAGGAATAGCTATCATAACAAAATGTACCTGCAATTAAACTGTACGCAGTTTAGTTTTTTTCTTTTGTTTGGTGGATTTAACGATGTTCCACTGCATTCCTCTCTAACTCAAGCCCTCTGTGGCCCTCTCTCATCGTGCACTCTGACTGCCATTCGCTCACGCTCTGTGTGTGTCCGGCTCTTCTGCCTGGGCAGGTCACAGTGCATACTTAATTAATGTCAAGCACCGTCACACAGGGCCTAACCCCTAGTGATTCACTGGCTTTTTTTCAAAGGACATCTGAAAGTGCAGTATTCACGGAAACTCAAGGGCATCACTGTTCTGGATGCTTGCTACAAACACAGATCAAAGGTCGAAAACCTTCAGTATATAAAGGTTATATAATTACACTTTGCTGTCCAGATAGTGCATAGTATTTTCACAGTGTAGCATTATGGATCATGTAGCCCAAATCATCGTGTGAGACATCTGTGTGTCAGTTACAATAGATCTCGAACGCCGATATAAAAGGTGTGATCTCAGTATTAATTTCTCCCACTCGTTGGTCTTCCAGAGGTCCAGGACCCCAGCTTCAAGGCTGATTCCAACTGCAAAGCCCGCAAGGAACGGACAGCTTTCACCAAGGAGCAGCTCCGAGAGCTGGAGGCTGAGTTCACCCATCACAACTACCTGACCCGGCTGCGACGTTATGAGATTGCAGTGAACCTGGACCTCACCGAGAGACAGGTAACAGCTTGTTTTCTGCATTAGAACAGCACCACACTGCTGTTCACTGCCACAGTTTACTTTAAAAATGCACCGAGTCATAGTCATGATCTCATTCGGCTATTGTTGAAGCCCCAGTGACTCTATCATTATCATGGCTTGGTCTTTTAGGTCTTCCAAACATTTCTGTTTAGGGCTGTAGTCTTTTCTCTCCCTCTTCCCTCTTGTGCAACTGCACTTTTATTCATGCTTAGGATACTCAGGAAACATCACCAACCTCAACCTTTACCTGAAGAGGGATCTCATTAAGACGCCTCTCTCCAAAATATATCTGAGTACATTCTCTTCCAAATGGGGTGATTAAATCACTCGTCACATTCAAGGAAATTGCAAGGCAACCCACAACGAGACCTTTAAAAACTGCTGAGAACTTCTTGTTGTGACATAATTTATATATGGAATATTATTCTTAAACCCCCCACCCACCCACACGCACACACACACACACACACACACACACACCCAACGCCTCCCCATTGCCCTCAGCTGTGATTTTGGAATGACCACATGTAGCCCGGGTCAAGCAAAAATGAAATTCCCAGGCCTTAGTTCCAAATGCAAGCCAGATCCCAGCCCTGTCCTGGGCTTCTTGCAAATCCCCTCTGTAGCCCTGTCTTGTGTTTTTCCGATACAGCCCACATCTTGGCAGGCAGCGGCCCCTGCTCTCACACAAGTGACTGACATCCTTAGACAAGTTGATGCGCTTAAAATAGTGTGGGAACAGATTTTCCATGTTCCTGTGTTGCTGTGGGGAATGCAAAGAGGGATGCGCAACAGACTTGCATAGCCTCTCCAGAGTCCAGCCCACACAGGAAGGAGGCACGCTATACCCACAGGAAATTATGTCATGACTGGGAACAGTATGAACAGTCGTCATTAAATTATTATTAACTATTTACAACTTATTGACTCAAAACCATCAAGCATATCAATCACAATTATATTATTACTTACATTGTGTGACAGCTTTTTCATTTCAGAGCACTACAGTTAGGTTCAGGAACTTCAAGCATTGATAATGATATTGATAGAAATGTTTTCAAAAGTGTTTAAAAGTTCATCTATGGCATTCACAAAAGACAATAAAGATTCACTTAATTTTTCCGTTGTTATATCGGTCATATTTGTGTTTTTTAGGTGAAGGTTTGGTTCCAGAACCGGCGGATGAAATGGAAAAGAGTCAAAGGAGGGCAGCCAGCCTCCCCCCATGACTTGGAGGCAGATGAGGTGGATTCTGCTGCTTCACCCAGCTCAGAGTGAAGTGGCCGAAGATCACTAACAACAGCTGGACACCCAGAGCTTTCACAATGAATCCGTGGATGCTTGGCTACCAGGGGCATAACCTTGGACAGAACGTCCTCTGAATCTGCCATCAGCTTATGACTTTCATTCACGTCTAGACTCTGGGGCAAGCAGCAGTATGCCTTGTCCCATAATATTGTTTGGGTGGCTATGCTACTCAAGGACTGGATGCTTTGGCTCAAGGTCCACATTTTATGACTGTGATAAACTTGAAATGTTATGCCTCTAATCCCTGGAACACTGATTAGAAGGGACTAGGACAAACAGAGAAGAACTTCGGTCTCATCACTTCATTTAAATGCAGATTATTTGTTTCTTGACCTCTTGGTCTTCTCACCCATAAAAGGGAGCTATTTCCTATGGTTATGACGTTTATGACTGAGCATGTTCAGAGACCGTTTGCTCGGTGGCTGAAATCCTGGATCACTCTCTGTCTGGACTTCCTGTTGGAAAACTGTGCCACAGCTCAGGTGTGAGATCATGGCTTCTGCTTCCCAAATGCAAAATGCGGGAAACCAAAGAGCAATTTCACAAGCATTCCAAAAACCGCCAAATCATGAGTGCCTCAATCTTTGATTATTCTGCGGTGTCATCAGGTTGTCTGTAGAGATTGTTTTTGATTATCATGTGTTTCTTTTTTGTTGCATTTCTGTTTTAACATTTGAAATGATAAATAAAATTCAGATGTAGCATATTAAAATCTGCTATAAAAAGCTTGAATAAATCTTTACAAAAAAAGAGAAAAAAGGCCTTGAGAATTTCTTCCAGCTAGTCTTTGTGAGTTATGAGGTGAAATGACACAAAGCTACGATTTCTTGGCTAGGGTTGAGACACTACTTATGCAATATTATTTATATAGCTTTGGGTCTGACTGTTTTGGCAACTGTAGCGAAAGAGCACTGCAAAAAATGAACACTATTTCGAACTTTAACCACAAACCACAATCCATATATCAACTGGGTTTTTGTTTTTCTTTCATTCTTTCATATTGGAGACATCCTATAGTGTATGTGATTGGTAAGTTTCACAGCTGGTTATGTTTTGAATTATCCCCCAGCAATATCTACCGGACGTATAAAAGGGGATGTAATTATTGTCACACAAACCTGAAAAATCTATCAAAACTAATTGCTGAATTTCTGCAGATGCAATGCAAATACACTCCCACTCTGCCCCTGATGGGGGAACATCTTCAGGGAAGTAATTACACACTTTTCTGGCAGTGTGCTTTGAGAATGATTTTCTTCAGTCGGATCTATTTTATCTAGAGCAATGGCTACTCCTACAGACCAGTAAATCAAAATAAGGTGATCGTGACAAAATAAGCTGATCATCATGTGTGCAGTTATTTGTAGAAGGGAATAAGAGCTGTCTGCCTAAAAATAAAAAAGGTCTTACCAAACACGCAAAGTGATGAGGTCATTTGGTGCCCTCAGCTGTGTAAAGGTGGACGCTCTCTCTCTCCCCCTCTCTTACTCTCTTTGCCAACAAAGCCAGGTATTTCAGGGGAAGCATCTGGACATGGCAAAATCAATCACGATCAGAATGAAAGTCTGGCTGGTCCAGCCCATGCAGGGGGCTGATCGGACCAGAAGTCTCTGGTCTCACCACTTAAGCGCAATGGAAAGAGGAAATAATAGGTGGGTATGGGCGAAAACCTGAGTTCTCAAATACAGGATGTTGTTGTAGCAGGTAGCCAGTCATCCAATTTCCTGCTTCCCAAAGAAAACATTCATAAAGCATTGGAGTCCAGGGGACACACAATGGTGGGCCTATGTGCTGTTTGGCCTGCTACACAAAGCCCTTGGAGGTTACTGCTGACAGAGGTATGATTCCATACACACCCTCTGCTGCGTTTAACCCGTACTGTGCCACTGACCCTTCAGAACAACAGCCGCTGTCGAAAGATAGCCCTGTGTTCTAAATCATCAGAACTACGTTTAAAGAGAAAAGTAGTGGAAATAATAGGTCGTTATAATGGTAAAATTTATAGTGGTACTGGTCATGATAACAGTTCAGTACTGGTTGTTTCCTCAGTCATGTCAAAATGTAAAGCAAACATTCATCCACAGTGGCAATACACAAACCAATGCTAAAATGTTACACATTTGTACAAACAGTTTAACTGCCCAACTGCCCTGCTGGTCCAGAAGCCTGAACCAGAGACATGAATGTTTACTTCAACACACACAGCCATACGTTCAAGCCTAATATTTTATATTAGAAGATAAGATGATTTGCTGAGTAGTATGAATCATTGAGACAGACGTATAATTGATGGTGATGTCTGGATATCAAGATATAGGAAATATGTAAATATGATATTTGATGTGGCAATCCACATTTGGGTGTTTTGAAAGTTTATAAAACCTTAATTCTAGTTGTGCCGACAGGTCTTAATGAATAGTAAATGCACAAAAGCAGTAGGAAGACTCTCCTTGCTATCACTCTTATTTTGTCTTTGATGCTGTGCTCCAGCTTGTAATGACATCAGAACACAATGCTTACATATGCAAAGTGTAAGAAAAGTGTGGAATAAGAAATGCTTAATCATAATAAATTTCTCATTACTGCAAAAGCTCCACTGACTGGAGCAAAGACTCAAAATACTTTATTTCTGGCTTCCAAAATAAGGCTTGGACAGTTCTACTATGATCAAATCTAGTTTGATTATTAAAGCAGACCCCAAAATGAAAATTGTTTAAATAACTCCTGACTTAAAGCTTTGTGAATATGACCTCTGCTGCTTCTTTTGTGGGCAGTACAATAAATGCACACACATAAAACAAAACAGTTGTTAGCAGTTGGAAGAACAGCAAGTTATTTCCCTCTGCAGTGTAACAGCAGGAGCTAACTAATGACCTTTCAATGCGAGCAGGAGATATCACTTTTGAAAGCAAGGATAAACTTTGAAATAAAAAAATGAATATGACTGCTCTGATTTGAGGGTATTTACATCAATATTGGGTGATTTATGTAGGAATTACAACCAGTTTAGGTTGCGATCCACAGATATGACATTATCGTTAATTGTACCATACATCCACATATTTGTACTTGGTTGAAAAAGCTGACCATCCTAGACATCACAGTGTTCTCCTGCCTCCTGGTGAGAAACTACCTTGTTGCTTGACATTATGTTTTGGTCATTTACTCTGCAGTGTATCACCATCAATATTTGAGGTTTGCTGGATTCAGCAGATAATACATTTTTTACTTACCATCTCCAGCTTCTGCTGTAAGTCTCATAATGAGATGAGCAGTTCTGAGCATCTATTTGGGCTACTTGGCTTCCGGGCAGGCAAGCATAACACTCCTACCATGTCCAGATTGAGGGTGCTTGGTTCCTGTTCTTTCTCTATGTTCCTATCCTCTACTTACATCTGGTACAGTTATATTCTTATCGTCCATAGATTTGCGGACAGTTTTGGACTCTAACTGGTATTCTGTCAGGCTTCGAGATTCTCTGCAGTGAACTTGAGGTCTCCTGGTACCTCTCTTTATGGTGGTCTTTAACATATCTCTGCCTAGATCCTGATGACTGTTCTTGATCTGTTTGACAGTTGAAAAGGGTTTTTTCTTCACAAAAGGGAGTATTCTTCTGTCATCCACTACAGTGGTTTCTGTGGTGTACCTGGTTGTTTGCTATTGCTGAGCTCACCAGTACATTCTTGCTTCTTAACAATGTTTCAAACAGTTGATTTTGACACACTCTGTTCTGGATATGTCTTATTAATTCTAATTTTTCAATCTCATGATGGCCTGCTTTACTGGCATTGGCACGTCTTTGGTCCTCATGTTGAGATAAAGAAGCAAAATCAACTCTATACCTTTTGCTAGCTTTTCTGTGCATGAGCTAATGATGCAACATCACACAGAAGAAGAAAATGCTGAGCAGGTAATTGTCTAATTACTTTTGGTCCCCTAAAATGGGGGACTGTGTATAAAAGGGCTGTAATTCCTGTACAGATCACCCAATGTGGATATAAATACCACCATGTGATGGAGGTTACAGAGCCAAAACAACAAAAAATACAGACTGTTCAAATACAAACTATAACTCCTCCCAAGTTGAGTACAACTTGGGAGGAGTGCCCTTTGAGAAATTTTGGAAGGCCGGTCACTCCTGGGAAGATTCACCACTGTTCCAAGCGTTCTCCGTTTAGAGACAATGGCTCTCACTTTAGTTTGGTGGAGTACCCAAGGCTTATAAAATGGTTTTGTAACCCTTTCCCTGACTGATTTATTTCAACAACAATCTCTTCTGGAATTTCCTTTGATCGTGGCATAGTGTGCTTGTAGAAACTTTGTGGTGATTACTTCACTCTGATCTGATGGTAAGGTTCAATATGACTGAGGTTTAGGTCAACAGGTCCGGCTGCAATCAAGCCTGGCTATGGTCAATCAGATGAATCCAATTATGAATTAAATTGGTTAATTGGTTGATCGAGTAACTAAGGAAGGAATTACTTTTTCACATGGGGATTTACTTTTTCACCTTTTTAAATTTTTTGAAGATGTTGGCCAATGGTTTTAATGTATGATCAATTTATGGGATCCAATAGATGGTGTTCTGTCTCTGTGTTGTGTTGTGGTGGCCCAGGATCCTTTTTTTGTTTGTATGTTTGCTGCAGTATGAGAAGATGCTATTTCCTCTGAACCAGTTTAAAACTTATCCTTCAACTTCATCTTGTGCAATATACACTGATTTCACTATCTACCTGGGTACATACACAGACAGACTCTAGAAGAAGCTATCTCCACTGGTCCCTGTTTCCAGTTGTAACTAAAACAAGTTTTGAAATAGTTGTGGATCCGCTAGGAGAAGTAAAGAAAAGGCTGTGTTGATTTTCAAAATGTGACAGATAATCTCAATTTGATATTCTACAGTTGGCAGAACAGCAAGATATCTCACATCATGCCTCAAAGCACAATTGTCTCAACCCTCTGGCAACTTATTTTAATCATGAAAAATGACATTATGGATCCAGACTTCCGGAATGCTCTGGAGAATCACAAGGAGAATCCCAATCATGCCTTCTGAAAATATGTGAAATGGTTCAGAATTAGATTTTTGCATACTCATTCTACAGTGTGTTTGGGGTTTCTGACCACCTAGTCCTGGCAGCGTTCTTAAAGCCAGACCAAGGGCCTCTATTTTGAAGTACCCTGGCCAAAGCAGGACTCAAGTGGGAATGTGGCCTTGATGGATTGTTTGGGGCAGGAAGGTCACAGTAAAAGCCACTGAAATTAAACCATGTCCTGCACGTCCATATGCTTGATGTGAAGCTGTATTCTTGTGCTTTATGTTATTGTTTACTGAGGCAACAATTCCCTGCTGACATCAAACTGGCCTTTCAATCCAATTTCTGAAATAAACTATTGTAGGAAAATATGAGTGGAAAAACCAAAATCTTGGGTGCGGAACACTGTGGCTATTAATTATTTAAACAGAACAACAAAAACATGGTTTGCAAAGCCAACCAAAAATCAAAAACATGAACAAATGCACATCACATTTTATGACCTTCAAATGTGAATAATGTTGTTAAAAAGAACAGAATCAACTATCCATGCAGTCTTTTGTTATTGCACTCAGTCAGCTCACTCAGGGAGAGGAGGAAGATCAATCGGAAGGCCTGGCCATTTGGACACTGCTGTTGAATTATGGATAGCAGCCCAGCACCTCTAATTGAACCCGGGAAAACATACAGCCTTCAGCCGGTCATTGAGGCGAAGCCTGAGTTTTCTCCATTCTTCTTTTTTTGACATTCCCAGCTAATTCATTATGTTCTGGAAACTGTTCTGTGGAAGGAAGACTGGCATCATGCATTAACTGCCAATACTTCAGTGCTTGACACTCAGCGAGTGCCAATATCACACCAAGAATTTCTGATTCTTATGTGTTTTATCCTGTCGTTCAGAATTTTTTTGTTTTCCTCACATATCCCCACACTCCTAAAGATGTGGCATCAGACTGTCTTTTATCAAGAAAATGGACCCAGGAGAAATATTACTTAACAGGCCCTGTTCTACAACCCCCCTACTCACCTGTGTGCACAGGTTCCAGAAAACCTTAGACACATCATCTCCTTTTTTGTTATTTTAAGCCACCTGCAAATGTATTCCTCTTTTTAGCCGCCGATGTCTGCTTTTCAGTGGGAGGCCTCCCTGCAGCACAAGGACAAACCTGTTGGACAAGGCAGAAAAAAGAGAAAATGTGCAGTGTGTTCCACACATCCTCCCAAGACAGCAATCAGGTGGAATAAGGGAAATGAAGTTTGTGTGTGTGTGTGTGTGTGTATGTGTGTGGGTGTGTGGGTTCGTGTGCCTGTATGTGTGTGCGTGTGTGTGTGTGTGTGTGTGTGTGTGTGTGCGTGTGTGTGAGCATTTTTGTTGGGGATGGAGAAGATGGAAAGAATTATTGAAAAAGCTTGCATGTAGGACAATTATTGTTCACCGTCTCACAACAGCCGTGCACTGAAACCACCATGATTAGTGGATCCCCTGGGTGCGATAAATCTTCCATGTCCTCCCCGCAGAACTCCATCTGCATCAGGAAGAGTCATGCAGCACAACCTTAAATTATCCAGCTTTCTTCCAAGGTTTCTTTTGATGGTTTGTTTAGCCAAATGGATGCCAGGATTAGTCAAGCCCCTGTAGACAGTATCTCTCTTGAATGAAATCTTCAGGCCACAATTCTAAGTATAATCTTGGAGGGGGGATAATTGGTTGGTTTTCTTACCATGCGTTCAACCTTTCCCCATTAGGGCCACATAGGGTCACCTGAGCAAGGGCCCTGCAAATGCCTTGTGGGGACACAAATCACATGCTGCTGACAGCATTGTGCTGTTCTGGTTGGAGCATTGGACCCAAATCTTCAGTGGGGCAATGCTGTGGCACCTTTGACTACTTATATTTCAGCACTCATTTTGCCCATTTCATAATCAGAAATATAAATATTTATAATGAATGAATGTAGAGAATGGATGACTTATTTATATATGGGCACAATCATTACACGTTATTAGAAAGCCAAATATTCAATTATGTGCAGTGTAAAATATACAATAATATTGAATGAAATATGAGAATCAGTACAGATTTCTTGAAGATTTTCCTGACTGTTTTGTCTACAATCAAGTTGATCATCTCTCTTCATTTTATATGTTCCATAGGTAAATCAATTGTCTTCTCACTTGCCAGAATATACTGATACTATACTAATATATGATACTCTCCTTGAAAAGATCATTTATTAAAGCTATTTTCAGCTATTATCTATGTGACATTCTTGATGGACTCCCTTTATACTTACTTTGTCATACTGTACTTTTGTGATGAAAAGCTCATTTTTGCCATCTCCAGAGAATTATTCTCAAAAAACCTGTTCGTTAATTATAGATTTCAGCTTTCAAATGAGAAACTAGTTTTCTTTTAAAATGCAAAGAAAATGCAAATTGTTTGCTTTAAAACATAAAACTATGCTCCACAAACCAGACATGCATTCAGAGATCATGCAATTTATGCTAGAGCTGTTCAATACAGAAAAATAGCACTTGTAAACATCTGTATGGCACAGGAATAGCTGTCACTCCAACAGGCTACAAAACGTGTTCAAAAGGATAAACCCAGATAAAAAAATGGCTGGCACATAAATAATCATGAGCCAAATTAGAAATGCAAAGCAAATGTTGGCCTGTGAACAGGGCTACAACATTAGTCTCCAACAGCCATGTATTTTAATCAATGTTTAATATAGCTAGCAGATTATGGGTTTTACAGTATGAAAGGATAGGCTTATGTTGCTTCTTCCTTTCAGGATCTACTGTGGAAAAGAGAAATGTGCCACCAGATGTTCCTAAAAGCATATGTGTGGGCCTAACTTTCTGTTGCAATGATTGGAAGGGAGACAACTCCAGCAATTAAATGAAGATGGAGTGAGGAAGCTGCTCATTCCAAACTATGGCCATGAATCACCACGGTAGACAAGATCCACAAGATGGATTCAAAAATATTTTGTACCACAGCCTTGATATGAGAAACTGTGAGGGTAGCTTCCATGTTCAGTCTACTTCTGTGATAAATAGGATCCCACACATAATGTGTGGATTAGCTAAAGAGGCAGTGAAGCTTTAGAAGTAGGATTTGTAATGACTGAGGCTGTGGAAAATTGCTACTGGCAGAACCACCACATTGCTGCTGAAGGCCTCGCGATCATCCATCAGCATTGATGTCTGTTTTTCTTAAGAGACCTAGGCCTTTGTTAAACCATTAGGACTGGCAAGTAATGTTCCACCACATACGAGACACCTTTTGTGTCCCATGCCCTTGTGCCCAAGCTCTCAGCTCTGGGATCAAGAGCAAGACTGCAGAACTGTGATAGTGAAATTCTCAGCTCATTACGCCATTCACAAGGACAGCTGAAGGAGACACTGAGAGATCATAGCTAGGTCATTTGGATGAAATGTTCCGCTTGGGAGGAGCTTCTCGATTATATGTTGTGTTGACCTCATCAGAAACGACTAACACAAAAAACGTTTATCAGAAATGTAATGCTTGATTGCTTTGATAATTATTAAAGAATTTAGTTCTCACATTTTTTTCTGTGAAAACATTTCAAAATGTATTAAAAATTAAAATAAATTGTTTATAAAATAAATAAACTCAAAGGAGCAACTTACTGTTGATACTGCTAATCATGTTTAAACATGTTTATTGTATATGAACTTAATTTCATATTTTGTATCCAATACAGCTTCAACTTTAGCCTCACATGATGATGAGTCATGCTGTGGCACATCTGTGGAGCAGGGAGAGCATGACCTGAGAGTTAAAAGCATTAAAACTTTAACTCTCTAACTGCTGGAATGACGCTTAGCACCTTTGGTTTCAGCATGGATCCAAGTGATTAAATTTGCTTTCATTTTGCTTTCATTTAAAGCTTGTCCTCATGTTCATGAATGTTTGTAAGAATTATCAGCCTATTTCAGCATTTCTTATTACAGACTACAAATAAGTGGTTGTGAAACACTCTCATACAGTTTCAGTTCACTAGGAGGGATTGTAAAGAGAAGAAGTTTGGACGTTGGTTATGGCTACAGCCTCAAATACAGGCTTTCTGGGGCAGCAGAATTAGCTAGCACCTTGGGCCACAGCCTTGCTCTGGTCATGCCTGTTCATTTCCTGCAGGATTCATCTGAGGTCCCTTCTAGTTTTGACATTTTATGTTGTCTTTTTATGTTGTCTTGTTTCATTTGATTGTTTAGTTATGCAGCATTGTTTAGTATTCTAGAAACATAATAGGTAGGTAAACAAACTTTGTTGTCTCGCTTGGATAATGAGGCTGTATCCTTTGTGTAAAGAGATTGAGTTGTACTAAAACTTCTAAAGATATTTTTTCCACAAATTCTTATAAAACTATGATAATATATGAGAAAAAAAATTATGACATATGGAATTTAGTTATATTTGCAAGTCCTCAAATTAAATTTTTAAAAAATCCACCATCACTGGTGCTAGCAAAGAGATATTTGAATATGTTCTACTTCTACCTTCTCACCTCAAATTTAAGTGCAATGTGGGGTCTTTTGATCATAATGATGACAAAAATAAATGTACAGTTATTCAGTACATTATTAGTTTTTTTCCATTCTTAAGGAGAGTTGTGGGAGAGTGTAGTCTCAGTAAGCTGAGTAGGAAATTTTCATTTAGCTTCAATAATTATATCTGCAAAATATGTACTGTATATTTTATTGCTTTTCTGTTGTGAATTGGGTACAATGCTCCTTTAATGAGCTTTCCCCTATTAGGTGCAGGTGTGGGTTTGGTGTATGTGAATGTGGGGGGATGGACCACTAGACCCCCTCTTAAAAAAACCTGGATCCAGCAGTGGAATCAGGCACTGGGATGGGAGGGTTGGGGTGTGGGGCAGAAGGTTTGTGGACTGTGTCAGTGATGCTGGAGGATTTCCAGTTATGGGTCGATACTCAAGTCATCCCATCACAGAGGCTAGCCATGGGAACAGTTGGGGAAAGGGAAGCAGATTTCATGCAAGAGCGCTTCCAGGAAGTAGAAGAATCCGCAAGGTCCATGGCTTGTAAAACCGCACATCTTTGGCCCAGTCAGTGCTCTACATGACTTTTTTTACAAACCAAATAATCTCATTGTCCTAAACTCAAATAGATGGAATTTTATCTCGTACTAAGCAATAGACAGGTCATGAAGTTTTGATGTCAGATCTGAAGCAGGGCATGGCTAATGTGCATTTGAGAAAGATTTATCGATATCATGGTTTATACTATCTTTAATAGTGAATCACTGGATGACATTTTTCCCTCTGTCACTCTCATGCAATGTGCCTAAAGAGTCTCAAATCTTTTCCTTTGAGAGCTGATGCATCACCAAATCACAAACCCAGTCAGTTCAGGCGAGTTATCGTCATACATTCTTTTTTTGTTTGTAAAATTTTTCCTAGCTTTTCCAGAAGACTTTGCTGTGTGTGCTTGACTGTATTTGTGCCTTACTCCAATTGTACAAGTACTCAGATTATAATCATACCATAGCCCCTCTCCCATCCCCCACATGCTAACCAGCACTCAGCTCCTAAGGTGAAGCAGCCAGCCAGGGCCCGAGCTGTCGCGTGACAGGCCAGTCTTCGCGTTATTATTTTACATCTTGCACTGTCTTTCATCAGAAGTGTCCTCCCAGACGAGGGCCCAGTTTAGGGTTTCACTCAAAATCTCCCACCGCAGCGAGCGCGTGGGAGGATGATTTCAAACACATGCACTTCCTTCCACGCGAACAATGGAGGGCCTGTGAGCGCGGGTTCCCCCGACGGGACAGGGGCGGTGATGTCACACTTCAGACACCCACCTCTAGACTCCAAACTCCAGCACTTATTAGCACCTGTTTTCACAACCTTTTTTGTGCCAGGCAAACTTGACAAAACAAGCTGTTTGGTTTGGGAGGGATTCCCTCTAATCCATGGGATTAATATCCTAATGTCTGTGATTCCCCAGTTTTGCCTCCTTTCACCTCCACTCATACTTGTGTTACGGATATTGTGTTACTCCAACCTGATGCCTTCCTGGTACTCAAATTGGCATACGGGAGGGGTGCATGGCAGTATTAAAATGTATTCTATCCTCTCAATGCTATTTCATTTCTTCTTTGAAATCCACACAGATTCATGAAAATATTTATAAGTGACGTGTTTAAGTGAATTGGGGAGTTATTCAGAAGATTTTTTAAATGGTCATGATTATTTTATTGGGACAATTGCAATATTTTTTCTAAATAAAATAAAATAATTCATAACCTTTTAAGCTGTTTCATTTCTTAGTTGCACTCAGCTTTTACCACCATTCTCACAATATTTATCTCTTGATAATAGATACTATGAAAATCGTAGACATACGGCGTTATGATCACGATAAGTAAATGTGCAATGTTCAGACTGTGGTGCCTTATCCAAGAGCCAAGAGCCTGCTATCCACAGACTGAAAGTCTCACTGTTACATCTGTATAGCTGGTGGTACATTCTAAGACTGAAGGAATCTGTCATGCAGCATTCTAATTGTATTACCATCTTTCACTGTTATGTCTGCGAGTATCCTCTGGGGTCATAAATACATACAGTGGGTATGTAGGAGAAAGAGGAATTGCCCAGACTTTGTCTAGAATAACTGGCTAGAATAACCCAGCACACAAAAATCTGTAGAGGGAACTCATTAATAACAAGAGCAGCAATGACATCAGCACTATTATTTTGGGTACTGTGTATCATAATAAAAGCCCCCACTCCCCGCAGTGGTGAAAGAGAACGATGGCACTGGTTTGTACACCTCGCAGTTGGTTAAATTGTCCTTACAGCTGAACTGTGCCAAAGACAACAGATGGAATATCCCAAGGATTCTCCTGAGGGATCGGGGGAAACTGAGGCCCAACTGAACAAATCTAATTAAGCTCCAGCCAAGTCCGACCAACAGACTCCCTTGATATAATTTCTTGTAATGTCGGTTATCCAGCCGTTTACCTCTCCCCCTTGCTGCATTGTTTGACACAAGATACGTAGTTCTTTCTGTTCTTTTTTTTTTCCACGGGCAGCACTGAAAAAAATAATAAGAAAAACAACGGGGAAGATAAAAAAAGATAAACATTTTATAACAAGTCCTGGTCCTCTGGAGGAAATGGGCTGGTTTGTAGGCCGGGACAGGTCATGGAACATACACTGACTGGGGCCACACAGCGGTGTACAACAGTCAAACAGGGCGAGGAAAGACATTCATCACCCAGGGCCGCATGAATGCCAGAAAGCAACAATACACGTGGACCATTGTTAATCCTGTTATTGTATATATAACAGACCTCCCTATTTGCTAGCTTCTATATTACTCATCCACAGCCATTTCTATGGGGAGCACAGTCTTCTGGGAAGTTTTTGGCAGCAGAGGATGCAGAGCACTGTTTGCAAATTATAAAGACAATGCCAATTAGAGTGCATCAGTGAGTCATCACTGACAGTAAAAAGGCTTAGAGGCTTATGGGTAATAATAATAATAATAATAATAATAATAATACACTTCATTTATAACTCACCTTTCATGTAGCTCAAATGTAGCTCAAAGTGCATTACAACATAACACTAAAGAAAACATTAATAAAATACAATGTTAAAAATAAATAAAATAGGAAAAACAAAGAAAAAGAATAATAAAAAGTAAATACATTAAAAATAGAATAAATAAAGCAAAAGATGACATATATTAAATGTAGCGCAATCGAAAAGGAATATAACATTGTAAGAACAGGACAACATATAAAACTTTCAGTTAAAAGCAAGAATGAATAGGTATGTTTTTCTTTTAAAAAATGCAAACTGAGCATGCCTCTCAAATATTTTTTGGAAGAGTGTTCCATAGTTTTGCTGCATAAAAACAGAAGGCAGTTCCTCCACTCTCTTTGTGCAAGGTGGCGTGTGTATTTGCTGAGTTCTGATGGAAAATTAACATTGCATTCAAGTTGTCCCCTGTAGAAGATGTCAAGTTTCATAGTGTGGTACTAGTGTTGATAACTGTAATTGGGTATATGGAGGTTGCCCATCAGAATGCACAGCAGCTGTGACCGCATCACAACACTATTTAGGGCATAATCGAAAACAGCATTAAAATATCAAATTCAACCGGATTACTGGTATTAGAATCCCGCATACGTCTCTTAAGCTGAGCCCATGATAAAATTATTCATCAAACGCGGTGGGATCTTTTCAGGGACCCCAGAGGTAGGGTGGAAAGCGACCAGCTGCTTATAAAATCGCCGACGTTGTGAGCAAACTGTTTTGCGTTCACGACAGGATTGCATGCCATTATGCCAAATCTGAAATGGGTACCTTGCCAACAGAAAACCTACTCTAACTTCTCGCAACATTCAATCCAAATCCCCAAGAAGATACAAAGGCAAAGGCGTCATGTGCTCATTTCACCCCCCTGCCACCCTCACCACTGCATTGTCACACACCTCCCTCTGTCACCCACCCTGCCATCACCCCAGTCCCCAGGCCACCAGCTTTCACTTCCTCAGTTTATATTAGCTGAAGACAGGAAATCTACCCTTACAGTGACTAAGGTGAAATTTGCCTCTGTCTGAAAGCTCCTAAGTCCTGCCTCGCCACTCTGTATTCAGGAGCCCAGCATTTGGGCTGTAAACGAATCCCTGTCAGCCTATCGGCTTTCAGTCTGGGCGGCTGAGTTATTGCAGGGCGGCCCATCACAGCGGTGAGCTCCAGGTCCAGATCCCAAACTCGCCGGGCTCCCAGCACAGGTGTCAGGGCCTTTATTCTTCCTGTTATGATGTGGGGTTTTTTTGACGAGCACAGTAATTCTTTAACTCTCTCTCTCTCTCTCTCTTTCTCTCTCATACACACACACACTCACACACACACACACACACACGATTCCACTCACGAGCAGCTCCAGATTGTTCTCATTTAGCCGTAAAGGTCGGCCTCTGTCCCACAAGGAGAGCACTCTTCCAACACCCTCCCACTCCTGCCTTTTTTACAGGTTTGAGCAGATGGCTTGGCCTGTAAACCTCTTGAGAATTTCTATTGTTAAAAAGATAGGGTCCAAGGTGAGTGACAGAGGGAAAGACTGAGCCCATCTTTACACTACAGTGTAATGGTGTTTTTGGATCTGCTTTTCATCAAATGAAGATGTGGTGAAAGGTCGTTTATGCATCACCAACTGTAGAGGGAATGTATTTCTAGTGTCAATGGAATCCACACCATTTCAGCTTCACATATGTAATTTCTGATAAGGCATGATCTATGAGATGTGTGTAAGAGTAATAGTAACTGTTTTCATTTATTTTGCTTCATTATCAAGCATGTTAATTATTTCATGCTGTTGCATTCTCAAAATCAATGTAAATATTCAAAGCAAAGGTTAAATTTAAAGTTAAGAGGAATATCCCTCCTTTATCAATATTTCACAAGGAAATTTTGGTGCTTTCTTGTTATGCTCATAGTAGATTCATGGATTTGGACTGAAAAGTTGCCCATGTTTATCCATGAGTTCAAGTAATTCAGTGAATGTCAGAACATGCTGGACATTAACATTATGCTGTAACATTAATGATCTCAGATACAATTGTCAAGTCAGATTCTAAGAAAGATCTCTCTTTACAGCTGAGATAGACCAGTTCAATCAGTGAAATTGCATCATTCATTTCTCAATGCCATGTCAATAGCTTCTCCTCTGATGAATCAGTTTTTTTCCCAGTGCCACAGCACCATGCATCCAAGTGTGCAGTTTACGGTGTCAGAGATTAGTTTTAAACCTGACAGCCCACCACTCAGTGCTGTATTGATGTGGGACTTCATACCATAGCCTGTTCATGAAAAGCCAATTGATTGAAAATCCAGAATGGATCACAAGCTTTCTGGGTAGTAGCTATTCCTGTGAATGGTATACATTAGCCTCATAGGCAGCACTATGATTCTATATAACATTAATTCAATGTGTCAGAAAGCAGCTGGTTCTTCCTCAGTCCCTAGTTCCTAAGACTGTACAAAGCACATGCTAACGTGTTCTCAGAGCTCACAAACTGTACAGGAAAGACCCCCCCCCCCCATAATTTTTACACCTATTATACCCTTCTAAGTTTGTGTTCACTTTGTGGCCTAGTGGTCATTTCATGGGGATTTTGAACATGATACCACAGCAATCAACCTCAAAGGGCAGACTTTAGCTGATGAAAACAATCAGTTTCAGGTTATGTTCACTGACTCTAAAGTCTCAAAATCCGCTACAGCACCTCTGTGACACAATTGGACCACTCGCAATGCCTGTCAGCAGTAAAGCTAGGAAAATTGCCTTGAAATCATACTGTATCACAAATATTAGATTTGTGCTAATTTGTCCATGTTTTTATTATCAGCCTTACATGCACAGGGGCCAAAGTAAGGCAGACTTCTAGACTAAATAGAGGAGACGAGAGCCCCTGCATTCACCCACTCTTCATTCTGACCCTTTGTGAAAACCAGTAGACATTTTGGACGGAATCTGAGCCATGAAAGAAAAAAACAAGTATGAAGTCAGATCCTTTTTTAAGGAGCCTGGCCACAGACCCCTGATATCCAGGGAGGGGAAGTGGGGAAGTGTGGGGGGGGGGGGGGATGGGGCTGGGCGAGGTGGCTCTGTTGTTTTCTGTACAGTTGCCAGGAAAGTTTAATGGCCGTGGAATTTGGACAGGAAAAAAGTTGGCTGGAAGTTTCAGAGGAAGTGAGGATTTGTGCTTCATGCTGCACCTCTGTTTGTGTTCTCCGGGCCCGGCTCCGGCAAGAGCGCCGCCACGGAGGAGGAAGAGCGTCAGCGCTCTTTTCCGCCGATTGCCAGGGTGCCTTGACCGGCATCCACGGGGCAGCACGGCCAGTATTTGGGCACACCTGACCCCACACCCACACGGGCGTGCACATGGGCACATGCTCAGACAGAGACAATGGGACATCCTACGATGAGCACGTGCAAATGCAGACACACACACACAGACACACACAACCAGCGAGACTCAAGCATAAACAAGCAGTGGGGGGAACCTTCACACAGCACTATTCCAACTCAAACACTGCTTCTGCATATATTCTGAGACAAAAAAAAAACAATGGATTTTGTAAAATCTTGCCAAGGAATACATTACTGCCTATCTTATGGGATTTCAAACCAAGAAGCTTGCGGTCGCCGCAACACTACAACATTAATCGCGACTGTTGACAGAGCAACCCTGATGGTTTCCAGTCCTAATTCGGCGCCAGTGGTTCCTGTTCAGTCACCAGACGTAAAAAGTAAAGATATTGATGAGGGCGAGGGGGGTGGGGGGTGGGGGGGTGGGGATGGAGCCAGACGCCGCGTTCGGCTTCAGTGCCAGGGCTCACTGCACGCATCGTTCAGTGCCGCCGGCCGCCGGCTCGTCTCCCTGTCAACAGTAATCACCCGGCTTCTGCCCGCTCCCCATTCCTCACCCCACACCTCCGCGGCGGGATGGGGTACTTTTGCATCAGCGCTCACGTGCTTCCTCACCCACACCACCGGGGCAGGTTGGGTCTGGGGCGTCCCCCTACACCTACTTCCCAGTCCCATTCCGCCCCAACCGCACGGTGGAATGCGAGCTGATAGGCGCACATTCGCCTCTCACCACTTTGAGGAATATCCCAAGAACATCTGGCCCTATTGACAACTCTGAGCCAGTCTTCTCCAAACATTACCCAAACCCCCTTGATCGGGGAATCTTAAAGCAGGAAATTTGGCATGCGACTTTGCGGTTGCAGACAGCAAGATGGCATTATGTCTCTGCTAGCCAGGATTCTAAACCGTTCTAAATGGTAATCAGGATACATGTAATTGAATATGAGTACTGGTCTCAAATAAAAATTATGAAGCCCCAAAAAATTGCTATCTTCCCTGAGGATATCAAAACTCAAGAACCCCTAGTGAGGATAGCCAATTGTGTGTAGGAGCACCCAAGCAGTCCTGCTCAATGATTTCTGCCAAGAACCAGTAAGAAAAACAGAGTTGTGGAGAAACGGGCATGAGCAAATGGGCTTCACAAACAGATATGGCCCCTCCTGGAGTCACATTACCTGAGAATGAGAGAGGAGCAGCACGCACAGGCAAACTGGATTAGTTACGGACAGTAAAAAACGGAGCAGCCCATCTGTAGAGAGGTGGACCTCAACTCCTGACACTCTGCCACTGAGCAAGAAACAAACTTTTGGCACCTGTGTCCTTAAAAAAATAAGTTCTGCCCTGTGGGACATGCATTAAACAAACACTCTCCTAAAGAGGACCGGCCCTTTAATGTTACTGAGTTCACAGACACCTAGATGTACAAAGCAATGCATACATACAATAGATGAATTATATTTGGTTGGAAGTAAACAAGGTAGATACAGTTACTATTGCATTAATAAAAATAACATCTTGACCAAATAAATTAAGGGTGAAAATTAAAACTATTGAAATGGATATGCAAGTAATTTTTACATTTTTGAGGTCTTTGATGCTATATGTCTACAGTAAGGCACATGAATGAAGAGATCAGCTACAGGATTATCTCATAGGAAACATGGCCAGAGACCATTTAGAAAAATCCCCCTTTAAAATGGAACATAATGGGATGAAACATTAAAAAATACATCAAACTCATCTTGCGTCAAGGCAACCCACCCCTAACCAGAAAACATAAAACAATCCATTTGTCTCCCCCGTTCCCCCAAACACCATTAACACCAACATGTCACCTCAGGTGGCACAATTCTCACTGCTCTAGAAGACCAAATGTAATAGTAAGTCTGGGTGAAATGGGTCTAGTATGACAGATAATAAAACAAGACTAAACTAACCAGTCAGTTTTGAAGAATCTTATCAAAATTTAAGAATGAATAGATCCTAATATGGTGAGCCTAATTAGCTTGTTTGTAAATACATGGTAGAGATAAATGCAATTTATCATTTGGGGGAATATGAGGGAAGGATATAAAGTCCAGTGATACTTTTGCAAGTGATAATTCTCACTTTCCTCTACAGACCTCATGGAGCTAGAGGAGGGTGCTTTGCAATAGCCTCAGCCAGCCCCTTACCATTCTGCTCCCCATGCTCTGCTTTCCCTGGGGTGTACCAGGAGAGAAGGGGGGGAGGGGGGGCAGGGAGGGGGGGCGTGGGCTGGGAGTGCGTGGCGGGGTGTTTTTTTTCGGCTACCTGTGGCTCTGCTCCCGGGCTGGTCAGGCAGGAATAACGGCAGCTGTTTATTCAGCTGCAGCGCTCCCCAGGTCCAGGGGAAAGAGGATGTGTTCAGGGCCTCATTAATCATAGCGGCTTCGGAAGAGATAAACAGGTCCGGCCCAGCAGGGGTGCTCAATTGGGCTGGGGGCTGGTGTGGGGGCGGGGGGGCTTCACACGGACCCCCGGGTCACGACAAACATTTGTGATTCTAACAACGTCAGTTGCACGGTTATAAGACATACAGCTCACAGATCGGTTATAAATATCTCATCAACCATCATCATGTCAGTATTTTTCCTTCTGTCCCTCCACAAATAAATTCTTCCTTATTTATTTTGGTAACACTTTACAATAAGTGTCTATTAACTAACATTATTTCATATCTTGGTTATCATAAATAAGCCATTAACTACTGCATGAACAGAACACGTTTAACATTAGTTAAATAATTATTAACTGTATTTATTAATCCTATTACCTTGCTAAACATTAAAGGTACAAATACTCACATTACCAAACCTTACTTAATATTTCTTTATATTACTTCTGTTATTTCTGTTTTTCTTCCTTTTTCTTAGTCTCAACCTTTTTTTTCCCCTCACTCACCCATTCACTCTCCCACCTGTTCATCTAATCACTAAGCCCCATTCACAAACTCACTCATTAACTCACTCACTCACTCACTTATTCACCCACAGATTTACTCACTCACTCACCGACACACTTATTCAATCATCCATTTTCCTCAATCTGCATTGCTTGTCTCTACTATAAATGAACATGTGTGAAGCTACATTATCCAGCTCAGTTAAAGTGATACTGATAACCTCCAATGTAATTTCAGGGCACAGTAGAAAGGGATTCTGAAGATTCTGAGACCATCTCCCAGACATGAGTACTGTTGATCTCAATGTTTTTTATGGCTTCAAGGCAAGGTTCTCCAATTTGGTGATGAGACGTAAAGAAAGAGAAAGTGCCGGTCCCAAACAGATACGGCGGGGAGATATATGGGATCTGTCAACTTCTGCCACGACCCACCCTTCCAGGAAAAAAGAAAAATAAAACCTACAGCGCTACTGGGCTTGTAGCACCTAAAAATCCTCCATTATTGCCTGCCATCTTGCCAAATTTCACACAAGGCCCATATGTTTCAGCACAGGCAGGATTTCACTTGTCATGCTAGACCATATTTCACCAGCAAAGGAAAAGGAAAAGAGAAAGGGAGAGCCAATGAAACTCATTATTATGCCCAACCACCAATCAACATGCAGCCCTGTCTCAACTTGAGTGTCCTGACAAACTCAATGAGGGTGAGGTTTATTTCAAGGCGCCTTCTAAATGGATTTCAAGATATTATGTTTCTGTGTTTGTGTAAGCTCACTGCATAAGTGCTCCACTTTGCTTTGAGTGTGGGCGAGTGTGCGTGTGTGTGCGCGCGCACACGTGTGTGTGTGTGTGTGGTTGTGTGTGCGTGCGTGTGTGTGTGTGTGAGTACATAATTCTGAAATGCATGATTGACTCAAATATTTATGAAACTCTTGAAATAATAAATCATTGCACTTACTATCTTCATTTTTCCCCTTGCTAAATCACTTGCCACTGGCATGTACACCTGCCTGGCACTGCGACAATCCCTGAGTGGCCTACCACGAAAGAATAGACCCCTCTTCTGTAAATAAAGGTGTGTCTGTGCCCGGTATTATTTTTACTGTGATTCTCCACTGCAAGTGTGGAACCGTGGGACCTTGTGAAGGCTTTGATGTCCCTATCAGCAGACCTGCTCCTGTAAAGCTAAAAATACAGTGGGAGCAGGCAGCCAAGAACAGACAATACTCCAGGTTTTTATTAACTATTGCTTTTCTTCCCATTACAGAAGAGCTCGCAATTATTCTGTCATTGCTGCTTTGTCACTCTGGGCCACAGAGGAAATGGTGAAAAGCTGGTGGAGTGTGCGCCAGCATGGCGGACACGTGCCTGACTATTTAATCGCCTCAGATATTGACAGGCCCCAACGACCAGTTTGTAAATGCATTTTTAGATCTGTTGCTCTTCTGAACTTATTAAATTAAGTCATGAAATTCACATATGCTAAAAATATAAAATAAAGACTAAATATTTAACATGATTGAAGTAGTCCATATTCATCATATTTGTAGCTGTGCTAACCGTAATATATACATTGCAGAAAGATAAATGGTGTCAAACACAACAAGCCCCTTTAAGAATGAGCCTAGCTAATTTTTCCTTGAAACCAGCAGCTAGCTATGCTACATCTTGTTAGCTGTTTGAACCTAATTCTTTATAGCATTATTATCCTTATATGCTCATTATAATTATAAGCTCATTATTATCACTCGTAACTCCTCAAAAACCTTTTCTTGCAAGAGGCATACTTAATAATGTATAATTTATATTTATACTTCCATTATCTATACCCACTTATCCTGGGCAGGGTCGCAGGGGACGCTGGAGCCTATCCCAGCGTGCATTGGGCGAGAGGCAGGATTACACCCTGGACAGGATGCCAATCTATTCACTCGCACACTCATACCTATGGGCAATTGAGAGTCTCCAATTAGCCTACCTGCATGTCTTTGGACTGTGGGAGGAAACTGGAGTACACAGAGGAAACCCACTTGGACATGGGGAGAACATACAAACTCCACACAGAAAGGTCCAAGTCTTTTGAACCCATGGCCTTCTTGCTGTGAGGTGACAGTGCTACCCACTGCACCACCATGCCGCCCATAATTTCTATATAGTATCATTACATTACATTACAATTATCACTAGATAAATTATAGCTTAACCAGTATCAGTCTAGTATTTTTTTTGTTTTCTCCCTTGTCTCTCTCTCTCTCTATATATATATATATATATAGAGAGAGAGAGAGATGTATTAAAATGCACAACAAATCATAGCTGAAGCCTTCAAGTTACTATTTTTGTAACAGTTAAGTTACATTTTTCACACTTCACTGAAATTCCACAAAAAGGCAGGTTCAGTTTTCCAAATGTACCACTCATAAGAGTCTCAGTACACACAACAGGCAGGCCCTCTTAAAATCAATGGCAGAGTTGACCCTCCCCTAAAGTGCTCTTAATGGCTGAAGGGGCATGCATGTCTGGTTCATTTTAGTAACATGTATTGATAAGACTGTCTTGCAGCAAGGCTAAACCAAGAAGTGGTCACTCACGATGAGACATGTGACTGCTCCCTTGAAAATCTTTGACACAGCACTGCCACCTAGTGTTGACTGCAGAGCAGCATCTAGCATCCCTCTCCTCTATGGCCACCTCTGCCTTGTGTGTCCACATGTTCCATCGCCTGCAGTAGATTAGAGTCTTTAAAGATTACTTAAGGATTACATTTGAAATGAGCACTTGGCATGTGATCTGAAAATATTATTGATGATTGTAGGTATAGGTGTAATAAGCACAGCCACTGTCAAAAAAACTGTTAAATTATTTTCAGACAAAACAAAATCTGAAATGAATAATAATAATTAGAAGAAGAAGAAGAAGGAGAAACCAGCGATAAAGTGCACCGACAGTTTTCATCAGTTGTCATTGGTCAATTATATAACATTATACACATATGAATACTGAAAGAGTCCATTACAAAGGCAACGATGAAACTTGAAGATGTTACTGAGGCTACATGCTTAAACAAGAGAAGTGAAATATCTCTTCATAATATATAAAATGCCACCAGACTCTGGACCAGAGAAGAAAAGGGAAAAAACAAAAGCCTTTTCAAAAGCATGTGAGGAGCTTCATGAGTTTTGATGGTCTTAACTGCACACTTTAATCTGAATCTTTAATTCAAAAACACTATAATCAGATAAACACTTCCATGAAATGCAGAGGAGTGTCATGGCAGTTTCGACAGTTTCAAATGAAATGGACCCCGATGAGCAGAGGGGCCCCAAATGCCGACAGGAATTTCTGAAACATGATAATTGTAAGATTATGATTTTAATTCTTTTAATGTTCCCCTAAAAACAGCCATCCATTTTCCATTTGCAGCTACACCGCTGCACATCCGGGTACTTTCCTGAACTCCTGACCTTTCTATAACAACGTCCTTGACAACTGTAGATGCTGGGTTCAAACTTCCAGTTGACCTCTGTTTACATCCATCTGTAGTAGACAGCTAGCCTAGGTGGCTACCAGAACGTAAATAAAATGCAATATTCGGATGTACTACTATAGGTATAGGCTCATCTCTGATTCAAACATAGCACCACCAGACCTCCAAGCTTACACTAATGTTACAGAAACCCCATGAAAATAGCTGGTGCTAGTGCTACTGCATAATAAACCTTGCAAACTCCAACCGACTCATGTAACTCCCGAGTACTGCGGGTTTTCCTAGGCAATCCAGAAGTAGTGTGGCAGAAAACTTTTTATATACTGCAGAGGGCTATCCCACAAACTCAAGCAACCTGTTGTGCACCTCTGTGAAATGGTATACATTTGTTTTTTAAAAAGAAAGGAAAGACAGGAGCCCGCACTCTTAATGAATGAGATAAATGAATCAAAAATGTCTATGCAACGTGACAAAAAGGCTAAGCAGGCTAATATTATTGCCTAGCCTTTTTGTCATATACATTGGCCTAAGACAGGTTTTGGTCATTATTGATTATATAATTATTCAATTATTTAGAAGCTAATTATATTATATATATAATTGGCTATTATGATGTCACGTTTATACTTGTTTTATATTTCCTGATGATCTTGTTGCGTAGACATTTATAATTTATATCTCATTCATTAAGAGTGTGGGCTCCCGTCTTTCCTTTCTATAATTATCTTTGAGAAGCCAGACGCACCAATTTATTTGGTATATGGTTTGTTAAAACGTCTTTGAGCACATGGGTTGGTAATTCTTTTTTTACATTTATTTTAACAATTGAAAAACATCTTAATCTTATCGCCTGTAGAACTGTATCATAAATGACCACACGGTGGTGTTTCCACACTTAAAAATGCCACTGTACTGCAGTACTTCAGTTTTCTTTTCTTTTCTTGGCTGTGAACAATGTAACTAAGGAAGGTGAAAAAATGTTCCACCATTTATGAAAACTCTTGTGTATTGCGTTCGGATGAAATCTGCAGGTTCATCCCATATGGGGGATCTATTTTTGGGGGATAATATGCAAATTGATGCATAATCTTTAGACACCAAAGAAATAATTACCTTTTAAAATATACAACAAAAAAAAAGGCCTGACAGGCGAATACACTTAAGCATGCCACGTACTACCACAGCGAGTCAGTAGAACGTTCAGTCTCTCGTGTTCCTTGTGCCTTGTGAACGTGTAGTCAGGCCGGCGCTCGCAGGCCCCTCCCTCCCGGGAGCAGTTCCACGTCCCATCGCCCTATAAACATAAATTTCAAATGGCTTGCTGACTGTGCAGCAGTCAGGTGCTCTGGTGCAAATGCTGGCTCAGCAACAACAAATATTTTCCCCATCGAAAAACCACAGCCCTCTTTGGACCATTTTGCCAGTCGATGCCACTGTAAACCTGATTGTGGCTAAATGGCCTTCCTTCTATCAGGTCACTGGTTGGCCCACCATCGTAGATGTCATCTGCTATTATGCACGGACACAGTGGGGCATACGATGGAGGAGAGGAAAATTTCTACTTATCCACAGGCACGGTTCAAGGCCAGGCTGATTGGCGCAGCTCAGTTTTACATAATGCTGGCTAAAGAGAGATGCATAAAAGCCTGCACTGCTGAGATGCCATGAGTATTGACCAATGGGAATGAATCCTGATGTTCAGTTTTTTTGTTTGTTTGTTTCAGTCTCCCTCCATTCATTCAGGTCAATAACATCTGTAGTTCTGAATTCTTAATAGCAGAAGGAAATCAGTACAAGCAATTTTATGTTTGCATCTGAAATGGATATCACTGCACTACACTTTACAGTGACCAAAAAAATATAATGTTGCACAAAGAGTTTGAGTAACACTTCTCTAGACTCACTGTATTTTTTAGTAATGATGTAAAAGTAAGTGTAACTGTGTACCATGGGAAAATTCATGTTTTTTCCGACCCTAAGCTTTGATTTTTCATTCGTCCACTGTGAATTTTCAGCAATCCATTGAGATTTTGGCAAAGATAATATGAATCTGATGAAGAAATGGTTTTAAAAAATGTCCTCACACAAAGAACTGCTCTGAAGTATCACATTGTTTGATATATTGAGCAGCAAACTGTAACAGGTGCCTGCAGTTGGTGTGCTATGGCAAGATCAGAAAGGAGTGCTTAAGCTATCTCACTGTGGTTCATAAGGCAGTGGTGGGAAACTGGAGGGCCACAGTGTCTGCAGGTATATGTAGTTTCATTTCAGTCAGGCACCAGTTAAGGCCTTGGGATTGAGGTATGTGGGTTCCTCAGCCAATCAACAACTTAAATCAATCACTTGTAGTAAAACATCAAAACCCAGCAGACACTGCAGACACCTGTGATTTAAACCATTCAGCCATGACAGGTCTTTTCAACTAACCTTGTCATAGACTGCAAAGCTATTGGCATTTTTACTTAAGAAAAAATACACATGATAAGTGTCCGAGTTTTTTTTAACAGTAGAAAAAACCACAACAAAATGAGCCAGCTGCCGTGTGTTAATCCACGATCACCTGAACACACATTGAACGTCGTTATATTTTTGTGGTGGTGCATAAAGCTCTTTTTATTGTTTAATCCCCTTTTAGCTTATCTGCTGCTTATCACCATCATGTGCCTTTGCGTGCGTCACTAGGTTATTTACACTCACCTGGACTCAGAGCTAAGAGCTAGGAAATGTATCTAAGGGTGCTGTATGAGAAATTAAAATACAGAGCAAGCATATTTGTTGGAGGGTTTCAAACATTTCTACTTCAGCCTAGCAAAGGCCATTGAGCACATACCTAACTAAATCCTTTTTCCTCTGGAGTTTATTACCAGTTGGCAGAATAAAATAGCACAAAAAATACCAATCAATGCTGAACTTTTTAAAATAACATTCAACAAATGGACTTAGATGTGATAGGCAATGGCTAGACCTGGCTAAAAATGCTTTTAGAGGCGGTTTACATTTAGGCATTAGCAAATGCTCATATTCAGAGTGATTTACACAGCTTATTTTCTATTTACATCTGATTTATTACTGCTTCATATTTTATTGAAGCAATTTAGGCTAAGTACCTTGCTGAAGTGTACAACAGCAGTGCTCCACTCGGGAAAAAAAGCTGTTGAGTTAAAAGTTCTCTAACCAGTCACCAGTTGGCGGCTAATGGTTTAGAGACATTGTTGAAATACAGTATATGGTGCCTGAAGACCTGATAACTAATATAGACTATGTCAGTGCACACTCTGGTAGAGTTGCACGCTAGCCTTAGTGTCAGCTGGGGGGGGGTGTGGTATGGGGTGGTCAGTCAGTGACATCGCCTTTGTTTCGCTGAGAACCCCCCCCCCTCCCCCCAGCCCTGGCAGCAGCTGAAAAGATGTGGTGGCTAGAATGCACTTTCTCTGCACTCCCAAATTAATGGGGGATGTTGCATAGGCTTGATGGTCACAGGCCAGAAATTACAATTGGGAGAAAAAGCAGTTCCAGAAACTGAATTTAGAACTCTCTGATCACAAAGTCATTGCTCATAATTATCATGCCCTACCTTTACTGAGCTGACGGGGAAGCTCATTTCCAGCTGCGTGGATTAATTGGCTGTTAGTCATCATACATACTCCTATAGAGGCGGAGTCTGGTGGTGGATATCTATACATAATTACTGCCATTCCAAGACACACACACACACACACACACGCACGTACATTTTCTCTTTCTCTGTCTCTCTTGAACATATTTGTAATAGAGCATATTTTCAACTTTCATATTTCTTGCATGCAAAGAGGCACACCCTGTCAAACACACACACACACACACACACGTGTGCGCACACTCACAGAGCACAAGCACACACACACACATGCAGACACACACACACATCACACAAGTCATCTGCACTCACATGCTTATTAATTAATTTGGCGAGACTCTCTTGCCCAAGGGGATTTACAAGTCATCAAGCAAGGTTTAAGACAACAGTAAATGCATAACAGTAATTCAGAAATCCTAGCATAACAGTAATTCAACCTGAAGAAATAGTGCTAAAATATCAGTTAAATGTGAAAATATTAATCTAATATTAACTGATATTAATGTGGATTAATGTGTGTAAAATAAAAAATGTGATCTTGAATTAAAATTTATTGCAAGTGTTCAGCAAAGAAATGGCAATTATAGTCCTGCAAAACAAACATCTAAAGTGGCATTAATAAAAAACGCATGATGTTTAGTTGTTGTTCGGTAACAGTTTTCTCTCAGATCACTAATTATGTTTATGAATTGCTCAGTTACTTATAGTTTCCCCATTATAAAGTATTCTTTGGGCATTTCCTTCCCTTTCCTGTTTCAGGATGTGTTCATAAATGATAAAAAAGTGCTGCACTCTATTTGTGTCAATGCAGCATTTTCAGGAGATTCCTGGCAGACCTCGTGTAAATGTCTAAACATTTCCAGAGTACTCATGACCTTCTTAAAATGCATCTGAAAAGATGTACCAGACATCACAGACAGCAAATTCCAGCACATCACACATTCATGTTCAGAAAGATTACATACCAATAATAAGTTTCATGTTGGCACAAAACAATTTAATATATCAGATGTCTGTGCTTTACAATGACATATTTCTCAGTCATTTTTTTGCAGGTAACTTCAACTCTGAGAGAATCAATTTGCATGTATGGCACATTTAAATTTGCATGTGTCTTTAGAATAAACTCCATTGGAGTTACGAATCAACTCAATTTGAGCGGACATGTGAGACCCTTGAATAGACTCAGAGTTTAACTCTTTTCTGGGAGTTGATCTTTTAACACTGTCCAAGAGTTGAACCTGAACTCTTGTGGGAGTTAAAATATTACTTCCAAGCAGAGTAAAATTTTACTCTCAGATGAATTTAACATGAACGCCTTCACAAATTTTCACTTTTACTTGCTTCACAGCACGAAGATCACCCAAAGTTCACTGGGCACAACACAGCATGTGTAATCAACTGAAAATAAACTCCAGAAATCTAACACTTTCACACATTTTTGTCCAACTCCAAATTTTTAAATCACAGAAATTTACTTTGTAAGGAACAGCTTGATACTTCTCATTATTATTTAATAAGAAACATATTAACAGATATTTCTAATATATTCTAAAAGGGTTTCTAATGAAAGAACGCAATCACTTGCAATAAAGCAGCTATAAATTTATTTACAGTATATATTTTTTTAAATGTGAGAACCATGAACTAAACTGCCCTAACAGTTCATAAATAAAATATGTATTTATGTTCATTTTTAGGGATGGAAAAAAATTATTTTCTGACTATACTGAATCAATGTGTGTTGATACATGTCTTCCGGTTTTTTCCGGCTTCAAAAATCCTCTTTTTCACCCCCACTGGCCTGCTCATGCTATCATTTCCTTTTTAGCAGGGGAGTCATTTTCTGGGTCAGTGAACTCTGCCAACTGGTTGATTGAGTTTTATAGGTGGGTCCCTCAAGTGTAATTGAGACCCTCCACTCCCCCAGTCCAGTACAGCAGCAAACTCAGAATATGTACAATGCTTAATAACATCAAGGTAACGTCCGGGGAACTTTATGAGCATTACAGCTACAATGTCAGAAGGCAGAGGGCCTATAGGCTAACACGTACCTTACCCCAGCCTGTCACTCCTACCCAGAGGTGGGAGTGACAGGCTGAAAATGAAAAAGGGAAAAATATCCCCAGTCAGCTGATCTTTCCATCTTTACATCAAAGTTCCTGCCCTTCTGACAGAAAAAAATAAATGGAGGGAGAGAAAAATTGCCTCACGTTACTGTTCACATGCTTTGCTGCTCATTTTAATTAAAGCAGAGAGAGAGGGTAGGATCCGTTGCCCCGTGTGTAACGAGATACCCAGCTAATCAGTGACTTTCCCTCCTTATCTGAGTGATCAGGACACTGGGAAAGATGGGTAAGGCACACAGAGGTGATGTCATGGTGAGAAGGATGGGGGAGCAATGTTTTTTTTTGTTGTTTTTTTTCTGGAGATGGCTGATACAGTCCTTCCGGTGAGGGGGAAGGGGGGTACAGGGCATCATCTATGTGACTCAGTGTGGTTGTGCCCCTTCTGGGACTTGGTGGGAGAAGAGATTACAGTAGGGGGCTGAGGGTGAGAAGGCATTAGCAGGCAGAGGTGATCTAATGATCTAAATTGGCTCAATGAGCTTCTCCCTTGCTACAGAAGGCTTCTCTTACAGTTCTCTTAACTGGGATGTGAGCTCATGCTTTCAGTTGCTTCTGATTTCATCCTCTCAAATGAATCAGCCAGAAGTATATGTACAAATTGGATAAGATCTTTGACAGCATACTTAACATATATATAAAAGTATTGTTAAAAAAAACCCATTCATTTGATGGATGAAAGACCCCATTTTATCTCCACATAAAACAACATTTGTAGTTATTTGCTGTTCATAATTGGTAAAAGACTACTTCAAATGTGTCCATAGTGACCAAGCAAAGATTATTTTTGTGCTGCATTTAAATGAATATGAATTAAGCTCGCCAAGATGATCAAATGAAATTCATGCACTTAACCAGAATTGCTGCAAGTTCAAAAGACTCAAAGGACCTGCAAAGCACCTGCTCTGAACTGATGGCTATGAATGAGAAACATTTTCAGGTTGGATATGGGGTGATACTGTGCTGAGACAACATGGACCACCATGAAAAGACCTGACATAAACTCACAAAATATGTGTGTGAATATGTTTTGTGTTACAATACATTTGGATGCAGTGAATATTCTTTAAATGATTACTGAGATGTTTTTTCTTCCTTGAAAAACTGGAAGTGTTTTAAAACATAATATCTCCAAATCAGAAACCTGCAATTAAGTTTGAATATAAGTGGCTATGTATGAAGAGAAACAAATATACATTAACACTTTAGTTTGAAAATAACATGGGAAATGGGTCAAGGGAAAATGCTTCTGTTTCTGTGTCATAACTGAAAAACTGAAAATAAATAAATAAATAATATTTCTAACCTTGCCAGTTCTGGGTTAGCCTACTCAGACAAAGTAACATAAAAATGCTTAACATGTAAAACATTACAGTGTAACAATTGAAAATAGAGGAGGCTTCAATAACATTATTTCTATGCTGTTTTTATTCATTTTACGGAGCACTATCAATATATTTCTCTATATATTTTTTTATATAAGTCCAGACTCAAAATTCAAAATAGATTTCTGGGCACCATAATGAAAAACAATCTTATGTTCAAAATGCATACTGATAAAAACAGGTACAAAACATTATTGACTTTTTTTTTTTTTTAAATCTCTAGCTCAATCAGCTGAGCTCAATTTAGGACTAGATTTGTTTTGATAACAATTAGTTTTATTTTAGCTTTTCATCGAGCTTTACTTATGCCACATAGTCATACTGATTGTGATAGGTAAAAAAAAACTGTGTACCACAACACTGATTTGTTTTTATTTTCATCATTCTTACCATTCTTATTGCTGGTGTTCTTTCTGCATAAGGAATGTGCATTTATTCCTGCAGCAATGCGCTCACATTATTCATGTTTTTAAACAACTGAACATGTAAACACTTCAGGGACCAAGACACGTAGTGTAAATGGTAAATGCTGAGTGAATTTAAAGGGGTGTTGCATTTATAGATCACCCAGCCCTGCAATCTATGGGGGTACATTTTTTTCAGCATTGCAGGGTATTGGGTACAATGTAACGAAATTAGTGAAGTGAGGGAAGCTGGCACTATGCCACTTTGGTGTAGCAGAATATGTGTGAGGGCAGCTCTTGTCAGGCTGCACAGTATAAAGGTGACTGTGAATAACACGTGATGAAAGTGCTTTGAAATGTAACCTGGCAGGACTTTGAACAGATAATGGGTGATGCCCTGGCCATCTTGCAGGGTTTTCAGTGTTCAAAGAATGTTTCTTGCTGGCAGCAATCAAGCTGAATGAGCTTGTTTTATTTATTTAGATCTCTCGACAAATCCAATCCAAGCACAAATCCAGTCCACATTTGTTATAAAATATATACTGTATGTACGCAAGTTGGAAATCTGCGTCTTTTTTTTCTCTGTGTTTATTAAAATTAGACAAATCACAGCAAAATGTTGTTGTGCAAATGTATTTGTTTGCAGATGCACTTCTCGAGAGTGTCTTACACAGAAACAGAATTGGCAGTGTAGAATAAAGATGGACAGTAAGCACTGTGTAACCCATGTGGAGCACCTACAGACAATGCAGAGCTTTTCTGTCAAACAACAGCATATGCCCCCAGCTTTGAAATGCCATTGACATAAATCATGGACATAAGCTAGCTGTCCTTCTATCAATGCAGAAAAAATGCCAGTCAAATCTGCTACAGGATATATTTTCATTGCCAGATCAGATGTGGATTAAGCCTGGTGTGTGAAGAGGAGGGAAAAGAAGCTAAAAGTGGCATTATTGCAGCTTCCCTCTTTGCTGTAATTCTTGCAGGAAGCCAATGCCTGGCAGATGAATCACCTCTATTACCTGAAATTATATACCATAAGGTTACCTGTTTCAGGTTAGCTCATTCCCTGCTCACTAGGTGCTTTAAAAGACTTGTTTTGTTTTATGTGGCTGGGACACACTCTCAGAGCAGGCTCCAGTATAGATGTTTAATTCAGGGTTTCAGCTGTTTGGAGATGAATCAAGCAGCGATAACACTGTACATTCAGATCCAATTGCCCCCCCCCCCCCCCCCCCAGTAAAAATTATTTTATAGTGTCATGCATGTGTAGGATGGGAATATTCATCAAACCTAACGGTTAATTGAATGACCTTTACTAGGACATTAAAATAATATGTACTTTTGTAATTAAATGTAATTTTGTTTCAATGCCCATTTTTCACACAGAAATAAAATCATGCAAACAAAACCATGCAATAAACATATGCAAATTAAATATACAATAGGTGAATATTTGAACATTCAACAAACAGTTAGCATCAAGTGGCTACTTGAAGGTGAAGGAAATGTCTTTATGTTGTGGAAGAATTAATCAGTTTAATTGTTTTGTGAATTATTTGTTTCTGAACTCAGGCAGTTAAAACCAATGCAATTGTTTTCTGTAGTGACTGCATGATTTCCCAGCAGAAACAGCCTGTTCATTCCAAGCAGTGCTAAACAAAGGACAATTTAGTGAAACAACCAACACCATTCTGAATGTTTACAATAGCAGGCTGAAGAGTGTGCCACCTGAAGTTCAACTCAGTAGCCAGTGGGGTCATTAACATTTATTTGCACCACAAAAACAGGATCTATATTAACTCTTTAACAAGTGAGATCACAAATATGTGATTAAATTAGATATCACAAATATGTGATTCTTAACTGAACATTCTAATCATGATGTAACAATTACTGGTAACTGAAAGCAATGAAGTTGTAGAACACTGACTTAGAGTAACCGAGTAACCTACTCATCAAAGGATTAAAGTTTGGAAGAAATTTTGAGAGTTCAGAGTTGGATGTTTTCAGGATACATTTTCAGTGTAGTGTAAAATACTAGCCAGTGAACAAAGATTTGTGACCGAATGTGTTCCAGGACTACTCTGAACATAGTAAAATACTAAATATTAAAATAGTCCCTGTGCACTGTTACCAAAGCAAGTCCCTAGTGTCTTCTGTGTCTTTTGAACTCAGAAGATCATTCCTTCTGCACCTCCTGGAATCACTGGCTCCACTTTCTTTCACTCCTAAACTCTTCACAAAGGCCAGATCAGCATGGCCCAGCCACAACATTGGTGCTATGAACCACACATGACAAAGTAAGTCATGGCTGCTATTGACTTCCCAATTATCGATTATGTGAAATTAATAATGGAGCTGATTCAGCAGTTGCTGACCTTCAGCAAGCAATATGGAATAATATTACTATACCATAATTGGTGAACATAAGTAAATGTATACCAATTGTTGCCTAAATTTACACTTGAGGCAAAGTATATTTAATAAATGCATACTGGTTGGCATATTCAGTTCAAGCACTAGTCTTTGGTTGAATGATGTGCCTGAAAACAAATCTTGAACTGGATCTGGTACTGACTCTTCACTGTGCTAACTGGAGCTGAGAAAATTGTTGGGTGATAATTAGCCATAGCATCTCCCAGTGAGAGAGGGTTTCATTTAGCATTGTATGTGTCTCATCTCACAACAAGAACCCATCTATTTGCTTGGGTGCTGGCAGTCTGGCAGCACACTGACCGTGCAATATTGTGAGTGGACTGTAGAGTGACAAGGAACAGTAGCTGGCTGCTCGCATGCCGGCTCTTCCAAGCTGATCATGAGGCATTCAAAATCTGGTTTAAAAAAAAGGATAAATTGCTTAAATTTACAGACGGCAACATTGGGAACATAACAAGGTCTAAATGAATTGTAGATCTCAATCCTCACTGTTATCCATCATCACACCTCAGTAGCACATCCAAAATGAAACTGCTCATCTCTGCACTGACCTACAACCTCCCCATGCTCACCCATGTTCATTCTCATCTCCCTCCACTGGCCACCAATATTGACTCACATCAATTTAAAAGCCTTGGTGCGAGATTAGCAGGTAGCGAAAGGAGCTGGTCCATTATGGTGGAATGAGTTCCCCACTGCAGCCAGGACGGCAGACACCCTGCCCGTGTTCTGACTCTGGCTGAAAACCCTTCTCTTCAGATGACAGCATGCATTCCCTTACTCCCCATGACTTTCATTAGCTGTAATCTTACTTAGTTCTAGAATTATCTTTTGTGATAGTAATGCTATTGCTCTGTTCGTGGATTGGTTTAGCTGTATAGCTGCATTTACTTTTGTTTACAATTTACACTTGCTCATTATAAATGGGCCTTCTGTGCCTTCTTGGTGGTATCGTACTTTTGCATTAATGAGACTAACACTGATGTGCTCCCTTTCTGTAAGCTGGTCTGAAGAAAGTGATTGTAATGTAATACACACATTGATAACTCTGACAACTTCATTGTGATTAACAAGTTGTTTACACTCTTCACTGGTCCAGATTTACAACAGAAGAAAAGTTCTCACAGGACTTCAATAGTGTCTAAATGTGTGGCTAACTGGCAGAAACAGGTCGCCGTAGTGAATCACTAGGTGCCTGCGAGGCATTATATGTGTGTGTGCATTCAGCTTAGCCCCTGCAGCTGCACGGCACTTTTCATGGGCATCCGAAATGGCAGACAGGACTGCCAATAGAAGTAAGCGTTATTGTGCAGGGCTGAGTGATCTCCATACACCACAAAGCAGAGGGAGAGAACATGACTTTGGTAGCAAGCGGCCTGCGGACAATCAACAAAGCGACTGTCTATGACGGAGAACAGAGGCCGCAGGTGCTGCCGGGCACGCTTACAGCAGCCTTTATCCCTTGGATGCCCCCGTTGACACTTCCTGCCAATTTTGACACAGGAAGGCATCCCAGCAACGATAGTTTGTTCTCCAGGCATGAGCAAAGGGCCGCCAACACACCCAGGGCGCATACAAACCCCTTATTAACAGTCTGGGCCTACCGATGTGGTGGAGCCTGGGCCTTTCCTGGGACTGTCTGGGCTGTAGTGCCATGCATTCTGGGGGGTGGCTGGAAATGATTTACTGTGTGACTGCACAGACCTGTGGGCAGTGACAATCTGAAGGAAAAGCCTGAAGCTAATGTCTATAAATCTGACACACTGTCACTGTACCACTCCAACAGTTACATTTATTCATGACAGAAAAATTGCAGCTCATAATAAAGGTGATATTTTTAGATGAAACATGTCACTGTGCAGGCTTACGATTTTATAACTGGAATGAAGCTAATAAATACGTCAAAAGAGCACAGCACAGAAATGCTTTTATTCCATTTTAAAATAAAATTTATGCAGAATGCCCTTCAGAGTTGGTAGCTGTATTTTGAAATGTCAGTGCTGTAGAGAAAATATACTCCATACTATACTAAGGCCATGCCACAATTAGATTTGACTTCTTATGAAAGTTCATTTGGTCATAGTTACTCATTTGAAAAGCAAGAGTTATGTCGATTTAGCCTAATAAACACATTAAATTGCCAGTTTTGAAATGAAAAGTTCTGAATCACTCAAATTGTCTGCAAGATACTGACAGTAAAACTCAATGTTAAATAATTGAAAAAAACCATAAGCAGCAACATTAAATTACACTAAAACATCAATGGCAGGGCAGGCAGGGTAAAACAAAACGAATAAAGAAGAATTGTCAAAATACACAATCTGGATATTGTAAAAGTTAGGAAATTGTTTATTTCAATAAGGGTCCCATATCTGCTTAGCTATCTGAGACAGATTGAAGTCATTCGTTTTAAACCGACTGGATCTGCTTTGTTTTTTCAGATGAGTCCCATTCACAGACTGTGGGGATAGAGGAACATGTCTTCTGTGTTTAGGGCAGGCGCCTGAGTTTCTGCACAGGACACAAAGCAGCTGGGGTCCAAATTTGGCCACTGGGCGCACAGAGGATGTGCGATAAGGAGGCACAGCGTATATTTTTAGTCGTCGCATTCATCCCCCGGCTCGCTGGAAAAGTCTGTCCTCGGCCCTGCCCGGCCCACGCCCCCCTTTCACACACAGCGCCTGTTTTCACAGGGAATCACCTTCCAGTTCGCATGGCATGTGAGAGCAGGCTCCTGTTTTCCCACCGTCAACAGTTCACAGTCCCTGTCTTGAATGGCTTCGGTCGGCTTTCTGAGAACCAGCCCCGCTTGTTTGGGTTGCAGGAAGCAGTCTCGCCAACGGGGCGAGCGACCACCGTGAGGGGTCAACGCAACGGGCCGCCAGATGCCTCTGGTTCAGGAATCATGGACCGTGTCTGAGCCATGGCTTCAACTTCAGTCTGTGATGATATGAAACAGCAAGACAGCAAGAACTGTGGTTGCAAAGTGCAAAGTATGAAGTACATTATTCCCAGATAAATCACAACCTTTTCACAACATATTTAGCTGCATTGTTAGTTTGGAACTTTTAGAAGCATTCATTTAAACGCTCAGGACACTTAAAAAATCAATAATGGTGCTTTTACTTGACGTGTATCATAATGTGAGCTGGATTTTCATTGGTCCTTTAAAGCCACAGCAGTATATCTTGAGTGTGCTTTTGTGTACATCATGGGCCAAAGAGAGAGTATGGGCCAAGTAAATGAGAGAGAGAGAATGAAGAAGGAGGAGAGGGAGAGTGATTTTTACAAATGAATATTATCTATCAATGAATCATAATTCATAAAAATATTGCTGTTTATATTAATTTTGAAATATATTGCGTCTTTAAAGTTCCAGTGCAGCGTTACTAAATTACAATATATATGTATTTTTTCTACTTATTAGACTGAAAAGATAAAAAACCTGCGTTGATGTAAAAACCTGAATTTCTTAAAGGAGTAACATGGTAGTTTTCACACTTTCTCGGTTGTATGTGCTATTTGCACAAGATGCACTGAAGAAACACGATGAGTAAAGTATTAAATATGTCCGTTCTTTATTTTTGGAGAAATATGCATTTTAAATGTATCGTCCTATTTTCAACCGGTTGAGAATGTTATCGACTTGCGTCAAAGTACAGTAACCACTCCCCTTTCCATGCCCCGTAAAGAAATCTAACTTATATACTATGCATACAAGTGTGCTGTGACGTTTAGGTAGCAAACAACAAGGCTGAATCCTTCTGACATAATTTACATCGAAACTATACGCTCAGATCGCCTAGTTTCACTCACTGTGGCCAAGCGGAATCGATAACGTTTCAAAAAATATATAACAATAAAAGGTTTAATTCAATCTTCTACTGGGACTTTTGCCGTTTATTGAGGGTGTGAAAGAAAATTTTGGTTCCGCTGACTATAATCGATTGTTTTTCAGATTTAACCTTTCGACTGAGCAAGTATCATTCACAGTACATTTTTATGGGTTAGTGCTGTCCGATTGTGCTAGCTACTTCACATTAACCTTGCACGGTGATCAGTAAAGGCTAACAGCACAGCACCGCTTAATTATTGTCACTTTTATCACCACTGTAATGAACTAAAAAAAGGCGACAAACTACCTTTTCTGTGAGACATGTATTGTCAAGCTCACGCGCATACACTGCTGGCGACATTCTAAAGCTCCGTTTTGCCCTCCCTACTGTCAGTCAGATTGCTGTGATAGCTCATTCTAAATCATATTTGGGGACCCATGGATAACTCGTGACCCATAGTTTGTGCCGCTGGCTTACAGGCAAGAGAATGCAAATATTTGACTAACGTTAGGTTCACTTATTAGAGTGCCTTTTAAGGACTATTGGACTATCTCTGGTTGGTTATATTCATTTATAGCTAGCTAGCTAACGTTAGTGTGGGCAGGAAAAACGGGCCCCGGCCTGGGCCAGGAATGCCGAGGTCGCTCTCCTCCACACTGTTGAATGCTTCTTCAAAAGATGCACACTTCTCAGAGTCTGATGCAACTGGGTTTATTGTAAGTGAATCAAAGATTACATACAAGAACCCGGGCTGATCTGCGCAGTTCAGTACAATTAACAGTCACTCATAAGTAAAATACATCCGATCACTCTCCAAGCATTCCTAAAACACACTCTCCCCTCCCCTGGGGCCAACTGCTTCTTTTATCCATTTTTCTAACTCCTCCTGTTGTGTAGCTTAAATTTAGTACTTCCTGCTTAAGTTTTGTTAATTACGTCCTGTTTTTGACACCATTATTATTATTTGACACCAAATTTTCGGACACCATTATTTATCAGCCCCTCCCTTCCTTATTTTTTTTTAAATGATAGTGCTCGTCTCCCATTTGAATCCCCCCCCATCATAAATCACATATTCTGACAACACATTTTCCGGAAAAGGCAAAAGCTTCCGTTAGTTCCACAGATGTGCTTGTATACAGCTTAATTAGCAGGGCAGAAATTATGTGTGTATGACGTGTTTGTTCTAATCGCACCTATTTTAGTATGAAGCGCTTCCCTGCTGCCGGTTGTTAATCTTATGGCTAAGGTCGACCTTGGTCCACCTGTATCCTTCCTCCTTTGCTAGCCGGATGATACGTCAGGGAGGAGACAGCTGGTGCTCATTAATACATTCCTTTCCCATATACACTGGGCCTGTGCTCTCTAACTACATATCTTTCCCAATACAATGGGCTTGTGTTTTTTGAGTACATCTATATTTATTTCCCACATTAGCTAGCTATGTAGTTTGCTTTCATAATGTAATGTTATTGATAACATTAGCTAGTTTGCTTTCATAAGGACATTATAGTTGTGGTTTTATCTTAACTTGGCTAGCTAGCTCACAAATATTATTGGATATAAGTCAACGTCCTTAGCTATCGATACTTGATATACTAAGTTAGCTAGCTTGTGAAAATTCAGTCTCCCAAGATGAGCGCGTATCATGGAGGTAGCTATGGTAACGGGGCACGGTCTGTCAATCATAGCTAACTGACAGTTCTCATTACCACGCCCAGACAGTTCGGGTGAACTTTTATAGTCGGAAATTTAGGCTTAAAAAAATACGTTTTAAAATACATTCAAATGACTGAATAATAAAAAAAAAATATGCACATTTGTTTTGTTTTTGCCTAAAGACAACTGGCAAGTGTTACATTCAACCGCCATGGTACTCCTTAAATATAGCAGACCCAAGGCTGGCTGGGCGTGTCAGTTCTGTCCTAATTATTTATGCATTCACTTTTGATTGACAGCCCAGGCCGCTCACGCCCTCTGACCTGGATCAGCGCTCACTCCACGTAACATCATTGTAGCTACTTAGCAGTATCATCGACCGTAATAATGGATAACAAGTACAGTAATAACAGCATTAGAAATATTGAGCCGTATATGTATGAGCCCATCGCTTACAGCCTACAATATAGGACCCTAACGTTATAGGATAACCTATGTTAGCACATAACATTATCCATTGTTTTTTTGTGGCAGTAACGTTATAACAGTCTGGAGAATAAAGTAACGTTACACTCGCCAGCTAACATTAGCTATATTTACACAAGATAAGTACAGTTCATTGCTACATTAGCAAATTTATCGATAGTAGACAGCAACTGAATTGGGGAGATGAGGTTAACGGTAACGTTATAGTTTGTAGGCTTGATTCGATTAATAGCAGAACGTCATCTAGCCCAAACGGATGCTTACCGGAACCAATCCGTTCAACCGGCTTTGAACTTGGGAGCGCACACTACATAAACATTCATACTGGGTGAGTGTTTTGGCCACCGCACATTGGTCAATGCAAATTAGAAACATTCGCGATTTCACGAATTTGGTCTCAAAACCACCAATACCAAATACTCCGCCAGGCGGCAATGTCAAGCATTGTATAGTTTTTAGGGGAAAAAATCTAATTCATTACATACATGTATGAAATACTTTTAAAATCAATGTGTAAGTAACCTTATAGCCTTTGGTCATAATATAAGCATTTTTAAATCTTGATTTTGACTGCACAGGGTCTTTAATAATATTGTATTTTTATTGCTGTGCCAATATAGGACATTTAGATTTCAGCTGAGAGAGAGGAAGAGCATTTAGCTCCAGTACAGCCTCTGCTGAGGCTAACATAGCAGACTCCCTAGAATGGGAGTTAATTAAAGTACCAGTGGGAGGTGGGGGCAGTGGGATGTCCTGCACAGCCAGACCCTATTAGCCACACCACAGAACCACAGAGTCCACCCAGCACAAGCTGTCCACCCAGGTCTATGGCAAAGCAACAAAAATAATATGAACTGCAAGGCATGGTTGCACATCAAATAAAATTACCGTTGATTAAGAAAGCTCGACACTGCGCCAGTTTTTCATGTGGAAAGACTGAATGCCCACACACTACATAGCTCTTCTCTGAGCTTGTGTATTAGTGCTGTCCTGAAGAAACAATACAGAATATCATTAGTATAACTTTATCATTAGTGAAGGCAGCAGTGTGGCATAAAAATTCCAGGGATATAAATGATAAAAATGAGTAATTTAGGCTCTGTACATGTATACAATATGTTGTGAATACAAACAGAGAATGAGCTACTTTTGGTGCACATCTGGTGAAATGATTTGAAAAAATATAGTAAGATCTCAGGACCAACTGTGTCAAATATTGTATTATTTTTCAGAAATCAGTCATTATGACTGAGTTTTCAGATGCAAACAGTCACTTTTACAGTAACCTCTGATGTCCTTGGTTTTTTAAAAAATCTGCTTCCATTCTTTATCAGTTACCAACAGCCTTATCAGAGTGAGAGTAAAGGGGAAGGGCCTGATCCATTATTCAGCCGAGAGAGGAAGAGAGATGATGGTGGAGAGGAGGTGTTGGAGGGGTCGGAAAAGGGAGGGTGGTCATAAATGATTGCTATCGCGGCGAAATCAAGAGTAAGAGCTGTGATCACTCGTACCCTCATTCCCCTCCAGAGTGTGACAGCGGAGGCACTGGTAACAGGAAAAAGCCATTTGGCCCAACAAGTTCGACCCTCTTTGATCAAATGGCCCCTCGCAAGTGTGTGGCTTGCTTTCCGGAGCCTTTCTTAGAATCCCATGTCCATGTCCTCTGCGGAGCTCCCTGCTCTCCATGTATTGATTGTTGCTTTTCACTTGGCACCACCTCTGCCCGTCCCATCATTTAATTTAGCAAGGGACAAAGCAAATATTTTTACTTCCATCCAACTGTCCAACTGTATTCCACTGAAGTCAATGGAGTCTTCAACACAACCCATGCTATTGGCAGCTTTCTGTACTACCCAAGTTATTGCCTAGAGATCTTCTGTGTGATCTTGCAGTTTTAGGGATTAGCCTTGAGGTTTCACCTACCCACATAGGAATCCATCCAGTGGCATTGCAGTACAACCTCATAGACCATCAGTCCTCCCCTGCAAAGTTGGATAATCTGTGGGATTCTGTTGTGAATGTACAGAACACAAATGCAAAGGTTTGGGAGACTAGCGTACATGCTACATATTGTTAATATAGTGCATAGTTTTCATGCCCATTGATTCTTTATCAATTTGCTGTGTTTCAAATTCACATTAAAATATATTTAAAGGTTTTTTTTTTCCTCTGTCAGTAGCTCTAGTATCAAAATGAAATCAAGTATTTAGATGGCTTTAGAATTATATAAAAAAATGATTAATAATTAACATTTTTTAAGTGTGAATACAACATAAATTTGACCAGGTTTATTTCATTTTCTTGAGAGATGACATTTAAGATGTTATCTAGGTCCTGGTCCACCTGTGTTGATTTTGAATCCATCTGTGTTCAACTGCATGATTGCTGCAAAAATAGTACAGACTTTGTGAGGGCTCTCAGCTAAAACAGTAGAATAGCCTCAGCGTCATGTAAACCAAGCGACTGCTTATCGAACTTGAGATGAAGTTGTTAGGAGGCAAAAAGCTGGAGAAGGTTATAAACAAAAATGACAAAGCTTCGACCTTCCTAGGAACACTATTAAGTCGATTATAACAAACTGATGAGGGGACAAGATGCCCCGCCCTGCAACTGACATTGCCTGCCCACCATCTCGCCACCTCTTCCGGGTCCACTTTCACAGCTGTCATTACTCCAATCAGCTTCACTGGGACCATAATTCAATAATCAGTGACCAGCTGTACCCACTTTACGTGCCCAGCTGTCAGGAATCAGGAGCTCCCCAGAATTATGATAAAAAGGGAAAAGCCCAGATAAAGGGGAGCTTGCTGATAGCCGCTCCCTCTATCACGGTTGCTTCTCTTTTTCTAACAGACACCGAGCCAGATCAGCTGCACTTAAATCCATGGTGGTATGAGTTTCCCCCAATGTACTGCCTGGCAGCTATCTGGCCTCATTTGCTAATTCCCCGAGCTAGATGATGACAACTGAGTGTTGTCTTGCACGATGTCGTAAATAAACACGCCTTGGGCTTCACTGAAATGCCAACTTTTTCCGTGACTGCTCTGCACCTCTGTTGTTTTGCATAGACAGCATTGCAGGTCCAATAAGACTGATGCAATTGAAACGCAGCCTATCACCCAGGCAATATCTTCCCTAACGTCACGCTTTGTGGTTGCAGAGTCATGCTATGGGGTTGCTCTTCAGCAGGAGGGAGTGAGAAGCTCCTAGCCATCGAGGGAAAGATGGTTGGAGTCAAATACACACAAATCCCTTTGAAGGACTTGTTACAGTCCTCAAGGGATCTGCATTTGCGGCCAAAATTAATGATCCAAAAGAACAATGACCCAAAGCACACAGAGAAAACTACAAAGGACTAGCTTAAAAACAAAAAGATCAGTATTTTGGAATGGCCACTGATGAACTTGGCAGAGTTTAATCAAATTTACATGGCGTAATGGCCAGAAATACACAAATCTAATTGTGAAAAGCTAATACAGACATATCCAAGAAGACTCTCAGTGCATTTACATGCACAGTTGAAATCGATCTATATTAATAGCTCGATTTGGACAAAAATGAGATTTAATTGGATTATTGTCATTGTCCCAATATACATGACTCGGAAAGAATCGATTTCTTGACCGAGGTGTGTCTGACAAAGGCTTCTTATAAATCCTGCCTCCTCCAATTTTGTCACAACTTTTTTGAATAGTTCGCCATTCTGCGTTTTTCTTCAATCCATGTATCTTAGGATATTTAGCTCCTTTAGCTGCGATAGCATGAAGTTGGTCTCCTCGTCCGTCCAGAAATGTGTTCTTTTCACCATGATACTAGGGAGGGCAAAACGGAGCTTTAGAATGTCGCCAGCAGTGTATGCGCGTGAGCTCGACAATGCATTTCTCACAGAAAAGGTCATTTGTCGCCTTTTTTTAGTTCATTACAGTGGTGATAGAAGTGACAATAATTAAGTGGTACTGTGCTGTTAGCCTTTATTGATCACCGTACAAGGTTAATGTGAAGTAGCTAGCACAATCGGACAGCACTAACCCATAAAAATGTATTTGTTCAATCGAACGGTAAATGTGAAAAATATTCGATTATAGTCAGCGGCACTGAAATTTTCTGTCACACCCTCAATAAATGGCAAAAGTCCCAGTAGAAGATTGAATTAAATCTTTTAAAGTTATATATTTTCTGAAACGTTATCGATTCCGCTTGGCCACCGTGAGCGTATAGTTGCTATGCAAATTACGGAACATGCGCAGAACACCTAGGCCAATTTTTGGTCTATTGAAGCATATGCCGTAGTAAAAAAAGACCCCCAACCGCATTATCTAGGTATGTTAGTCCGACTCTGAAAAAATAGATTTTGTACGATTTCAGTCGGACCACAATGTTTACATGATTTTTAAAAGTCCAGTTTTAGCTGGACTAAAACAATAAATCGACTTTTTCAAACATTATGTAAACCCAGTGTCAGTAATGGTGTAAAAGGATTACCTACAAAAATTGTAGGGAGGCCAACAATACACTGTAAAGTACTTTAAGAGACTACCTTTGTAAGAGAGAATTTTTGTAAAATGAGAAATTAAGAAAGCCTTTTGTATTTGTTTATGTGTTTGTTGAATATTTTTTACTTTTTTGCATCATACATGTGTTGCATTTATTGTGCTGGTGTAGGTGAAAAAATAGTTTATGCATTATCCTTTTAATGTGTAATAGGACAAAATGAGAGTTTTCTGAAGGCAATGTATGTGGCAATGCAGCCTGATAACCTGTTTGCTATGAAGACTGAAATTCCACCAGCTTTGCATTACTTCTGGAGTATTATGAAGATAGCTAGCTGATTTCTCATGCCATTAATAAAGTTGGCCTATACTTTTAGCTAGGTAGGCTACTTAATGTTGTCTAAAAAGTAGTAGTTTACTTTAGCAGACAAGCTGAGTACAGTTTTATTTTGAAAAGTCAACTAGGTAATGACATTATCAAAATGAGTCTTGCCTACTGGTACACTAATGCTTTTTTGAGGATAACAGATGGCTGTGCTGCGTCTGCACTACTAGTTTTTCCAATTGCCTATCAATGCAATACAAAACATACATCAAAGCAAACATGTAAATCACTCTTTGGGAAACTGATATTTATGCAATCAGATTAGAGATTACTCAATGAAGACCAATGAAATATTTTACTCGCCCCGTTAGATGTTCAGCTGTCCTTAGAGCTTTATTCTTTGATACTTTTTTTTTTTTTGAGATCAATTGTCATTTGGAGAGAGCAACATTCATAAATCATTTAAATCTTTGTTCTAAAGTTTCATTAGATTCTTTCCAAAACTTGTACAGCGCCCCACAAAAACCTAAATGAAAAGTTGTATTTTTAAGTCATTTTAGTCTCTTGGACATATTTAAGTAAAATATGTTAATTATGTCTTTTGTTATTTGTTTAAAAAGAAGGCTATATGTTTAAATTGCATCACTGCCATTTACAATTGGATCAGGAGCAGGTTGCATTGTGTCTGTTGAAATAAACCAGAAGTGATTTTTTCTCTATTTTGTCTCAACAGTATTGTGTGGGGTCCAATAATCTGAAGTTGCACATTTTTATAGCAGAGACAGTTTGTTTGTTTGTTTGTTTGCAAGCTGCCTGGCCCTTGTTACTTTTTAAAATATAGTTTTCCTCCTACCTTGCTGAACCTTTCCATTTTGGCAAGTGCAGACATTCATGAACATTTATTAGCAATCAAACTGTTGCATGGGTGGGTCTGGTTCTAACTGAAATTGGTACATGTTGAATTGTAGCCAGTCATTCTGAACTAAAATACGTTCCAAGCGAGCCTCTTAATTAATATTCATGATTATTGAGAGTGGTATTAGTTTCCTAAAGCTAGACGGTATAGGAAAAATGGGGGCAGGGCATGGTGTTTATTTATTGTTTGTTTGACACACTAACGGTAACAGATACATTTATATTAAACCCAGAATTAAGCCAAAACCTACTGTTTCATCATATCTATTGACATGCCGGAACCCTTAGAACAACAGATGTGCTACCATGACTATCACTTATGCCTCCCATGATGAAGCTGCATGAGTCAGAGTATTTTATTTATTTATTTATTTAACCTTTATTTAACCAGGTTAGTCTCTTTAGATTCTGAAATTATTTTGCAAGTGAGACCTGGCCAAGAAGGCAGCTGATCGTGAATATTATGAGTTTACTTTTTTCTGCATTCAGTACAAGCCTTGGGAAATTTGGACGATGTTATAAGCAAACTCCAGACTCTGAAAAGCCTCAGTGAAGTTATGAGCACAATAATAAAGAACTGTATCATCTGCAGAAAAATGAAAGCTAGCATTTGATACATTATGTAGTTAGGTCCAGGCGAACACATAACATGCTAATTTTCTTACAGTGATGGGTACAAAATTGTTCATTCTAATAAATCTTGCATTAAATATGCTGAAAGCCAATGAAATAAAATTACTTAAATTTGTGAAACTCAATACATTAAAGGGTGCTAAATATACATTTCAGTCACCTGTACAGTGATGTAACTGACCAAGGGGACAAGATGATATGTAGATGAACTGGGAAGAACCTGAATGGTTTCGGGTGAGGAGTGGGAACTACAAAGCATTACCCAGTGCCAAATAAAAATTAACTGCAAGTGAACCGAGTAGCATGGGGAAAAATGATACCAAACCAAAAGTTTCACTGGGTTCGATGCTTTAAAGGCCGTCTCTCCACTTTGCTCTCGGTGACTGCCATTAATCCCGCATGGTTGGCCACGCCCCTTTGGGTGCTCGGGGCTGTTGAGCGCTCTCGATGAAAGAATGATGGATGACAGGGCAGGGCCCTTCGACAGGCGTGTACACCCTGTCCTGACCGCGTTATCTCGCGCTCCTCTTAGTGGAATCTCTCCCTTCCCCCCTTCCTCCTGTGCCTCTCTATCAGTCGGCATTGATTTCCTCTAATGTAGATTGTGCATTGGGCGACTAAGTATTATAAAAGCTAATTAGTTGCTTCCCAGGCTGGGGCTCTTTGGAGACAACTCACCACTAGGACAAATTTGACAAGAGATGAGGGGAGGCCTTCTCTCTGCTACTGCCACAGATGCAGGCTTTCATTGATTTGTCATTGATGTGATACATGTGGCTTGATCAAATAACCCCAGTTTTAGTCTCCTTACTCACCACATTCTGGTGTAGCAAGGTGTGATATTAGCTAGGGCACTTGACGTTAGCTCAGTGGATTCTAATCTTATTCCATAATAGCCGGTGTTGATGCCTTGAGCATTGTCTGAAACAAGGCCTTGTCTGAAACTCTAAAGGATTCACAAATGTCAGTAGTACACAAAAATGATTTCATTCGTTCATGCTTCTTTGTCTGATTTTTCTTTGTTTCCTCCTCCTCCATCCCCTTCTTGTTGTTGGTGTTGTTGCAGTGTAATAATAATAATAATTTATTATTATTATTATTATTATTATTATATTTGAACATGATTCATGCAATATATTGTTGTCTCTGCTTTCACTGTGGCCATGTTGAAAATGTACCTACAACATAACACTTAACAATGGATGCTCTGGGTCGAACATTATAAATACAGAATAGATTTCATAGATAAGTAGCTCATTGAGCCCCTCCCCCTCTCAGAGGGCAAGCAATCCATCAACAGGAAATACTTATAAATCCCATGATACCATATCCTCGCTTCCACGGTCTTGTTTTCCTCTTTCACAACTTTCACAACCATGCACTGTAAAGCGTTTGTGGTGTGTATGTGTACGTGTGTGTGCACGCGTGTGTTTGTATGTGCAGGTGTGTATGTCAGTGTGTGTATATGTTTGTCTTCCACACTCTGCTAAGGAACAGTACAGAGCAGCCACAGCATAATAAGCTGTTTTGTTTCACTGCCGTTCCCAGCACTTCCTCCCCATGGGCATTTTCAGACATGTAGACAGCTTCAGTCAAAACAAAAGATAAATAACACACTGGCCTTTGTGTAGACTGCATACTCATTTTAATCATGACCATGATTATAATTCATTGAATGCCTTTTAAATAATAACAATAATGCAGTATGCAGGAATGTGGCAGAGGACATAGTTAATGTGTAATTTAAGATAATAATTCCCAGTAGTTACATTTTTGTCTCTTACTCTCTCAAAATTATTAAACAAAGAAAGGTTGCAAGGCAAAGTGAAAAAAATATTTCCCTGGAAATTTAGGCTGGAGCATAGGTTTACAGAGGTCATGCGGCATCACTGTCACAAGCAGCAAGGCACACAGCCCATCTGATTTAGTAAGGGCTTGCCAAAGTGAAATGTATGCAAAGGCTTTTAGATTTCAGTGCCCCAGAGGGAACGCCTTCTTTACACTTGACTTTCTTAAGTGCTGAAAATGGGCATTGCAATCAGGCTGTAATTCTTAATGGTGAGACATTTTATTGTGACTATCTCTAGCCGCGTTTTCACCAAAATTACCCGGAACTTTCAGTCCCAGGAACTACTTTACCAGGAACTAAAAGGTTCCTTCAGCCAATGGTTGTCTGCGTTTCCACCGGTGTCTAAAGTACCGCGAAGATTAGGCAAATTAGCCCACTGACGTTATCGTCGGTCCATCTGTCATATGATTTCTTTCGTAACCCCATACTACCACCGAAGTAGCCTACATTATTTTCTAATAACCGGGACAGCCCGGAGGGGTTTATTCCACTTATACAACGGGTTACCAACAATGACTATATGGTTACTTTTGTATTTATTGATTTTCATATATCCTCTCAAACACATTCATTATGTTTTTATGCGAACATTCGCTTTCATGTCTTGACATCCGAAGCGACAGAATGCATTCACATTTAACCGGCAACAACAGCAGAAAACATGCACACGTTGTAAACAATTTGCTGTTTGATTACTTCCTCGTCGTAAATTCCATATAGGCTAATGGCAAAATGACAAGAATAGAACGAAAACTCGGACTTGCGTGAAAATGTAAATTAGCAGTGGTACAGCCACCGTTTGCTTTCCTTCGAAGTTACTGCTAGCCGAGCAGCGAAGTGTGCCCTCCAGATGCGAAACATGCACCATAAATTAGTCCATAGTCTTCCTGGTCTTTTCGTGGAATTGAAAAATGGCAGTAAAATTGAGTAAAATTACGGCAGTCTGAAAAAGCTAAAGGGAAGATTACTAGAATGAACCTGTTATTTTACCGGATAAAAAGTGCGGATGGTGATTTCCAGTTTGCTTGTACTGTATCACCAATGTTAATTATGCAGAACTACCGCATAAGACACATAACTGTATCAAACTTTTTGAGTCAATTACAACGGGCTAACAAAGAAAATCCGGAAGAAAATATTCAGCAACCGAATTAATCCGTTTGAATGTTTTGGTAGCCTACGTAATATGCTGTCCCAGCACGAATGCTTAGCATTTTATAAAACGAATACTAAAGCAAGAAAAGAACAGAAGAGCACACGTTATAATTCCAAGACGTTGACAGGCTATAACCAAAACTAGGCTACTGCGCCGCATAACATACAAGTCTGATTTGAAGTTATTATGAAAATAAATTGGTTTACCGCTGCATATTTTCAAACATGGCGGGTAATGGAGGAAAATAAATACAACACAAATGCTGCGAGTACTCGACCAATCAGAAATGTTCAGCGCTGCAAGCTCCACCCAAAAGGTTCCTGTACTTTCGGAAAGTACTACCCCCCGAGCAGGAACGTTTTGGGGGGTAAAACAAAGCCCCCAGAACTAAATTTAGACCCTAGTTCCTGCGGTGGAAACGCACTGAGTTCCTCAAAAGGTTCCTAGTTCCGGGGTATAGTTCCTGCGGTGGAAACGCGGCTTCTGTCTTGTAACATTTGATGAGTCTTAATGTATATGCCCATCATAGATTACAAAAGGAAAAACAAAGTAACCTGCATGTAGCCAGAGCTTCATTTTATAATGAAATTGATTTTTTTATTACAATAACATGACAAACAATCACTATTCATCTGACTATTTCTTCAACTTTAGCTGTAGGCTATGCTTCTTCAGACGACATGTAAACGATTCATTCACAATAACAAAAGTACCCTTAAAATGTACTACTACAGCTATCACACATGCAAAAGTTAAATTACAACATTACGTAATTATTCAATAAATTGTTTGCAATTTTTAAAGGCCCTGTTGGAAGAGGTTGTAATATTTTCGACAGATGTTATTATTGTTGGGCAAATACTCTGCCTTGTGCAACTAAAACATGTGGTAGGGTATAGCCACGATGTCAAAAATAAATGAAACCTGATGGGGATGTATGTTTACAAGCAACAGTTGCGCAACTGATAGCGACCTGGGTGAGGGGTAATTCTTCATTCAAAAAGTATTTTTTGTCGTTGGTACCAGATGGATATGGTTGTAAAATTTCTCAGAACTGATGATTTAACGACGAGGCTGGAAGTAGTGCTAAGAAAACGCCTGACCCCAATTAAGTCCATCCATCGAGTTATTTGGGGAGCAATTAAAAGTCAGATCCGAACACTCATTGCAAAGCACAAACGCTTGAAATTTTAAAGACGAACAGAAAAAATATATTTTTAAAATACCATATACAAAAGGCAGTCCCACAAATGATTTCGATTTCATTTTATTTCTGAACATTTCCACGTAATGCAGCCATTTAATGCTATCATATGGTGTTCGTTTCAACAAGGCCACGAAGACCTTCGTGTCGGTAAGGTAGGTTACGTTAATAAATAAAAAGATACTTTGTATAAATAGACGACATAGCCTACTCCACAAACCTGCATTGGACGTTGGACGGAAACTATGAATGTGCATGATATTTCCCCAGGAAAAAAAATTAATGCGCTTAATTCTTAAATACGTTTGTTCAAACTTAATTTAAATCAATAAACAGCTGGGGTCTCGTTCGTTCGGTGCAAGTTTTTTTTTTTTTTTTATGAATGGAAGAGTCCCTCTTTTTGTGAATGAAAAACAACTGGAAAACCTTGGATAAAGGTTCTGGGGTCCGAAGCTATGATTGGTTTCTGGCATTGCAGCTCCACCCACGGTTGCTATGCCCCCCGAACATCTCGCAAATGATTGGTTTGTACTGGGAACCGAGATTTCATTCACAAAGTCGGGTCATTCATTACGACAAAAGCAGAATTCTTAGCCATTCAAAGAAGAAATCCACCAATCAGCAGCTCCCCAGGGCAAACAACTGTCTGAAAGCAAGAAAAACAGGTCCTTTCCAAATCAACACTCAAGTCTGGAAAGAATTTTCATCAACGCTATCAGGGTATATGTGTATTTTTAGATACGATGATACTTTGAACTGCTTATGCTAAAGAACAGTGCAAAATGCAAAATTAAGAAAACAAGGTGAGATTCAACATCTGGACAAAACCACAACTCTTAACAGCGGAATTGTAGACACGCAACATATGTTGTTTACACTCTGTTCCACTATAGGAAACAACCTTGATTTTAAGTGTTTTAACCTTTTTCCATTGAGTAAAGTGGTTCAAATGTGGGTGAAGTTCAGCTACATTTGAATGGTTTCGGTTTGAATATAATCGACTTAATACCAATAGCCCACATGCTTCACGAGTTAAAATATATTTTGCTGTTTTAGAAGCGTAATGTATGGACTATTTTCGGCGAAATTGCCAGATAAAATATAGCCAAAAACGGCACGAAAAGTTAAAAGATACTATCAAGTGACATTTCTTTCCGTATGATAAAAGGATGCAAAAAAATACAAGCAAACAAAAAGTTTATAGGCTAGTTGAGCAGTAAAGGGGGTAGGCTAATCTTTTCGCATTTTTTGTGAATGGAGCTCATTACGTATGCAGCTTTCTAGCTTTCCCATTCACGACTGCTGCTGTCTGTGTCGCTCTGCTCTCTGCAACAAGGTGCATGGATTTCAGCCTAAATGACCACAAACGGTTAACGGATGGATTATAATATGGACGGATATTTGGACCAGCAAGTGCCTTACACTTTATCCAGCGTAAGTGTGCATAAATCTGTCTTCTAATACTTTCATCTATGTTCTGTCTTTGTTGTCTTGCTTTTCTGTGCGATAGGCTTTGTACGGGATTGATTCAAAACCATGAAACTATTTTCGATTTTGTTTTCGGTAACCGAACGATCTTAGCGGCTACTGTTTCAGTTTAAACATAGTTTTGTTAAAACAAATTTAACTCAACAGTATAGGCGATCTCTATTAATTGTGTGCAAACAATTCTAAATAAGAATGGTATTACGGTGTAAACGGCAAACTTCAGGTATTACTTGAATGTAAATATCTTTAAATGAAAGCGCAAGCAATGCATGTATCCAGTGGTTTCCATAATTATTGCTTCAAATATAATCTGAATGAAAGCAAACTGCTGAGGGTCTAATGCATTGCTATTTCAACACGCATTTCAAAATCATTCACATTGTTTAAATGCCATTAACTGCATGTATAACTAATTGTAAAATATGGCGCAAATATCAATAAGACGAGAAATAGCAATAAAACGAAAACAATTAAACTTTGTTTTGATGATTATTAAAAATGGCGTAGCTTAATTTCCTATTATGATGCAATTGGCTATTTCAACAGTGATAATTATTCAATGTAGGGGATGTTTGCCATTTACTCACTGTTACACTTTTCTTTGCAGAAGTCGCAAGGAAATGGGCCCTTAAATAGGCTATTGATGTCGACAAAAAGGAAATACATGGATACGGAATTACCACCTCAGGAATCTGAAGGTAAAAGTCAAGAATATTATTTGACAAGGGATAAAGGTGTTTGAGCTCCCTTGATATTCTGCTCTGTTATTGCAATCATTTTCTGTTCAAAGCTGCTGCTCAGAGGAAGGCCATTGATAACAAAATCTGCTAGTCTTACAAATTGAGCTGTACTGTAATATTCGTCGGCGTCAATCCTGGGTGCCAAAGAGCGCGTCAAGAGCATTTTTACTGTTCGGCCTATATCTAAACGCTGTGGTTGAGAATGCGTTCATGGCCCAGTCGTATTCATTTTGTTCTTTCTTTCCCTTAGATCTTTTTCAGGATTTAAGCCAACTTCAGGAGACGTGGCTCACCGAAGGTGAGGCATCAAAACTTTGTGTTTTCTTGCTCTTCCAAGTTTCCTTATTCAGATAACCGAATGATTGTAATCGAAAAGAATGGAATGTAAAATGAAACTACAGAACTTAAAAATAATAATAATAATAATAATATAACACATCGTTTAGACTGTGTCTTTCAAAATAAATATTTGCAAGTAACAGTCTCGGCATTATCACAAGACAGATGTCCATGACTATTCCTTTCATCTCTTTGGAAACAAAAGTATCTTTAATGGGCAGGTACTCAGTGGGTCTTCTGCTTTTGGAATGATGAGATAACGTACAGTGAAATAGCAGGCATGTCTGTGGAAGGAATGACAGTGTGTCTAATGTGCCATATCGGGGAGGTGTCCATCTGCACTGTTGTGCTGAATTGACACATTGTGTGAATCAGAAAGCTGGAACTGAACAGGCCATTTTGGATTCTGCTTTTACGGCCCAGGCAGTAGTATGTCTGACTGCCTCTCTCCATTGGAACTGCCAGGCGATGATGTTTTTCCTTGTAAACAAATATAATTCAGTTTTGGATAATATCTTGAGCGTAAAGCAACATTAGGAAAACGGATTCATTTTTAGTACTTTTCTCTGAGTTGTCCAGAATGTCTTTAATTTTCTTGTGTTGGAGTTACAGTGGGTGGAATGGTGAGCCTGAAATATAATTTGGTTTCAGTACAGATGGAAAGAGAGGGGCCTAGCGTGCATCACTCTGATGTAATAAATGTGGAAGTTGCCGGAGGGGTGTAGCGGAAAAGGAAAACATTTTCAATGCAGAAACTGGATTACAAACAATAAAAGCGGAATTTAAATTTTTTTTAGCAGTACCGGAATGAACTCCTGGAGTCGATAAGCTGAGCTTCCTGCTTTCTTTCCATTATTTCTGCATTTTCCTCCTAGATTTCATTTCAGCATTTTACCATGTTTTCCAGACCCGCTCATGTCAACCTCTATGTAGTTCATTGGAGTAAAAAGTGATTAGCCTGTCATTTTAGGCTGTCATTCAGTATGTAACATTTCTTAAGTTTAAACACCAATTGACCACTTTTGTGGATGTTGTGTTCCTGGAGTGTGTGTAAATCATTTTAGTAGCATAGAAATATCTCCAGCAACACATGTTCGACACAGAGAGCTTAAAACAGATAGTTGTTAAGAAACCTTAATTCTAGATCAATGTTTCATTACAAAAATTCAATATTCAGGATAGTTGCCAGCACATACGAGTGTGCCGAGGACAAAGACAGTGAAACAGCGGACTTGAGGCAACTGCAAAGAACAGACCTTTTCTGTCCTTGTATGAGGTCTTGTACGAGTTTAGTTAATTAATTAAACTGCATCATTTTTGGCTTACCCTTGTAATTTATTGGATATAAATACATTTCACAAGCAAAAGTCTTGAAAAATGTTTCTTTCCGAATGTGAAAGAGTAACATTATGTGACTTTTAATGGGGCAGTTACCGTTCAGACTCACTGTCGTTTCCTTATAGTTTAAGAATAGAGTTGAGGGGGGTAGTTGGAGGGCTGGAGTGGGAAAGAATAAATGGTAGTGTAAATTGGAATTTACCCTCTGGTAATGTAATGATGATGATGAATCATTACCAGGCCTTATCTTAATAATACTCTACAGGGATACATATGACTGCAAAGCTTTGAGGCACTCCCTCAGTTTATTATTTGATTATGTTAAATATGTATTAACAGAGCCAGTATCATCACATGATTTGTTTGTTACTGACTCACTAATAATTTTGTTTCCACTTCATGCACACACAGTTTAAAGTTCTGCTTCTTCCTCATATCTTGAGTGCCATTCCACAGTAAACCCTGCTGATGAAGTGTAGCACAGTAATGGTGAGCACATGAATTCTGTTGTTTCGCCAGTAGGTTTTTGCTGCAGCTTTAGTAGAGTTGCAGTGAGGAGCCACACTGGTGCCACACACTGAGTATATCTGGCTGTTCAGGAACTTAAGACAAGTCCAGTCCTAGCACTGTCTTTCGATTTTAGCATTGTCATTATATATTGAATTCAATTCCCCATTGCAGCAAACACAAAATTACTACATTAGTACTCCTGTGTGTGTGTGTGTGTTTGAGTGTTAGAGAGAGAGAAAGAATAGAAGACATAGAGATCTATTGAAGATTACTTAAAAAAGAGAAAAATAAACACCATTTTAGAAATAGCCGTGATAATAGACTAACCACCAGGACCAATCTGGTGCAATTTTTAAATGAACAATATTTGGGGGTGCTGAAGCAGAGTCATTGAAGGGGAGGTACTTTTATGGAAAGACTTGTTTATCATGCTGTGGAAACAATCAGTGCAGTGTATACAGTTGCCCATTCAGCCTTCAACTGTGTGATCATCTCCAGGGGAGTAAAAAAAAGTCATGAAATGGTAATAGTGACATGAGCCTCCATGCGTTTGGATGAATTTCTAACAGTAACACGATCAGGGCTACCCTTACATTGACAGAGTTATTGGAGTCCTGGAGATTCTAGATGTTCACTGTGACAATTTACACTAGCTGAGTTGATTTAACTTAGAACATGCGTTTGGTGGGATTACATAACATCATCTGTAGACAGTACTAATTGACGAAGGTCTACCATTGCTGTGTTTGGAGCATTCAAAGTGCCTGCAAACCATCTGAACCCACAACCAAAAGAATGCATGATTTTATGTGGCCCACCTCCACGCAATTGTTGCGCGCAGTAGTGCAGTGAAATAAAAGTAATGCTGCATATGTGTTTAGATATGTGTAGTGTAGAGTTTGTTTTGTCTTCTGACCCACCTCAACCCCTCTCAGGCCCTGTCACTGGGTCCATCCTACTGTTCAACTGTTTGGGAACCACAGACTCCATGTGTAATCACCCTTATCCTATGTAGGAAAAGAGGAGCTGGTAAATTGAGTGAGGTAGTTATCTTCTTGATCAATCTGGTACTTGTTTCCTGTTGGTTAAATTAAAGGTCTTTCTACTGCACAGTTGTGGTTATGGGTGATTCAGCAGCAGTGTAAACACAACTGTGTTGTAGGGCTGCTACAAATGAGTAGCGTAATACCAGGGTTTGTGAAAAGATTTTTTTTTTTCTTGAGAGAGTGAATCCACAGGAAAGGTCTCAATTGAGATCAGGAGCCTGCCTTGGCTTGTCATTCGACTTCAGTCTTACGACTGAGTCTTTCATGCTCCTCCCAGGTTCTCAATGGCAAAAAAAAAAAAAAAACATCATTTGAGGCACTCCAGAAAAAGGAAACACACACTCGCCCATTACACACTACAGACACGCTCCTGGTCTTGTGCTGACTTGAATCTCAAAGCTCTTAACATGGTTTCCTGACAGTAAAACACAGACACATACGCAAATACAGTCTGAGTTTTAAATAAGGGGGTGCTGGGTGTTGAAGGGAGGGTATTTCATTGCAGTCAGCATTGTCAGACGCAAGCAAGCAAAAGGAACTCACTCTCAGACTGTCATTAACACATTTCTAAAACAAAGTCGACAGTTTCAGTTTCAAGCAAGTTGAAACATGTCCCAGGGATTTTTTTTTTCAGAGCTGGCATGTCAGATATCAGTTTCTTTCTCTCAATAACAGTCACATCCTTATTCTATCCCTCAGGGAAAATGAGAAGGAAAACAGAAAAGGATGAATTGATATTACTGTACACCATCAGGACAGAACAAGTATTTGCAAAATCACTGTCAAGTATCTGAACGTGCTCTGTGAAAAACAGACCGCCGTTTGTGCCGCACAGGAAATGGAGTAAAAGCTTAAAGTAGATTTGACCGTATTTGCTATTATTTGCTTCTTTTTTGTCTTTGGGTTTTTGAGCTGCTGCAATGGTCTGGCAGCTGGCGGATGAAGTGAAGAATGCAAAGCGGTTGAGAGTTAAATGGCACTTTATCTGGCTGGTTGGTTTTGCAGGCACTGGAACCAACTGCCTGTAGACTTGGTGCTTGCAATGCATTCTTGGCTGCTCAGTAAATGAGTATGTGGCGAGTGCTGAGCTGGTTTCAATACTTTACATGGCATACAAGCCAATGTATGCCGATTGGGAAAATGGCTCCGAGGGTTATTGTTGTTTTTCTACTATTGTATGGCTTTTATATTTTAATTTAAAAAAATGAAAGATAGACAATGAAACTAATGTAATTCCTCTTCTCATTTGGCATTTATAAATGTTCAGATCAGTTACTTTGCTGTCTAAAGTAATAGAGTGCAGGTACCATTTTCTTGATCTATGAGCATTTTCACAAGCAGGTGTTTAGTGTCCACAACCAACATCCTTAGGCTGTGAAACAAATGTGTCATAGAATTTAGATGGGCACATTACACTGATTATTTCATAGCATATAAAGAAACATCTATGTAGTATCAGAAAGTGGTGGAATGGATTTATGTAATTTGATTTCTAGTTGTGAAAAGTAATCATGTTAGTCATAGTACAGAAGGTTACAATTGCCGTTGCTGAAGTGCCAATATTTGCATCTGGATTTTGTGATGGCTTTTTTTGCGTTATGTCATAGAATTGTGCAACATTTTTCAAAATACTTCGACCTCTACCTGAATTTATGGTATGTTAAAGCATTGTGTACATCATGTTATATAGATAATGGAGGGACCTGTACTGTACCTCTTAAGTGTTGCTCATACTGTGTAATTTTTAAAGTAATTTTATTGAACTCTATTTTGTTTTTTAGCTAGCAACATTCTCTACCGTGGTAAAAATAAAGAGAACCCTACAGCTATGAGACAGTTACACAAAAAACTTCAAGATTATGTGCTATTAGACAAATCAGACTTGTTACTGGAGAAAAACAAACGGAAAAAGCTACTCATATTGATGTACACCTCTCATTGATCAGCTTCTCACTGCACCTGTGTGTTGCTGAAGTGATATGGAATGTACTGTCACTGGATTTATCTCAATGCTAGATTTGGTGAAGAGAAATATAGCGTTAGATTGTGCCTTTTACTGAAAAAAATGGCATACCTTTTCAGGAAAAGGCAGATTCAAAAACACATTTATACTCTAGTTTAAAGATGGTCAGCGGTTCTGAAATGTAACATTTTATGACTAACCTCTGATTTGTTATGTCTGTTAATCTGTCAAAGAATGAATCAATAATCCCTTACAGATATTATCTCTTTTGACACAAAATACATTATTTGTCTTAGAACTTATCCTACTGATCAAATATTCATTAAATATTGGATATTGTTTCTTTGTGGTACGCATATCTATTTCCAACATAACGTTGTTTTAAAGGCATGTTTCACCTACTGGAGTTTCTAAAATAAAATTTTAATTTTAGATTATTGTTTTGACTATACACTAAAATATTTTTGTGTATGTTAAATGATGTTTGAGATCCTTATAGAAGTTTCTGATGGCTTTACAATGGAGGGTATCAGAGTGTTCAGGGGTTTGTGGTTTAAAGCAAGAGAATACGCTTCAGCATAACTTGGATAAGCAGTTTAACTTTATACCCAACATTCTATTAATTAACTTCTGTAGATAGACTTGAATAAAATTCTTCAAGGTAGTTCAAAGTTAAAAAAGAAATGAGATTGTAAATACATGTTTGCAATAGAGAATATTCCCAATACTGACAACCTACCTGTTTTTGGGAGCTGCGTAGAAAGGAAGTAGCTGGAATGTGCGAGATCACATGGTGCCTGGCTAGATCTGAGGCACTATGTCCTGCAGACCTCTGCCTCTTTACCCCCTTTGGAATCACCAAATGATAGGGAATCAGAGTGTCAAGTTAAAGTGACCATCTTCAACCTTACAGGATCTCTGCATGTGAAGTGCAAAAGCTCAGTTGATGTGCCTTAGAAGGTGCTCACATCCTGTTTGAATATTGTTCATTTTTCCATTCTGACAATTCTTAAGAGGGCATTTGAATGTTGCTAAGCAGCGAAGCCTCAGGACAATCATGAACAAAATAAGACAATACCCAGCCCCCTTTGTGCACCTGTGTCCCACTGGTTATGTTTGCATAACGACTACAAGGCTCTGATAAGTTCCTGCAAGGTTTCAGTTCGTTGCATTTTCATGCCGTTGTTGGAATTGCACCGACCATAATGATCTTGACCACACACAGAATAAGAGATTGCTTTGTATGAAGCCTCTGTAGTTGTATTTAACCTGTGCATGCACTGTGGGCTGGGATGAGCAAACAAGGAAGGTGATTTCACAATGGGGGAGACTGCCTGGAGAGTAAAGGGATTAAGGTCCAGGGATGAAGGCTGCAAAAAGCTCTGATTGGGTATGGGTATTAATAGCCAAAACGACAACGGGAAGCTGTGCTATTTACATTCTTCCGACTTTCTGTTTAGACCTTGCTTATTTTGGGCTCCTCCATTTCCTCTTCCCAGGTGTGGCCAAGAATTCATATTAAAGGGACCGCCCTCCTTGAGAATATTTAAGATGGAGGTGTGAAATGGTGTACTGTAGTTGAAGTGTGTATATCAGTTAATTTATTTGGTGCAGTAGTTAATCACAGTTTCAAATGATTTACATTTATGTCACTGATACATCCAAAATGTCAAGTCATACTTGATCTATCTACATACTTGAGCTGTGGATTTTTGAGCTAATGCTCATTCCTGCCACAAGAATCACAGTGAACTCTGTTGGTATAGGAAGCATAGGTCAGTGTATCACACATCTTGTTTTCCGTTTTACTTGTTTCATATGCTTTTAATTAAAGCTACTGAGGCACTGTCTGATTTGGAAAAACTTTGCTGAAAATAAAGAGTTCAAAATTAATTTTGGGTATATTTGAAATGGCATGAATGGCAGGTGCACTTGGTGTGCATCGGTGTATGTGTGGTGTCTGTAACCCTTGTAACCTCTAATGGTGGGGTGTCCAATCTTACCCCATAAGAGCTGACATGGATGCAGTTGTCATAGTGCTACGGTAAAACAATACCCTCTGCACCCAACTGGCCCTTTTTGACACCCCTGCTCTAGTTTAGAACATGGATCTTCACATCTGGCCATCGAATCCAAATCTGGCCCTGGTTTTCTTTTCTGCCTGGTAGTTAACTGAACAATTAGTGTTACTGTCTTCAAGCCTGTGGGTGGAAAACCAGCAGTTCTCTGCCCTCAAGGACCGTAACTTCAGTAACAGGACTCTAGAGCATACACATTTTACGTCTGCTAAAGACCTCATTTCCATCCACTGTGAATCACAGAGGGAAAGGGTTTCAGAGGAAAGCTTTACGCATATGTAAAAAACTGACAAGTGCAAGTTGGAAGGATAATTCTGGCAGGGAGAAAAGATATTTAGTTCAGGATTTGTGCCAGGCACACATTAAGGTGATAGGCCGCAAAGTAAAGAGCAAAATCACAGCACCTTGCCTGTCAATGTGGATGAAAAAGGAAGAGTGTGTGTGTGTATGTGTGTGTGTGTGTGCGTGCGTGCATGCGTGCGTGCGTATGTGTGTGTTAAAGAGAAAGAGAGAGATAGTGAGAGAGAGCTAGATAGAGGATGGACAGCAGTGCTCCACTAAAAATGATAAAGTCTCTAAGTTTAAGATGAGTACAAAAATGGAGGGCATGGCAGTGGGATGATATATTAGAAGTAGTGAATTCATTGCTAACCAAATTTAGACAATGAAGATTCAATCATATCTTACCTGAACACATCCACCTTTAACCATGCTGCCCTCTCCCTCACTCCCAACCTTCTACGCCTCCCCCAAACCTGAGAACAACTCTTCAAAGCAGACCACAAAGCAGGTGACACTCACTAGAACACAAACAATGTCTAAACTAAGGTCTATTACTGGATTTTGATTCAAGCCAAGAGTAGCTTTTTTCCACTGTTGAGAATAGGGGAATAGGAGGAATGTGGTCAACTTTCCTCTGTCTTTTAGTCATGTGATAGTGTTGCTATGTGACAATGCAACATGACATTATAGTTCAGCTCCCATCGGAAACCTTTGTTGTGATACTCCATATATGTCTTTGTGGAGGTCTTAAGCAAAATAAATAAATTTAAAAAATCAAGCTTTCACCACTTAGCTATGAATTATGGGAAGGGCTACAGAACTTCTACAAGGTTTAAAACCCAAGTTAACTTTCCTTGTTGCCACACTAAGCCCTAAAAATTCCTCTTAGTTCCGACAGTGGAAAAGGGACTAATAAACACAGACAGGCTTTATTTATTCTTTTCCCCATTCAGAGTAAGGGCACTTGTTAAGTCTGAAAGAACTGGTGTGTTTAGAAAACTTCCACAGGTATTAAAAATATGGCTCCATTTGCCAGCACTTTTTGCGTCTATGTTCCCTCAGTGCCATCGATGGAGTACTTGAACATTTTCCTGAATTAATTTTGCTTTCATGGAGATTGCTCTTGTGTGAACAATGAATGACTAAGTTTCGCTTGTGAAGGGAACGAAAGGTTCAAATGCATTTCTGCTTTCTGCACACAGCTGGCTCTTCACCACCATGTTTATCTGCCATCTGTTGCCGTCATGTGGCTTACATATCACACTGTTTCCACACTGAGAGCGCGGGGATCTGAGTGGATGCACCGTAGCCTCACCACCAGCTTGCATAGGTTTTTATATAATGGATCTGAAGAGGGAGGTGAACCTTCAGGCTAAGTGTGGAGATGAGTAAGTAGAGAAGGGAGCAGAGAATTAAGCAGCAGAATTCAGCAGCATTTAATAACCTGCTCCTCCACCGTGCCCTCCCTCCCTCCTTCGTTATTGATTGGCTATGTGTGGAAAGTGCTGGCATACTGGAAATTCAGGGGAAAGGCTGCTATATGTAGGGTATGGGCAGAACTCAGGTTTCAATGGAACAGGAGGCTGCAGGCTGGTTGATAGGATCTCTGCAGGACAAGAGGCCCACAGCAGCTAGTTTATGCCACAGACAGGGCTCCGCATTGGAAAGTCCCAGATCAGCCAGAAAATGGCTGTGGAGCAGACCAGCTGCGAGAAAGCAGGGGGCCTACAGTATTCATCACTATATGATTTGCCCCTAAATTCAATCAAATGTATTGGCATGAGGATTGCAAGGCCCCCTTTCAATATCGCATTAATTCTCTGTTCAAGGTAGGAGCTTGGATAAAATGTCTCTGTCTGGCTACCCTACTGGTCAAAGGCATTTAGAGGTTTGTAGAGTTCCTGCATCCAAGTATTAGTTCTGTTGCCAGTATTTTAACCATCTGGACAGAAACCCAAGTTATATCACTGCTGAAGTGTTATTTGGCAGCTTAGCCCTGTGACCAAGCTGGATTTCGAGTCTTTGACTTGAAGAGTTCTTGTCAAAATCTCCTGTTAAAAGTATCTGTGTAAAATACATATTTGAAATGGTAGTGTAAATGGGCACCACATTAGGTGGGTGTGGCATTTGAAATGTTTCTGAATCGATTCACTGCATGACTCCTTACTGACTCCTAGGTTTTGGGCACCACCAGAGACTTTGGGCCCCACCACCCTTAAGTAATAATGTTTTTTGAGGGCCCCTGTTAGTCAAGGCCCTTGGAATCGTCCTAACCTCCCCCCATTAAAGCACCCCTGCTCCAAGGTCTGTGGTAGTTGCATTCCTGACCCCTATTTCTCCTCTTTTTTAATTTTCACACATTAAAAAAATAATAACTATCTCTCTCTCCCTCTTCTCTGATTGCAGCTCAGGTTCCCGACAGTGATGAGCAGTTTGTCCCTGACTTCCATTCAGAAAACTGTGAGTAGAATTCTTACAGTTGTTTGAGAGTGCCTTGAGTGTTGTTGTACATGAAAATCAGAAGAGAGAGAGAGAGACGGAGAGAGGAAAAGAATGAGAGGAACTGCTGGAGGGTTGGGCCCAGCTACTTTCACAACCTAAAGTTATCTCTTCCAAAGCATTCTTAAAAAACGCTTGGTATATGATCAGTGTGATCAAGCTGAATTTGATTCACATTAGACATACTGTATAAACAAATGCCACAAATGCATCACTTTGAAATTATGTGCAGAAATTTAAATATTTAATCTTCGCTTTGGGAGGTTTTGAAATTCAGCTCTGTCAGTACTATCTCAATCAGCAGTAAAATCTCAATCAATAGCCTTTTACTGTCATAGAAGTCACAGAATGCTTCTTTTACAGCTTAGCTAATGCACCTACTGTACCAGTGAAATGTACCACTGATACAACTGGTGCATGCAGCAAATTGGTGTTGCTCAGTCAGCCATAAAAGTCTCTACTGTGTCTTCACTGAGTGACACACTGTGCCAACCAAGCCTGCCGCTGGGGGAGGGGGGCAGGGGTTGAATGGGGTGATCGCATAGGGCCTCGCACCTGTGAGGGCCTCCCTTTAGGCATTTTCCCGTCTCATCAATTTTCAGTTCATCGGCCATCCCTGAATTGCAGGTGCTTATTCAATGTGGGGAATGACTGCCTTATAAATTCTAATAAACATGGTTGTAAGATAATCAAAATACTTGTAATTATATTGTCTATTATCTATCAGCAGTGCAGCATAGGGTAGGCTGCATTGCGACAACAGTGGAGGGCACACGATGAGCATGTTTGTTATAATTTATCACACCTGCATGTGGCGCCTGTATGTAGTGTATCATGATAAAGGCCTTGCACTGCCAACTTAGCACAGGGCCTCAGATATCTCCCAGATGTCCCTGGTGTCGACCACCAACCTCTCTCCCTGGACAATCTATGATTGCAAGTGGGGTGCCTCACAGCTCTAGGAATGTGTGCCTTAACGGAATGCCCCACTCAGAAGATATTGAGGTTAGGTTTATTAAATAAGGCCTTTAAATAAAGTCTTGTTTTATCAAACGGGCAAAAACCAGCCATATTAGCTGCTGCTTACAGGTCAAGCTGTAGTTCATATAGGCTAGGGGGAAGGATGTGCAGACCAGAGCAGTTGGAGAGTTGTGGGATGTTCAGAAATGTGGGCTCTGAGTGTGTGTGTGTTTGGGGGGGGGGGGGGCTGTTGGTGTACAAATCCTTAAGGTCTGGCAAATCTATCTACACTTGCTTCTTGTTCTCTGTTGCCTTCCAGAGCCATGTTAATTTACTGCATGGACTTTTTTTTCACCTTGCACAGAATATAAGACAAAACACTCTACTAGATGGCAGTCTAATAAGTCATATTTGGACAGAGAATATTTCGAGCTTTCCCTAGAGATCTCTAGTAAACTGTTCTTTATAATCAATTATTAAATTGCTGATGTAAATGTTGGGGAACAGTGCAATGAAAATATATCTTTTAAACTGCGTTGCACAGAATTGTGAGGTGCTCTTTTTCAGCCCTTGAGTAAATAAAAAAAGCGAAAGTAAAGAACTCCGCACTTCAACCCAATGGTCCTTGATTACTTACCTTTTTCTTTTTGCACAATGAGAACAAAGGGAGCAGTTGGATCCTATGCCCCTTAACTGTCACGCTAGCCTATTATTATGCTTCACTTTGCACTTTACGTACCCACTGGAAATTTCCACTTATTAAGATGGATTTTTTGAATAATTCACAGTTGTTCCCTTTATTTATTACTATAAAGCGCATTTAGAAATGACTGTTAGAATTGCTGGTGCAACAATGTTTGTTTCAAGTGGAAATCAAATGGTCCAGAAGTCACAACTCACTGCACTTCACCTGGCTCAGCAGTTCAAGAGGTTTATCTGTCACTGACAAAACGGTACACATAAAAACAGGAAGAGACATTGAAACACATAGCTTCTCGGTCCACTTCAATGGTTTTCTGGGCAGGCTTTCTGTTCTTGCCATATGAGGTGTGAGATTGTGAGACAGACACAACAGGCGGGACACCTCATTCAGGATGGGGCTGTTAGACGGGCCCTATTGTCTGCTTCCAGCAGGCCAGGGAGGTGGGAATCTGCACTCCATTAACCACTCTGGCATTGCGTATCAGAAAGAGATTCAGCGGACGTGCTGTCCTCTCTTCCAGCTCATTAAGAAGGACACTATGCAGCGTAATGTGTGCCCTTGTTTCAAGTTCCCTGTCTCAGTTTCTCTTGAGTTCTTTCTTTCTTCCTCGTCAAATTAAACTGAGCCCACGTGAACACTCTGTCTCTCTCTCTCTTTCTCTTTTTCTTTCGCTCTGAACTGTGAGTCTCTGCTCGCTCTTGCGCTCTTTCCGCTTGGTGGAAAAGTGTTCAAAGATGTGAGCGAATCCAGCGACTGCGGTGCTGTGGGACGACTGTTTCGGGCACTCTGCCCTGTTGTAATTATATAGGAAGTCGTGGCTATAAATTCGGCTTCCAGTTTTCAGAAAAGTGAGGCGAAGGAAGGAGAGAGACAGAGAGAGAAAGAGAGGGAGGGAGAGAGAGAGAGCAGCTGGACCGCTTCCAGTGAAAGCACTATTCACTGCGGCCTCTCGCGGGAGGCTCGGTTGCCTTGTGCACAGCCAGGACATGGAAGCCTCGCCGCCTTTTCTGTTTCGCCACACCCTCCTTTTGTTGTTCTGCTCTGCTGGTTCTAACAGTCCTGACTGCGCAACTAAGCTGAATCATTTCTAATGACGATCCTATCTTTAAAACAAATGGCACAGTCTTAGTGCTCTCACCTTTACAAAATAAAAGCTGCTATTTAACTGATTGCCCTAAAAAATGTAAAAACATACAAATACTACTACTCCGGTGGAGGCATTTGTAATACAAGTGCAGCATGTGAATCTTCGGGAGAACATATTTAGGATATCAATGGGATATTCTATGAGACAATGGAAATATTGTTTTGAGCTTGTATGTAGTTTTCTCATAAACATAATATCTATTATTGACAAAAATGAACAGCAAACTAAAAGCAAAATACTTCACATGTACACACCCTAGCACAATATACACTCGCACACATGCTTGCATGCCTGCACATACACGCACACACACCATGTTTTTATGAATGGGTTGGTTGTGGAGGGACTGACTGGTGCAGCTCATAGGGAATCTCCATTCATGAGAGGGCCTTAGAGCAACATGCTGAATGGGCAGTAGTGTGTGTTTTATTGCGGGGGCAGGGACTGGGGGTGGGGGCTGTGCTTAACACAAACCAGCCAAGGATGTCTGCTCTTAAATTTTCCTGTCAAGAGGAGGGTTTTTTTCTCCGTTCTGTAGGCCAGTGCAGAAAACGAGACCAGTCGAAGCAGTGAAAGGAGATGCAAAAATAACAGGGCAGCCCAGTATTGAGCAAAGTCTATTCCCCAAGAGGCACAAGAAATAAACCAATGAGCATGCAGTGTTATCACAAATGGCAGCAAGATTAATCAGTACAGTGCTGTCATTGTTTTCAGCCAAGAGGAGGATGGCTGTGTGTGAACTTGTTTTCCTAGCTGGCCTAGATTGTTAATAGTCAGACTACGCAGTGCTAGCCTTGCACATCTGTACTTAATAAGGTGTTCTGATGTCCAGGAAACTCGCTGCTAGCCAGTGGTGCAGAGCACATAATGCATTGGTAGTTAGGAAATGGGAGCAGTGCGGGCAAGACCGGACTGGGACAATAATTCTGGCTAAGAATCTGGGCCAGAGAAACCCAGGCCACCCTGATGATGCAGACCCGAACACTAATATTGTAACCTTGTTGTTGACTGTGCTTTCCCTTGATTCATATAGTCTACGACAAACCACAAGATCAAAAGTGATGCCAAATATTCATGCCGCCTAAAGTATGACAATAGAGGGTATGCACATGACGTCACAGTAGGTGGAAGTCACTGCGGTTACACCCACTGAGTGGCAGAAAGACTACTGAGTGATAGCGTTAACGTTCAGCTTGAATGCCATGAAAACACAAAAAACACATCTAAAATGGGAAAGAGCTGTTGTGCGATTGACTGTACAAATAGATTCAACAAGAAATCGGAGGTATCTTTTTTACAGACTGCCGAAAGCAAAAGAAAAGAGAAGCAAATGGATCACTGCAATTTGCAGAAACAACTGGAATCCAGGCACCGAAATGTGGATTTGCGGTTGTCATTTTGTGTCAGGTATGTTGGATTTTTGGGTAAAATCATACCTTAAGTTATGTAGGCTACTGTATTGACTACTCATCATTTAAATATTTAGCATCTTTCTGTGTATATTCTGTGTAACTGTAAAGTTTTTGTCAGCATTTATTAAAAAACATCCATGATGATGAGCCTTGTGTTGTACAAACAAAGGGGGGATGGTTAGATAGTATTAGCTAGCCAAGCGTATAAATTATTAAGGTATGATTTTACCCAAAAATCCAACATACTTGACACAAAATAACAACCGCAAATCCACGTTTCGGTGCCTGCATGGATTCAAGTTGTTTCTGCGAATTGCAGCGATGCATCGCTTCTCTTTTCTTTCGCTTTTGGCAGTCTGTAAAAAGATAGCTTCGATTTCTTGTTCAATGTCCATGGACCACTGGTTCTTTGGTAAGTTGTAAGGATCACTGTCGAGTCCAACTGCCTTTCATTTAAGCAGATAATCGTTTGTTTTACTCCTGGTTTTGCAGTTTCCTATACTAAAGGCAGCCATGTGGCAGCATGTTTTGCCACTCAGTCCCGACTGAGGGGGCGTATTCCGGTGGGAAAGTGACATCAATGCATACCCTCTATATACAGCTGTTGTCTAAGGCTTGAGGGGATGAGATCTCCCATGTCCAATCAGTGCTCCATTCCATAAAAGCCTAGGAAACTTTTAAAGCTCAGTAGCAGTAACTATACTTTACCTCATTAACAGCCTTCATGTTCTAGAACTCTGTTCTCCCTGACTGGCTATTCTAAATAAGTCCAAATCTAAACAAGCTTGTCTCCATCCCAAAGGTTTCTGGGTTTAGAAACCAGTTATGGTCAAATATTTTAACACAGTTTTACTGTCCATGACCGCACAACATGTGAGACACACACAGACTGGTGAAGGAAACAAAATGATAAATAGTGTTGTGTTGATGTTGTACGTGCATCTGACCAAACTTATGTTAGGCAGAGATCATACCTTTAGGTCAAAAAAAAAGTGAGGGAGGGGAAAGGCCAGTAGATCTGACTAGATGTGGCTGTGCCTTATTTTCTTTTTGCTTTTAGTTGTGTTAAAACATTTTATACTTTAACACCTGACTCAGTGGCCAACCGACTGGCAAGGCCACTGGGAATCAGTTCTCCTGATGGCCTGTCTGTCCCTGAGTGCAGGGAGATTGGCCCTAGGTGCCTTGGTGTACCTAATGTATACTATCAGGCCAGTCAAACAAAGACAGGTTCAGACATAACAAATTGGTAAGTTTACAAAATGTCGATTGAAATCTAGTATACTGGTGCTATATCTTAAAGATAAGAGAATTCCTCTCTATCCCAAATCCACTCCATCTCTTTGGATGAATATCAGCACAGTCGTAGCTCATTATATGATTTCAGTGGCAGCCAGGAAATCGATAGTAGCATTAAACATTAAGAGGGGGAAGCTATATTGGGGTCTGAAGGATCTTGAGCAGGGAGTCAATATTGTGCAAGATTAATTACACCCCTCCTCCACTGCGCTTCTCTCCTTGTTGCCCTTGCCAACCTGTTCATGCAGGAATTCTGAAAGCCGATGGCGGTGAATTTTCAATGAAACAGTGGCAAAAAAAATTTGAATGATCTGGTCCCCTCCTTGAGGTGAAACAGTCACTAAATATAAGCAACAGTTTTAAAATATAAATACAACAAAGACAATGAAACTTGATGCAGGCTCAGATTTATGACAATTTAAAACTTACTATTCAATCACTTTCTACACTTGCAGAATGGCAAGACATAATTTTTATGTATTTAGCTTCTCAGAAATTCTATTTATTTTTGATAAATGTATTTTCCTTTAATTATTCAGATTATTAGTTATTTATTCTTTAAAATAATGTATTTTTACACGACTCTAGGTGTCCTGAGGTATAGAACATTCTGAATAATCTATAAGCTTTCCATGGAAATTTTGCCTCAATACGAAAACAGAAGTTCGTATATTGTGTTTTTGTTTCAGTTTGAAACTAGCTTTCACAAAAAAAGCTTGAGTGTGGTTCTTAATTCTAATCCTAATCAAATCAAAAATTAATAAATACTTCCCTTTATTTCAACAAAGTTATGTGAATGAATCTGAGGCTGGATTTTCACTGGACATAAAAATAGTGTGCAAACAAAAAAACAAACACTAACAATATTTCCAGAAATTCTCCCATGATTAATATATCGAATAGTGTGAAATCTCAACAATTTAAACGCAATGGGATAATTATTGTTTAAGTGCCACATAACCGCCAAAAGAAAATGGCCATTGCTACATAGAGAAGTTAGTAGCTGTTAATACGCAAGACAATGCCATCAATGAACTGCCCCACTAACTTGCATTTGATTACATCATTTCCGGGTTGCTGCCTATGATTAAACTTTACACTCGACTGTATAACGTACTCTGTTTGTGAAATATCATGAAGGTTTTAGTGTGGCAGGTGAAGCAACTTGTTTGCAAAACTAGGGGGAACAAGCAAATGCTGGAACAGGCTAAATGTTACCATATGAGAAAAGAAAAGCCACTTGACATTCACACCATTGAGAAAAGCAGAACTGCCAAGGCTGCCATTGCACACTTGGACAATCATTTTGCAATGTCGTCCTAGGAAAGGAGAAGTGAAACTCCAAGCTTTGCAATGGGAAACACTCCACTCTTGTCACATGTACCATGCAACTCGCTCCACACCCCCTATGTAAACCCAGCATGCAGCTGGCCTCCGGCAGACTCCTTAGGTCTATGATTTTGGGCAGGCATATGCAGGGAAATGTACTATAAATCAAACAAAACCTGAACAAGGCTTCAGAGCATCTGATCAGGTGACACAAGCTTACTCATGATTCATCTGGATCCTGCGTCCCATCTGCATGAGAACGGGCATGGAAGAGAGACCTGAACACCCTCCAGGCCTTCGTCATGAGGATCCGGGTAGCCATTTTGATAACGCTTTTTGCTGATCGGCAGTGACGTGAGACTCTCCCCATTCCCCACTCTTAGGTTGATTGTGCATTGACCCCGACAACACATGTCCTGCACATGTTTCCATGCCTTTGTCCCAGATGGACTTGCAAAATTATAGGATTGTTGGTAGAGCATTGTTGTAATAAGGGGATTTCCATCATCACCTCTCTCTACATTTTTCTACTGGCTATCAGACAGATGATACAATGTGCAAACTTTCTGCAGCCCCCAATGTATTGCTTTGATTAAATCTACTGATTTTAGGTTTCTTTGCACCCATTAATGAGTGGCTTATAGTCAAAGTCCTATGACCAAACAATAGAAAGGCAATCGAAAAAAAAAAAACCCACAAATCTCTAAATAAATTCCTGCCACTGTGACCATACTTATAAGGACAACAATATTTGAAGCATATCCTATGCGGAGTGAAGTGGAAAAGTGATTCAGTCACTTAAAAAGCATCTATTACTTCCTTCTTACTGATTGGTTAAAAGATATAATTATTTTCTTTGTTGTAGGAATGAACTGTGCAGCTAGAGAGGACAGTTGTCCTGAGCTGTTAGAGGGTTGTTAAGTATCCTAGAAATCAATGGCTCCTTTTTTAACCTTTAAAGCCATTGTGACATAATTGGCATGCCTGTTGTTTTTATTGACGCGTCGCAGCTGGAATCAATTGTCCAGTGGATGGCCAGCTGCAATTCACTGTCTGCCTCCCTAACTATATCCTGACATGGGGTTCCCATGGGACAGCCAATTGACTGACTGGAGACTTCAGTTTTTGCAATTCCCATGAGCAATAATATTTGGTATGGTGACATAATTACAAACATATTTCTCATCAAAAATTGATGTTTCAAACAGTATTAGGTAGTATTTGTTTCTGCAGAAGGTTGGAAGTGCACACTTGAATGAAGAATTTCCTTTTTTGGAATGTACATTTGGGGTTTGGCAACACACAGATCTACCAATGTAATTAAATAATGAGGCAAAATGAGCCGCTGAGGAATTGGCTGGTAGCTACAAAGTCTTCTGCCCACCAAATGCTGCTGGCTTTCAGTAACTGGCATTGACACCCTTACGCTGTGCATGAACACTGTTCAGCTGGCCAGATTCCTCAGCGTGCAGAGATATGGCTCAAAGTGAAAGCTCGGCCAGGCTGTTATCAAACAGCTGCACTGCACCAAGAACAAGCACTTTGCTTGTTACTGACAGAAGAGCCAGATGGTTATTGGACAGGGGGATGCTTCTGTTGACTAATTGATTTTTATGTGCTGATAAGTCAATTTTTCAGTCTAGCCATTACAAATATCATAATACTGTGGTGTGTTACTTAATCTAAGGCATGTGTCTCGGTAGCTTTCCTTTGTCTTTACTTCATGACCAGCAGCCCATAAGATTGCCTTATCCCATTGCCCCCCCCCATCCTCCCCATCCCCCTCCTCTGTCATGGGCAAGGACAAATATTGTGACGAGGAGTTTGGGTCAGTCTAAACTGGGGAGAACTGGCAGCCATCCTTACCTGAATGGGACTGCATTTGGCCCGAGGACATGCTTTATCTTAGTATGGACAAAGGTGGGGGGGAGGGGAGGGTACGGGTTTGTTCACAGTTGGTGATAACAGGGTATATGTGCCCTTTCAAATGACCCTCCATTTCCTCAATCACTCAGCCGTGACCCTCACCTTTCACCTCTTAGATCCCTCCTCAACCAAAGTATTTACATATGCAAATTCCAACTTCCTGCCCTATTTGCGCTGAGCTTCCTCATTGTCACGTGGGCTCCTTCTGCTCATTTCCCAATCAATCTTTCAGCTCATGAGAATGCACAGTCAAAAATATATTTCCGGTTTAAATAATCTACATAAAATATGTTGGCATAATGAAAACCTGGAGGTTATCATTGCATTGCCCCTGGATGTAATTGCAACTTTTGACAACATGTAAATGTACTTGTTGAGCTAGAACCATGATACAAATCAAATTCATATGGCTAAAATCCATACAAAACCATAAAGCTTGCCAATTCAATCCTAAAATATTTTGAACAAAAAAGTATATTTCTGGGAAGAGTATGAAAGTTGAAGTTTTTGAGCTGTTACTATACCCAGCGGCCAATACAATGATGCTCGTCAGGTTTTTGTTTTTGCTATTCTGATAGCATGTAATCTCACAGCATGTAAAAAGGCATGAGGAAAGAACTTTCCTCTGACAAAAGACTAGAGATCAGCAAGAGACATCAAAGAACATAAATGATAAATGACGTCCATTTCAGGAAATTTTGAATACATTTTACATTGATGTCTTACATTATGCATTACTGTTTCTTTTTTTTCTTCATTTTTTTAAATCATCCAAACACATTACAAATTGTTGCATTTCCGCTTTAAGGTTTTTCAGGTTAAACTTTATTGAGCCTAAGCCAATCAAATCAGCTGTTTTTGTTTTAGTGTTTCTTTTTTGTTTTTTTTGTTTTTTTGTAGGATAGATGAGGGCGGGAGGGGCAAGAAAGGGATATGGAGTTAACCTTTTGAGGTGCAGAGAAAAATGACCAGACAAGATCCAATTAAAGGGAATTATCAGTGGGCATTTTTTTTCATTAACAAAAATTTTAAATCCTTGAAACAATACAATCTATAGTGGTTGAACAAAAGCTTAACATGTTCCAAGTCTACATGCAAAGATCTACATGCATTTTTAGTAAAAAGTTAAATCAACTTTTGATCAACTTTTTATTAACCAGGTGGAAATCATAAGAATTCAGTTAGTTCTTCTTGTGTTACCAATAATGTTCAAATGTTATTGAACATTATTGTTCTGTTGTATGTGTATTGACATGAATGTATGTTGGAAATAGTCAAAGAAATTGCTATGAGGAAAAAAAAACAGAACAGTGAAATGCATAAAGAGGCCATACACTGGAAGCGGTGGTTAAAAATAGACCAAATAGAAAGAGGAAATGGGAACCAGAGGAAATATTTCTGAAAACTATTTACAGGGCCAACACCAGGCTGTAAACAGGTTATGTTTAAAGTCTGTTTTTTTTCTTCCTGAAGAATGGTGCATATTCCCTAAAAGATGTATACCACTCCTAGCAGTTTAATTCAGTCTAATTTTATTGCCTCTCAAAATGGTGTCAAATGGATTACCATGTAATGAGACATTATTTCTAATTTTCCCGTGTTCCACCTTGTTCCAGTCAGTAAGCCAAAGATTTTTGGCACCTTTTTCTTTTTAAATCAATATTTATTCTAAAAGATGACATGACGTAATCACATTAAAGCATATCCTTCATTACCTAAAATTAGATTAACTGGGCGATTCACTGAGGGAAGTTCCTGCTTTTTACAAATGAGAGCAGGCCAATGGAAGCTTTCACATTAGATCTCATGAGGATGTGAGAGCATGACTTATGTTCCCTTTACTTTCCGAGCAATTCTCTGATGTTTCCCTGTCCTCAGTATTTAGTTTACTGTTGCTTGCTACACAGTGAAATATTATGTGTTAAAACAGTTATTACAGAGTACATACAGTCCTTATTGCCAGGGTTTAATTATCACTGGCCATTTTACTGTGTAGGATTTACATTATTACTGTGGTAAATTAACTAGGGTGTATTTCAACAAGTGTCACTATCCGGTCCACTATCAAGCCCACCTGAATCAGGCCACACCTGTACAACATAAATATACAGAATACAAACTATACCAACCCATCCCACATAAAGACATTTATCCATACAAACACACACACACACACCTACACACATCACACACACACATGCACACGCACACACACACACACACACACACACACACACACACACACACACACACACAACAAAAATTAAACCACAATGATGCCAACTATTCTTATTATGGCACTCAACATAGTCTCAAGCAGACATGTTCACACATTGCCACACAAACAGTTAAGGACTATCACCACAGTTTAAATGTGTCAGGGCCAGTAGTTAAAGGAACATCAGTAAGTGCTAAGTGTAGTCCTCACACAGTCTGAACAGTCCAGAGTCGGGGGAGGCTACGACTTTAATCTTTACTTCTCTACAAAACAATCTGGTTAAATGTCTTCTAATCCTTTTAATCTGGTGCCTAAGCCGATGCTTCCCCTCCTAACTCTGTCTCCGACATGGGAGAGAGGAAGAAAACAGAACAAAACAAGCCCCCCCCCAAAAAGAGAAACGCTGCCCCTCCCAGGGACACTCTGCTTCCTGAGAGGAGACAGACGAGCTGCCACAGTATCGCTGCGGGATAGGCTTTATTCCCCTGTAGTTTTTTTTATTTTTTCTACCGCATATAATTACCTAGGCTCACATTTCAGCAGTGCCTGTCCCGTCAGATCGCGCCCACTGCAGTCAACATGCGAGCGCAGCCCTCCCCGGCTGCGAGGGAACAGCTGCGGCTGTTTACCCTGTCAGGCACGTAAAAACATCCTGTGCTGCCCGCCGTAAGATAATAAACAATTCCCGATACCACGTCGCAGTTCCCGCTCCCGCTCTTTTCGTAGCCCTCGCTGCGCAATGGAATGAGATCTCTAGAAACATTTACAGGCAGGATTTGACATGGAAGGCATATCGCCGAGTGCCTGGGAAACGCTTAGCAAACGTCTGGCCAAACATTATCACCCCCTGCCCAACTCTCTAATTTCACAAAGAGTGGAAGTCCCAGAGGTGCGGTATTCTTCACCTGGCCATAAATTATTCTCCCTTGAAGGTAAAGAAAGTAAACTGGTGGGTGTGCACTACATTATCGGGACAATAGCAAAGGTGAAACCCGGAGAGTTTTTTTTTTTGCTTAGGTTACGTAACGAAGAAGTTTGCATTGATTCTTGTAGAACGAGTAAATTGGTGAGAGTTGACCCGTTCGTTTTCCATCTCTTGCTCCCCCAGCGGTTGCGTTCCACAGCCCCCCGGTGAAAATAAAACAAGAGCCCCAGAGCCCTGGCTCCAACCCCAGCCAGTCCTGCAGCCACAAGCAGACCTTCACCTACCCACATGGGGAGCAGTGCCTTTACGCCAGGTAAGGCCACGTACGGTCACAGCAGCCTGATTATAGAAAAGTCTTCACAAAAAACTATCCCTGAGACTATTACGTATTGCCATTTAATTTACTAACTGTAGGACATACAACACCTGTAAGCCAGATTGAACCTCTGATCCATTTGAACCTCGACCTTTTCACTGATTTCTGAGGGATTTGGATGGTGTCCATGTGCATTTATGCTGCGCCCCCATCCCTCCAAACAGTGCCTACGAGCAGAAGAGAGCTGCAGGCCCAAAGACCTCCAGCTCCGGGATCTCCCTGTCTCCCATGCAGCGCTACTCTCCAAAAACTTCCCAGAGCGCCCGGCTTGACTCAGCGTATATGAACCCACCTGCCACGCAGCCACTCCCCAGTCACAGTTATCCCATGGATCACAGGTACCCTGGCACCCCCACCCGCCACTTTCACCAACGAACACATACACTCCATGAAAGTATCGCTACTTCAATGTCTCTCCTTCAGAACTCACAAATATTGCCCAATTTGAAATCGCACTTGATTGGTGGTTAGTCTATTATCACTTTTTATTTAAAATGGCATTCACTTCACACTTTAAACTAATCTCCAATAGGTCTCTTTATCTCTCTATAATTCTCTCAAATGTGCACACACACACACACACACACACACGCACTCACACACCCACACACACACACACACACACACACACATACAACCAGACGGAAGCATAAAGCTGTGTTGTGAACTGCCACCCATTAATTTTCCTCGGCCTTCTTAATGAGCATCTTCCAGTTTTAACACTGACGCAGTCGCTCCCTGCTTAGTGCAGTGGGTGTCTCAAATGCTAGGCCCTGTCTGCAACAGCTGGGCTGCAAGCAAAGGAAGGCAGCATAGGTCAAGATCTCCTCATTCAAAGCTTTGGCTTTAGCTTTCCGGTGGTTGCTTTTTGTTCACCTATTATTCAATGCAACATCACTATTAAGTTTCTGTTTTCCTCTCCCTGTAACATTTGATCATTTGGTCTGTACATTCAATCCTCCGCGGCAGCCCTTTCTGCCACATCAGTGAAATTGCCTGCGAGTGACACTGAGCTGGTAGGTCAGGCCTCTCTGTGAGGTGCGAGGAATGAAGTGGTCTTAAGCTAAAGTCGAGGACAATGGGAAGGTACCCTCTGACATTGCGCCCCCTGCTGTTTCTCCAGCTCCAGATACCCTCAGCCTTCGGCAGAGATGTGTCCCCAGTACCCTCGTCAGGGCCATACCCTGCAACGAACACACCCTGCCCCAGGTGGAGGTGGGGGTGGGGGAGGAGGAGGAGGAGGAGGAGGAGGGGGAGGAGAAGGGGGAGGAGGTTACCATCGCCAAATGTCCGACCCTTGCATGCCCTATCTGCAGCAGAGCTTCAAGCAGGAGTACCTAGACCCCTTGTATGACCGGGCTGCCCACATGGCCAGGGTTCCCCCACAGAGATATCCCCCTGCCAACATGATGGTTAAGCAGGAGCCCACTGACTACACGTACGAGCCAGGTGAGTCATAACAGGGTGTGGCACAGCATCAGGATCACATAATACAGTACAACACAGCAAGACAAGAAAGAGAATGGACCACAATGTGACTGGGTTATAAACAGCAAAACACTCCACAGTGATGAAAAAATACAGATCCATGGTGTCTCTTCCTTTTCACATGCAATTAAAATGTTCATTGCACCATTGCCAATAAGCCGGTTTTCCATATCCAGTCAACATGAGCCAAAGTCTGCAGATTACAAATGAAAAACCTGGTGAGTTTATGGAAGCAGATATAGATCCATATTCAAACAAAACCTACCCTTTGCTGTAACATGCAAATACAAGGAAATACAATATTTTTTTCCCCAATATAGTTTTCAGTGAGTTGTTTCATAAGGCCTGGCTGACACATAGCTTTCCAGTTGATCCCAAAGGTGTTGGATTGGGTTGAGGTCAGGGCTCTGGGCAGGCCAGTTCAATTCTTCTACACTGTTCTCGATAAAACCATTTCTGCTGAAACAGGAAAGGGCCTTCCCCAAATTGGGGAAGTACAGAATCATCTAGAATGTGATTGTATGCTGTAGCATTAAGATTTGCCTTCACTGGTACAAAGGGGCCTAGCCCAAACTATGAAAAATATCCCCAGACTAAGGGGTGTCCAGATACCTTTGGTCATATATTTCATATGAAAATAATCAACGCAGTAATGGAAAAGTTCACAGGATATTACAACCCTGATCAATTGCAAAAGAAAGCATGGTTCAGCCAACCAGCTCATTCATTTCTGCCAGGAAATTAACCGCAAAGCAAGTCTTCTGTCTGGATATCAAAATCCTCCCACTTTCTTCTATTCCAGGCTTGACAAGAACTGTCACTTTGAGCTTAAAATTACAAAAGGCATGGTAAGGAAAATGCCTAAATGGCTCTGGATCAATGGGATTTAGCACAGAAACACCAAAAGCTGTCAGTCAAATGTCAAGAATTTGGTCGAGTTACAGCATATAGTACTCTAGTTAGAGTATAGTATCTTGTAGTTACATAGTTGTAGTATACAGTACTTGCATAATTCTAGATTGGAATGAAACTGAGTATCAGGATAGACTGCCCAAACTAGTCTGACAGAACTCCTTGAGATTTGAAAGGCCACCACAGGACCAACCCATGGCCATAAATGTCCAGATTGTCTTTCTCTGACCATTTGTGTCCTTCCCCTCCCTTTCTGTCTCTTTCTTTGAACTCACTGACACTCGGCAGAGGTCTTGATTGTGTTTTTTTTGGCACACCGCTGCCCACTCCTCCCCCCTCATACCCATACACTCCCTGCTCTGAAAAGGAGGCAGAGGAATTTCATTGAGAAAATGGAGGGCACTGGAAAGACTAGAATCCCCGGCGGAGCGCTCCTGGGTGTCAGGTTGCAGTGGCAGCTTCCTCTTCTGCTGGTGGATGAACTCATAATGGAAAGATGAGTGTGGTAACGGTAACCCGAGCCATTCTCCGGCTGCACAACAACAAGCGGGAGGACGGCCCGGTGTGGGGGAAGGAGGGTGGGGATTGAGCTGCGAAGTGAAGCAGGGCTGGAAATCAGGGCTGCTCCTTGTCCCGTGGGCCGAAAACACTGCAGAGAAATGCAATACGGCCGCAAAGCAAATGCCCCCCTCGCACAGCTCATTCAATTGACAGCAAATGGAGCTGTCTCCACCCATTGTGGCTCAAATGTTCCTGCGGGCATGCTACACAAATGCAGCCAAAAAGAGAAGCCTCACGGTGCTGAAACTGGCATACCTCTCTTTAGAACTGATGAAACTATGACCTCAATTTCTTTCAAATCAAGTTTTTTGTGATGATGCTTGGGGGGGCATTATGTGTTGCATTGTTCAGTTTTGTGCTGAAGGAATGTAAAAACCTTGAAGAAGGAGGGATGTTAACAGAGACATTATGTTCCGGATAAACTGCGTTATCAGAGGTGGAGCACAGGCCACTGAGACTCTGTTATCAGCTGCTGTTTGATAAACAATGTGCATTCAGAGATAAAGTACACATCTGTTGCTGCATGTTCTGAAAATGTTGATTTAATGTTGGTGCAATGTTCTTAAAGAGTCAGTGTCACAGTATGCTATTATTTTTCCATTTATTCTGTGCTTGCTAAAATAGCAAAACAAATGGGGATTAGGAGAACTGTGTATTCACAGCACATTTTATTTCATCACGCAGAATGGCCCTGAGTCATGATTTAGTATTTTAAGTCTGCTTTTCCGAAGAAGTTCACCAATTATGTTATGGGGAATCCCATCCTCCATTTGGTTTCCCATGATCTACCACTTACTAACAATAGAACTATCCAAAAATTGCTTATGAAACAGCTACTGTTGTGACTCCTTCATGGCAACACATACAAAATATCAAAGTAATGCAAGCATGCACTGAGCCAGCTTGAGTCCAGCCAAATAAAACTTCCCCTCGCTTCTCAGGATAGGAAAGCTGAACTAACAACCTTATTATTAATAATGCGCCACAGAATCCCAGTGAACCTTTGGAGTTTAGATTTAATTCTTCTCAAGTGCATCTTATTATGACTAAACTACTTCATTCTCACAGAGAAAAAGAAGAGGGATTTTTACCTTTTCCCCACTCTGTACTGCACTCCACTGTCAGTTCACAAACAGTACAGGACTACTGTCACAGCTTCACAATGTAGGAGCTGTGTTTGTGTACGAGTTTATCTGTAGCAGAGTTTAACAAACCCATATGGGCCACACAAGGCCTATCCCAGTTACAGTGATAGCGTAACTCGGATAACAGAACTGATACCTGTCAATCAAGTTTTTATGGGAAAATTGAGGGGGAGAATCTAGCAGAGTTCAGAGACATGAGTTTGCATGCCAGTGACAGACTGTGATGTCACCCCTTGAGAAGCAATAGGAGTGTGATAACTTCCCTTGGCTGAACTGATTGGTCTTTAGTTCATTGGCCAATCTTATTCTTTGCTGAGTGGAGCAGCTAGTGTTGGATCTGGTTTAAATGCTGCAGCTGAACTACCCCTGGTCCTAGAGGGCCAAGTTTTCCTCTAACAGGTGTAGAGAGTCAGTGGTCTACAGTGCTTCACTGAATGAAGTAGACATAAGTGCTGGAGGAGCATAGCAGAAGCTACAGCTACGATTGTGCGATCCTAATACACAACACTATTGAGACTAAACCTGCAAACCCACAGACTAAAATAACTGTAGAAGGAAAAGGATAGCATCATGAATGTGGTCGAAGATTTGAGTGATATAGAGGATATGCATTGACGTCACTTTCCCACCGGAATACGCCCCCTCAGTCGGACTGAGTGGCAAAACATGCTGCGACATGGCTGCCTTTAGTAGAGGAAACTGCAAAACCGGGAGTAAAACAAACGATTATCTGCTTAAATTAAAGGCAGTTGGACTCGACAGTGATCCTTACAACTTACCAAAGAACCAGTGGTCCATGGACATTCAACAAGAAATCTGAGCTATCTTTTTACAGACTGCCGAAAGCTAAAGAAAAGAGAAGCAAATGGATCGCTGCAATTCGCAGAAACAACTTGAATCCATGCAGGCAACGAAATGTGGATTTGCGGTTGTTATTTTGTGTCAGGTATGCTGGATTTTTGGGTAAAATCATACCTTAATTTATATGCTTAGCCAGCTAACACTATCTAACCATCGCCCCTTTGTTTGTAGAACACAAGGCTCATCATCATGGATGTTTTTTAAATAAATGCTGACAAAAACTTTACAGTTACACAGAATATAAATGAAAGATGCTAAATATTTAATTGATGAGTAGTCAATACAGTACATAACTTAAGGTATGATTTTACCCAAAAATCCAACATACCTGACACAAAATGACAACCGCAAATCCATGTCCCTGGATTCCAGTCGTTTCTGCGAATTGCAGCGATCCATTTGCTTCTCTTTTCTTTTGCTTTCGGCAGTCTGTAAAAAGATTGCTCCGATTTCTTGTTGAATCTATTTGTACAGTCAATCGCAAAACAGCTCTTTCCCGTTTTAGGTGTGTTTTTTGTGTTTTCGGGGCGGTCAAGCTGAACGCTAACGCTGCCACTCAGTAGTCTTTCTGCCACTCAGTGGGTGTAACCGCAGTGACTTCCACTTACTGTGACGTCATGTGCGTACCCTCTATACTCAGGTTTTTAAACATAGTACTTAAATCATTTGGGCTATGCAAATTATGAAAACATTTTTTTAAGAATTAAGTTTTTTTTCATTCAACCGCTAACAAAGATGTCCACTCTGGGCTGATGTCACTTCCCTGCACACGCCACATAATCAGATTAGAACAGGGAATACAGCCTTGACTGAATATATAGGACTATGCATGTGCCCCCTCCTATGGACAGGCCATTCCATGTAAATTCATGGAGGCTTCTTCAAAACCATGTACAATTATGAAATTATTTGATTACAACAAAACAATGTATACTTGTATGAATCTGTTGGTTTTTGCATTTTGTAAAAACGCCTTTTAAACATAGTTGTTTCAACTGATTTTCACATTTGTTCTTGATTGCTTTGATTGATTTTTATACAGTGGACGCTGACAGTGCTGTCTTTTACTACATTTGTAATATGTACTTTTAGTCCTCAAATCTCATCCTTTTACTAGCCAATTGCCTTAGCATTACAATGTTTGACTACTGTCTTATGGTAGTCTGGGTAAGAAAAAGCCTTACAAAAAGTTATTTCTGGATGATCTGCCCATCCCTTGTCACTCAAAGGAATTCAAACTTAGTGGTACTGCTGAAACAGTGGAGTGTCTTTCCCAGAGAAAAGAAAAGCCAGGGTCTTTCCTGCATTGAAATGTCTTAGGTGGGCTGCCTAAGTTTTTTCAAGGTGCCAAATTCACCTACAGGAGAAATTGTGCAAAAAAAAAAACTTGTAAAATGATTAAAAATGGTCCATGAATATATTGGTGCAGTTTTGTCATGAAAAATGGTAGCACCAGCCTACTTCTTTTCACACCACTACCTACAATCAAGCTCACAAAGAGTTCAGTTGGAGAAAGACTTCTTAGATTTTGGTTGCAGTCCACAGGGACCATACTGACCAGTGGAGGTTGCTAGAGATTGATTAAATGTGGACCCCTAACCAACTGAACCATCCTGGGCAACACAGTCACCAATTACATGATGCTATGGAGCTACCGGCCACAGTCGCTGCTGGCACAGTTTGGATTAGTTCCAAAACCGTGGGGCTAATTTGTGTACCACAACATGGTGCCTTAACTAAATGAGCCACCAAAAATCCAACCATTAAGAAAATAAATATTAAAAATACAAAGTTTGCCTCCAGTTCAAAAATCTGCAGTTTTACTTTCATTTTTATTTCCAAATGATTTTTCTTTGCCAGTAATAAGCTTACAACAGTAAATGAAGAAGTCCTGTGAAGTCAAGACACAAAGGTGCCATTCCAACTGGCCTCCCTGTGAAATGAACAAGTCTATAAATGTCATGAGATTTCTCTGACCCTGTCCCTCTCATTTTCCCTCAAGGTTATCCCTTCGAGAATGACTCCAGGGTTGTTCCAGAAAAATTTGAAGGTACGCACTACAATTCATACTACATACTCTTAAAGACACAACAAAAGAGGAAGTAGAGGGTTTCGTAGGATAGCTGCCCTGTGTCAGATTTCTGGAATTGTTGAGATTAGTTATGTTTGAGTTAAAGCCACTGTTGATGGCACCAATTACCAGTAGCCAAACAGGCTTTGCTGATCAATGAACAATACAGTAGCACTTCCTCTACATTCCCATTTAGAAAAATCACAAACATGGTCTATAACTGATACTTCCAAAGCACAGGAAAGTAGACTCTGCTTTCCCATTGCTTGTATCAATATCCTCATGTCCTGTACAAAGCCGTCAGATTCTATCAGAAAACAATGAACTTCAGAATCCTTTTAACCATGATTGGTCATTTTCCTCAAGACATCTAGTCATCGCCTTGTCGCTTCATTCTCCAGATATGAGTCATGGAGACAAAGAGAAAGAAGAGATATAGTTTTTTCCCTCTCTGCCCTCCACTCTACTGCCACACAATGTCCACAGTGGCCTTGTACTTCAGGAACTTGTGTTTGTCCTTTGCATCTGTAGCAGAGTTCACATTCCAGCTTCTCATATACACAAGGAGCTTGAAAGAAGCTCTAGAAACACTGGGCTGTCACACTGGTTGAACTGGTGTAGTACCAGGGACCAGTGTCTTGACAGTCAGAGACCCAGTACACTTTTGCAAAGGGTGATCAACAGATGATGCCCGCTGACATGTACGTCAGCTGTTGTGAACTTGTTTCTTTCAGTAACCATTCCAATTTAATGAAGGTTGACTGAACAAGGCCTTGCCATTACTGAGAAGCCCAGAGGTGGGTAAGGCATGGTTCAGAGTAGATTCTGACCTCACTCTTTTTGAGCAGGTGAGGTGAAGCAGGAAGCTGGCAGTGTGTTTCGCGAGGGCGCCCCCTACCAGCGCCGTGGCTCCCTGCAGCTTTGGCAGTTCTTGGTGGCTCTGCTGGATGACCCTGCCAACATTCACTTCATCGCCTGGACTGGCCGTGGAATGGAGTTCAAACTCATTGAGCCAGAGGAGGTGGGTCTGCCTTTCTTTTTTCCTGTTGGACTCAGGTGTAGCTTTCTTTCTTAATCCCCGGTGTGTACAGTCAGTTTGATGAGATTTCCCCAAACAGCACTTACCACAGAGCAGGTATTGCAGAAACCCTACCCTCATAGATCTTCCATCAATGAATTGTGTGACTTATAGGTACAACCCATGTACAATTCAATCATGTACACTTAGCCAGTTTAAGGGTACATGCAATTCAATCAAACCAGATAAAAAAATTCAGATTGAATCAAACAAACCTTAAGGGTCATTAAGACTGAAAAATCCAAGAAACAGGAAAAGGCATGGCCCAGAAATTTTGTTGCCCTAGCAGGGGTGGAATCTGTTTTAGACAGAAAGTGAGCTTGCCCTTTGTAAAGTACTTATTTGCTGCCTGTTTGTCTCCAGATTTACAGATTTGCTTGCTGTTTTCATACATTTTTAAAAATATGACAATCAAAACAATTAAAACAATCGAGTGAATTGAGGAATATATCATACTCAATTTAAAGCATGCATCATTTTTGGAATAAAGTATACTATACTCCTTCATAGGACGATATACAGGTCTAACAAAATAGCTATCAAAAATGAATCAAATGAAACTTTACAAAACTGAAAGAGCAATGAAATCCAACTAGGCTACAAACACTGTTGTCTCTAAGTAGTGGTAGATTTAAAAATGAGATTATATTTGTAACAACACAAGCTGAGTTGGCCTTGTCCTGGTGATTTTCTTTTGTAAGCAAATGCAAATAATTTAATGAAAAACATGAATTTTATTCACAAACTCAGTTTCGGCAAGTTCGTTTTAGTGATCACTGAACATGTCAAAATGTGACTGTGAAGAAAAGATCTTGCTTTTAATTACTAGTCAAAGATAAGTTAAACTGTTGATTGAATCACAGCCACTGTCAGCATGCTTGCAAATGTATGATCCAGAACATTTTGCATCTAAAGGTGAAAAATGAAAGAAATTGGTTCAACCAATCAATCGCAAGCAAGGGTGTCAGTCATTCCATGAAAACTCATTGTCATTGGCAGAAACTGGCTGCTGTATTGAGATGTATTGTACTGTGTTGCATTGCAAGCAAAGTATTCTTTATTAAAATAAGGTGCCCGATTAAACTGAAGGGTTCAACTAAATTGCACATTCATATGCCTTAAATAGTTTGATTGAATCCCCCTGAAGGTTCATTTCAACCTCTGTTCACTGTTTTATTTTGCTCTTTTAATATCGATATTACATAATATTACTTGCATATCAGATTCCACAGAGACTTTGCTAATATTATATGTCATCTATTTATACAATTGGATATTACCTGAAGCTACAGTAAGTAAAGTACCTTTCTTCTGAGAAAAAAAAAAAAAGTGTGTATACCAGGATTCTCACCTGCACCTCATCCCAGTTGTCTAACCATTATCCCACACTGGCTCCCTCCACCAACAAACATGTCATTAGTCATTAAAATATGCATGCAATACAGAAACAGTATCACTCCTTCAAAGCCTGCAAGTGTTACACTTTCAAGCACAACCATGAAAGGGCTTTCAGCGGAAGCAACCCCCGCCCAATATCCCCCCACCCCCACCCCCACCCCCACCATCCCCCCAACCCCATCCCTTCCCCCAGGCTTTCTGCACTGATCCAAAACATAAAGAGCTTCCATTAGAGCCCATGCATTATTTACAAGTGTTTATAGTATACACGGAGATATGTTTTTCCCAAAGTCCTCACCATCACTCAGATTTACATTACTCCCCAATTACTATTCTTCCCCTCTTTTACACCGACTCCCCCCCAAACCCCACCCAACCCATGAAATCCATTCCCATGCTCATCAGCGGGGGACACGGGTGCTAACCATCCCAGTGAGTAATCCTAAGCACAAACAATTGAATTATTCAGTAGACAGTCTTCCTTCACTCATGAGTCATATCTTTGCATCAACATGAATTAAGCTTTTACTGGCGCCTTTAATTCTGTTTAAGCAAGTTGCTTGAGGGTCAAGTAGAAACATCCATAATAGTACCCAACTGCCGTTTACATCAGTGATTACTGCCCTGTTACAGCTATTGTTTACCAGAACACTCCATTTGTGCCTAGAAGCATATCTCAACAGACAAAATTAATTACCTCGCTAGTAAAATGTTTCTGGGGTCATCCAGAATCATCCTCTGGTGTTGGCCTCAAGGCTTCTGAAGGTTCATCTGGAGGTGAAGGCAATAACGTTTAATATGTTGGACAAGACAAACTTGCCACCGTGTTTATTTTTTCTCTTCACAAAGATGTTGGATTCTGGTTGTATTTAAGTGGTAAATGGTTACATAAAGAGGAGCACATGTTGGAACTTGCCCGTTTCACAACAGTTATTAATGTCAGCACAAAGAATGTTTGAAAAGTCAATGGGGACCTCCAGTGGTAAAGACTCTTATTGCAAGTTCATGGACAACTGTTTGGACTGCAACCTTGTTCCTGGAATCAGTGTTTCCAAAGCATATTTCTGCTTTGAAAATATAAATTATAAAATAGAGGTGATCTTGAAGCAGACATACAAAATTAATGGATTATCAAAAAACAAGACACCATTGTTGGGTTTCTATGGGCTTTACATGTTATACCAAAAAACACTTGCCAGTCAAAAAAAAAGAAAAAAAAGAACTTGCATACACAGAAATAGGTTTAGATTTTAACCTATAGATTTAGAAAAAAATTTAAAGTACAAGTACAGAACACTTCATCATCCATAGTTGAGGCAGAAGGCCTATGGAATCTCCATTAATGTTTGCACGCACCAAACCTATCTCCACCTGTCAACTCACGAAGGGATTAAATCATGTTAGCTAAAGTGCAGCATCAGGAGCATAAGATCAGGAACAGGATTTTTACTGCCTCCTCTCAATCTCTCTATCTGTCAGGTTGCCAGGCTGTGGGGGATGCAGAAGAACCGTCCAGCCATGAACTACGACAAGCTGAGCCGCTCTCTGCGCTACTATTATGAGAAGGGCATCATGCAAAAGGTACTACAGAACACTTTGTGCATGTCTTAGGCCTGCTGGGTCAAGTCTTTAACAGTGTACATGACTATCCTTTGGCAAACTAAAACATTCTTTGTTCAGGTATCCATTAAATGCATGGATATTTCAACAGTGTTGGGTCTGTGCCCTAGTGGTTGAATACGTTGGCAGAGCACTAAAATGCTGTGTGTTGGCAGGTGGCGGGTGAGCGCTATGTGTACAAGTTCGTCTGTGAGCCTGAGGCCCTCATCTCACTGGCCTTCCCAGACAATCAGCGGGCAAGCCTGAAGGCCGAGTTTGATCGTTACGTCAACGAGGAGGACACCGTGCCCCTCTCTCACCTGGACGAGGTGGTGCCCTATCCCCCTGAGCAGGCCGGTGCTAACATGGGCCCCCAGCCCTACTCCAAAGGCTACATGTACTAAGCCCGCCCCCTCACCTCGTCTCCCCTCCCATTCATCCATTACCCATCTTGCACATGCCCACCTCGCGCCCTTGTATATATGGCTATGGTGTTTTTGTTTAAGTTAAACCTGTTAGGGACTTCAAGGTTTTAAAAGTCACATTCTTCTCACTTCTAAAGCCTGACCAATCCAAATACTTGGCAGTTGTTAAACTGATCGCTTAATAAAGATGTGATATTAATACTACCCAGTGTGACCTTTTTTTGCCTCAGCAATATATTAAGCATGTATTGATTTTCACTTTGAATGAACTGAATGGTGATGGTATTTACACAGAATTTTTTCCATCACATTAGGAATTATAGCATAGCTGTTTCCTCCCACAGTCCAAATACATGCAGGTAGGGTAATTGCGTGAGTGAATGGTATTTGTGCCCTGCGATAGATAAATCAGCTTTTTAAAAAGCTAAACATCTGCCAGATCTGAATGTTCTATAAAAATAAAATCTCAACAAAATAATAATAATAATAATAATAATAATAATTTGTAAAATATTTATTTGAATTGACAAATGAAGTTCAGCAAAATAAGGAAGAAAAGGAATATTTTTCCTGCCTCAACATGTACAGCATATCAGTCATTAAGGGCTGTAAAGAAACATGGCAAATCCACATGAATATGTGAATTCATACAATTCTGACCTTTTCCTTTAAAAAAATATACATTTAGAAATTATTTATTTCAGTTTGCTGACAGCAGAGAGCTGTGACTCATGCTTTCTGTGTCTGCTTGTTTAAAGTGGGTCTCTGGAACCCCTCAATATCCAACACATGTTTCATCTGCTCTCATGGGGTATGATTCTTGCATGCATTTCCAAAACATCCAGAACTAAAAAAAAAAGCACATCTAATTTAATAAGATGCCGACTTCCTTCCTATTATCCATTATGGCCCTTTTCTTCCGTGGTTTTAGAGCCCTTGTGTCTTGAGTCATCCAGTCCCGTTTGTCAGGGCTAGCAGGCAGAACTGCTGCTCTGTGTTCACAGAGACTGCTTTTACTGGTGTAAGATACACTGTGTTTATGCAGTAATTAGGATAGCTAAAGTGTCCTCAGAAACAATATCTGCCGAGGTATTGAGAGACTTTTGTGTCATATTGTGAGGAAAGGTCAGGGAGGAGTGGAGAAGGTGATGTGGTCTGGGCAGGGAGAGAAAAGAAAAAAGTGTGAGATGTAGCTATGTCCTGAATAAAGTTAAATAACCGCTGAATTCTTATGAAACTGCCATCCTTCCGGGACTGCTCCATTAAAACAAACTCCATTAAAAATTAGGCCTTACAGTATTTTGACAAAATACTGTATAGTTTGCCTCGGCCAACAAAGTAAAGAAGAAATTAGGCCTTTTTAGTATTACTGTATTTTGCTCCTGGTCAGAGTAATTACATACTTGGCAGAAAGATATATATTTGGCACATCTGAAGCCATTTCATTATTATATGTGTATTAAAAAGCCATTACATTTTTATATCACTATTTGTAAATTAATATATTTTAATATCAGTATTGCTCAGTAACATATTCATATCCATGCTGCATGATTTAGGATGCTAAAAGAAGAACACCTTTCATTGCAAGCCCTCCATTATTACACAACCCAAGAAAATCCTTGTCACATACTTTACGGGGATGAACATCAGGCTAGAGGTATGGGTCTGCTGTCAGCTGCTTCCTATACAATGAAAAGCAGAAGAAGCAGTGAGGCAAGAGACAAAGACAAAGATTAGAAAGATGTCGAGCCAATATGGGGGGAAATTTTGAAGGAGAAAGGAGAAAGTATGGCAGAGCCCAGATATTCTCTGAAATTCAAATTCACACTCTGGGCTCTCTGCCACAGGTTTAGTAAATTATACCAAGACTGAGTTTTTAAATATCCTTGCTGAACCATTTTTAATACTGAAGATGGAAAAAAGTGGCTTCAAATCCCATCTCGGGCAAATCTCAGACTCATTACATCATCAAACAGTGGAATTACATACTGATATTCCATCCACAATGAACAATTTCCAAGACACAGGCAGCTCATTCCCTCAATGCCTCATTATTTCAATCAATCAGGTGATGCTGCATCTGCAGACACTTTGAATGCCCAGCTTCATAACACAGGAGGATCACAGCCTGGCTATTACTTGAGCTGGTGAAAGACGCATGGCAGACCAGAGAGCCTGATGCAGCCACAACATCTGGCTAATCTGTGGCAGAAACACTCAATTTGGGGGTTGGGCTCTGGTGCCAGCAGAATCCTCACTCACTAAATGTGTTGGTTGTCACACCCTGAACGGCACATCGGCAACTGACTGGCTCATGTGCGTCCTTCTTGTTTGCACTGCAGATGTAATAGCTGATGGAATGCAGTACACATGCTGATACTTTTTTTCAGAAGATATCCACACTTACATATTTCATATTTTCTCTTTTTGTGCAGCTGATAGATTTTTTCTCTTCAAATAAACACTGCTTTTGTTTGAAGGAGTCTGTGTCAGTGTAATCACTCGGGAGGAGCTGGAGCCAGCTATGGGCGGAGTAACAGGAAAGTGGCTGCGCCATTTAACTTTTTTTGTCTTTGTTATTTTAGCTTGTTGTTTTAGTTTATTGTTTTTGCCCAGAACCCATGAGGGGGAAGGGTGAAGAGGGTTGTTTATTTGACTTCATGGTTGTGTGGGTGCGCTCTCTCTCTCCATGCGGCAACCAATGGTGTTCCCTGGCACTGTCGCATCTCCCTCCCAGGGGTGTCACGCTGGGTTGTGACAAAAATGTTTGTCTGACCCTGGCCAGGTTATTATTTGTGATGCAACTGGAAAAAAAATATTCAATTATACCTGCCTGGCATGTAAACAGACCATGCTTTACTGACATGAACAACCACTGCGGTTACTGTGCTAATGACCAGATGGCATAATCTCATTCCAATATTTTTTAGTTCCACCAAAATATTTTTGACTAACTACAGTGGTTCATAATAGTTTTTATCATTTTCAAAATCTGCTGTGCACTTTTCGCTAATTTCTCCAAAAATAGTGTGCCATTCTAGTTCCTCAACCTTCCTGTTTTAGCTAGGACTCTATCTAGCTATCTAGCTATTAAGCCCGAAAACAACCTAAATTGGTAGGCTTGTGTAGATGGGTGAACTCTTGCTTCAGTTGAAAAATGGCACACATTGGCCACCTGGTGCCACTACAGTGCAAAAAGCTGACCTTTCAAAACCCAGCCCCATACCCTATTTGATTGACATGGTTGGAAATAATGGTGACAAATACACCAATACAAGACTCCAATACATCAACCCAAACAGAAATGTGGTGGTGTTCACAAAATACCTTTTCTGAAAAACTGTTCCTTTGCAAAAATGTAAAACTTTCTGCAGTGACATCAATCAATCAATCAAATTTTATTTGTATAGCGTATTTTACAGCAGTTGTCACAATACGCTTTACAGACAACCCTGTCATGGTTCTGTGTTTCTGTCTTTGTTTTTTCCTTGTTGGGCCGCCAGATGGCGGCACTTCTGTTTTATGTCCTGCTCGTTCCCATGCTAATTGTATTATTGTTTTCCATTATTGTCTCATTATTCTATCATTGTTCCCACCTGTGTCTTGTTATCCCCTCCTTTTCTGGTTTGATTGTTCTTTGAGTTCACCTGTGTCTTGTTACCCCTGTCTATTTAAGTTCTTTGTCCCTTTGACTCCGGTGCTGGTTCCTTGTGTTTGTTTCCGACTTGTGCTTGTTCCTGACCTGTATGTATCTTGCGTTTCTTTTATGTGTTTGCCTGTGTGTTCCACATGCCTGTACCTTGCCTGCCTGTGTTCTGTTCTGTATTTTTTTGATCTTAAGAATTTTGAGTTTGTTGTTTTGCCCCTCGTGTATCTGTTCCCTGTTTGTTTGCCTTTTTTGTAGTGAAGTCCTTGTTTGTATCTATCCTTTTTTTACTCTGCACCTAGGTCCTAACCCACCTGAACCGTGACAAACCCTGGCCTAAACCCCCACAGGAGCAAGCCTAAGGCAACAGTGGCAAGGAAAAACTCCCGGTGGCAGATGGGAAGAAACCTTGTAAGGAACCAGGCTCAAGGGGGAAACCCATCCTCCTTTGGTCGGCTCAGGGTGCCAACTGTTGACCAACATGTCAGTCAGTTTTATAAGGTTTATGATGTGGCTCAGATGATGGGTGGGGCTGGGTGGCGGTGATGGGGAACAGCAGGTGGCGACAGATGTGGGCAGGGTGGAGGCAATGACGAAAGAGGGGCTGGACCGCAGAGGTGGGGGAGATCAGACGACTCTCGAAGCGCACTCGAGGGTTGGGGCAAGAGCCCTGCCGGCAGCGTGGGGAAGAGGTTAGAAACGGCAATTAGGGAATTTGCAATATTCCCCCTCTTATGGAGAATGTACCCTATGGATTATTACTGGCTTAATTTGGTCACTTTTTTTGGATCATTATGACATCTTTCACTTTTATTAATTAAGACCTAAACCTATAGATTAAAAAAAAAAGTGGATGATGGAGAGCAACTCCTAATTATGTTTGACCAGGTGTGGTGTTAATTGGAAAAGAATGAGGAGCCATGGATGTATGAGATTTCACAAATCCTTATAATTCACACTGTCAAAATTACACTACTTATTTCTTGTGTTCACAATCTCAACAGGATATTATTTAATCAGCCCATCTGGGTGCTATAGAGCACTCATGTTGATTTAGTCTAAGTCCGAGCCACTTAACCTGAAGTCCAATCCATTGGTACACGAGAATTAAAAATAAACAAATTAATTTATTTAATTGCTCTTACTATAGAAGTATGGAAAGATTCAAGATTTTAAAAATATTTTTAAAACTGCATTCAAAATGAATTTTTTAATTTGTATATTCCAAATAGCTGATAATATATAGAATAATCAGTATGATTTTGTCAGCAGAGGAAACGGTGCAGTGCCATAAAGCATTTGCCTCCTCTTCCTGATTTATTCTATTGCGTATTTTAGCATATTTGTCACTCTGACTGATTTCAGATCTTTAAAAAATGTAATATTAGACAAAGGAAAACTGAGTAAACATGCATTTTTAAAAATTATTTTATTTAATGAAAAAACTTTTCAAACACCCATATCACTCATGTGAAAACCTAATTGCCCCCTTAGTTACTCAATCAATTAACCAAATTGAACTGTCAATTAAATTCAGCTGATTGATCGCAGCTAGCCCTGTTGAATGTAAACCTCACTCATATTGAACCTTACCATCAGAGTGAAGTAATCACCACAAAGTTTCTTCAAGCGCACAATGCCATCATCAAAGAAAATTTCAGAAGGTATGAGAAAAAAGTTGTTGAAATAAATCAGTCTGGAAACAGTTACAAAGCCATTTCCAAGGTTCTGGGACTCCACTGTGAGTTATCTCCAAATGGAGAACGTTTGGAACAGTGGCGAATCTTCTCATGAGTGGGCCAGCCTACCAAAATTTTTCTGAGAGTGCAGCAATAGCTCATCCATAAAGTCACAAAAGATCCAAAAAGAAGATTCAAAGAACTGCAGGCCTCTCTAGCTTCAGCTAAGGTCAGTGGTCATGACTCCACAACAAGAAAGAGACTGGGAAAAATGGAGTTCCTGGGAGAGTAGCAAGGCAGAAACCATTGCAAACTGAGAGAAACATCAATGCTCATCTTTCTTTTGAAAAAAAATACCCTGGATGATCCCCAAGACTTTTGGGATAATGTTCCATATACAGAGTGGAACTTTTGGGATGAAACGGGTCCCATTATGTCTGACGTAATGCAAATACAGAATTTTCACAGTAAGAAAATCATACCAACAGCCAAACTTGGTGGTGGTAGTGCGATGGCGTGGGTTGCTGACTCGGGATCTGGAAAACTTGTTATTATTGAAGGACCCATGAATCAGGGGCGTGTCTATGGGTGGGCTGGGGTGGGCGTTGCCCACCCAGAGATAAGCCTTGCCCACCCTGAGGAATCATCTGCCCATCCAATGAAAACTCTGAAAAAATCACTGTATCACTATTTTTTTGAGCGTTCATAGTTTTCTGTAATTTTGTCATTGGTCATCAAAAAATGCACTGCCTTCCTATTGGCCATTTTGAAGGTGTGGGTGTGCTTAGTCAGTGCTGCTCCAAACCACATCCACGACACTTCTTCACACATGCGGTACAGACATGGTTAAGTGAACTGCAAAACCTGTTTGTAGCTAGCTGCTCTCATTGTTGCCAGATTGAGCGTGTTCCCGCCTAATTGGGCAGTTTTTATTTTGAATTTGCGGGTCAAAATTGGTTTGGGCGGGTGAACAAAATTTGGGTTTGGGATCAGTTTTGCGGTTTTCAAACATTATACATTTTATAGGCTAATTTTAAACAAAACCTAAAAGTGCATGTACTCCAGCCAACCAGTCATGACGTTACTAGTCAGCAACGCCCACTGCAGAGTCACTGGTTGCTAGGCGCTGGTGTTGCTAGGCGCAAGTGCACTGCCTGACAGTAAGTTGTAGTCAAGATTCCGAAGTGGGCAAAATATAAAAAAGCTTACAGAAAGGAGTGGGAGAGTGATTCGGACCTGAGAAGCACAAGATGCGGTGCCTGCCCACGATTAAGGCTTTTACTGTACCGTTGGTGAGCAAAGCTAACGCGGACATTTCTAACGGACATTATTCTCATTTCACTGTGAGGTTAGTCGGCGAAGGTATTTGATGACGTCATTTATTTATATGGAGGGCAACACACCAGTCCAGAAGGTGGCGGAATGCACCTAAAAGCTGTTCGCCAACAGAAGAAGAGCGCTTCTCGCTCTACTTTTCGGCAGAGCTGAACAAAAATAAGTAAGGTTTATCATGTGAAAGCAGCCTTAATACGTTGTCGGGGTTTTTGCTGTGGTGCTTGGCTGCTGCTGTTGTTTGTCGCTATAGGATTTTTTAATGTATGCTTCAGCTGTCGGTGTGCATTGCTTTTAAGTATGGTACAGTAAGTAATCGTGGCAGTGAAAATTCTGAACTAAATATTGATCAAATATTTTGGGCGGTTTTGTGTGTGTTTTGGCAGTTTTTGACCAGTTTTTGGGCTGGAAACCATCAGCTGTATCTGGCAACACTGGCTGCTCTCAGCAATCTAATTAAAACTGTTAATACCTTTGATTCTTGTTCTTTCTTTTCTCTGGTTCTTATAAGTTATATTAGTAGTCTTGTATAGTTTCACAGTTGAGTTTGCACGTTTTGCAAGCTGTGTGTTTCTTTTAAGTTACTAGCTCACTTGGTGGCCATTGGTAGTGATTAGCCAGCTAGCTAGCCAACATTTTTGTATAGCCGTTTCCGTGGATAAAATCGCATTTATAATTGTTATTTTCTCTTTAATTTAATTCATATTTAGGGAGACTGAAGTTGCAAGTTAGATGACACGTGTAGCCGTTTACTAATACCATCGCACCATTTCATGGTGAAGCCACACTGCACACGGCGCTGCCGCACGGTGACTCCACCTCCATTCATTTTGAATGAGAGGCGGCGGTGGCTCCCCGCAAGACATGTTGGGATTGCAGACGGCGTGGCGAGAAGCAGCAAGGAAATGGCCAGAGTTCAACTTTGACCCCCATGCGCGGTAACCAATCAGATTTGATCTAATGATCCATCAAGTAAATTGTCCCTATTTTTTTTTTTCTTTCTAATTTTAGTTCCACATTGTATAGTTCCACAATGGAGGACCTAACTCGTAATTGCCGTATCCGGTTTCCCAACTTTATACAATCTCCTAAAGGGACACCGTTAAGAGGAACGCAGCGTGGAGAAAAGTCTCTGAGGTGGCTCCGCTATGTAGTTCTAGTCCTTACTATTAGTTATTACTGTCCAGTCTGAATAAAAATAATTTTTGCAGTAGCTCTGAGAAATGTTAATCAGCTGCCTAGCTAGGAGGTCTAATGTCTAGCTAGTGAGTAACAACCAACAATAACAACAAAAACATTTTCTTCCTAATGTATTAGTTGCTATTTGTTCATGATCGTTTCTCTACCAGCCACCTAGCTAGCTAACCAGATATAACTTTGAAGGCATTAGCTGGCTAATTAACCAGACAAAGTTTTTGTTGTTGGTTGTTACTCACTAGCTAGACATTGGACAGCATAGCTAGGCAGTTGACTAACATCTTTCAGATCTTGGTTACTGCAAAAATTATTTTTATTCAGACTGGACAATGAACATGAAACACGACATTAAACCCGGTCAACATTTAACAAACACAACTGTCTGTCAAAAAAAGGTGACACACCCACAAACAGCCGATTGTGGGGACACGGCGCAGCGCTGTCACAACAAATTTCATCCCCCTTACAAATTTCATCCCCTCTATTTACTTCCGGGGTTACGTTGTGCTGTCACATTGCGCCAATTAATCAGATCTCTCTGTCCAAAGATTCGAATAAGCTTTATTGAGCAAAGAGCAAAGAAAAACAAATAAATAAACAAAAAAAACAACAACATTGGCTGCAGCATGCAATGTACTGGGTGTCTTAGACACACCAATTTTTTGATTGGTATACCCAAAAATCGAAGGTTCGGCCCCCCCGAGCCAACGACTGCAATAGCTCAGGCATCGTGCTAAATTAATCATGTGACCGCAGAAGATCACAGAAACAGCCCAATGATCATGAGTAAGAGAAGCCAAGGGTGCAGTTTGATCACTCACCCTGGGAACTCCCTCTGACTTAGTGTACTGTTTAGATAGGGAGAGGTAGAGAGGAATTGGGACAAAGAAGAACCCAGGAAGGGGAAACAATGACCAGCTCCCGTACTGTTTTTTTAGCTAGCCATCCAGACCCAATAGAAGAATCTAATTCCTCATTGTACCAGCCTGGTAAACAAGCAGGAAGCTGATAACCTGTTGAACTTGTACATACATGCTGAACAGAGGAAGGGGTTGTGGAAGGTGGGGTGGCTGTAAATCCTCTTACTGTTTGTCAGAGTTGTTCTGTCAGGACAGTGGAACAGCAATTATGGAAATGAGTGGACAACTTAATGAAAAATACAAAGACCACAACTGTAACAACTCCATCACCAGGAGTAACACCACATAAGATGTAAATGAGTGCATTAAATGTTCTCTACATTTTTTAAGTGTTAACCAGTTGGCTAGTTGCGTAAGACGACGTTGTACGATTTCCGGTTTGAGGACGGTGAGCACAAGCATTTCCGCTTTCTGATGCCGGTCAGTTTGTAGACAACAAAATAACTTTCTACAGGCAATGTCTTCAAGATCTTCCAAAGATAACGATCAATGATGTTCACTGCATCATTCAAGCTGCAACATCAGCACAAGGAGTAAGCGAGAGAAGGGCTTCAAGATGTACATCTCCAGTTACATCGATAATTACGAAGGTAAGTTAACTTACTAGCTTAGTAGCTACCTAACATAAACCGTCACAGAGGTTTAGCTATCATGCTAACCAGCTAACTTTTCTATCTAACGTTGGATTTGACAACAATTTGACTAATATGACCCAGTTTTAAGTGTGTTGATGATAACGTGATATTGTCCTCAGTATCAAATACGAACAGGGAGAGTGAGCGTCCAAGCTACCTGCCATAGGTCTATGAGGAAACATGAGAAACCTCACAATCTCAGAGTAGGATGGAAGATAGTTCAGTTGTTCGTCAGTTCCAAGCCAGTTCTGTTCTAATTATGTTCTGGGGATTTGATGTGGCTAGGATAGGTTCTGTAACTCTATACCATTAATGTCTGAAGTAGGTAACATTAACGTTACCTGCCTTGTAGGTAGCATTCAAATATCTAGCCTTCGTGAAAACCCCAGAAACTGGTTGTGGCAGCTGTTCTTTGCTGTATGTTCAGTTTCATTTATCTGTATGCTGTTCAGTATTCACTGTTGTACAGTCTTCATCAGAGGTGTTGCCCAAATAAATCAGCTGACAGGAAGCTTCAGCAACACCTTTGATGAAGACTGCAAGCTTTGGCAGTCAAGACATGTCAGGTAAATAACAACACCCTATTTGTCTTTATATAAGAAGTCAAGAAACTAAGTGAAAAAGTCAGACAAAATGAATCTCATCAGTCTAGGCCTAGATATAGCTGTTACACACAACTCATTACATTACATTTAGCAGATGCTTCTGTACAAGCAACTTACAAAATGTGCAATCACTAAAGTATGTCAAGCATCCATAGGTCTCTACAAATGGAGGAACAACTCATCACATTGCCAGCCACCTAAAATGGCAGTGCTGATGCAAAACAAACACAATAGGATAGTGCAGAAATGCTATTTACACTTCCATCTCGGAGTCGGAATCAGACGCTGCTAAGTCCGGGGAAGGGCATCTCGGCCAACGTTCCCAAACATTAAGCCTTGGTGCGGGTATGGTATAATCATTCCAGGCAAACAGAGAAGGTACAGCTCCTTTGTTGAGTCTTCTCTGTCCCCCAGCCATCACAACGAAATCACCTGTCTGGAAATGCCTACTACAGAGGCGAGTATTTTGAGTGAGATTGAAGTTGTCTCTACGGATCTTAATGAGCTACTAAGCCTGTACCTCAGGATCGATTGGAAACCGATGAAAGCTAATCTTCGAGTTGTACCTCGACGAATTAGCACATCGAGGCACACAACAATGTAGAGACATTTTCTTCTCTTGCCGTTGATATGTTAATCGTTTCTCATTAATCTTAATGAATCATTAATCGCTTTTGCTATCCAGGTCTTCTCTCAATTCTCCTCACAACTACTACAACAAACTACAACCGGAAACAGTAATGCACACTATGCGAAACCCGGAAGTTAAGAGATGCCGTCTTGTGCACGGGGTGAATAGCAATGGCTCCAAGTTGAGAATGACATATAATAGGTATGGGAATTGGGTTTGAAACTCCATACTCAAAGACAGTAAGTCTTTGAAAATGTGCTATTGCTAAATTCTTTGGTTTAATTTGCTTTGCTTTTGGTTACAATCACTTTGGGTAGGAGGAAGCTTTCAAATTATTGTGTAGTATTTCAACAACTTATCAACCAGTACATTGGTAGTACATTGGTAGTCTCACTTACTAATTGTCAATAGTAATCCCTCTCTATTTGTCTGCTCTGTAGCATTACTCAACAGGCTCACAACCTAAAAAGTAGAATTGTCCTCATACATAGGACTCTAGAAGTGTCAGAAGGAAGGTTGAATAATATTTTTTTTGCAAATCACCTTTTTTAAAAGCCAAATATCTGATGTTTTGTAAAATAAAATCTAAGCAGAAAAACTAATAATTTGTCAAATATTTAGTTGAATTGTCAAGTTAAGTTCAGCAAAATAAGGAAGATGAGGAATATTTTTTTCCTGCCTTAAAAAAGGCTAGGATTACACTTATACAGCATATCATTAAGGGCTGTGAAGAAACATGGCAAATCCACATGCATATGGGTAAGCATACAATTCTGATCTTTCCCGTTTCATTTTATAAATATACATCTAGAATTAATTTTTATTTATTTATTTTTTGTCTGCTCCACCTCATTCTGGGTCCAGTGGGGAAGAGATTTTAGAGCTGTGACTCATGTGTTCTGTGTCTGCTTGTTTAAAGTGGGTCTCTGGAGCCCCTCAATATCCATCACCAGCTCTCATGGTTTATGATTCCTACATGGATTTCCAAAACATCCAGACCTTCGAACAAAGCAAGGCCAATTTAATTAGCCACCAACTTCCTTCCTGTTATCTGTTATGACTTTTTTCTTCAATGGTTTCCAGAGCAAGCCATCCATTATTACACAACCCAAGCAAATCCTTGTCACATACTTTATAGGGATGAACACCAGGCTAGAGGCATGGGTCTGCTGTCAGCTGCTTCCTTTAAAATGAAGAGCAGAAGAAGCAGTGAGGCAAGAGACAAACATAAAGATGAGAGAGATGGTGAGTGAATATGGAGAAAAATAAACATTTGGTCTGGATCCATAAAAATATAAAGAACCAAGCAAAACCAAAATGTTGCGTGGAAGTCGAGAGCAGTACCATTGGAATGGCAGACGGGGTGGTCCCCATTTTTAACCTCTTAAGGCACAAGCCAAATTTTGCCAATCCTTGCCCATTTAGGGGGTACCCTATTTAAAGCTTTATAACTCCAGACGTGAACACCACAGAGACTTGAAAAATGGCTTAAATGAAGCAAGACATTTGTACAATTTACAATACTAACACAGATTAGTTTATATTCATAATTTTGGAAGAAATAAAGTGCCACAAATGCAATTGTATTGACAAAAAATCCAAAATAAATTTGCACTTTTTAAGTTTGCAATGAAATACTGCGATATTGCATATATGCAGGAGGTTAAACTATACATGTGCTAGGTCAAAAACCTCTTGACCACAAGTTCATAAAATCTAAGAGTGGATATGTAGAACTACTACAGATGTATGAAGCAAAAACTAAGCAGTGTACCCAGCATCTCCAAATCTACCCAAAATGTATAAATTATGCATTGCTGTAAATCATAACATATCCACGTATTTCACTACAAATCAACTGTTTTGACTAAAAAAAATCACTGTTGCATAATTTTCAAGTGGGAATTACAAGCTTTCAGTCAGTACAGTGGTCTAAAATAGCTAGGTGTCCAGAAACATATCAAAAATCTCTCCAAAATTTAATAAAATGCTTTTTGTCTATTATAAAGCATAGAAATGAGCCCCTTATGAGGGTTTAAGATGAAACATTGCTATCAGATTTAAAAAATAATGCATAAATATTGTCACAATGCGGTACAGTACCTAAATGTGTAATAATTAACTCGTGTGTATTTCTATACTCTGTACTCTCGTATGTTTTCTTGTATGGGTATGAGACAACATGAAAACAATTTTCACCCGTCCACCACGTTTTGGCAGTGTTCCAGCTCTGACATCATCACTGTTGCATGCTTCACAAAAACTATTACACTTCCATCTAACGCTTACATTACAGTGTGAAATATTTACATTTTATAACACCAATAACCTATTTAAAGATACTCAATTTCAAAAAGAACGTATATAACCGAAATATTTTGAGCGGTAATACTTACATAGCAATGATGAAATCTCCTCTATGTTCAGTAGATGGAGACAGAGACAGTATCAATTATATTGTTCTATTCGCTTCTGTTTTGCTCCAGAAAACGATGTCAGCTAGGTCTATCAGCAAACATATGGCTTAGCTATGTTCAGAAGTCCTCAATAATAATAGTATTTTCCAAGAAATTACGAAATATCCTTGAACACGTTTCGTTAGGTGTATCGTATTTGTCTGCTAACAGTGTGATTGCGTAAGTGAATGCTATGCTAAGAATATTTTCTGTTACGCTGACCTATAAAACGCTATTCCAAAAGCAGAATTAGACATGTTATACATCGTTAGAAAGCTTATACTCTTGCCTACCGAATAAATGAATTGTAAATCAAGTCAGACTGTATTAAAAAGGGCAACGACGCCGTAAACAACAGGTGTGGTGTTACACACAGCTATTTTGGAAGATACCCAGGCATCACAGATGCGCCTATATTTCCCAAACAAATTGTCCAAGACAATATATGACCACGCAGTCTCAAAAGGGACATCTCTACACGTAAAACCAACAGTAAGGTTTTATATTTATTCAATATTTAGTCCCAGATATTGACTGTAGAATGACATGGTATCATTTTTAAAAACTTTTTCTCGTTTATTTCGTTATTCAGTGAGCAGCGTTTTCACTGCTGTATAGGCATATCTTAGGGCTATTGTCGGGTTTATCTTGTTGCTATGACGGAATACGATTTTTTAGTGGTGAAAGAATATTTTTATGAATGCCAAGATAGACAATATTGTCCATTATGTCAAGGGTGGGGGGTGTTTTTTAGATGAGACTGCAGGGAGGGGGTGTGTGTTAAATGAACGACCGGAGCGACAATGGTGGGGCTGCGAAACTCCGTTTTCCGCATAGTTGTCATGTATCGTCTACTAATGAAACTGAAACAACGCGTTTCTGTTTTCATCTCACACTTTGGTTGCAGTAGCACCAAATGTTTGAATTTAGTCATTTAGGCACGCGGGCGTGGGGAAAAAAAACACGAACTCAAAAAGGGAAAATTAACAAAGACTTTACTTACATGACAGGCAAACAAGCAGGGAACAAAGAAGGCCACGATGGGCAAAAACACAAACTCAAAAAATATCTAATAAAACAGAAAACAACAGGAACTCAAAAACACAGGCAGGGCAGAACACAGGCAGGCAGAGTACAAGGGCAGGTACATTCAAACAGTTCAAACACAAATAGGAAACAAACACAAGGAACCAGCACCCGAGTCAAGGGGACAAAGAACTTAAATAGACAGGGGGTAACAAGACACAGGTGAACTCAAAAAACAATCAAACCAGAAAAGGAGGGGATAACAAGACACAGGTGGGAACAATGATAGAATAACGAGACAATAATACAATTAACGGGGGAGCAGGACACAAAACAGAAGTGCCGCCATCTGGCGGCCCAACAAGGGAAACACAGATAGGAAAACACAGAACCATGATAGTCAGGGTTGCTGTTGCATGCCATTTAGTCCCTGTATACTCGGAGTGAGAGCTGTGTCCACATTCTCAGTATTAAGTCAAGCTCGTTCAAAGTGGGCAAGGGTGTGCTTTGTCTCCGCTCCTGTTTGTGGTGTTCATGGACAGGATTTCAAGGCATAGCCAAGGTATGGAGTGTGTTCAGTTTGGGCACATAACAGTGAAATCTCTGCTGTTTGTGGATGATGTTGTCCAATTAGCCTCATCGTACTGTGACCTTCGATTCGCTGTCAAATGGTTTGCAGCTGAGTGTGACGCAGTCAGGATGAGGCTCAGCACCTCCAAGCCTGTGGTTCTCTCCGGGAAATATATAGTCTGTCCCCTTCAAGTAAGGGGGGAGCATCTATCCCCTCTGGAGTAGTTTAAGTATGTTGGGGTCTTATTCACCAGTGGTGGAAAAAGGGATTCAGAGATTGACCACTGTCTAGGTGTAATGACTGCAGTAATGTGGGAATTGTATCCAAAGGTGGTGGTGAAGAAGGATCTGAGCTGAAAAGCAAAGCTCTCGATTTACCAGTCGATCTTCATCCCTACTCTCACCTATGGTCACAAGCTATGAATAGTGACCGAAAGAGTGAGACTGCGAATACAAGTGGCCGAAATGGGGTTCCTCTGTAGGGTGGCAGAGCTCACTCTCTTTGACAGGGTGAGGAGCTGTCCAGGAGGACCTCAAAGTAGATTCGTTGCTCCTCCGTATTGAAAGGAGTCAGTTGAGGTGGTTGGGGCATCTGATATGGATGCCTCCTGGGCGCCTGCTTCTGGAGGTGTTCCGGGCACGGCCACTGGGGAGGAGACCCAGGGGGAAACCTAGGACATTCTGGAGGGATTATATCCACCGGCTGGCCTGAGATCGCCTTGGGATCCATCGGGATGAGTTGGCAGAAGTCGCTGGGGAGAGGGATGTCTGGGCTGCTCTGCTTGCCCTGTTGCCACCGCGACCCTGATCTGGATCAAACGGTTAGCAGTTTTGAGCATGATGGTTGGTTTGGTTTGGTCAGTTTTATTGACGTTAAACACCCAATTAGAATTCTGTATGTCTGCTTGGTTGAGGCCATTTTACCGTCCAGCCCCCAGGCAAACAGATTTATAACGTCCATATATTTGAATTATAAATATACGAGACCATATATCGAAAGAGTATATGTTAGTGCATGAGAGGTCATATGCACAAATCTCAATTAAAAGAAAGGTGGACTGTAAGCTAATGCTAGTAATAGAGTATATGCATTAGCTATGCAGGCTAGGTGGCTGTAGCTAATTAACAGGAAATGTGATATAATCTAAACACAATATTACATACAATCAAAGACGCAATTCCTTAAAAACAAAGAACAAAGTTTCCTAAGCTAGTTGATGCCTGAATGTTAGTCTTCATGTGGGAGTGCAGATGGTTCTGCGTTGTGCTGACTATGGTATTGGCTCTGAATTGGTTGCGCTGTCAGTAGAAAAGCCAGTCCACATCTTGTTTCTCTTTGTCCTGAAGATGTAAGTTACTTTTCCTGCCATCGCAGGAAAGCACATGGACTACACTGTTTTAACTTGTTGCTGTGTTGCAGAACGATAGCCAGTGTAAAATTAGTAAATGAATAGATTCCTTGTTGGATCAGTTTCTTTCGCTTACTTGCATTAATTGTGTGTGATCGTGACGTGACGTCATTACACCAAAATGGCGCCCAGTCCTTACATCAACAACTGAATGAACCAAGGTGTAAGACAGATTGCTAGAAATAAAACCTAGTTAGCTTGCTGAATAAAATGAGTTTGCCTTGTCACACTGCAGTCCAGCACACTAAATCAAACCTTTCAGAAACAATGTAATCCTTAAAACTGTTTGACAAAAAAGAATCTGCATTTAACCCTTGTGTTGTCTTCATATTATGCAAGCACTCCGTGTCCACGGGGTCAAAGAAGACCCACCTGGGCCCCCTGTGATAAATCAATAAGTGACTGTTTTCCTACTTCACAGCCCAGAGGTACTGTATTTCTTAAGTCTGCACCACATCATACTTTCTGTAATAAATGTGTGGTGCTTAACAATTATGACTTCTGATTTCATACCTGCAAGGTCAAAAAAGACTCATACTGTAAGACAATCTTTGTACCCTGGTGCTGTCCTGGCTTTATAAAAAAACATAATAAAGGGCAATGTTTAATTTTTTCTAATGGTTGGGTCACTCCAGGAAAAGTAATCAAAGTTCCTGCTGAAAAATTTTGATTGGGGGTTTCAATGCTGTTAAATTCAGAATAAGGTCATTTTCACCCGAAGGACAAAATGAGGGGTAACTTTGCTAAATTCATGCCACCTCTCCTTTGCTCACTTGGGGAGACAAAAGAGCTTGGTTGCATTGAGAATGCTACAATTATCCAAAACTGCCAGCATATGCAAACCAATATAATACCATTCTTTTGAATAATCCAATTTAAAATGAAACTTAAGGGCTCCAATGCTACTAATGATGCAACATGTAGATTAATCAGTGATAATCAATTGTCAAAAACAATGGTAGGATTTCATATATGGGCACAGTTGGCACTTGGCTTTTTCTAAATGTCTATAACACATGGCAGTATTCCCATTTCCAAGATATTTGTTGACTTTTTTCTCATCTCAGTAAGTGTTTTTTCTCATCTCAGTAAGTGTAGTCCCCTGTGAAATCACCAGAGAGGAGGCTTTCCTGAAATGACCCCTGAACATTTCACTTTTTTTAAGGACATCTCAGGAAATATACTGGGGTATTTGTTTACTCCTTTCAAAAGGATTCAGAGAATAGCATCTGCTTTGAAGCATTTACTTGCAAAAAAGATTGAAAAACTGCAAATATTGAAAAGCAGAGACTCTGCTTCTTGTGGTCATGTAAAAACATTTAAAAGTGAAAATGTCCTGAAAATGTCCTTCACAGTATGGAGAACACTTTTAGTGGCTACATCCTTTTTGTTCCTCAATGCTGAATGAACACAACCTTTATTAGCAGTGGAGTCTTGTGTTGTTGTTTTGTTGGATTGTAACCATTACACAATCACTGGGCCATTTTTGTTGATTTGTTAATTATTTATTATTTATTTAACTATTTTTAGCATGTGTTGTGATTTCCTGTAAAATTTTGATTTACGTTTACCTCGTCTGCTTTTCCATATTGCCCCTTGTGCATATTTTCTCGGTACTCCTCATTTTGTAGAAACTCCTGATAGATTTCACATGTGCTGTTATTCCCTTGTGTGCATGGGCTCTGTTACAGAGGTGGAAAGTCCAGGGGACAGAGAGTAAAAGTCCTGCCATATGTTTTTTCCACCCATGAACTCTGATTTCACTAATTAGTTCTACCAGCTGGCTGAAGAATTGTGCTAGTTAGCAGATCCAGGTGATTTGAACAAAAGACTGGGGGAGATTTTTACTTTCTGAACCTGGAACCTTTTACCTTTTCCACCTATTCTCAGTTAACACTCTTTGTTGGGGTTTTCTGTGGGGACTGAGAAATATACTGTACCTATGGCCATTAAAATGTGCAATAAATGCCTATTTTTTCAGAGAAAACCTTTTTGAATTTGTATCATTGTTTTCATGATATTTACCTTGTTTTTCATCTATTTTAAATGGGTTTTCTGAAGGTTTCAAAGGTATCTATGGGGGTTAAGGGCTCAAACTAGGGTTAGGGTTAGGAAAACGGTAAGTCTGAGGGTTGAGGCAAGTCGTAGTTGGTCTCATCTGTCAAGAGGACAGTAATCGAGAAGTCTTGTGGTTCATTCAAGTACAATTTTGCAAACTTTAGCCATAAAGTAGTATTTCTTTTGGCGAGGGAAAGGAGTTTTCTCCTGGCTTATCTTCCATGCTATACTTGTTCACTTTTTTTCCTAAATGTGGAGTCATTAACTCAGGCATTTATTGTCCTGACAAAGGCCTGCAAATGCCTGGATGTGACTTTAGTGTTATGTTCTAATTTCTCAGAGCATCATACGGTCTGATCTTGGGGCTGAATTTGCCAGAACACCCTCTCCATGTTAATGTTGCTCATTAGCCCTGTTGGTTATTTTACAGACTTGTCAACAGTCTAGAGAAAATAAAATCATGGTATTCAAATGGATGGTATTGTGCATTCAAATAACAAAAACTCATACATACAATGTTGCCTTCTTTATACACTAATTATAAATTCATATTTATGGAAAATACATGAAAATATATTTCAAAATATTTTACTCACATAAAGTATTGAACATTTATGTGTGTATTTTGCAGGGGCCGTGCACAGCCACTTGGTTGTTCCACAATTAGATATCACGCTAAATTTAATCTGTTGTCCCTAGGCAAGTAGCACAAACGTACATCATCATGAATGTATGGAAAAATACACAAGAAATTTTACCTTTTTATTTTCCAAAAAGGGTTTGGAAAATGTGATAAATGCAAGAAAAGTTAATGGTAATATTTTAGGTGTGTTATGTCAGTATGTATGTCACAAATGCATTTAGTAACATATGGAAAATATATTTCAGAATTTATTCATATAAATGCATTGTCTTTTGAAAAATTTAAGTTCGTATATAAAAAATATAATATGTCTTTGTATGGCTATGTGTCAAGCATTTATGAAAATTCTATAAAAATGACTTTATTATCATTTAAATGTTATATTTAAAATATAAAATATATAAATACATGTAGGGTGATACAAAATAGTGATACAAAAATGTCACGATAGGTATTTCAGCCTTTTTGACAGCCCTGCGTTTAGTTTGTCACATGCCAGTCTCATTTCAGAATCACAGATTAAAAAACATTTTATGGCAATATCTGAAACTTATAATAGCTATGGCTGGGTGCTTGTCACAGAAGTCGCGGCTGTCACGGGTTCTGTGATTTTTGCCCAAAAATTTACCAGCCTGTCAACATATTTTACTTGTAGGCTATTTGTTCCTAGCAGCCAGTTACCGCCTTGTTTCACTTGTTGCAGTTGCTACAGTTGCACTTGTCATTTCAATAATTTCCCACTTCTGTGCATGAGATAAATTAATTTAATAAATTAATGTTTTTTAAAACATTTTTTAATTTTGTGTGATTTTTAACAGCTTTGCCAGGACTGCACCACGACTTCAGCCAATATTTTTCACGACAGACACCTAGCCTTAGTAATTGTATATCAAACTTGTGAGACCTTAAATTGCAGTGAGAAGTTCAGGGTCATAAAATATGTGATACAAGTACTTTCACCATCCATGAACTATGACGGACCAAAAACTAATGATTCAGTATAAGTTCAGAATATCTTATCCAGTCTGCAAGATTTGACATTCATACTTGTTTATATTTTTTCTGTAATGAGACTTCCAGTACTGCACATGCTGTGTGAAGTATGGAAATGTAATTCATTTGACTGTAAAATTTTGGAACAATTCCCTTCTGTATTTAAGCTAAAGATAAAGTGACCAGCAGCCAAATGAATGGGCTATGTTTATAAAGTTGTTGCAATGTTATTGTTTACTTAATTTTATTCAAACATGCCAGCTTTCTGATACTCTTCCTCCATTTATCATTTCTCCTGTGCTCCTTGCTTATGTTTCATTCAAATGAATATGGGTAATTGACACATGGGATAGTTTTTTTCTTCATATAGGTGGATGCTAAAGGGTCTAAAATAATGAGAAATGTATATGGCCTGTATTCCAATTATAGTTATTTTTTATCAACTTTTATGACAACTCAACATGACCAAGTAGATAATAAAGTTTAAAAAAATATATGCACACGTGAAATAATGTATTTGTCTAGACACCATAAGCTGAACAATATTCCAATGATCACCAGTCAGCCAAAGGAAATGGTACAGATTGACTTCACAGCTTTATTATAATTTTCTGATGCCTTTTCAGCCAGTACTTTCGGTTTATTTAGCAACCTGTCTAAAAACATTCCTCAACATATTTTTTCATTTATTTATTTGTAATACTAAATGAAGAAATGTAATATGAATCCTTTTTTTCACAGATGGACTAGAATGAGCCTGTGGCATGTTTACATTTAGAGATTAGCATACAGCTCTGCTATTTTTGTTCACTGTTGGTCACTGAATTTGAATGTGGTATCTCGTCACACACCTGTGTTGTTTCGCAGAATTTCCCACCCCTTTTTAAAAATAAAATATTGATTCATCTTGCTCTGTCTCCAGTGGATACTGTGGATACCTCTGAGCAACATTCCTCCATCTCAGGGCTTACCCAGGTAAGACTGTGGCTGTTCTATTTATTGTTTGCTGATAAGCAGTGGGGAACAGGTGGTTGGCAGGGTTTTTTCTGGCTCAAATCGGGCAAAGGTGGTATCTCAAGCAAACCTCTGTAGGGGTTAAACCCCAGCCACAATTTCTGTTTAATTTAATTTCATAAATTGGGATGGCAGGTATGCCATCCTGCCAAGTTATGCCTTGGCGGGGGCATGCCCCATACCTATACAGCACTGAGAGTTTGGCACTTTTCAGAATTCTCCACAGACATAACCACAACAACCACAGACACTCAGCCCTTAAAAACATTAAATTCTGTACATTCTCACCCTATTTCAACAGACAGAATTCATAAACAACTTCACACGTCCACACAATAAAGCCCCAAACTAAGGGGATTTTGCGTTTTCTCCTTCTTCTTCTTCTCTTTCTTCTCTTCTTCTTATTTTTCCTGCCGCCTATCCCACTAACAACATGTCTCCCCATTGGACATTTTACTGACACCAGCCAAATCTTCACCTACACGACCCAATCAAAACTCGCATACACACGCAAAATACCCATACCTTTTTATTCTGAAACATTTCCAGTTTAAACAGCGAGCCTCCTGTGGCTTAGTGGGCAAGGTTACAGTCTTGGGAACATGGGGTCCCAGGTTCAAGCCCAGCTAGAAACACGTTTCTTTAATTTGCATGATAATAGACCTTAAAATGTTTTAAGAAGCTTGTGCTTTCAAATAATATTTCCTCAATTCTTTCAAATACTTTTAATGGCAGGCGTGGATTTTGGCAGTCTGGATGAATGAGCTATAGACGGTGTATGTGTGAGTAACTTGGCATTTTTGTACGTTGAAAACGTGTTTTTTATGAGATCACATTTACAATAATAAGGCACAAGAAAAAAATCACAGTAATGAACAGTATAGTTATGCATAATTGAACAAAATGAAATAAAAATTTGACAAGACAGATAAATATAAAATATATATACAGGAGTACAATAAAAAAACATTAAATGTAAACAAAAAGACGAAAGTAGAAGTACATGACATTAGGACAGGGAGTTACATATTTCACACAACAGGAGTATTGTACAATGGTAGGTATTTGAAATACAGGTAAATACAAAAGTATATGAAGGGACAACAAAATGCAACATTTAGAAAAGAGTTAAGCCATTAAAGTGTTCATAATTTTACATGAAATCACTGGACACAATATTGGTTTTAATTCACTGTCCAAGACAAATTTATTTTATCTTAATGGCATTCTTTATAACAACTTTTACTTAATAGTGCACAGTATTTAAAAATATTGCATAGGGGTACAGAGAGGCTTTTTTAAAAGTACATATATGACTTTTTTTAAGTACAACATACCTCTCATTTGTTACATTGGTGGGAAAAAATGTTTTTAGTTGAAGGGAAAAAATGGCCCCATGCAGCACTACGGAAGAGGATTAGGGTCACATGTGAAAATTTTTTTTGAGTTCTGACTTTAAAGTCAGAATTCTGAGAAGAAAGTCAGAACTCAAAATTGCATGTGGCCCTAATCCTCTTCCGTAGAGCACATTCTTTACTGAACAGATTTAAATATTTTCAATATTTTAGCCATAGGGAAAAGTTTTTTTTAATTTTTTTTTTATTTGAAAGCACAAGCTTCTTAAAACATTTTAAGGTCTATTATCATGCAAATTAAAGGCATAATAAATGGCAACACATGCCCTGAATTAAAATGAGGATATTAATTCACTTACTCATTTAATAGACATGTCAAAATAATCCTGATTGATCAGTCCAGTCACGGCTTTGGCACAGTTTCAGTGTATTACAAAGGTAGACTCTGACCACCTGCAGGCTTTACCTTGTGTATTTGTATCCCTAAAATCCCTAAAAATAATACAGCATGATTTTCCATGGTGTTGATCTGTGCTTGTAAACTGTGTTTGTACATAAAAAAGGGTCCATAAACAGGGCTGATTCTTCGCAGCAATGATATAGGTGATTGTTTAAGGCGGCATCCATCTGGAGGAGTGCCAACTGCCCAGAGCGGCACAGAGCGAAGGGGCAAAAGATGTCCACATTCATGTCCCAACCCAACCCCGAACCACCACCCACCAAGTCCACATTTGTATCCTTTACCCCCCACCAAAATAAAAGCCAGGCCTGTTTATGAAACCAAGTTTTGTCTCCATTAATAACCTTGTAATGTGAAATGTATTATTATAGATGAATGGCATGTTATGCTAAAGAAGTGTCATTCACGAGAGATTAATATACATTCATCTATTTATGTTGCATCCATTGTCATTTTTACCAAAGTTACCAATGTATTTAATGTTTCCACAGATGGTGAAATAAGAAAACCATAGCAAGAATCATAGGCAACTGAACATCAGTGAAATCAGTGAAGCTCAAACATTCTCAACTGTATTCAGCTCGGGGGAACATGCCAGATAACACACCTTCGTATGACCACAATGAATATTTCTTCTACACATATTCAGGCTCCAGTTATCCTGACAATTATAACCCATTTTATGATTATTATTATTATTATAACACAGATTATTTAGACAATTCTGAAAATGCTACTGATTCCCCTATTCCGACAGTGGAGCGGTCTCTTCCTAGTGCTATCAATATGGTGGGACTGATGGCTTTATGTATTGAAATCCCAGCAATTTGCCTGGCTGCTTATGCCCTGTACCGTTTGGTCAGACCTGGTGAAGTGGCCCCCCTTTACATCATTAACCTTCTCATTTCAGACCTCATTCAGGTCATCATTAGACCAGCCTTGGCAATAAAGGAAGTTGACCTTGGGGTTTCACAAATTTTCAGTAATCCAATAGCAAAACATCTGTCACCTGTCCATCCCAAAGCGAGCGGTGGTATTAGGACACTGGAAAAATGGGTTTCTGCCATTGCATATGTTGACTTTTCTTTGGGCATTTTTGTAAACATAGGTTTTATGGTCTGTGTCTCACTGGAGAGATATCTGATGATTTCCAAACCCATGTGGTACCATTGCCGGCGCACAGTCAAACACTCAGCCCTGATCTCACTAGCAGTGTGGGTTACTGCTGCCACATACCTTGCTATATGTCTTGTCCTTGATTTGTTTTGGAACTGCAAGATTGCCTGTGTGCTAAAATCAATCTATTTCCTTATCCCTTTTCCCGTACTTCTCTTTGTCTTTGTGGGAACATGGAGAGCTCTGTCTCACTCCACTTTGTGTCATGCTGAAAAGAAAAGGATTCTGGGAATACTGGTCCTTGTCATTTTCAATTACACTCTGTTTTTCCTTCCCACCATTGTTTATGGACTTTGGAAGCATTTTCTGTTTGTGCATAAAACTAGTATAAGGACACAACCACAATCTCTGACGAATCTAGACGACATTGCCACAGTATTACTGTATATCAGTCCTTTTGTGGACGTCTTGCTGTACATCTTCATGGGAAAACATGTTAAAGAGATACTGATGCTCTTTCAATGCTGCAGAAGGCAGACCAATCACAACGGGAACAGAACGACTGTCCGAACTGTGACCGAACTGCTCAGTGTCTAAATTATTTGTGAAGTTTTTGAGGGCCAGTTATTGATGAAACTGCCTGTTCATGCCCTACATTGATGTTTGAGTTTTTGTGTTTTGCCTTGTATCACAAATCAATACCATGACAATGCAATTGTCATCACAGTAGGGAAATAGGCACTTTTAACCACAGTAGCCCCTGGATGATTGTGACTGATTGGGTGATTAGGCCTGGCTGGCAGTTGGCTTTCCAACTGATCCCAAAGGTGTTGGATGGGGTTGAAGTCAGGGCTCTGTGCAAGTCAGTCGGGTTCTTCCACTCCTTTCCTGACAAAATAATTTCTATATGAAGCTCACAGTATGCTAAAACAGGAAAGGCCCTTCCCCAAACTGCTCCCAACGAGAAGCGTAGAATCATCTAGAATGCCATTGCATTAAGATTTGCCTTCACTGGAACTAAATGTAACCCACGCAGAAACTGGTTAAAAATGGTTAGGAACGCACAGGGTTAAATTTGTCTCCAATGTGTTTTTTTTTTTTATTGAACTTTTGGTGCCTAGTGGTCATGCTTATTGTCTGTATTCCTCGTGGTTAATTAGTTGTGAGCGTGCATGTTTTTTTGGTTTTGACTTTATATGCGATTGGCAGTGTGGTTTAAGTTGTTACATTGTTTTAAATTGATGTCTGCGTTGGAGTGTTTTAAGAGAAAATAAAAAGATTTGAGGTTTTTTTGTGATATAGTTGGAGCCAGGGAGAGTTGGGAGAAGGACGGAGAAGGTTGGTGAGACTTAACGGCGAGCGAACACACAGCTGAATTTCTACAATCCCGAGGACAGACTCTGCTCAAACCCTGGATAGAATCTGCGGATGTTATCGACTTAGGCGTTTCTTAAAGGATCGTCTCCAATGTTGGAATCTACAAGTTCTTCCTTGCCAATTCTCTGCAGAACTGAGGGAAGCTGTGAGTACGCTGACCACAGGTGCTCCAACGCCATGGAGAAGCACGCCAATGGGTTTTATTTTAATGGATATTTGTGTATTTTTTTATTTTGTGAATATATTTAGATGTATGTGTATTAGGGAAATATTTTGTTTATTGGTAGCTACTTGGAGTAAAACAATTTCTTCTAAAACTTATGAATGGTTCTTATCAAATTTGTGGATTTGTGATTTATATTGGGGGCTCGTGTACATTGTTTAAATCTCACCAAAGTTAACTACATGGTAACTTATTACTGTAGGGTATCTCATGGCGAATTCAACATCTACATTTCTAGCCCAGGCCTCTAGACATGAGTCATAATCAGAGTGAATTTTGGATGTCCGGGGAAGAAGTAAATCTAAATACTAGTTCAGAATATGTTCTTTACCTCTGCTGAAACAGAGTCCTGTGAGGCAGGTGTTACATAAGTATATATAGTGTGTATACATAAAATGCACACATTCCCACACACAAAATAACTCTCATTGCATAGTGAAAAATTGATAGTGTGTGTTGTGGGAACATGCTTGTTCAATTTTTCTGCATGTTTTGCTGCAAAATTGGGTCTCTGTAGAGTCTGACAACCTCTTCTGCCCCATGCATTATCCAGTTTGGTACAGACAGATGCAGGCATGGGAGTTGGTAGGTTTAGGGCGAAAGGGAGTTCAGAGATGTCAGTGAATATGTGATTGATTGCTACTTGATACTTTTAAACATGTCATGTCATGTCATGTATAGAGCCTCAGTGTTGGGTTGGTGACAGCCTGACTTGTCTTTTGCACCCTTTGTCCTGTATCCCAAGTCAACAGAAAGGACTTCCTTTAATTTCTGGGAAGAGGACAGGAGGTACATGGGTGGGGCTTACTCATTAATGCACTGTCTTCCAGACCAAGCGAGAGCCAACTTTGTCTGTTGGCCCTGCAGGGCAATTCACAGTTTGTGCAAGTATTGCCCAGGGAAGGGAGGAAGTCAATTGGCTGAAGTGACAGCACCTCTTAGCTCACTAGTGGCCTTCACTGGTTAATCAGACACCCGTGATCCACCTAATGAGCTGCATACATAGCATCTTCCTCAGATTGCATGTCTGAACTGTGAACTGCAATGTGATTAAAAAAGGTGGCTGACTTCACATGCTTCTGAGGGGACCACGCGCACACTACCAAATTCATAAAGGAGGTTACAGCAATGAATGCTAACGACAAAAATTGAGGTTTCCGTCACCTTTTGCAGGTTGTGGAACAAAGTCCCAACATTTTCTCTATTAAAACTGGTGGCACGAGCAAGACTAGCGGGCTATGGAGAATGAATGGAAAGCTGTGGGTCCCATTTAAGGAAACCAGCGAGCTAGTCAGGACCTGCCCAATGACACTCACTCCATCTTTCTGGGATTTTCAAGTTGTGAGCCACTGCATATTGAAAGGGATTTTGCTGTTCTGCTCTTTATTAAAATTTACATGTCACGGATAAGTGTCCCACAAAAAATTAGGGAATACATCTGGGGGGTCATTACCAGCAATACTTAAACTACTCAGTGAAGTATTGAATAAAATTTCAGTTCTTGAGCAGGTGGTTTTTAAATCACCATTGTTCTCGAGGACATTGTTAATTGCTGGATATGACTAGAAATATTGGTGACTGATCCAAAATTAGAATGTTATAAATTGAGCAAGAGAGCACGATCTAGAGGGCATATTTAGGTGTGACAAAACACTCAATTCTGGAGGATGATTTGTGAACTTTGGAGTAAAAATGACACTGCCTCTCAGTAGGGTGAAGGGTCCTCAACATATTGAAAAGGTTGATGTCAAATTCTTTTGCTGTTGTTCTAATACATTTTCCCAGAAGTTTCACCTGTCTCACAACCCTTAGTATGGTATCTGGTGGTGTATTGTCCCTTTCAGTTTTTCCTTTGAAGTGTCAGACCATTGTTTTTTTAAGAAAGCAGAACCTAATCACTACATAGCTACAATTATAGCTAAAAAAGCTTTTTTTCTTAAAATGGGGTTGGTTGTCAGTGAGACAGCCTGCCCCACAAAGGCTGAGGCAAGCAGCCCCATCAAGCCTGCTTAGCTAATTCTTTAGCTAGCTGCCACATGGCCTGACCTAGCAACACAAAAATCCCTCTTCTCTTTTAAACACAAATATGTGTTTAGGACATGCACAACATGATTTGAACACCCACTTAATTTAAAAAATGCCACAAAGATGAAAATTTTGTTCAATCTATTAAAAACATTTTAAAAATTATCCTCACCTCACCATGTTGCATGTCTTCTCAATGCATTGACCATATAGAGATGTTCAAAACAAGAGGGTACACATTTGATATGAAGATCATGTTACAGCACTCCCTAGTGTGGCTGCACTGTGACATCCAACCCCTGAAGTCAACCAGCCCCAGTCTCCCTGCACAACTCCCTGCACAAGTCCTGGTCATAAAACCCTTAGATGTCCCATTTGCCCATCCAACTAAGCCACTGTTGCATGGAGAAACAGGGGAATCGATGCAAAGTTATAAATTAGACTGTCCGAGCCAAACATACAGGTAGAGTTGAGGAGAGTACCTCCCAATAAAATTTTTTGGCCACCTCCGACGTGTTGAACGAGTGCTTCTCGTTGTTGAAGGAACCCGGAAAAGAGCAGGGAACAGCAGACCATATCTTGTTATTAGCCCATAGTTTCTGTTTAATATTATTGAAAGATGTTCTCTGCTTAGTGATATCCACTGTAAAATCCGCTCTAGTTGTCTGCGAAAACTCAGTGAATCCTTTTCTCTGGCCAGCTGAAGAATGCATTGCATGATCTGAAAATGGTGGACTTTAACAATAATTAGGGGGCACCAGGCCTCGGTTTAGGTGCCAGAGGGAGATACACTTTGTCTATTATTGGTGGACCATCAGTATTTTTGATCCTAAACGTCTGTCACGACCCATAACTCCCCTGCATCGTAACCAGGTGTATGCTATTGGATGTGACACAAAGCCACCTCAGTATTGACTACAACCCAAAAGAGGACCCAGTTAAGCACAAAGTGATTTATAAAATGCAAGAAGGCGTTTATTGTACAGCAAAGCAGGGAGTTAGATCTATTTATCTTAAAGGAATTGTAAGCATACGTACAGGTATAGCACAGGTTAAAAGATCTCAACGGGCAGGTAGATGTAACACACGCAAGATGTTCCTCTGGTCTAAAAGTCCGTCTTCCAGTTCCTTACAGATGTTTTGAATTAGAAACTGGGGTAACTGCTGTCTATCACTACAATATGCACTAAAAAGTAACACGAAGGCTACTCTTAATAACTTAACACATTATAGAACAAGTCATTAACAAGTTGCAGACAATAGACAATTTTGACTGTAGGCAGTAGGCAACTCCGAGCTGTAGGCCAAGACTCGGACTCTGACTCCGACCCAGACCGGAGATTAACTTAAAAAGATGCACAACATCAATATATAGTCTGTCATCTTTCTAATATCGCTGCTCCACGATGGTCCCGGCATCCTCACAGCAGGCATCCCTTATACTGGTTGGCAAGCGATGGCATGTGTCATCTCTCACATCTTTGGACCTGCATCTCTGCAATGGGACTGTGATGTCATTATCTCCGTCTGTAGGGGAGACAGAAACCAACACGACAGCAACAAAACAAAAGGCACAAAATACACTGGGATGTAACAGCGTCTCACCAAAAAGTCCACCATAAATGACATTACTAGTGGCCCTTCCAAATTCTCTGTGATCCCGAACACTCTCAGGTTTTGCCATCTGCTCGTTCACTCCAAATCTCTGGCCCTGACAACTTGTTTTTCCAGTACCTCACACCTTCCATCCAGAATAGTGATCCTGCTATCAAAGTCCTGGAGTGAGGTTTCAACTTCAGTGAGACAGGAACTAAATGAGTTCACTGTAGATTGCAAAGTATTCTTGTTAGTTCTTCGTTTTGAAAAGATTCAATGAGCTTGACCACTGAGGAGAGGGATGGTTAATCATAAATGGATTAGTCTTCTTGGTGCCTTGTACTGGGCCTCGTCTTCTATCCAATCGTTCTTGTCATGAGTCGCTCTTCTCTGCCATTCAAAAATATATTTTGAGTAGTTTGAAACAGGTAGAGTGGATGGCCAAATATGTGGTTTGTTAAATCATTTTGAACAAGTATGCAGGAGCAGGCAAAAGCAGGCAAGAATGGTGTTTAAATATATTGCTATACGCTGAATATGAGGAATTTCAATTATCTACACGCCCCGTTTAGTGTTTTTAGATTGCCGAAATAGGCTAATGCCGTTCAGCGGGACATCTGCTTCACCTCCCAATTTTGGTGTGCATGTTCTGTTCGATGTTCAGTGAAACATATGTTTTAGCTTTAGTTCAATAATTTCAAAATAAAAGCCACTAGGCAGTCAAATACTTGTTGCATTCTTCAGTGGTGTCTTCTCACAAGTGTTTCCAATTGAACAAACTATGAGTGTGTGACTGAATCGTGTTTATGACAAATATGTAACTCAATTGTAAAAAGACTATTTACTTCTGGGGCAAAGTATTTTACAGTTTCATTTCATGCATAAAAACAAAAATAATGCCAAGAAATATCTGAAATAAAATAAATATCAAAAGACAAACCAGTGACTGATTTTTCAAATACTTAATCTACACCAGGGTTACTCAACCCTGCTCCTGGAAATCTATAGTCATGTAGGTTTGCATTTTAACCCTAACAAACACTAGTCATTCAACAGCTAGAGATCTGGTTGGGCTGCTAATTAGCGGAATCAGGTGAGTCTAATTAGGGTTGAAATGATAACCTACAGGAAGACAGATCTCTAGAAACAGGGCTGGGCAGCCCCATTCTTACAGAAGTTTCAACTGTACTGTTCAGGATTCTAGTTGTAAGATCAAAAGTCCACTAGATGTCACCCTTAGAATATACAATTTTTAAAAATACAAGATATAGGACTCACTGTTTTTTCTTAAGTGTTTACAGCAGTCTCACAGAAATGTAATTATTTCTTTAAAAAATTTAAATTCTTGTAAGGTAAGTACAATGTTGTGTATATGCTATAATAATAATAATAATAATAATTATTATTATTATTATTATTATTATTATTATTATTATTATTATTATTATTGATTAATATTAATGGCAGGGCATTCTGTATCCCATATCTATTCAGCATTGAGAGTTTGTTGATTTTTAGGATCACCAACAGACCAAATAACAACAACTATAAACTCTCACTCTCAAGATGAACTTATTGCATCCTCTGATCTCATTCAAACACTAGCTAGACAGTGCAGTCTACCGTATTTGGACAGTGACAGTTTTTGTTGTTTTGGATCTATAATCCAGGACACTGGATTTGAAATGAAGCAATGAATATGCTGGGTGTGTCGAAATCAACTGTTTAATACATTGCTAATAAGTAAGAATGCACTGGTGAGCTCAGAAATAGCAAACAACCTGGTAGACCATGGAAGACCAATGTAGTGGATGACCAAATATTATTTTTGAATTTGAAGAAAAACATTTTTTGAACTGTCCAACAGATCAAGAACAGGATGTAGGCATAGATGTGTCAAAGAGTGAAATACACTCACATTCCAAATACACAAATACAGACTGCACTGTATGTGCAGCGTTATGCAACTAAAGAAATATAAGCTCTTACAAGAGCAATATTGGAAGCCAGTTATGTGGAATTTAAAACATTTAATCTCGAGGGCTAATGTTTGTGAGCAGACTAGCACAAATGTTAGCAAAAAATAAAAATGCACCACATAGGAAATAAATCAGCGTACCATTAAGTAGCGATTACTTGGTGTAATATGGAATGGAATATTGCTTAATGTTGTTCATCGATACTGTTAGAAAAAGATAAAATTTCAATACTTATACGTCATATAATCGACCAGCACTTTTGGCACACTTTTTCAATCAATTTATATTGGGTTGTAAATTTTAATGCACAGCTTATATTAATATTTCATAGGGACAGTACAATTGTTTCTACAGTAAAAAATAACCTCAGGATATTGTCTTCCCTCATCAAATACACACACACACACACATCTGTGTGTGTGTGTATAGATGGGTGACAAATAAAAGGAAAAACCTGAATAAATTAGTAGAGAACTGGCTAGTGTTTCAATAGGAACAGACTCCTACCAGGTCACCTGGATGGGGTCTGCCTCTGCTCCTCATCCTGAATCTCTTTGACCTGTCTGCAGCATTCGACACGGTCAACCACAAAATACTCCTCTCCACCTTGGCTGAGATGGGCATTTCTGGGACCGCCCTGTCTTGGTTCACTTCCTATCTTGCAGATAGGTCCTACCAGGTCACCTGGATGGGATCTGTCTCTGCTCCTCATCCCCTTGTTACAGGAGTTCCACAATAATCTATACTGGGTCCTCTACTGTTATCCAAATACACCAAATCTCTTGGATCAGTTATTACATTACATTACATTACAGGCATTTGGCAGACGCTCTTATCCAGAGCGACGTACAACAAAGTGTATAACCATAACCAGGAACAAGTATGACGAAACCCCTAGAGAGAAGTACCGGTCCAAGTGCAGGGAACAACCGCATAGTTCAACTTGGACCCTGAAGGTTAAACTGATTAACACTAACAACGAGAACGGCAACAACGCAGTCTATGGAAAAAATACAAGTAGTTAAGACAGTTAATGCACCTAAGTCACCTACGAAACAGCTGCCTAGTTACAACCCTAAGCTTACAGTCATTTACAGGGGGGTAGGGAGGGATGGGGAGAGGTGAAGCCTGAAGAGGTGAGTCTTCAGTCGTCGTTTGAAATGGGTCAGTGTCTCAGCTGTTCTGACCTCCACAGGGAGGTCATTCCACTATCGTGGGGCCAGAACAGACAGGAGACATGTTCTGGAAGTGCAGGTGCGAAGAGGGGGAGGTGCTAGGCGTCCTGAGGTAGCAGAACGGAGGGATCTGGCTGGCATGTAGGGTTTGAATATCTTGTGGAGGTATGCTGGGGCTGATCCCTTGACTGCCTGGTATGCTAGGACCAATGTTTTAAATTTGATGCGAGCTATAACAGGCAGCCAGTGGAGGGTAGTGAGCAGGGAAGTGACGTGGGAGTGTCTGGGGAGGTTGAAGACCAGACGAGCCGCAGCATTCTGAATGAGTTGCAGGGGTCTGGTGGCAGATGCCGGTAGTCCAGCCAGAAGAGAGTTGCAGTAGTCCAGGCGGGATAGAACCATTGCTTGGACCAGGAGCTGGGTTGAGTAGGTGGTGAGAAAGGGGCAGATTCTGCGGATGTTGTACAGGAAAAATCTGCATGCCCGGCTTACTGCTGCGATGTTCTTGGAGAGGGACAGCCTGTTGTCCATCACCACTCCAAGATTCTTGGCGCAGGGTGATGATGTCACTAAGGTGTCCCCTAGGGAAATGGAAAAGTCGAGGAGGGGAGAGGATAGAGCAGGAATAAAGATTAGCTCCGTCTTTCCTGGGTTGAGCTTCAGGTGGTGATTGTCCATCCAGCTCTGAATGTCCCTCAGGCAAGCGGAGATGCGGGCAGGGACCTGTGTGTCCGATGGGGAGAAGGAGAGAAAGAGTTGCATGTCGTCGGCATAGGAGTGATAGGACAAGCCATGGGCAGATATTACAGGGCTAAGGGATCTGGTGTACAAGGAGAAGAGAAGGGGACCAAGGACTGAGCCCTGGGGAACTCCGGTGGCGAGGGGGCGGAGTGGTGATACCTTACCCGCCCAGGCAACCTGGAAGGAATGGTCAGAGAGGTAAGACTCAATCCAGTCAAGGACTGTGCCGCAGATCCCTGTTGCTGCCAGGGAGGACAGGAGGATAGAGTGCTCCACAGTGTCAAATGCAGCGGAGAGGTCTAGAAGAATCAGGACAGAGGAGAGGGAGGCTGCTAGTGCGGCATGGAGTGACTCACTGACCGAGAGGAGTGCAGTCTCGGTCGAGTGGCCAGGCCTGAAGCCAGACTGGTGGGGATCAAGCAGGTTGTTCTCAGAGAAGAAAGCAGAGAGCTGGTTAGATGCAGCACGTTCAAGTGTTTTGGATAGGAAAGGGAGGAGAGATTCCGGGCGGTAGTTCTGAATGACTGAAGGATCTAGTGTGGGTTTCTTCAGGAGCGGGGTGATGTGGGCCCTCTTGAAGGATGAGGGGAAACATCCAGAAGATAGGGAGGAGTTCACGAGGGAGGTGACAAAAGGGAGGATGTCTGGTGTGATTGCCTGAAGGAGTGATGAGGGGATAGGGTCGAGGGCGCAGGTGGTAGGGCGGTGGGTGAGCAGAAGCTGGGAAACATCAGAGTCTGAGAGGAGAGAAAATGTGCAGAAACAGGGGGCGGAGGACGCAGAGGGGGCGGAGGGGGCAAAGGAGCTGCGGATGTCTGAAATCTTTTCGTCAAATATGCTGCAAAGTCATCTGCAGTGAAGGAAGACTGGGGTGGAGGAGGTGGCACGCTGAGGAGAGAAGAGATAATAGAGAAAAGTTGACGAGGGTTAGAAATGGAGTTATGAATTTTAGTTTGGTAGAATTTTGCCTTTCCATGGACTAGGGACGAAGGGGCATAGGGAGTCAAGTGCTGAGGAGAGAGATGACGTCAGGGTGGAGGATGCAGAGTTAGTGGGGAGCTTGGAAAATGATTGAAGAGGGGGGAGGGAAGCAGTCACTCTGGGAGCAAGAGAAGAGGGTGATAGGGAGCGGAGGTTACGGCGGACAGTGACAGTGGGGATGGGAGGAGGAGAGGGAGGATGTGGAGAGAGGGGGAGGGAGAAGGAGATGAAATGATGGTCAGACGTGTGCAGGGGGGTAACCGTAAGATTGGAGCTGGAGCAGGTCCTCAGGAAGATCAGGTCTAGGAGGTTGCCTGCCTTGTGGGTTGGGGGAGAGTATTGTAGGGAGAGGTTGAAGGAGTAGAGTAGTGGTAGGAAGGCAGCAGACTGGGAGGCCTCAAGGTGGATGTTAAAATCTCCCAGGAGGATCAGCGGGGTGCCGTCCTCAGGGAAGGAGCTGAGCAGGGTGTCTAGCTCATCCAGGAAGCTTCCCAGGGGCCCCGGGGGACGATAAATAACAATAATATAGAGGTTGGCAGGGTAGGTGATAGAGACAGGATGGAATTCAAAAGTGGATATAGACAGGTCAGGGAGGGGGAGAACAGAGAATTTCCAGGTGGGGGAGATCAGTAGACCAGTACCACCACCACGGCCAGATCGCTGGGGGGTGTGGGAGAAGGAGTAGGAGGATGAGAGGGCAGCAGGAGTGGCAGAGTTGTCTGGTGTGATCAAGGTCTCTGTGAGGGCAAGGAAATGCAGGGATTGGAGGGAGGCATAGGCGGAGATGAAGTCTGCCTTGCGTGTAGCAGACTGGCAGTTCCTTAGCCCCCCTGTGACCGTGAAGTTCTCACAGGGGGTCAGCGGGGGGTAGCAGAGGTTTGAGGGGTTCCGTTGTCGAAGGGGGCCATGTCGCTGGAAGCGCCTTCTGAGGGGGAGAGCACAGACTAGAATGGGGAGCTGGCTCATAAACTAGGAGGGAGCGACACAAGCGTCGCTCCGAGTGTACCTAATTAGCAACTGAAAACCTGAGTCGAATAACGCGCTGATTATACAGGTTCACAGTTTGTAATAGTGCAATAATCGCAATCTATCAATTCTAAGAATCAAAGTGGTAGATAGAAGCCTAACACAACCTAAAAACAAAGAAACCTAACACAACCTAAAAACAAAGAACAGTTTCCACACAGGGAAAAGTTTAAAATCGAACGTGGTATGTAATTAGTAAATGAACTCAGATACTTATCCAACTCTAGCAGGACGGATTTCGGCAGTTCTATGCACCTGGACGAATTATACACTTATACACTTACTTAATTCACACGGCTTCTCCTATCACTGTTATTCAGATGACATGCAACTCTTCTTCTCTTTCCCCCCCTCTGCCTCACAGGTTAATGATAAAATATCTTCCTGCATGGCTGACATGGCTATCAAGCTGGATGGCCAGCCACCACCTGAAGCTCAACCTCAAAAAAACTGAGCTGCTGTTCTTCCCATACAAGACCTCCCTAATACATGAGCTCTCAATCATGGTTGATGGCACCATAGTGACTGCCTCTCACTCTGCAAAGAGCCTGGGGGTGGTCCTGGATGACCAGCTGCACCTCAAGGAGCACACCAAGGCAACATCACGGTCCTGCAGATTCCTCCTGTACAACATCAGGAGGATTCAACCATACATGATTACGCACTCCACCTAGCTGCTTGTACAGGCTATGGTGACACCCTGCCTTGATTACTGCAACTCTCTCCTTGCAAGCCTGCCACCTTGTGCCATACAGGCACTACAGATGATTCAAAATGCTGCTGCCTGACTCATCTTCTCCCACGTCACTCCTCTGCTGAGGTCACTCCACTGGCTACCAGTTGCGGCCAGAATCAGGTTTAAAGTCCTGACCCTCACCTACACTGCAGCCAAAAGGACGGCCCCGGTCTACTTGCAGGAAATGATTCGATTTTATACGCCTGCTCGACCACTCCGCTCTGCAGCAGCACAGCACCTTGCACCCACCCTATCCGAGTAAAGGGATCACAGAACTTCTCCACCCAAGCTCCCTAGTGGTGGAACGAACTCCCTGTCTCTCTTTGAACCTCTCCCTCACTACCCATCTTCTGCCATGGTCTGAAGACGCATCTCTTCAGACTATACCTGGACTAACTGTCACCACTCTATGAATCATTTCACTTAAAATCCCCCCTTTCATGGCACTTATGTTACATGTACCCCCATTCCAGCACTTTTTATAATTTGTATTTTCATCTTAATATTGTAGCTTGTTCTTGCCCTAGTTTGATTTGGCATAAGGTAGGTCAGAATAATGTTCACTGTGTGAACTGAACTGTGTTCTTGGCTATAAATAGCTGTACGAAATGAGTATTGTACCATATCAAACCTGTGTTTTGTAGTTGTTCCAAAGACCATGATATACACTTTTGTACATCAGTTTAGATAAAAACATCTGTCAAATAAATGTAATGTAGTGGCTAAAGTGACATCTGCATTTAAATCTATGGGAAATACATCAGTGAATAGGGTCGGAAATTGTGGTTGAAATTTGTGAGGTCGAATGTTTTCTATTTTGTAAACACAGGTGACTTGGCCTGCTAAGGGGTCACATTGGTGCAGTGTTATTTGAAGCCCAAGAAAAGGTTTAATATGTGATGTTGCACAGGAGCAATCAAAAACTGATTGTTCAAATATTTATATTTACTTACTAGATTAATTTAAATGAATACAGCTTTTTACTTTTTCACAGGTATTTATTTATTGGTTTATTTGTTTATTTATTCATTTAATTACAAACCTTTTCAGTTATATCCATGGGTTTGTTTTTTGGATAAATTATGTATGTAGGCAATTTTCCATGCTATTCCTTTCTTATTTACCTCATTAACAAACATTTGGTTGATGCATATTTGAGCATGAGTTTATTTTTCCCCACCAGAAATAGACCAGAACTAATCTGCTTAAGAGATTACTACAGCACTCTTTTATAGAAACAGGCAAAAATCCTCATGGCAGTGAAAATATAATTACATGACTTGGTGCATGTCATGAACTAATTAATACATATTGCTGGCCTGCACATATATCAGTACAAAGGAATTTGTCCACCTTTTGTCTGATTGAAATCGAATCAATTTCTGTCATTTAGGTGATGCATTGATGAAAATAGTATAATGAAATGATAGGCCTACTTGAGTGTTTACATGCTCTTGGTTAGATTTAGGCCACATAATATATAGACCTGAGAGGGCGTCAGAAGGATTATTTCATGGTTAGGTCATCTGAGGTGCTATACACATAGTTTAAAAAAATAATGATTTTATTTTTGTGCCTACAAAAAATATCTACAAATATATGAAGAATAAATGTAGGTATCTGTATTTTTTTTTCAGCTGTGATTAGTGCAAGTAAACTAAAAGGAAAGTTTATCGACCTTGTGCCTACTGTATCCATTTTTGCCTTGTCAGCAAGGTGAGAACTATGTGAAATGTGTTTAATTTTCTGAACCGAGAAGTTTTAACAGCTAACACCCTCCTCTGGCATTCTGAATATCAAACACATGTGCATCAACAGTTAAAACACCTCACTTATCCAACATGTAAAATATATTTATTTGATTTAATTTGGTAATTATTATCAAAGATATCAATTATCAATTAAATCACCAAATTCGTTGACAGGTAGAGCAAACTGTTGGATTAGCCTTTATCAAAATGTAGAACAACCAGATGAAAATTAAAATGAAGAAATGTATGATGATACAACAAAAAGTATGTCTAATCTAAAGACAAGGTTCACCGTACCTTAAAACAATTAGCAAAGGTTACAAGCATGGACATTCACACAAGAAATGAATAAAATAATATAAAAAACCAGAGCTTGTTTGTACCAAAGCAATCCAAGGATGGAGGAAGGGGGAGACGCCCCCTCTGGCACACACACACACACACACACACATGCAGACTCACAGTCACACACAGAAACACACATTCACACCTCAAATTGCATTACATTACATTACATTACATACATAATGTAATGTAATGTAAATTGCATCCGCCAGTTCCCGGTGGATGGCTCATCTCCAGGCTATGCTGGTCGAGCACTCTGAAGCTTCCTATGGCTTTGTACACTATGAACATTGAGTACTGTGCTGTGCGCATACATATACCATATTACCTGTGAATAGGTCAAGGTTTACATCTTATTTGTTATAATATCCATGATTGGAAACATTAGTCACGTTACTATTACCATTGACCACTTCTTGATCTTAATTTATGATTTCTAACAGTGGGCTGTTCTTCTTCTACTTCTTCATTTTGTTCTGCCCCAGTCCCATTGAGAATTTTACAAGACTAAAATATATTGATTGGAAATATGATGGGATCATATAATGGGACGATTTTGTTTATTGAATGAAATAGGGAGCGGAATGGCCATCAGGTGAACCAGGAGAATTTGCGGTGGCCTGCCTAGTTGGTTGGCTCAGAGAGTCAGGCCAGTGTTAAAACGTAAAATTAAATAGGTAATTAACAGCAAAAGAAACACGAGACAGCTAGATCAGGTCAAATATATTGGCCTACAGGCCCTGCTTTTTTGACCTAATGGTATAATATCTGCCTATCATAAGAAGTGATTGGTCTTATGCATGTACCGCATGAACACAACATGATTTTTAGTTTGCTTGCTTTAGCAAACTATTGTTATTGTCCATACTTATTATTGCGCTTGCTTTAGTGAAGAAAACGTGTTATTGTCCATACTTATTAGATTGCTTGCTTTAGGGAAGCAAACTGTTGTTACTGTCCATACTAATTTGGGGTCCAAGCAACGAAGCTGCTGGAACCCAATTGTTTTTGTTCCCTTTTTTTATTCATCTTTTTATTATTCCCTAAAACGGAATAGGCAACAAAAAACATATACCGTTACGGAACTATACAGTTTGGCCCATAACTCCTGAACCGTGTAGTCTAGAATGTCCTTGGCTCATGCCGTATAATCCCGATTTAATTTGCACCTGCCAAAATTTTATTCCATTTCAAATTATTGCAAAACCTACTTGTAAGAAATAGTCTGGGGGCATTTGGTTTATCATCAGCAGATTAGGCTAAAGCAGTGGTCTCCAACCCTGGTCCTGGAGAGCTATAGGGTCTGCTGGTTTTTGTTTTCACCTTAAAATCAGCACCCAATTGAGACCCAAGACAGCAGGTGAGTTGAGTTAACTGTGTAATCAACTGCTCTAATTGATTCATGAAGTGCAGAGTCACTATGAAAACCAGCAGACCCTGTAGCTCTCCAGGACCACGGTTGGAGACCACTGGGCTAGTGTGACAGTGTTTCCCACACATAAACTTTACTTGGGCGGGCCACCCAGGTATATCAACGGCATGGTATATCAAAGTATATTTGGCAACTAATTTTAGCATTTTTTATTTTTATTTTTTTATCCATCCGAGAGAACGACGCCATCCGCGATCGATTAACTAATGGACAATCTCTCCTCGCGCTACCCCTCCCGTACCTGTGAGAAGGGTCCATCTGCAGCTCTGCAGACCGGCCTGAGGCGTGAGCAAGGAAGTGTGCATGCGCTTACAAGCGGAAGGAGAAAAACAGAGAGAAAGCGGGGTCCTGTGGCATGATTAAAGTGATCGGGGTCCTGTGGCGTGATTAAAGTGATTGGGGTCCTGTGGCGTGATTAAAGTGGATGACATTCAAATTAAATATACCGTTGCATAACCATGCACGTCACAATAAAATCTACTGTAAACATTAGTTTACAAGTGCCTGCCTCCCACGTCGACAAAAAAACTCTGCCAAAGTCAATGTTGCAAGGAATTCTGGGATTGTAGTTTCTTAAAGGAATACCACCATAGAACTCTTTGGCACACAGTACACACATAATTTAAAAGTAAAAGTATATGTGTATGTTTTAGCCCTAGTCAAAGAGTTCTCAAATATATCTAAATATATAATAAATATATTAATATATTTCATTACTTAATGTGAATATATATAATTGATAATATAAAATGTCTTTACTCCAATGTTCACAAACATTACCAACATAAACCTTCTTACAGACACAAAATACAGCAAATACAATCAAAATCTCATGTTCGCCTCTAATCTTGTCTATTCTTTAGTGTTGGTAGTGGGGCTTCCCCTTTTGTTTTTACATTAGGATAAGTGTTGGGCCTTCACTATTGTCACTGTGCAATTCAAAAAGATACACCAGTCATGCATTTTCTTATGTTTCCGTTTTTTCCAATGCACAATTACCTACCTGGAAAGGCTGACATATTTGTCTCTGTTAGCCTACTGATTTGCCCTGTCAGAGTAAGTACACTGTGCTCAAATATGCATACAAAAATTTAATTTTAAAAATACATTTGTTTAAAAAAAAGGACAAAAGAATAATGTAAAAGGACAAAAGGGTAAAAGTGTTATAAAAGTTTATTGAATCAAGCTGATTCAGACATTCTGGGGGGGAAGCTGCTGCAACCACTGTATCACAAAAACCCCTGCAGAACAAAGATGACTGTGTTGAATATTCTAAGGTTAACTAAACATCATTTGACATTTAACTAGATGATTCTTAGCCGTTTTAAATTATTACTGGTTATTTTCAACCTAGACCCTATTTTTATATCATCTTCAGTATGTAGGCCTATTGTAAACCTACAATCACTCCAGCCCGGAACCTGCAGAACCCCTCCAGCTTCTGCAAGATCTGGATGACTGTCTGTGTAGAAGAGAAACACTAATCACAGTTGTACATTATCAAGAATTGGTGATGCATAATATTGTCATGAATAATATTTTCATGACAATACTTCATCACTTTCAGAATTACATAATATTATTGTGAGGTGGTGGCACCTCTCTCTCTGATTTCTGCGGGTTAATTGACCCTGATGAGGGGCAGGTGTGTGAGTGCTATGGTGAGGTGATGGCACCTCACAGGCATTTGTCTGAGCTAACTGTCCCTGATGAGGGTCAGGTGTAGGAGGCCTATATGTAGCCCCTGATTTCTGGGGTTCAGTGCAGACTCATTGTTTGTCAGACTCATAGTGTGTAGGGGTGTGAGAATCGGCAGAAGTTACCGTGTTGATCCTATCTGCCAGATTTGATCACCATTTAGTTTCTTCTCGAGTTGTTTATCTCTTCGCGCTGTGGAGGACATTTTGCCCTCGTCTCTTTAGTTTTCTTTTTGTTTTCTACCCGCCAGGCTGCGAATATCCTTTTTCTTTTGTAAGTGACCCCACTCTGTTTTTCTAGTGGGGGTTTTCTTTCTGGGCAGCTACGCTGCAGCGGTGTTTCATTTCTTTTAGTTTTCTGAGCCCGCTGACAGAAGTTTCAGTGAGTGGAGGGAGCGATTACTTCGCTCTTTATTTGGTTTTTCCCCTTCCCTTTCTATCGCTCAGCGATTTTGTGGTTACCCCTCAGGGTTAACTTTTAGATCCCCCCTCAGTCCACAATTGTGTCCCACCCTCCTCAACCGTGACAATTATTTAACAAAAATGTATGTATACTGAATTTCTTGATTGATATAGTTGAAGTGGAAATCAGTTTTGAACAGAAATCCTTACATTTGATCAAATTTAGCTATTACGTGTTTACATCCTTACACTTACCTTCAATAATGGCATCAATAGTCACAATTTTGGCTTTGGAAGTTATGAGAATGGGGTCACTCAGGGGCACTGTTCCAGGTCAGACTGAGCACAGGGCCTCAGGAGGAATCAAGGACTTCGGGTAATCATTAATCTGCCTCCCAACTCCCAAGTTGGATAATGTTGCCGGCAGCTTCTAGTGGTTGAATATATATTCCACCATTCTTTTCTTCATCTCACCTTTGGGAGGATAGATTGTTTGATCACTCTTCCTGCTGTCCAGAGCTGCGGTTACTACATCCTCTGTGTGCAACACTGCCTCTGTCGATCTCACCCGCTTGAAGATATCTGGATTTTCCTGAAACAGGTGCCACTTCGCAATATATTTGTGAGGGCATGACCTCCGTGACCTTGTGCAGGGACAATGCCAGGTGTTCTCCTTTATAAACAGATTCTTACTGAATTGACAAGAACATTATTAATCATGAGAGCCCACCTTCTGGCCTTGGTTCAGCAGCAGGTGTAGGAGGTGCTTTGGAGCCCGAGCCTTGACTGGATGCATCATCTGCATCATTTCACCTTGGTGTTTGACAGAGCCTCTGGGCTCCCAGATGAACCTGCTGAGCACAAACAAAATTGAGCAGGTTCACTCAGTAATAATTTACTAAGTGATGCTTCTATGTGTTTCTTAATTGAGCTATAGAGAAGCTATAACATCTACATATACAGATAAATTAACAACACAATATAGCGTTACAGTATTATGTAGTCTACAGGCCTACTGTAAAATGTTGTTGTACTTACAACACCCAGATTCCTCATCTTCTGAACTCTCCCTGTTATTCAGACTGATGTCTCCGGGGTTTTTCATAGGTCGGCAACCTGAAAACACACATGCAAACAAAAGTAAAGCTACCGTACATTGCTACAGATCAACAAGTGGCATTTCGATAAACATTATTGAAATTGCCATTCTGCTTGTCAGGTAGCTAACTGCTATACATATTGTGCAAGGTATATGAATATCTGTTTTAACAAGTTATCGTTAACGTTAAAGGGGAATTACACTTTAAAACACATGGGCTTATTTTATTTATAATTTGTCACGGTTTCTGTGCAGGGTAGATCATTTTTCCGTGCCTGCACTGGCTCGGTGGTTAGTATTCCGATTAGCCACTCGGCTAATCGTTATTTTGGTGTGTGGGGACGATAAGTTTCGAGCTTGCAGATTAGCCACTCGGCTAATCGTTATTTTTGGTTCATGTGGGATGATTGTTCCTGTTCTCACATTCCTTGCATTCCTACAGGATTACCTCTGATCTGGTTCACCTGTTGGTTGCTCACATCTTCCGCTGATTACCAGCCACACCTGGGGCTGGGTATTTAAAGCGTCAGTAGGCAGTGGAACGGTGCTTGAGTATAACGTGTTTTGCTCTAGCCAGTTCTCTGTCGCTTTTCTGAGCAAGGTGTAAGGATCTTAGGAACCAAGGAATTTAAAAAGAATTCAGACTTTAGTTTGTTTTTGTTTTTTGGGAAAAAGGTATTCGGACAGTATTTGTCCTGATTCTGAGGTTGGCGGTTTTAAGGGGTTATTGTGTCACCTTTGCGACATAGCTCAGGAGGTAAGACCGATTGTCTGGCAGTCGGAGGGTTGCCGGTTCAAACCCCGCCCTGGGCATGTCGAAGTGTCCTTGAGCAAGACACCTAACCCCTAACTGCTCTGGCAAATGAGGCATCAATTGTAAAGCGCTTTGGATAAAAGCGCTATATAAATGCAGTCCATTTACCATTTACCTTCGGGGCACAAACCTTTCTGCCTCTTACTAACCAGTTTTTTTCCCCTGGTTTTAGTTGGCCTCAGAACGTCTTCTGTTTGTTTTTGAAAAGACATTTTTCGTTTTCTCAGCTTCGGTTCGAAGTCGTTTATTCTTCATTTCTCATTTCCCTGTTCCTTTATTTTCCTTATATACTCCTTCTTCCTCAGTTCCCCGTTTAGGGGTTTATTATTCATTATTTGGGATACGTCCCCTAGGAGTATAGCACCCCCTTCTTATTTAGTCTCTTGCGAGACTCAGTGGTTACTGGAGTGCCCTTTGGTAACTTATAGATCCCCTGTTTGGTCACGTCTGGTCTTCACCCTTCCCGCCCTCACAATTTTCTTCTAATGATCGTGTCGATCTTCATTTTTCGATTAGTTTTCGTTTTGTTAATATTTTACGATGTGTTGTTGCTTACCTTTACAAATTCAGGAAGTAGACCTAGGCAGCATATCATTGCATGACTTCAACGCTATGCTTTTCTTCGAAGAAAAAAAAACAGGAAATTGTACTACTACTAAAAAAAAAAAAAAAAAAAAAAAAGGTCCTTGTTTTTAACATTAGACATTTAAAACGAAATAACTAATTGAAAAATGAAGGTTGACACATTCATTAGAAGGAAAATATAAACAAAATAAGCCCATATGTGTTTGAAAGTGCAATTCCCCTTTAAGTGAGATGTCAAATTGAACATTGACGCCAGCCACGACCGAACGTTAATGTTGCTGCCATTAGCTAACAAGCTAACTTCTAGCTAGCTGGCCAGCAGGGCGGTAGCTACAGTTAGCCGGACCAAAATTTTGTGGCTACTAGCATACGTTAGCTAACGTTAGACTGGATGTATCAATTAATCTTACCTAGAACAGTGTCCAGTTAATCAATAAGGACACTTAATGGGATCTGATCCGCTCGTCTTATTGTTTTTGAGGCTGTCACAGTACTTTCTTCACAGGTAGTCCAACTTTTCTCTACACTTGGTCCAATCTCCGAAGTCCTGTACAGACGGGCACCGGAGCAAGAGGTCTTTGTGAATATTTTCCCAAACGGTGTGGTTGTGCACTATTTTGTCAAATCGTTTTTGGTAACGTGGTTCACCCCACACAGCAATTAAATTGAGTGTCTCTTCGCGCGTCCAATGCCTGTTTTTTCTCTTAGCAGCCATTGCTCTTGTTGTTCGTCGCAGAGGAAAATAGTGTACAGGAAGCGGATGTTACGCAGAGCCGAGACTTGTCATTTTCAGTAATATCCGGGGGAATAATGTCAAATTCGAGTAAAATACAGACTTCGCTTATCCCGTGCGAATGCGCCGCACGAAACAGACGTGGGGGGGGGGGGGGGGGGGTAATTTCTAAATCACATGGGGTCCCCAGGTAATACTAGTCCCGTGCGAATAGGGCTTTTGTATGCACTCCTTCAACTTGTCTCTCCCAAACCATCTCCGTGTCACCATCGCCTCTAAGGTTGCTTGATGTAGATCTGGGGTTGTAGCCGTCACTGCAGTAGTCAATAGAGCGGACGTGAGCACATCTAAAACTAGTAAGACCACTTCTCACTGGTAAATCTTGATTCATTTGACAGTTGGGGGACTCACAATGAATCTTGTGTTCTCCGCCCCAGACCCTCTGGACATGCAAGGGGACACTGCAGCCTTGCTGTGTTTTGAGGACAGCAAAAATGCCATTTTCGCTGTCCAGGCACTCATTTCTTAGGCAGGATGTTGATTAGGATATCCATAATAGTGTCTTCTGAATGTTTCCTCTCCAAATGTTTTTTCAAATTTTTAACATTCATCATGAGACTAAACCAGGGACAGCGGACTGACTTCACTTTAGATCTTCTTACTTGTGGCACCTTCTCTTCGGAGGCTGGCTCGTCCAAGGATGGCTCGTCTAAGGCTGGCTCTTCTATGGCCGAGTCTTGCAAGAAAGACGTAATCTTACTTGCAGTGTTTGCAATTTGACATTTTGTTAAGTGATTAATGTAGTCATCTCTCCGGACATGCGTTGATGTGCAGTACACACAGTGGAAGCGTGGATTAGGCACACACTGCAGACTGCATTTGTAGATGTTATAACCTGGAAAAAGAACAAAACCGGGTAAATAAATGTACTGCTGTGGAATGGTTTTGGACGGAAAACGACAACAGAAAACAGGTTATTTTAGCTTGTCATGCAACTTTTGTTTTATTGTACCCATGCTTTTGCCATACATATAGGTTAAACAGCAGATGAGAGGTCATACTCATACAAATCTTTATGATGTACGGCTCTCTTTTTGTGCGCCAGCAGATGCTTTTTGCACTCGCTCCGCGTCGTGGGTTTGCAAACATCTGGTGTGCAGAATGGACAGCACCAAACACATCTCTGGAGGGAGACACGAGAAATCGATACTCTACATCGGGAGTATGTTAAAATCAGCAATAATTGTTCATCACTGGTAGAACAATAGCAGTCAGTCTGAAAGTTTGACAATAGAGGGTAGAACAAAGCCCTTGGTTTGACTACCAAAGACTATCTGGTAACACTTTACAATAAGGTTACATGAATTGGCATTAACTAATGTAGTCGTTAATATGAATTAATGATGTACAAATACATTAACAAAGTATTTTCAAACATTAACAAATGGTTTGAAATTACAAACCATTAGTTAATGTATTTGTCAACAGTTTATTAACAGTACAATCCGTAATGTCTGCGCCGCACTGTGTTTAGATGAATATTACAACAACACTGCTACTGACAACAACGATGTTCCATCTTCGTCCTCGGTGGTTCATCCGAAGTTGATTCAGAAGCTGACATGATGTTTTCTAGCTAAGAAAATGATTAGCTAGATCACGTGCATACACTTCTTGCCAAAACAACGGCAACAGTAGTGGGGCTGAATTCGATTACGGACTGTAGCATTAACTAATGATAAATGAAATCCATTATCATGGGCTAAACTTACCATTGGTTTGCTAACGGTTAACAGATACATTAGCTAAACGTTTCTACTTTCAATAAGGGTACTAAATAATGAAAAGTTAATTGAATGCTTTGTTAATGGATTTGTACATCATTAATTAATGTTAACAACTATATATTAGTTAATGCCAATTCATGTAACATTATTGTAAAGTGTTACCGAGATACCATTGCTTTTGAAATTCAGAAGGTTCCATGAATTACATAATTAGGGGCCAAGCACCGAAGGTGCAGGGCACCTATTGTAATCGTTAGTATTATTTCTGCAATGCGAGTCTATGGCAGCCCATAGAACCAATTGGCGGTTTATGAAATTTGGCACATTGATAAAGGACAGTCCAATGTATCCAGGCATCGAATTTGAGGTCAATCCATCCAACTCTGTAGCGCCACCAACAGGCTAAACCTCAAGGTACATTTTTGCTTATAACTTTTGAACTGTTTGTCCTACAGTTGTGGGGATTGTTTCCCCTGAACCCTTGGGTCATGCCGGTGCCAAAGCACCCATAATAAATTTTGGCCATTTTGAATTATTCTAAAAACCTACTTTTGCAAACTAGTCCTAGGGCATTGATCCGATCACCACCAAATTTGGTACGTATGATCTACAGATGGTGCTGACCAAAAGTTATTCACAGAATTTTGCTAAATCTATTTATATGGCCACAATGAGCCAATGAATATTGAGAAGGGCGTGGCTTGTAACATGAAGGTGTGTAAATTCTGAACGGTTTCACCTAACAGCATGAAACTTGGTAGGCCCATCAACAGACATAAGTGGAGGCTAACCCTCCATTTTCGGCCTGATCAAGCAAGGTGGTGGTGCTAGAGAGCTAATTTTCTGTTTAGGCATAACCGACAGGCCGATGTTTTCGAAACTCGGCACACATATTGGGGCACTCTATACGGACAGTAAGAAAATATGACGCCGATTGGCCAAGAGATGGCACTGTCATGAGCAAAAAGGTGTTTTTTTGAAGAATTTTGAACCAGCATATCTCCGTCCCCATTTGAGCTACAGTCATGAAATTTTGCACATATGTGCAACTCATCAAGGGTAACAAGTTTCCAATAAGGACCCATAAGCCGCACCCATTGGATCTTCCGTAAATTAGACATTTGCTTGAAAAATGCTTCAAATTCGTTCTGCCATAGAAGTCTAGACTTAATGTCAATATACATTAACGACAGCAGATGGCGCCATTTAGCTATAAAACGGTTGCTTTTCACAAGGAGATGGTTCTATGGTATTAGAAATCCCAGTAGACTTTTTTTTAATGTTCGTTTAATTTAAGTCACTTATTCATTTGAAATGGGATTGTATTGTTTTCTTAAATGTGGTGATTTCATGTAAAACAAGTAGAAAATATATCAGCATACACTATTTTATTCATTGTGTCAAGTGGTTTCAAGTTCAGGGTACTGTTATTTTCTCCCATGGTCCAAGCACATTCAGGTAACATCAATTGGGCATGCCACATTGCCCATAGGTGTGAGTGTGAGAGTACATGTGTACACACACAACATTGTGACAATGTACTAATAATGTTGGTGCCAGCACAACCTTGTGACAAAAAATATGTAAACGTAGCATGTCAAATGTTAATCTTGTTTGTATTATATGGCATATGTATTTATTTTATAGTTGTCATTGGATTGGGCTTTGCTAAATTCAATAAACGACTGCTTGACACTGTTTAATATTTTACACAATCAGTTAGCTCGTAATAAGTATTCCATGTGATCTCATTTTCTTAAGCTTTGTTAGTTACAGCATCACAGTTTGTCTGACCTAGTTAGCTGTTAGCTGTGTCCAAAAAAGGAAATGTTAATTACCTTGTCAAAAGCTTTAAGTAGCTGGCCAGCTGTCAAAGCTTGCTTGCATATGTATAATAATTAGGTTACATCACTGGTATCGTTTCATACAACCCATATCTGGCATAACTAAAATGAGAAATACTATTTTTTGGTACCTATAGGCATGTTGCAAAAACACGATTATAATGTTAACTTTTGCTGAGATTTATTAATGAGCAATGAGTACGCCACAAAACCACAAAAATAATGATTACATTTATTTATTGCCATACCAAGGAAAAAACATACAATTGACAACATTAATAGCATTTCCAATAATAAATGTGATAAATTTAGGTGCTAAAAACAACGGTTTCAATAAATGCAATGATGCATATTAAGGTGATTTCCAAAAAGATTGTCAAATCAGCAACTAAAATCTGGGTAAAATAATAAAAACAGGACAACAGTATGTTTACATTGGCGAGAAAAACGTGAACAGAAATGTGAGAACGTTTCAGTCTACCTTGGGGAAAAAAATATCTTGCTTGACAAGCCGAGTCAAAATGAAAAGGGGACGGAATTTTTTTCCTAAGGAATACAAATATCTATACTACTCAAGAGGACAGTAGGGTCAAATGAGGTTCTTTGGGTTGTAAAGTCACAAGAGTTGCTTTCTGTCAGCAGAGATGGGAGCGGAGCCTTCCAAATCACCCTGTGGCAGGACTGGAGGTCGCACATGAGTGCTGTAAGTACTAGCAACAGTTAATAAAGGCCCTCCGAACACTAGTGTGGTGTGGGTAGGATGGTCTGCATAGAGGCTGGGGTTTCCAGGTTCAAGGATGATGCCATTGGTTGTGGTAATCAGGTAGGGACCATCAGGTGCCAGGGTGATGTTGGTGGACCTGCCTGGGAAGAGCCAGTGGCTTCGAGATGACTGCAGGTCAAGAAACAGGCAGTGGACATCCAGGGGCTTCTACAGGTCAGGCAGCAGGAAGGCAGGGACCTCCAGGCCCAAGGATTGCACCAGCAGATTTGGGTGTGGTGAGTTGGGAATCTCAAAGTACCCAGGTGGTGCTTGCAGATCAGGCCATGTAGTGTCAGGGGCTCGCAGGCTGCAGGTGGCGCTGGCAAAAATGACTACAACCAGGGAGGGACTTCCAGGCAACCAAATGAGAACACTGGATCGGACAGTGTTTAGTCTGGGCTCCAGAGCAGTGCTGGTGAGATGGCCATACATGACATGGGGGCCTTCAGGCATGTTGGTGGTGCTAGCAGGACAGGCACTGCTGAGCAGAACACCTCCAGGCCTAAAGTGATCATAGGCAGAACCGGGCAATTGTGGTGGATTTTGTATGTCATCGAAACTTAACCATGTTTCTGTTAAACAAATAGTCAGCACTGATCAGTTTTTTATGCGCTTGAAGATCCAGAAAATGAGCTTTCAGACTTTGGATGTTATGAAGCGCTATAGTGAATTTAGTGGTAGGCTTTCTGAAACTGTCCATCTCCAAGACAAATTTAGGCATAGTTTACATAGCAGCCTCAATTTTATCATTGGAAAATACAGCTGACTCTCTGAAATCCTTAATTAGTCCGCTGAGACTTCTTACTCGACTCAATGCAACATAGGCTTGCCCTGCTGTAAATATTTTCTCAAGTGAAACTACAGCTTTATCCACTGTAAGTCCTTGTACTTTGAACTGTGCATGCCCATGCCAGTCTAAGAGGAAATTGATGTCTAATTCCACCAGCATTTGTCACTACATCTTCCTGTGCTTTAATTACAGTAAAATTGAGATAACAACTGATGTGCTTTTGATCTTTGATTTTTACCAATTTTTGCATCATCAAACACCACATGTATAGCAGAGGGGAAATTATAATTATCAGATTTACTTGATATGCCAACAACTGTACCAAATGCTCCATTAACAAGACCATCAGAGACATCAATGTTTTTTTCTTCAACATTACTCGAGCTCCAACACCTAGACATTTTGACAAACATGTGTTGTAAACCTTTGTATGGTGACCAACTTTCTTTTCCATTCTCCCAGTTTTGGGATTTCTGTCAATCATCAGCATGTATAGTGATGGCCTCAGGACAGCACTCTTAAAGTCTCTCTTATGTTTGTCAACTTCACTGTTAGTAGCAAATATGTGAATTGCTGCAGCCTGTTCTCCTGTTTCCCACTTTTTGAACATTTCAATATCACATGTACATATAGTCTCATCTTTTTTACGAACCCGCAGGTGATTCAGTGTTGTCTAACAATTTCAGTTAATTATGCAATTACAAAATGATCCTGCCATAAGTTCACTCCTTTTGCATCAGCATATAGAGAGATTCCTTTGACAGGTGGCAATTGATAGAAATCTCCAACTGCAAGAATGCTCACTTTTCCAAACAGTGAATAGTCACCAGTCTGTTTAATTTGTCTCAGTCTTCCATGAATGTAAGCTAAAAGGTGATGGTCAACCATGGAAATTTCATCAATTATTAATATCTGCAAATTGCTCATTTTCACTCTTAGGGAATTGATCCTCTCTTCACTGAGAGGTTGATATGGCAATTTGGCATTTACACCGATCGAAAATGTGTTGTGAATTGTTGCAGCTCCAATGTTATAAGCTGCCACTCCGGTTGGAGCTGTCAAAAGCACGGTTATTTCATCAGGATTGCCTGACATTTGAGAGAAGTCTGGTTGATTCATAATGTATTGCTTTAATTAAACGAGTTTTCCCTGTACCTGCTCCACCAGTTACAAATAATCTGAATGGTTGGAAATAACAATTGATAGCACTGTTTGTACATCATCAATGCCACATCTCACTGCACCACACTTGTAAAAATCCTCATGACTCAAACTGCACAGGCTTTAGTTGACTGTCTTGATAATATGGCAGGAAAAGCTGAAGCAATGAGTGATGGTACTTTTCTGGGTCTTTTGTGGGTGAAAATCTTGGATATCTCACAACAGCAGGTTGTGTTTGTGTTCTTCGTTTTACAAAGCCACAGTTGTTGTTCAATTTAATTATTTCATTTTTGGAGAGATCTGTTTTTGTGGAGACCTCTGACCTTGACAGTACTCTGTACTCAGAACAAAAGCTTGCAAGACATAGATTTTGAAATTCCTTTGTTGTTGGTCGACTCTTGTACCTGTCAACTATACTAGTCATCCAAAAATTTGCTTCATCTGCTGTTTCATCATACTGAGCTTTCTTTTGCAGTACATTCAAAGGCAAACTCATCTTAACTGGATTTTGTCCAATGGGGATAAACTGGACTTTACAAGAACATTCTTTCAAGTGCATATTTGTTAGTCGATAGACTAAGCTGAGACTTCTCTATTGTGTAGATAAACACTTCCAACCTGTTTAAATGCTTCTTTTGCCTCAAGATTTCCATTCATGCCTTCCTTTTGCGTACACTCAAGCAACAATCCCATTTCTTGCTCTGCTTTTGTGATGTAGGTGAGGATGTACACTACTACAGAAAAGGTATCAGTAATGTATTGAATGTCCATATTGGCCTGGATTTCTTTTTAAAACAATGCTTTTTTTCTTAGAACATCTGTTGTAAGCTTTTTTCAAAAAGACCTTGTGATACCCCAATAGAGGCAAAAAATGCATCGGCTGAATCAAAATTCACCTCAGAATTTGATAACACGTTTGACTTTCTCCAGAATTGCCGCTGCACTGGTATTCTCATCTTTGCCGCTCAACTCTTCTGAACTACCTTTTTTTGTCACAAAAGTACGACTGGACGGCGGTCGTGGGAAATTAAATCTGCAAACAGTTTTCTTCTTCCTGCATGTCTTTGAATGTCTGGTGCTGTGTTTTTGAACACTATTGACAATTTCATCAAGTTCCTCATCATTTTCCGATGGTAACTCACATGTAATGTAGGTGTCAATGAAATCAGCAACCTCTTCATCACTTTGCTTATCAATCTGGGGCATTCTCAACCCAGAAAAGGCAGTGAACATGCGGAGAACCACGTTGTGGAAACTCAACACGATAAAAGTAGTCTTATTTTCCCAATAGGTTCAGCGGGAGACATGATTACCTCTTTCAAAAAACAATGCCACCTATGATCAAACATTCTTGCTGCTGTGACAGTATTTTGCTTGTGAAGGTCACACTTTTCAGACCAGTCAAGTTCATCCACATATTAACGTGTTTTCTTTCCTGTCCTATTACAGATTTGATCATTTCTGGCCATCTCAGGTCTGCAGAACTAAATGATGCAAAACATGTTGGTATTGAAAGTTGTCTAAGTGCAAAAAGATCTTTTTGTGCAGATTGCCAAAATGGTGGTGTTCCACGAATAGGTTTTAAGAACTTGTAACCTTCATCATAATTTAATATCTTCCGTAAAGACTCAGTCTGTTAAAATATCTGTTACTTCTTTGAGTAATGTTTTGTCAGATCCTTTTCACAATGCAATTGAAACATTAGATACAATTTGAGCAAGCTCTGATATATACTGAGCATAAAATATGAAATCTGTATTTTTGGCAAATCTCCCATCGGCATTGAGTATTCGTGCATTCAAATAGTGTGACAGTGTTATTTTTTCTTTTCTGTCATCATGAAAAGTTGGGCTACCAGTAGGATATAGTACAGGAAAACATTTAGCCTCATTTGTTTTATCCGACAACATTGTAACAGGACTACTACCTTCGGCTGGGGCAAGAGAAATTATGCTGTCAAAATGTTGATCCAGTTTTTCTGAGGCAATATCAACAGGTTGTAATGATGTGTCCAAAAACAAACCATGTTGTTCTGTGATGTATGTTAAATCTTCTGTTTCGTCTTCGTTGTCATCAATGTGTGTTTCATTCTCTTCAGTTATATCCTGCTCCTGCATTGCATCATCATTGTCTGAGTCTTTGTTCATGTCATTTGTTTCGCTTAAACTGTTGACCCATTCTTCATTGAAGTGAACATCACTATACCAACTATTATACTTCACCAAATAGTTAAATGCATTTCTAACATGATCAGTTTGAACATATTGGTACTCATAATGACCCTTGTATGTGAGCTTTCGTTTCAGTTTCACTTAACATCTTATCAGATTCATTTCTGGGAAGTACAGATGTGACATCTTTGGTGTTTACTGGAACGCACACAACAGGTCCATGACAGCCAGTTTGTTTACCACGTGGAAGACATAGCAATTTCTTGAACGGAATATGGAGAGCAATGAGATGATGTTCTAAAGAGTTGAGACATTTAAGTTCTTCAGGAATTTTTTCCAAATGCATATTTGCAACGCTCTCCTCTGGCATTTTACCACTCAGAATTTTCCTATGACAGCTGAAGCAAATCCATAATTTGGATGCTGGTGCTTCAGATAAATGGCACACATGTTCACACAATACACTATCACATTTATGCAAGTATGTAAATGTAATACATTTTTTTGCCATTGCAGCAATATTATTTCCTTTGATTTCATAGGAACTTGTTTTACATTGAATAACTTGCTTTCTGAATAGTAAACGATAACACACAGCACAAACATATTGAGGACCAGCACTTATTTCTCTACGAAAACAAGCAATTGCAAAAACAATATTTTCCCTCCTTTTCTGATCTGCCTGATATTCACACACAGACATCTGAAACTCTGGGTCTGCCTGATATTTGGCCTTGGAAAACTTCAATGCATAACTTTTTTCTGTTCCTGGTAATTGCTGTCATTGTAATATTTATCTCTCTGTCGGCTTTAACCTTTTTTGAGTTCTCTAACTTATCGCTAACTTTATTTTTTCCTCAAGTGCATTTTCATACTGTCATCGCATACTGTATCACATGTTCCTGCGCAAACTTCATCTCTTTTTCGAACACGTCACAACTTCATAGTGGTTGGAATTACAGTGGTTTAAGTAAATTGCATGACCATTCACGTCAGGAGTCTGTGTACTACCTGGTATACGATAACACGAGTATGCATTCCATCTGTCAGCATTGAAAGTCATAATAGTCATCTGAAGAAGATCAGCAGCTGCCCATATTTCAACCTCAGTTGCCCATGATCCTACGTATTTCATTTTTGATGATGTTACATACTGCTGCACTGATGTGTACCCATCTCTCAAATACGTGTGAAACCTTGTACTGTTCTTAAGATGTTGTACGACAGCACGTCGAATTTTCAAGTGCTTTTGCTCATTTCCGCATATTGCATGAGCCAATGATCTGAAGAAGTTGCCATCTGGCTGAATACTCTTTGTCTTACAAGGATATCCCATGGGGCCAACCTCTGTGGTTTGAACATCAACGTTTTCATTAGTCAACTGTAAAAGTGAGCATAAAGTATCTTGCTCCATACGGGTTAAAGGGTTAAATGGTAATCCTGGATTGATGAGATCACAAACTATGATGTCATCTTACATTGTCATCATTTGACTTCTTAGGCACATTGGTATTTCCATGTTGTCTGTTCTTACTGCTCATACCCCTTTTCTCTTTTACACTGTCATAAAAACCTGAATTACTCCCGTCATCACACACTTTTGGTCTACCTTTCAGCACAGAACTATAAAGTACTTGGCCATTTATTGAATCAGAAACTGTAAGCAGCCATTGCTGTCAGGCGAGGGGGCGGGAATGGACCCAAGCGCAGAGTAAAGATACCGGTAGTCCAAAATGGGGAAAACAAAAGACTTTAATAAACTCAACAGGGAACAAAGGGAACCAAAAGCCTCGCAGGGTGACTATGAAAAACACAAAGAAAACCTCACAAAACACGGAAAAACAAAAATACAAAATTTCCAAAGAACGTAGGGAACAAAGCGACGGGCGACGGGCGACAAACAAGCAGGCAGGTAGCAAACAAACAGGTAACAAACCAAAAAACAGGTACAGAAACAAAAGGATCCAGCGCCTGAGTGAGGGAAGAGGGAGACTTAAATAGACTGATGCAGACGAGACACAGGAGGGTACGATGAACAATTAAGCACAGAGAGGGAGGGGAAACACAAGACAATTGGAAACTAATAATGGGGTAATGGGAAACAATGAAACAATTAACAGAACACAAAGTAGGGGTGCCGCCATCTGGCGGCCCAACCAGGAATGACAAGGGGGGGAGACACAGAACCCTGACAATTTCTGGACTTCCATCCTCACTTACTTTGCGTTTACCTTGCAGCATTGCACTATGAAGTGGTTGACTGGCAGCTCCACCTTGTTCTGCTGTTCTGTCACATTCCATGAGTGTCACCTCTTTCTTCATGTTGCTCCAACGCTGTGGTGCTGCCACCGACACTTGCCTGGACTCCAGTGACTTCAAACTGCTTTCCTTGTGCATTTAACGATGGTCCTAAATTTGTAATATGTTCTAATAATGACTCAATGTTACAGTAGTAGGCTACTAGGCTTTTACCTGCACCATCACATCTACCATTGCTGCTTCGTGAATGAATCAATCAATGCATACCATGAGCCCTCTTTGACAATTGCACATACATTAAGATTAACATCCAATAAACATGCATCACACTCAGCAAGCGCTCTTGTGATTGCTTCTTTTTCTGACATCAGAATGTCTTCCCAACCAACCTCATGAATCAACACCAAATAAGCCATTACATGATTCACTGTATTTTATTGTAAAGTTGTGATAAGACAGTGTGTATGCATCTGGTAATTTGTTCACAGAGATGAAACCACAGCCTGTTGGATCACAAATCCTTCCATCACGCCTCATACCACTGTATAAGTCGTCTCCACAAAGCAGGACATCATCCAGGTCTTTCGTTGTCCAGGTCAACACGTTCTTCAACTTACCCTTTAATATCGCCATAAGACTGTTTGCTGCACACTGTCTGTTGCTGTTCTCTCCAAATCGAGGATCACCTTGATGAAAGGAACCTTGAATGACAGAATTCAGAGGAAATTTAGGACATGGCATTACAGACATATTTACATTTGCAGAGTTTTTAGTATGGTTTTTGGCAGATTTGGAAGAGGTTTTGACATTGGTGATATGGTTCATTGGATGGTCATTAGGATGGTTCATTGGATGGTCATTTGGATGGTCATTAGGGTGGTTCAACGTCGGGTCACTGTCAGTCATGGAGGCCATAGGCCAAGAGTCATAGTCAGGCAAGTCTGGCTTCTCGGTCCAGGCAGATGGCAGCAAGGGTGTGACCCCCTGCTCCATCCTCCTCCTCTTCATGGCCTGGGAGCGCCGGAATGCCTTTGTACGGGGCATCTATGGAACACAGACACACAGGACAGCACATGGCCATCTCTCAAAATAAATGAACCACAACAGTAAACTATGACAAAACAACTTGAAGTGCCAATTGAGACAAGATATCAATTAAATGCAACCTACAGCACAATGTTCAGTTTTGTCACAGTGCACATCTGACAGCATTTATCTGGTTTAGTGCTTTATTAGCAATTTGAGTGTCTTTGTTAATTGTCTCAAAATAAGTTCAGTCAAGTTTGAATGAACTATTATATTTGGAGTACTTGGGTAAACAGTGTTTTCCTTTGGTAATCAAAATACTTGCAGAGGCATCATTTGCATAGAATTACCTCATTTAAAATTTTACAAGTACACAGATTTCACTAATAAACCAAACAATGACTAGTCATATGGCAAGGCTGTCCAAAGTCAGTCCTGGAGGGCTGGTGTGTATGCTGGTATTTTGGGTATCGTTTTAGTCAATTACACTGCAAAAAATAGTGAAAAGTATGCACACGCAGTGTACTAGAAATCCAGGAGTGACTTTTGAGAATTCAATTTTAAATGTTAAGAAATGTTATGCAAATACTGTGTAACATGACTAGTAATCTTATATGTATCATGCCCTAATTTTTAACACTGCTAAAGTTTAACTCCTTAACGTGTTATGTGAGTTGACTCACAACACCTTATTGAGATCACCACTACTCAACTAAATCAATATTCAATGTTGGACAAAATAGACGTATATCCAACTCTGCACAAATAGAATTCTACCAATTAAGCAAATGGGACATTTGCTGAGACGCCAGCCTCCTTCATAGTTTCACGACTATTTAAACTGCAATGGTTGAATTATTTTCAGAAAGTAATTTCTAATAATGCCTATGTCTTTTACCCATCTGGATATATGCATAGTATTTGTTAAAATACCATTACTGCACTGACTATCCTTCTTAAAAAGGATGCATCATTATGGTGAGAGAAGCTCACATGAAGAATACTCATGTTACTCACTGAAACACCCTTAAGGATTTCTCCACTTAGCTACACAATAGAGCCTACTACTTGCACTGCTTCATTTTGTATAGCCTACAACACTGATTTTGTTAATACATTTTTTTTTTAACTTATTTGGACCACACATTCATTTGCTGGTGTTGGTTTGTTTAATGTTTTGTGTGTGTGTATGCATTCTTGTTTGACCCATTTTTTGCTCTCTTATCACAGCGCATACATTTTTGATAAATAACAATATCAATTCTGCTCTCATCACTGGTGTGTTGCACTGTGAGCACCAGCTGCTGATGTGAGCTTTCACAGCTAGTCAGGTTTTGATCAAGGCAATGCATTAAATTCAATAGGGATTCTATGCAGGTCATTTTTGACCCACGCTATTTAAACTTGAGGTACTGATTTCTGGCTATGCAGCTATGGCAGACTAAGGAATCCAGACTCCACATTATAGGACAGTATGCTTCTTGCAGCACCAAATTGATACATTTGAGGTACCCTCCTTACTACCAGACAAAAATGAAACAATGTTATATCTTCACACAGACATTAGGCTTCAATTTTCTGGAACTCTTTTTGAGTTATACAAGAAAGCAAAAAAAAAAAAAAAAAAAAGTGCCCTCTTCACTGTCAGACAAAATGATACATTGTTGTGGCTTGACCCAGGCATTAGGGTTTAGATTCCGAATGGAAGCATTGCTTAGCAAGTGGTAGGTTGAGTCAGTGCTTACAGAATATGATTAGGTATTGCCTACACAATTTTACCCTAGAATGCACAAGTTACAGGAACCTCTTAGAGTGCATAACATGGTTAAAATATTACACACACACATACATACATGTGTGAGTTCTGCAGAATGGAGGCACATCATTTGAATAATTTTAATACATTTTATTAAACATTGATTTGGACCACACATTCATTTACTGGTTTTTGTTTTGTATTTCATATGTTTTTTAATTTGTGTGTGTGTGTGTGTATGCATCCTCTTTTTATCCATGTTTTGCTGTCTTCTCAGCACACACATTGTTGATAAATAACAATATCAATTTTGCTCTCATCTTTACACACTGGTGTGTTGCACGGTGAGCACCAGCTGCTGATGTTGTGAACCTTCACAGCTACTTAGGTCATTTTGATCAGGGCAATGCATTAAATTCAATAGGGATTCTATGCATGCCATTTTTGACCCACGGTATGTAAACTTAGAGGTAGTGATACCATAAAGTGAATTTATTGAAATAGTAACAAAGGAAAAATTAAAACCATGACTTGTGCACATAAAAAACAAGTTATTTTGAAGAATATCTGGAACATTAAATGACATCTTGTACAGGGGTCGTTCTGGTTGCTTGTCGGCCAGGCGCCCCATTCGTGCTTGGCCCCGCCATTGCTGCTCGCAGTTATATTTACAATTATTTTCAGTGTGGCTTACCTCCCTTTTTCTCTCAGTTTTTTCCTTCCGCTTGTAAGCGCATGTGCACTTCCTCGCTCACGCCTCAGGCTGCACTTCCTCGCTCACGCCTCAGGCCAGTTTGTGAAACTGCAGATGGCTGCAGTTGATACCTGTTCGTTCTGCTATCGCGAGAAGGGTCTACTGACAATCGCACATGCTCTGCAAAGAAACAGAGAGAAAGAGAGAGACGTTCTCTGGTATTAAGTTAGAAGATGCGAACACAGTGGATATTTTACAAGCACGGACCAGGTAAAGCAACTCCTTTTCTACTTATTGTGTAATTGCTCTCTGACTTTGGTAGTAGCTTCGAATTCTATGAAAGAAAGCGGCAACTATGCTGCGTTGGTAGCTACAAGACTCGAGTGTATTCAGCACACGTAACTTGACCATAGTGCAACATGCAGCAAAGTTGTCCTGGCTAAATATAAGAGAATATAATTTGTTTTCTCTTTGGGCTATGGAAGTCAGAGAGACACAGACTAACTTTAGCTAAGGTTAGACTACTAATTTTTCATGCATTTACTCAGCAGATATCGTATTCAAAAATATTTTAAGAGAATTTTTATTAAAACAGCACTAACTTATGAACGCTATGTCAGATCCTCACTTATTTGTAACCCTGCTCAACTGCTCAGAACATTAGCATTATGAATATGTGTGTGTATACTCTGTTCACAATACTTAAATGTCAACACAATCAGCATTCTGATTGAGTTCATATCTTGTCTGAGGCTTTTGGTTTAGGTGCTCATATTCATTGTTATGTTAACCTTGTCGTTCAACAGTCTCGAGTTGTCAGAGGAAGTCTGCCTAAGTGCTTGTTGCTACAGGTAAGTAAAGACTGAAAGTCCACTAAATCTGAGAGTAGGAGTTTTTATTGTTCTTTGCTTGTTCTTGGAGTTGTATCACCACTGCTTATGAGAGCACCAAAACTATATTATCCATACTGTTGAAATAGTTACATGATATCTTTATCATGATTCCTCTAAACAATTACTGTACATGTCTTTATGCGATAGTTCTGTGTTAATACACCTGAAATAATTTATGAAAATGACACACTCCTATAGTCGGTTAATGCTTTCTATCTTGTCCTGTAGCACTGAGACCCAGTCATCTTAACACAACAATGTGTTGTTATGTGTAGTTTGGACTGCCCTGCAACCACCTTGAAAATCCCTACTAACATCCTATCAACCATGTCGTTAACACCTTAGCAACAGTCTAAAAAGACCCTTGCAACCACCTAGTACACACTAGCAATCACATAGTAACACCTTAGCAACCACCAAGAGAGATCCTACCAACCACCTAGTAACACACTAGCAACCACCTACTTAGACCCTAGCGACCACCTATTAACACTTTGGCAAATCCATAGTCGTACCTTCACAACCACCTAGTAAGACCCTAGCAACCAGAAGTAAGATCCTAGCAACTACCTAATAACCACCTAGTAAGATCCCAGCATGTATTATACCTTAGCAACAACCTAGTACACCCTAGCAATCACCTAGCAATGTACTAGCAACACCATAAAACACCAGAGACTATGCACTACTGCTATCATTAGCACAGCTAACAATTCATACTCTTTAAACACAGCAAGAAATTCAAGTTTTCTTCAGGAAATGTAACCTTCAATAGTTAATTTTGTTTCCTTCATCGATCTATGTGTTTTGCATGTTGTGGACAGTCATGGACAGTGAAAGTCATAAGAATAAGGGTGGAGCAGAGAGGCAAAGAATGAAGAAGATAAAGGCCCTCAAAGGTGATGCAAAATTACATATGTTTTCAAGCAAGGGACAAAGTCAGTAAAGAAAAACATGCTTGCTAGCTGCCTGTAGCTAATAGTGTGTCGGTAGCAGGTAGGTTACATGCATAGATACTCAGGCTAACTCCGGCTAATCTTAATGCTCCAGCCTACAATGCCATTCTAAATCATTCTGTGCTTCCCCAACAGTTTAGGGGAGGCCCTTTCCTGGTTCAGTATGACAATGCCCCTGGGTTAGGGTTACTGAGCACAGATGGAAGGAGCTTCAGTCACAAAGACTGCTCAACTGAGCAAACATTAGTAACTGTAAGGTGCACACTGCAAAATGCAAACTACTAGTTAGCCATAAACATAGGATGACCAGGTGACAGTTTTCCAAGAAATGCCCAAATGAGTCTGCAGATTTCTGGAAAAATGTCTTTTGGATGGATGAGACCAAGATTCACTTGTATCAGAGTGTAGACCAAAAGAAACTGTCCAAGATCCAAATAACCCCCACCCCTCATCTGTGAAACATGACTGTTGGAGTGTTAGGTGTTATGGTTTGGGTATGAATACTTGCCACAGGTTCAGGCTCATTGTCTTCATTGTTGATGTAACTGCTGATAGCGTTAGTAGAATGAATTATAAAGTGTACAGAAGCTCTGCTTAAGTTCAAGCAAATGCCTCAAAACTCTTTGGTCGGCTCTACACCCTACATCACGACAATGATCCCAGAGTTTCCAAAGCCAGAAACTAGAAAATGCTTGATTTGCCAAGCTGTTCACCCGATCTGAATCTAATTTAACATAGTATTCTTTTCAGTAAATGAAATGTAACTGCTAGCCACTGAAACAGACAGTGAAAAGGTAGTACAGGCCTGGCAGAGAATCACCAAAGATGATGCTCAGCACTGGGTTGTGTCTATGGATCCCAGATTTCAAGCTGTCATTGCATGCAAAGGATGTGCAACAAAGTACTAAACATGACTACTTTCATTTACGTAACATGTCTTTGTCACAAACATTATGGAGGTCACTGTATTAATTTTGACAAACTGGTTTCTAAACCCAGCGAACTTTGGAATGGAGACAAGCTTATTTAGATGTTGACTTTTTTAGAATGTTCACAAGGTGGTCTGTGAGCTCAGAGTTCTGGAACATAAAGGCAGTTCATGAGTTAAAGTTATCGCTATTGTGCTTTAAAATTCTCCTAAGCTTTTATTGAATGGATGAGAATTGTTTGGACAAGGGAGATTTATTTTGCATTAGATTTCCATGTGTGTGTGTGTGGACACGTATTACTATCTTTGTGAGAACCAAATGTCCCCACAAGGATAGAAAGATGAGGAAAATTAGACAAGGTGCTGACCTTTTTCTAGTCCCAAAAAGTTCAAGAGGCTGTTTTAGTGTTAGGACTTAGGGTTAGGGTTACAATTAGGTTAAGGTTAGTCATGTAGTGGTTGGGATTAGGGTTAGGGTTAGAGGTTATGGAATGAATGTAGTCAATGGGAAGTCCTCACAAGTATAGCAATACATTCCTGTGTGTGTGTGTGTGTGCACGCGTTTGTCTATGTACACACCAAAACATCTGGAAAGTTTTGCACAACAGCAGTATAGTCATTACTTTTGATTTTGTTATTTGTAGACTATATGAATTGAGGGAGAGCACAGTCAACAACAAGGTTACAATGTTAGTGGTCTGGTCTGCATGGTCAGGGTGGCCTGGGTTGAGGTAGATTCCCAACCTGAATTACTGTCCCAGTCCAGACCTCGGTGAAATAAAAATCCTAGAAAAGTTCTCTGATTGAATCGGTATGTTCCACAAAGGTCTGTTTTTCTACAGCATTATAGCTCTCTATCACTTGATAAAACACCTTTGGATCTGAAATACAGTAATACAAGATTAATTCACAGAAAAGAAAATCTGGGGTCAAGGACAACTGTGATTTCTTTTTTAATTTAATGCTGCCATTAAATACATATCTGATGTAGAATACAAGCCTGTTCAGAAGATTATATGATTGCCATAAGTACTTTGGCAACATGACTCATATGTCACTGTTAACATACCATAAGGCAGATTGCTGTGGACATCCATATTATCTTAATGCTTTCAAGATCCCTTAATGAATTCGCTGGAAACTGCCATGTCCTCAAATTAAATGTGAAGATTTCCCCTTGAACCAATAGATCTATGAGATCACTTAGATTTGATGGTTCACATTTTTCCAAGATGGTTGCCATTTGTTTAAAGGAATGAACATAAAGGTTATATATTTGTTAACTTTGAATATTTCCTTAACAATTCTTTAAAGTAATTTGTCTTGAAAGACTGAAAGACTAAGATGTGCTTCATTTTACAGCCAGGAGACACTCAACTAAAAATATTGACTTACTCACTGATCAATTTGTTAAAGAAATGTAGTCACACAAAGAATCATTCATTTTGAGCAAATGAGAAAAGTTTTCCTCTCAAATAATGTTTATTTGTATGTCTTCTAATATCCACATATCCACAGAATGTATTTTGCACGCTGTGTCCCAAACCGCATACTTCCATGCTCCGAGTGTGCATACCGAGCACGCCTCCATCTTTGATGTGCGAGTCCAAACAAAAGTGCCGAAGTTCAAAGCAGGGATAAAGTACCCGGTTGTGCACTCTGAAGTGTGCATTCATGCATGCTCCAACTGGGAAAATCCAATCATTCCTTTTGAAAAAACTGTCAAGAACAACCGTAACGGCGGATGACAGTAGTGTGGTCGCGGTCTCTCTCAGATTGGAAACTTAAAATATGCCATGGGGAAATGCTACACAGTGAGGAGTTTGTATATTAATAAAGTGGTGCAGTGTTAATGAATAACATAATATGTAAAATATGAGTTGTCTTTTTTAGTTTAAGGACATGTAATTTTAACGTAGTGTAGCGAGCTAGACTATAGCTATTGACTACATTGGTGCCGATCAGGTTGCGTTTTGAATAATAAGCTGCCATCTTATCCTCGCCACTGCCCACCGTCTCCATTTAATTGGAAATATACCCCTTGCCTGTGAAGTAGCATAGCCACCACAAACATGACAGGCTCCATTTCTAACTGCATACCCAATTGTTCACACACAGTTGGTATACAGTACGAAAATAATTGAAACACAAACACGATTGTTTCCAATGAAATGGGAATTTTATTATGGGGTTGATTGTTCACTGAAAGGTATCCAAACTGCAATGAATATTTTCCTAGCTATCGTTGCCTTCCACTGCTCTACTGACAGCAAAAAGGAGAATTCAATTTAAGTGGCTAGCTATACCGGCTAAAGGTTACTGATATTACTGGTTATTTCAGTAATATATAGCCTACTACTTATACAGTACAATGGCAGCTAGCAACTTAGAGTGAGATTATCACTATTATCGACCGGATTCACACGATAGACAGCAAAAAGTAAACAATGTTAAACATGTTTGCAGCCGTATATAAAAATAGCAAAATGTTGGTAATCACCTGTACCTTGTTATGTAGAAAAAAATGTCCTTGTTATCCTCCGGAGCTGATTTTTTTCAGTAGGCCTACTTTAGTGCTTATTTTTTCTGTGCCAGCAAATATCGCCCAAAGTTGCCCAGCACTAACATTAGCTGCTAAGGGGAAGTGCATCAACCACCTGTAGAGATTAATAAAATTGTCCCGTGGGGAGAACATGCAAACTCCACACAGAATGGCCCCAAGCCGAGAATCAAACCCACAATCTTCTTGCTGTGAGGTGACAGTGCTACCCACTGCACCATCGTAAATTAATTTTTATTCTCAACAGGTTTTTAGAAATTTTAGCAAATTCATTAAAAATAAAAAACTGAAATATCACATTTACATAAATATTCAGGCCCTTTAGTCAGTACTTTGTTGAGGCACCCTTAGCAATTTCGAGTCTTATTGAGTATGATGATACAAGCTTGCACACCTGTATTTGGGGTATTTTTCCCATTCTTCTCTGCAGATCCTCTCAAGATCTGTCAGGTTTGCATTGTCTTGGCTGTGTGCTTAGGGTCATTGTCCTGTTGGAAGGTAAACCTTTTCCCCAGTCTGAGGTCCTGTGCGCTCTGGCGCAGGTTTTCATCAAGGATCTCTGTGCTTTTCTCTGTTCATCTTTCCCTCAATCCTGACTAGTCTCCCAGTTCCTGCCGCTGAAAAACAATCCCACAGCATGATGTTGGGACCACCATGCTTCATGGTAGGGATGGTATTGACCAGGTGATGAGTGGTGCCTGGTTTCCTCCAGACATGACACTTGGCATTGTGGTCAAAGAGTTCAATCTTGGTTTCATCAGACCAGAAAATCTTGTTTCTCGATCGCTCCTTTTCCACCAAGCATTTCGAGGGCCGGTTTGCAGCCGGTGCTGAATCGCGAACCAGTTCTTCTGTTTTCGACAGCAAAAGAACCGGCTCTCGGCCAGGAAAACTGGTTCCAAAGCGGCACCAATTCTTAGCTGGTCTAGAACCAAGAACCGCTTACATCAGGGGCCGGGGGCGGGATTATCGTGACCAACCAAGACCAACTAAAACTTTGTGACCGCCAGGTAGAGTGAGACCACCTTCGTTCGACAGACAGGAAAACGTAAACTGATTTGCAACTATATGTGAAAGGCGAAATATCAGTAACAACCTGTACCTAGTTATGTAGGAAAAAATGTCCTTGCTATCCTCCAGTGATTATTTTTTCAGTACTTTCGCGATTTTTTTCTGTTTCGGCAAATAAATCAGAGGTGGTCCAGTGCTATAGCTTTTGGTTGCTAAGGGGACGTGTATCAACCTCCCCATATAAATGAATGGAACTTTACATACATTTGCTAGCATACAGTTTGTGTCTTGTCTTGCGACGTGGTTGCTATCAGTACGTCTAGGAATTTGATATTCACTGTTGTAACCCAAGTCGCAGGACGCAAAATAGCCGTTCGGAAAGCAGTTTGAAATTATGAAGCAACGTCTGTGTCATTAATGCGTCACGATGAGAGAATTCAGAGCGTGTTGCTTGTCTTAAAGTAATGATCTCGAAGATTTTCATTAAAATAAATTTCTGTTAAGTCACTATCTATCACCGAATTAGGTAACACAATGGTTATTGAGCCTATTATTATATTAATTTATATGAATATTATTATAATAATTTATTATTTAAAGAACTGGGTGTCTGTGGCGACATTACCGGGAAAAAATCACAAGCGGCGCATATTTAGTGACTCGTTGTCCATCACCCATCAGTGGTTAGTCTGCCAGAGAGGGTAGGCGGAGCTAAGGCAACAGGCTCGCTCTTCAACTCACTTGTGTGTGATCGGCGTACTGTTTTTTGTACCGGTGTCTGCTATCGTTACAATAACAGAGAAAGGGGGGGTGGGGGGGCGGGGCAGTGGTGTTATGGAACCCTAAAAAGTTTTTATGTAACATGAGAGGTCATTATTTGTTTATGTACATTTCGTATTACATTTGATGACATTTTAACGTTACTAAATTACATCGCTATTTGCACAGCTAAAGCTAGCTACCAGACCATGTCAAGAAAGGCAACATTAGTTTAGACAATGTCGTGCACAGTATCCATCTCTCATATCAGGTAATGTTGCGTTAGCTAGCTAGCTAATGTAATTAACACAATCTAATGTCAGCTAACAATTAGAAAAAACGCTAGCTAACGCTACCAACCGGTACCGACCTCGCAAACCGTCTGTCGATTGCAATGCTACCATGTTGCAACGTTGTCATAAAATTTTTCCCCAGTGAAACCTGCCTGACTTGTTTACATTTTGGACAGATGTCGCTCCTGAGTAAATCTATCGTTGTTTCCGTTGCAGCACTTTAGAGTGCCATGACCCTCAACCATAGCGTTTGTTCCCCAAAGATGGTATTTCTAGATATAGCCTAATTTTCCACTGTGTTAACACATTTCTACGGTTGCCGGTCAGGCACTCTTCACCGTAAGAAGAATTTTTAGGATTTTTCCGATATTACTTGAGTCGAAAGTGCTGAGACGGAAACAATGATGGATTTACTCTGTAGCCACATCTGTCCAAAATGTAAACAATCAGGCAGTTTTCACGGCGGGAATTTTATGACAACGTTGCAATGTAGCTAACTAAAGTCCAGTTCAGATCAATTATTCGCAAAGAGACTGGATGCAACTTGCAAAATTCCAAGACGTCTGATTGTAAACATTCTAAAACTGCACTTTGCGATTTGACAAGGTGGGTCTTTTGAGACCCCAGGCAACAGCTTCAGACACTCTGCAACTACCCAGTTCACACCGCTGCAATTTTCTAGGCAACTTTCTAAAACCGTTTCGTCTCGTTGCGAATCATTGATCTGAACTGGCCTTAACGTTACCGTTATTTACATTGCCATCAAGTTCATCAATATATTATAATGATCGGAATAAAGCCAGGGTATAGGTGGAGCAGAGCCGGGTCTGATTTCTGTGTAAAGATGTCAAGCCGGAGAAAACTAAATAAAAGAATACGGCAGTATGGATTAGCGTTGTTATTATTTTATTATGCTTCCTCATATGTTCCTTCAGCCTTGATGCCCTTTTTGATGTTTTTGTTTTATTATTCTTGCTCTGATTGCTAATTTAACACCCAGTTCAGCTTTATCCTCGAACAGTTTAGCTTGCAAAACCAGAAAGACCAGGGGTAACATTTTGCAAGGCAGTTGTTTCAAAAATCACAACAATAATTCACGAAAAAGACTGTTTATTGTGCACAAGACACATACTTGCACGAGCCACAGCGAATCCCTCAAATTCTTCTCTGCAGTGTAAAGATGTTCATACCGGGCAAAAGGTGGATAAAGAACATTTGTGGAAATTGATCATCACTAATTATACCCCAGGTCTGCTACAGCATTTTAACCCGGCTCAGCAGTGTAAAGACAGCTTAAGTTAGCCTAATGTTAGACAATGAATGAGTATGTACATAACGTTACTTTTATAACAACCGTTTTTTATTCAGTAAATAGGAGGTGTTATAGTTGGCGTGGCCCAGGTGCCAACTGACTGACGTCACACAGGCGACACTGGTTGGATCCGGTTGGATCAATGGGAAGTGAGTCCAAAGACACACCTGCAATTATTGCTTCTCGCCATTGGTACCACCAAAGAGAACGAAACGGAAATTTTCGAGATCGTAACTTTAAAGTTGATATAGTAAATAAGAGGTCCCTCCAGTTTTTTGCGATTCAGAATTTTCGGAATTCAACACAACTTAAACAAAATTCCGCATTTTTCCCAACGCTGCATAATTCGTAAAACGGCGAATTATTTTTACGAATTATGCAGCGTTGGGGAAAATGCGGCATTTTGATGTGTTGAATTCCGAAAAACTGGAGCGACTAAATGAGGCTGTAATAATATAACTAAATGTATATGTATGAAGTTGTTGTTTTTTTACATTAGTTTATTATGTGTATTTTTACAGGACATACATTTTAATAGGTAACGATGTTGCTGGGAAAGCGGAGACGTATACAGACGTATACAGTGACGTAATGACGTGGCTCTCTAACCCGTGGAAAAGCAAACTGGTTCTTAGAAGGTTCGCAAGTTGAACCAAAGCGCACTAGCACCAGCCCAGAACCAGAACTAGGTTCGCGTTGGTGGAAAAGAGGCAAAGAAGTTTCCTAATGGATGCCCCTCCAGTGGAGAAAATGTGATGTGGTGCCATATAGGTGCCCTTACAATGGGATAAACTTGAGGTTCCCTACAGGTGCCTTTCTGATGAAAAAAGCTCATGAAGTGCCCTCTTAGATGCCCTTCCAAGTGAGAAAACATGATGCATCATAGCTTTTTGCAAGCTGGTGGGGCCCCATGTTGTGCAGTAGGTGCCCTTTATATTTTTTCACCCCTGCCCTTCAAACAGCCTGAGTCCACCACTGACTCTCAGGTTTTTGGCAGTCTGGGTGGCAGTAACTGTCGTGTTGTCCAGGGTGATGGAGAGGTCCTGAAGGAGAGGACTTGGCAGGGATCGAGAACAGCTCAGTCTTAGCCATATTAAGCTTCAGGTGCTGGCTGTTCACTCCAACATCTCATTCAGCTGGAGATCTCATTGAGCTGCTAATTAGACTCAGGTCTGCCAAATTAGGGTTGAAATGAAAACCACTGGATGGTAGATCCCCAGGGAAAGGGTTGGGTTTTACTATGCTTGAACATTTTTTGGCTGAAACTAAGAACAAATAAATCTTATCATTTATTTCACTTTAGGTGTTGTATGAGCAATTCTCTTCCTCTGAATCAACAGTTGCAGTATGGATTTTATGGTGCTGGAAATTTGTAGAATACTGTAGATACAAATGAGCTGTGAGACCAGGTTGGGAAATAAATATTGTCAAGCCTAATGCCACTGAACTGGATGTGCATATGTACACTTTCAAAACATGAATACTATTACATTACATTACAGGCATTTGGCAGACGCTCTTATCCAGAGCGACGTACAACAAAGTGTATAACCATAACCAGGAACAAGTATGACGAAACCCCTAGAGAGAAGTACCGGTCCAAGTGCAGGGAACAACCGCATAGTTCAACTTGGACCCTGAAGGTTAAACTGATTAACACTAACACAACGAGAACGGCAACAACGCAATCTATGGAAAAAATACAAGCAGTAGTTAAGACAGTTAATGCACCTAAGTCACCTACAAAACAGCTGCCTAGTTACAACCCTAAGCTTACAGTCATTTACAGGGGGGTAGGGAGGGATGGGGAGAGGTGCAGCCTGAAGAGGTGAGTCTTCAGTCGTCGTTTGAAAATGACGTGTGGGATTACCAAAGAAATGGCTCAATAGATCAAATGAAAATTCATCAATATTAAGAAGAGAGGCCAAGAGGTCTGTTTCTCAATCAAAAGGCAGATGGTTGTGATATGTTCCTAATCCCAAGATCTCCCTTGGTGGAGTGTTACATGGTGCAGCAGGTGGATTAAATGTGACTGTCTGGTTCCAGGGAATTTGGGCTGCAGATGGACTTAATCCACATGTGGCAGAGTGAAATTGTACAGCTGCTGAGCATGCCATAATTCCAATAATGTGCCTGCTTTATGAAAATGAAAAATAATTCTGGGCATGGGGCAAAAAATGTGGCTGTCCTACACACAGATGTTGATAAAAAATTTTGGACTTAAAGTTTCAGTGTGGCACTGAAGGTAGATTGTTTTCTGTCTTTCAGTAGTAAGCCCCCTCCCCCGCCACCAAAAATACAGGGAAATAAATCTTATGCATTTCTAGAGTTTTGCAGCCCTTATTCATTTGCAGTATTCAGCTTTAAGTGTAGCACATTTTGCCCATGATTGTGCATTTTGTGATACAGCTATTCTTGATACAGAAGATTACTAATGAATTAATCAATGCAGGTACTCAGTTTTGCATCTAATGGTGCTCCATCACTGGTAGCATGATCATCCTCATTCAATCTTTAAATAAACAAGGCTTCCAAAGTAGATAGTACAGGCTGAAATTGTGAAACCATATAAAATAACAAACGTATGTCCCGATGGAAGGATTTTAGTCTAGCTGGGAACACACTAACTAAAGGGAGCACTATACGGTGAGTGGAGGGCAAACCTCACAAAATCTAATAGGGTAGTATAAATAAGATGATGCGGTTTCACTTTGGTTCAAGGTGTGCAGGCTTAATTTGTTGATGAAAGAGATTACAGCCATTACAGCAGTCTTCCCAACTGAGCAGTTGTCTTGGCGCTACACAACACAGTCCTGAAGTTTGTGTGCTGTAATTGGTCGGAGTAATGTGGAAGTTGGCAAAGGGATGTCTGGCTAAAATCTGGCTGGCTGGACAAGACTTGGTGAACAAAAAAAATTGATTTTTTTGTGCAAGGATTGTCTCAAAGCTCCAATGCAATGCAAGCGATACACGATGCACAGATGTGAACCAGCTACATTTATTTGTGGATCGGCTACATGTATTTGTGAATCAGCTACATTAATTTGTGGATCGGCTACATTAATTTGTGGATCTGCTGCATTTATTTATGGATCAGCTGCATTTATTTGTCGATCAGTTACATTTATTTTTTTTTAATTGTGACAATAATACCCCCATAGAAGTGCAGCTATGCCAATTTAGCCTATTCTCCTGAAGGGGTGGCAATGTTTTGGCCTTACACTTATACAGGTGTAGTAATTTGTTTTATTAATGAAATGTAATTAGATGACCATATGGCATTTGATTGGATTAAAACTAATCACGAGTAACTGAGGTGGCTCATAACTTAAGAGTGAACGAAAGAGATCATAAGAGCCATTTGAAGAGGTTTTTAATGTTTAGAGGCTTTTGGGAAACCCTCCGCAGATTGGTCAAGGACGTTTCAGTGAGTTTTTCTTTTTTTGATGGCGACACCATATGAACAGACCTGTTCTAGCTATAAATCAGCTCAAAGTCACACAAAGCTCATTACTTGTGATACTTAATGGCAATTTATGCTTTTGAGGAAAAGATATTTGCACATGATTGGCTGTTCCCATTTAAGCACAGCTTATCCTGAGCAAAGCTGTGTATCAAAATAACGCACTACAAAGGGGCAGAAAGGATGAAATTAAAAAGATTAATTTTTAATCTACATTGGCATAATAATACCACTTGTCAAATTAATACGAGTATGTGTGTGTGTGTGCACGTGCGCACGCACATGTTACACAAACCCAATATTCATGCATTCATACATGACTGACATGTCCTGTTCCCTGACCATAAGGCACTGAGAAACAATGTGTATGTGTGGATGTTTGCATACAACACCCATACACAGAAAGCATTTACAGATGAAACACAGGATTCGGAGAAGACATACACAAAATACAATGAGACAAACCATGCTTTTGACCTGAATACTGACTGAATTGTGCATCAATACTCTCTATTCATCGCAATTAAGTGAAAAGGCAAAGACTTATTTTGACAATTAAATTATCAGTGAAATTGGATTATGGATTAGTGGATTGGGAATCTGAAAGTACACAAATAAATAATTCCATTATAAATCACTGTCTTTGATCAAGCAGATTTTAAATGTAGTTATTCAAATTGAGCCTTGTCTGTGAGGACAGTCAGCCAGTTCAAACTTGAGCCCTGTCTACAGCCCAGAGCCACATTCTGAATGGCCCTGGTGCTTATAGTGAAATCCTGAACCGTGTGATGTAGAATCCATTTCCCCCAAATTCCTTACAAACAAAACACATATTCCTGATTTTATTGTAAAATTTTCTGCCATTTTGAATTTTTTTGCTAAACCTACTTTTGGGAACTAGTCAGGACTACTTGGCACCTTGTCAAATTAGGCTGGAAAAAAATCTTGGAAGTCTGAACCTCAATAATTATCAAATAAATGCTGACGTTTCAAAACAATATGGCCGCCACATGTCACCTAATTGTGGGCGTGGCCATTTTGACTACAACAGCTGTGAACACTATGTATACAAGAATGGTATGTGATTGTGAATACATTTTGATGCCTATAACTCTTTAACTGTTTGACTAATCTGGCTGAAATGTTGTAAGGTACAGTACTGTGCAAAAGTCTTAGGCACCTGTAAAAAAAAAATGCGGTACACTGTCCTGCAGTTTTATAAGAAAATCGGCTGGTAGGTTGTTCCAAGCATTTTGGAGAACTTGTCACAATTCTTCTGCAGATTCTGGCTGTTTCACTTGCTTCTGGCTGTCCAGGTAATCCCAGAGACCCCTTGTTCAAGTTTTTATCTGAAAAGTAGTCTCTTACTTAAAATATTACTTTATTTAACAAAATACAAAAATGTATCTGTAAAATTTCATTTTTTGGAAAATTCATGTTTGGAAATCTCAAATTTGCTCTCTTCTACTGACACACTAATGTAGAAAACAAAAAATAAACATCTAAGACCAAGTATATACTATATATTTAAAAATCAAGGGTGCCTAAGACTTTTGTACAGTACTGTACATCTCTGTCAAAGACTTCTTCAGGAAACATCTTTGCCTCAAGAAAGAAGATCAGTAACCATTTTGTTTTCTGCCATTTTACATTTTTGATAAAACCAACTTTCATGAACTAGTCCTAGGCCGTTAAGGTGAGTGTCACCAAATTAGGCTTGATAAAATCGGTGTAGTATGAAATTGAATAATTATCAAGAAATGTTGAACTTTCAGGGCAATATGCAAATCAACAGCTGTGGGCATGGCAGCATGCAAATTGTTATGGCACATGCCTAGAACTCAAAGATTTTTGGGACAAGAGATTATTATTATTATTATTATTATTATCATTATCATCATCCTCATCATTTCTAATTCCCTAATCAGATAAATATTCTTGTTTTCATGTGTGGTTACTGTTCATTTGTTTCTAGTCTTTGTTGTATTTATGTACCTGTTTGAAGTATTGTTACTGTAAGTGTTTTCAGTGCTAGATGTATGTTTTTTAAATACTGTATGCTTTGGCAATATAAAATGTGGTGGTAATGCCAATAAAACAAATTAATTTGAATTGAGGGAGGAGAACCAAACCAACTTTCACAAAGACAACAACATTCGAAGATAGTACTAAAGTATGCATTACATGACTATATACAGGGACAGTGTGATTGAATGAAGAGGTTGAGCATAATTTCTGTGTTACCATTTGGTGCCAATTTTGCTTCTGTTCAACCCACATCAGTACTGATAAGCAAGTGCTCTGTGAATTATGAGCTTACCTGTAAACATACACCCCGACACACAATCAAACACACATGAATCAGACAGCCAGTCACAGAACTCTATGCTAACCAATTGTTTGGAATGGGGATCGCCTTTAGTATCACATAAACATATTCCTAAATGACTTAATGTATTTTAAATTAATGATGTGTATTTAAATAAGCTTTGGTATATTTAACAGAGTGAAATCTTGATGGCATCATGCACATGTCCTGTCAGTATAATGAACCAGGAGTTATCCTGATTTAGAAAAATATATACTATGCCCATTAGCTAACACCCATCTAAAGGATGAAAAATCAAGGGCTCAATTTGTTATTCCTTACTGTCCACATCCAGTGTGCTCTGACCCATATCTTCCTAATTCAACAGCCTTCATAGCCTCAATACTAATAGACTGCTTAGACTGGCATTAATGATGCACCATTTCAGTGGGGGCAGAGGCAGGAAAAATGCCAAACAGAAAAGCAGGCTTCCAGACAGATTCCTGACCCCGACGGCTGTCCGCTGATGGCTTACAGGCGGTGAGTCACGCGACAGCAGGAAGGCAGAATTAATCGGACGGCTTTGGTTCTGATGTGGGCTGTTCCTCCCTTTTCCCTCTTTAGGCCACGGTCTTGGGGACATGTAAGCGATTCAGTTTCTGACAACATTCCGTTTTCCCGCCATGAAATCCCTCCGTGTGCAAGGGCTGTTTCAGGCAGTGTAGTGGCAAAAGCTTCAGCTCATGCAGTGTAGCAGAGCTCTTCCCAAAAGAAACAAATGGGAAATAAGCGTACTGAAAAATCTATAGGGCCAGTGAACATCCTAACCTATGCTTGTAGCAGATGTAATATGTTTACTTGAAGAGGGGAAGATGAACTTTAGAAATGAAAATGGAGTTAAAGAGTGTAGGGGAAAAGGAAAGGAAATGGAACATGAGGTTATACTTTAAATTTTGTGTTTCCTGTGAACATGTACTTTTATTTTCATTAAATTGGCATGTTTTATGTTGGTTAATGAATTAAACCCAATCATCTAAAGCTAGCACAGCTGTGAGACCTGAATCGGTGCCAAAATTTAAATCAGTATTTCAATTGCAGAGGATTAAGATATGATCGTTGAACGATGCATGATTTAATCTGCTATTAATCTCACCATTAATATGACAAAACTGGAAGCCAGAAAACATGAGGGACATGGTTATTACACTAGTCTTTTGTAAATAACTAAGCAACAAATGAAATAATTAAAGGACCAGCCAATTATTTTTTCTGCATTTTTAGAATCACTGATTCTGTACTATCACCACCTATGCCCTAGGGAGGCACAGCCACTGAAACACACACACATTCATTTATGAAATGTGATATACATTTAATTCTAATTTTAGTAGATGTTCAAATACATAATCATACATACCAATGCTTAATCTGAAGCTGGTACTTACTGAAGTTGCACATGCACATTCACGTTGCTAAATGACTTATCTTATAGATATGCACACATGCGCACGTTTAAGTTCCACACCACACCACACCACACCACCTTCCCCACTAGTGAATTTATATGTGAAATGACATCTCTAGTTTTTAAATTGAACTGCTTTTCTTTTGAGAATGTGTTTTTTGTCCAGATCAATGGCACAGCAATGGGGTTGACTGTTGTGCCAAATTATGAAGACTCTTTTTTTATTAAAATCTTTAAATGGTTCCAATATGATAGTTTTGTAGATGGAATGATGAGAACATGAAGAAGATTAATCAACATTAACATTAAACATTAATCATGTAAAATATAGAATTAATAAAATAAATAAAAGTGATAATAATGATAAAGATCCAATCTTCTGTTTGAACCCTTCGTTCATCAGAGATATTCAGTGGAAAAATTTGCCAAAGCTTATAAATTGTCACTCTCAAAACTTCAACATGAGCTTTTAAACAAGCACGGAACCGTCCAGATCCACGGCGCATCTCACTTCCGCAGACACATTTTAGCTGGCGCCACCTGCGCATGCGTCCTACTGAACGAAGCTCCACCTGCGCATGCGTCCCACAAAACATCCCTCAAGGGTCGTCCATGAGTGGTGAGTGAGTGAGTGACCACAATTTGCCATGCATAGCCCATGCATGGGGAAAAAAGGGAACTGTACTGGATTTACTTGGACAGCTGCAATAGGGGTTCAAATACAGAATTTCACCCGCAAGTTATGCATACCTTGCGCCACATGATTTTTGTGCTGAGCTGACAAATTTTCAGTATCAGACAGAAATCATTACAGTTTTAGATTGATTGGGGTGCAGGAAGACCAGTGATTTATGAAAGATTCTCATTGAATGTGAGAGGGTTTCTGACTGTCAGTTTCTGCAACCTTGTCATTTTCTGTATTGGAAAGAAACAGAAAAGTAGGCATGTAGATTCTTCTACATGAAGACAAAAAATAGTTTAGGATAGTGGCTACTGCAATAGGAAAAATGTATATAAGCAAATATCTATACAGCATTTTGGTGTCTGTTCATACCTGTTTAATCATGTGCATATCCAAATCATCAATCTTACTTGCATACAAATCCACATACAAATCTCTCATTAACCAATAGCTTTCCGGAAGAAAACAAATCATTCAGAGAACTGAATGAGCAATGGAACCCAAAATGTTCCATTCCAAAAAGTGTGTCTTTAAGCTAATGTAGATTAAAACATGCAATATTTGGAATTAACACTAGTGGAATTGACCTTGTGAGCGCAAAATCGGCCCTGTCTTCAACAAACACGGCAGAGGAGATTTAGGTCAGCTATAGCCTATGTCCTTCATTAATTGGCAGTACGTCGAGAGCACATTACAGATCATACCAGGAATTGTTTAGGCCACTCCATAGCACTCAATCAACCTGCTAAGCCACAGGCTGGTGCCATTCGGCTTCTTCATATTTGAGTTAGTTTTTAGTTCTTAGTTTTTAGTTTTAGTATGATAGGAAAATTTAAATTCACATCAAGAGTTCAGCTAACAAACAGGCTGTGATAGTCCAATGGTATAGATGACCAATGTTCCGAAACAGACATTCACAACAAACTGACAATCCTGTGGATGAATTAAGAGTGTGTTTCCCAGCTTAACTTTACTTTAGGTAGAGTGCCAAACCCAAAAATGTCAAGTAACTCAAGAAAAGCCCAATACAAAAGTGGTGCATTGATTTTGTGTATTAGCTTTTCTCATGTTTCAGTAAGCCACATAATATAATTGCAAATATGAAGTCATTTGGTGCATTTTTTAATTTTATTTTTGGATGTGCTACCTCATTACTCTTTTTTTTTAGGTACTTCAGCTTTCTGAAGCAAACTGACAATGTCTGGTACCCCTCCAAACTAGTTAGGCCCCCAAATCTGCAAGCTCTTCCAAAACATTAGCTGTTAGCACTCATCAGCGTATGTGCACAAACCTAATGGGCACAAATATAAAGCAGAATCTCTATATTATTGTAAATGTGTTTAAATTAATCTCCTTAGCCCTGAGGGCTAAGAAGTACCATTTTCATTTCCCAAGAAGATTATTTTTAAATTGTAGATTACACTTGCTGTGTGTACATGAATGTGGAAAGTGGTAAAGACCCATACAAAGGTCATGCTCTCCAATGGTTTCTCTATTCACTCCATCTGATTTCTTCTGACCCTATGAAATGATTCAGGATCAGCTTATCTGACCAGACCCAACATCTATTCTGAAAAAAGTTTCAAATGATTCTGGGTCAGGTCAGTCTTATCTATGGCCCCATTATCCACATTATGCACGGAATATTTTGCACTTAGAAATCCTGCCCCTTTCATCACGGTAATTCAATTACTGTTAAACACTGACAGCAAATTAAGCTTCCTGAAATCTAAACAGACAATCCAATTCCACCATCTCTAATATAGGCCAACTGCAGGCAGCAAATCCCAAAGAGATTGCCTCTCAGCTCCCTATGCTGTGATTGGTCACTGCTGACCTGTAAGTGCAAGCAGGAGGACATCTGCTTTTCACCCTGCCCCGTCGCCTGCGTTCTGGCGTGCCAGCACACTTGATCAGGCGCCCTGTTACACAGCTGGCATAAATCACTGCTACATTCAGCGATCTGGCTCATTCCCCTTGCTCTGCAAGCCACAGCTCACTCTGAAGCATGCGCGTTCTACTGGAGAGCAGCTGGATGAAGTTTGGTCCGGCTGGTAGGGGTACCTATGACTGGGTGACAGGGGCACCACCTCCTTCCGTGGAGAAACAATTGCAAGTGAGTATTAATCCTTGTGGTCAAGAGTCTGATTTTCCCTGAAAAATTCAGGCTAGAGATTATTATTCCTTACTGCTTGATTATATTTATGCTTAGGTTGGTTTGGAAATGTTACCTTTGAAACAATTGCATTCAAAACTGCTGTTTGGTAGTGTAAAAATGCTACAGATTCATGTTGTCATCATAGAAGTGCTTGTTTTAAAAATGATCAATTTAGAGGGTGATTTCCTAATTTCTCCGACACCCACACCTTTTACTGCTGTAATTTTTAGAATTATATTAAATTTATGCTATATGAATACACAAAACTGCATACCAAATTGAATTGTTCTCTACATCTTATTGACAAAACAGAGAACTGTCAGCAACTCCTGCTGTAATAGTTACTGGCATTGTCTTGGTAGCTTATTCGCATGCTATTCACATCACATGCTAGAATTCACAGTGGTTTTAGAGGTGTAGGCAAAGGCAAATGTTCTCAATTATCACTGGTACACCATGTACATGTAAATGGATATAAAGGAAAAACAATTACACTGTACTAGACTAAGGGCTTTTGAACTGCAGTAGACATCTCTAGTCACATTACTGCCAGGTAAAAAGTTTTCAGTTAGAGCTTAGAAGGCACAGCATTGTATGATTTCATTTCGTAAAAATTGAAGGAACATTATCCAATTATTATAAAATGTATAATAATCATGAACTCCGGCAGGGTGAAATCTATGTCCAAGCTTGAGCTTTCCTGGTGTTATTTGTCTCATTGCAGTCCACGGACTGTGCATTCTTGAGTGATGTTAGGGATTTCTGACAGTTTTCATTATAAAAAGAATGCTTTCCGATAATCCTTCTCAGGTCTCAAAGCACACTTTGCTATATTACTTTGCATTATAGTAGGAATTTCGAGTTTTTAGAGGCAAAAAGATCAGTGGATATAAACACCCACACATTTCAAATGAGTTCACAGTCCATTATATTAGTGTGCTGGCAGATTCAGGTTGAATTGACAGTTCATAGGAAAACAGCCTAATCTGAAGACTGACTGCTTTTATGTCGAGCTGCAAGACCATGTGTATCCTCATAAAGCTTTATAAATTTGTTTTGGCTTTGGTGGATTAAACATAGGTTTGTTTTTCTAAAACCGCTGTTCCTCTAAAGGATATGATAATGCACTAGATTTGCTAAATTCTTGAAACCCAACAAAAAATATTAGATAATATCTATAGCATGAGCATGCTAACTGAGCTGTCTCTCTATGAATGGCTGCAGACAGAAGCAATGTTAGCTTTGCTAATTAGTGACTGAAATACACCTTCCAGAATCTCCAAAACCTGAGTTATTTTAACTTGCATCTTGTAATGAGAAGAAACAACAGGAAACTAAGGTCTTAGTCTTAGAGGCCCCAACTCACGCTTGTATTTCTGCCACAAATTAGCAGGGCAAACGTTGCTTCCATCTGCAGCCATTCATAGTAGAAGCATAGTTAGCATGCAGCCCATAGATAGAGCCTAATATTTTTATAATGGACATGCAGGAATTAAATTGGCATCGATCTTATTGTCTAACTATGTTTAAGATAGTGAGTTGGACTAATAATAGCCAATTCAGTTTTTGAATTTCTTAAATCATGATATTACATGGAACAGAATTAGACCAAGGAATAACACTGGCTTTTAGTGATGTTATAACACCAGCTTTTCACTTTCGTTGCCAGGGTTACCACTGGAATGAGCTATCCCCCGATGAGGGAACCAAGTCTGAGATAATTGCCTATATCATCCTCCCTACTGCCTCACTCCTCTTTATTGGCTTCTTGGCCTTCCTAGCCTACAGGAAGTTCTCTCACAGTAAGCTGGCCCTGGCAAATGTCATTGCACTGGATATGAATGATGCAGAGGGCAATGCTGAGTTTCTGTCTTCTCTGAACTGCGACGCTGAGCAGTTCTCCCGCTCCAGCTCGGACACGTCGGACGGCGTCTTCCTCATGGTCTACCTACCGCCCCCATATGAGGAGACCCTCACTAAGATCACTCGAGCTACCAGCTCCTCCAGCGCCAAGGACATGGAGTCCATGAAGATGGAAGACCTGGAGGCCAGGCTGTGTCCAGAGACCAATTCAAGTGGCTGCTACGTGTAACAATGACAAGTCAGGGTGTGGAGGGATAGTTTCTACCTACAACTAAATATTTAATCAGACAGAGGAAAATGTGGCAGCTAAAATGGCTTTTGTGGATCTGCATATTAAATCATCTACTCTTGCGGTTTCTTCTTCCAGGGTGCTTACTAGACACCTGTTGCATTTTGTGGAACAGACAGTGCTTGGTGACTGTAAAGCGACACTCCCATTAATCATGTGTTTGTTGCCATGCCTTGTACAGGATCTGGCCACCTATGGCATCAATCCACTCACATGTATAGTGTTGATATGTTTTCATTGGTCTTTCTTGATAAAATCACTGTGTTCATCTTAGTAGCACTGGCACATGGTTTTGAGACAGGTCTCATGAAGAGTATCAAGAGGAAGAGCAATTTTTTTCCAGTGTATCAGTGCTTTATTTTCTTTGGTTTCCAGTTGTGTAGAAATATAGGGTATTAACCCTGTTGAACCCAGCCACACATAAAAGAAAGGAAATAGCTCAAAAATAACATGTTGGTTTAAGGATTTATTTTAATTTGGCCTTATAATTCATCCAGGTGTAAACAAAAACTTGCTAAAAAACAGCATATATTGTATATTCAAAGATTTGTTTTTTGCAGGATTAAAATAGACTTTTTATAATATGCTTCAATCCATTTTGACAAAATATATTGTATAAATTTGTTTTTTTTTTGTGACATTTCTTATAATAAAGAATTTCAAAGACACCTGTCATTTTGATTTTTAAAAGTCCACTTGATTGTGATTTCTGGGAGAGCTCGAACTGCACACAGTGGGACAATAAGCAATCAATGATTATAGCTACTTAAAATCAGTACATGTTTTGATCTATCTTATCTTCTTAAGGCAAAGATGAGTTTCTGAGCTTATTTCTGCCTTTTGAAGGTCTGGATAGATAAATGGAAAACAGCATAACCACTGGTAGTTTTTAAGAAAAGAATCAATAAACAGAAGTGACATGAGATTTTTAGACCATTTATACATGACAGAGTTCTCCCAGCTTCTACTGCCACATAACCTGACTGCCTACTTTCCTGATCCATCCCATGTAGTGATCTTCCAATTCAAGCTGTCGGCTATCAGCCTTTGTTAAATTCCTCCCTCTTTACTACCGCCTACACCATTTCCAATAATGCTTACAAGGAGATGGTCATGGAGATTTTCCTATAACCTAAAAAAGATGCATTGTATTGTTAAGTGTCCTGACCATTAATATATATAAAATGAAGAAATCAGTACTCCTTGGATCCTCCCTGATCATTAATTTAGTAAGCACAGACCAGGAGAAGAGGGGGTGTCCTCTTCTTTCAGTAGATAAAATGTGCACATTTCTTTAAGTTAGCAGTCAGTTTTTAACATTTGGTTGGAAGTTGACATCTGAGTCTTGCATCTAGGTATGGTGGTCTACATTTCATCTCAGGTCTTTAGGAACATTCTGCTTTCTTTTGGTTTTAGAATTTTGGTCTTGGGATTACTTGGGGACAAACATGCTGTGGTGTGGTATGTTCTTTCATTCATGTGTGACTGTAACCTATCCTTGTCGGTAACATTTGTGGTTTTTTAAGGTAGTTGAACCTTAAAAACCTTTAAGGTATCACCACCCCGTCCCCTCACCACCGGAGTTCCCCAGGGCTCAGTCCTTGGTCCCCTTCTCTTCTCCATGTACACCAGATCCCTTGGCCCTGTAATATCTGCCCATGGCTTGTCCTATCATTCCTATGCCGACGACACGCAACTCTTTCTCTCCTTCTCCCCATCGGACACACAGGTCCCCGCCCGCATCTCCGCTTGCCTGAGGGACATACAGAGCTGGATGGACAATCACCACCTGAAGCTCAACCCGGGAAAGACGGAGCTAATCTTTATTCCTGCTCTATCCTCTCCCCTCCTCGACTTTTCCATTTCCTTAGGGGACACCATAGTGACATCATCACCCTGCGCCAAGAATCTCGGAGTGATGATGGACAACAGGCTGTCCCTCTCCAACAACATTGCAGCAGTAACCCGGGCATGCAGATTTTTCCTATACAACATCCGCAGAATCCGCCCCTTTCTCACCACCTACTCAACCCAACTCCTGGTCCAAGCAATGGTTCTATCCCGCCTGGACTACTGCAACTCTCTTCTGGCTGGACTACCGGCATCTGCCACCAGACCCCTGCAGCTCATTCAGAATGCTGCGGCTCGTCTGGTCTTCAACCTCCCCAGACACTCCCACGTAACTCCCCTGCTCACTACCCTCCACTGGCTGCCTGTTACAGCTCGCATCAAATTCAAAACATTGGTTCTAGCATACCAGGCAGTCAAGGGATCAGCCCCAGCATACCTTCACAAGATATTCAAACCCTACGTGCCAGCCAGATCCCTCCGTTCTGCTACCTCAGGACGCCTAGCACCTCCCCCTCTTCGCACCTGCACTTCCAGAACACGTCTCCTGTCTGTTCTGGCCCCACGATGGTGGAATGACCTCCCTGTGGAGGTCAGAACAGCTGAGACTGTGACCCATTTCAAACGACGACTGAAGACCCACCTCTTCAGGCTGCACCTCTCCCCATCCCTCCCTTCCCCCCTGTAAATGACTAAACTTAGGGTTGTAACTAGGCAGCTGTTTAATAGGTGACATAGTTGATGCGCCAGTCTTAACGACTACTTGTATTTTAATTAATTTTTTTTCTCCATAGATTGCGTTGTTGCCGTTCTCGTTGTTAGTGTTAATCAGTTTAACCACCAGGGTCCAGGTTGAACTATGCGGTTGTTCCCTGTACTTGGACCGGTACTTCTCTCTAGGGGTTTCGTCATACTTGTTCCTGGTTATGGTTATACACTTTGTTGTACGTCGCTCTGGATAAGAGCGTCTGCCAAATGCCTGTAATGTAATGTAATGTAATGTAATGTAATGTAATGGATGTCCCCTACCTCGCAAATCAATCTTGAAAAATTTGTTGGAGAGGCTCTCTCATACTTATTATTAATAATAATAATAATAATAATAAGAAGAAGAAGAAGAAGAAGAAGAAGAAGAATAAAAAAATAATAATAATAGTCATAATAATACCGTGCCGTGTCTATGCAGTATCAGTTGTCAAATCCTTTCAGACTTCCCTGCAGAAATAAACTCCTTTGTCATGTTCTATTTAAACCGGAAAAGACGGAATGTTCTTCTCAATTTTCACTATTATACAGTTGCTTTCAAAGTTGGCATTTAAGCATAGCTTGCACACACATTTTTGAAAGAAAATACTCTTTATGTCCCAAAGCATTTCTACCTTTTCATTGTATATCCTTGCAGCAGTAGACAGTTTCACTTTACTTATGCTTTGTGTGAGTAGAAAACAAGACCAAATTACCCTTTGGATGACCTGCATTCTTGTTTGATGAAATTCAGCATTGTGGTTTGCATCATAATCTTAATAAGCAGGGCCGGACCAACAAAAGCAGCTGCTTAGGGTCCCCAAACTTCCAGGGGGCATCAAATATTCAAATATATATTTTTATAATGCTTGGTTGGGGGGCCCAAAATCAGATCCTGCTTAGGGCCTCTCAAAGGCTAGGATTGACATCTTTTTCAAGTACAGATAACTTTTAAAAAAGATGTATGATTTGATTTATTTAAAAATAAAAATGAAGCCTTATACCTGAAAATGACTTCTGGAACAGATTTTTACTTAGCTTGCTCAAGAAATAGAAAATATTTCAGGCGAAAGTCATCACCATGGTTCATTCCTGCCATGCACAAGATGCATCTCAAATACCGGCAGTGCATTTAAAACATGCAGCACCACAGAATTTTGCGACCTGAAGGGTAATTTTCAGCATGCTTTGTACTGGGTTATGATTGAAAAAGGTGTCTCACAGAAAGTGTTATATAATCATATATAATGGCATAGTGACCTTACGCCAACTTGATAAATGTATTTCACTGAGTGCTGTAGGTTTACTTGTAATAGCCCATATATCTCATTGTATGTAATTTCACCCCATACCATGTATCTGTTGGAATGTAAGCAAGAGGAGATAAACTCCAGCTGCAGCATAAATCAAGAGCATAAGAGGATTAAAGGACCTCTAGGCCCAAATGGTCAGTTTTGGTATGGATTTCCTGATCCTAACTTATGATTGGCTAATAAATTGAATCTTTGAACCTGGTGATTTAATTAATCTCATAAACTGGAACAACAGTTCCATGTCTCTGTAAACTATATAAACTCATGTTTTGGACTTTATATTTTTGAAGTCTGTACTTGTATCTTCCCGACCGGTAATTTTATTAAACTATAAAAGGAGCTCCTGACTCCATCATTTGTTATCTTTATCTTCAACACCATCAGTTTTGTTAAGAAATTCCAACATTTGTAAATATGGCCCTAGGTGTTTTCATGTGTATAAAAGTGTAGGACGAGTGATTTGTTTGTCATCTTGCTTTGTCATGTAGCCAACAGTACCCAGACAACAGGTAGCATTAATAATGGTTATAATGGAGCCTGCTGTGTTAACCACAGACCACAAAAAGTACAGTCTATTTTCACATCTATTTCTTATTCTACGGAGCAATCACAAGAAGATGCAAGATATAAGGTTTTATTTTCAAGGGACTGCAAGTATTATACTAATGGTTAACTGCCCAGCTAGCCAATACACAAGTACACTACATCGCTATTACAGACTAGTGATGTTAATCTGTAACAACTTGCTAACACAGTCAATTTTCCCACCTTTTGGTATGTGAAGAACCTGTGATGCAGCATGAAAATGAAAATATGGGGAGAAACATGAAAATGTAGAGTATGTGAAATAACAGCATATCCAAGGCTATGGTTACGTTAGTCACTTCATGAATTCCAAGATCCACTCACATCAGGCTATATTTGAGTTGTGTCTACATTTGACAGTTGAACGTGAGCAAAGCATCAGCATTATATACAGCCTAGAAGGTGTCTGGTGCCCTCTGCTGCATTCGCAAAGCGTATATAAGCGTCCAATCAAAAAGTGGCCTACAGTAGGCCACCTCGCCAAGGCTACGTTTACACAGGAGGACAACGGCTCAAGTCAGTGGACAAATACTGAGATTGCGTGCCTTTTGAGCCTGTGGGGGGAAATGTTGATACAGCCCATTCTTAGGGTGTTCATTGCAGACCTCTAAGGATGCTTAAGAAACAAATAGCTTGAATTATTCTGTCTCGTTTGCGTCCATTGCAGATGGTGATATGGCTGTGCCTGTGTGCTTGTTTACTTCAGGTTCGGTAACCAAACCCTCGTGTGCACAGTCGGGTTGTTTCAAGCGTCAACCGTGTTAACACTGGTATTGGATATGGGTCACTTTTAAAAGTAGATGAACAGGTGGTGAGAAAAATTGATCGTTTGGCTGGTCCAATCCCAGTGCTAACAAAACCCAATTTGTGCATGGCCAAACCTGTCACATAATGCAGCCTAGCAGCATCGGATGTTAGAAGTCACATAGAAATTGCATTGAAATGACTAGCGTAACCATAGCCCAGATAAAAACTGCATTATCCAAAAGTAAAATGGGGGGAGGCGAGGCATGCCCCCAGACCCCCCTACAGACGTGTTCATCTAACCCCCCCTCCCAATATACAGCCCAAATTATACCATTGGTGGTGGACATTCATTACATTAAAGAAATTGAATAAAATGAATATGTAGGTTCATCTAAAGCTTCAGATAATGGGCTTTGCTTCTCAGACACAGTTAGAGAAGAACTTAGACACTTTTTCACATGCCTTTGGAAACGTGGGCTTCCACCTGTAATAGAAATTAACATATGTAAATACTCCATAAACCAGTTTTAATAACATTACAGCTCAGTGGAGAAACCAAGAAGATGAACTAATAAAACTTGTTAAAAACATAATATCAATAAATGAAGAAGTTAAAAAATACCAGATATTTACAGTATTTACAGCATTTAAAAGTGTATGTGTATGTGTAATGGGTATGACATTCTGAGTAATTAAAAAAAAACTCAGCAGTGCAAATAGCTGTTGCTTTTTTCAAACTTACATGTCTTTGAAAAAACTCCTCCATTTTGAACCATTATCGTCATCCCCATCATCATCATCCTCATTTCTGTTTCAATAATATAACATTGCTGTTAGTAAATTATATACAAGACAAAAAAAATCTTTTTAGAGAAACTCTGAGGTAAAATTAGTATGAAATGTTTTTTTCTATTTTACAGAAATACTTGCGGCATTCTCAGGTGTCTACTCTGACCTGATGTTTTGATGAATTGTACTCACGTCTGATCACTCGAATCTGGTGTTAGAAGTGTCTTAAGGCAGGCAATGTCATCAGTGATATCATCATCAATAAGTTCTTGAATAAAAAAAACATTCATCCAAAACAAAAAAAAATATTATTAATTTTAATTGTACCATTTAAATTTCGTAAAAACAATGTATGGAGCAGCTGAAATTAGTACCACTCAAAATTGAAAGCATCCTATGTCACATTTTTTGCTTTAAACCATTTGTGGCAGGGGTGCCCAATCCTGTTCTTGGAGACCTACCGTCCTGTAGGTTTTCACTCCAACCCAAACCAAGCACACCTCATTCAACAGCCAGAGATTTCATTGAGCTGCTAATTAGTAGAATCAGGCGGGCCAAATTAGGGTTGAAATGAAAACCTACAGGATGGTAGATCTCCAGAAACAGGAATGGGCACCCCCTGATCTATAGAGTCAGCTTGCTCCAGAGAATGGTGTAATTTACAGGGAAAGTCCACTTACCGGCACAATCCATCTGGCAGATGTTGAGACTTGGGTTGGAGCCGTTGGTACAGGCCACTGTACCAGGCAGCTGAAAAAGCCCATACAGTGTTGTGATGGGAATGTCCTCCTCATGGCTTTCTGAACTATGAGCATCTGAAGATGCACTTTCCTGCCTGGATGACCCTCGACTTTTTGACCCCACAGAACTTTTCCCTCCCATTTCAAAATGGGACACAGCGCTGGTGTTGAAGCCAGTGTTCACCTCAACCTTGCAGACAACTGGAATAGACAGAAAGGGCATGAGTAAGATCAGAGCAAAGGACAGTGTAGTAATACATGAGATTAATATAGTCTGTATGTATGGGAAGTTATTCTTGCTCTGTCATGTTTTCCATGTATGAAAATGCACCATGGTTAGATCAAGTTGTTTATTTTCAATAGTAGCCTACTATTAAGCCATCCATCCTCACTTGATGTGGATTGCAAAACTTGTTACATACGTCTCTACCACGGACCTTCTCCACCCTAGCTCCCCAGTGGTGGAAGAAACTCCCTGTCCCTCTACAAACCACTCCCTCATTGTCCATTTTCCACCGTGGTCTGAAGACGCATCTCTTCACACTATACCTGAACTAACGAACTATCATCAGTTTGGGATCATTTCTATCACTATTCCCCTCTTTTATGCTACACATACCTCCTGTGCCACTCATGTTACAAGTACCTCCATCCAGCACTCATTGTGCCTTGTATCATTGTCTTATAGGTTATGTCAGAATAATGTTCACTGTGTGCACTGGATTTTAATATGTTCACAGCTATGAACAACTGTACAAAATGAGTATTGTACCTTATCGGACCTGTGTTTTGTAGTCATTATTTAATGATCAGATTGAGTCCTGACCTCAATCCGATCATTAAATAAAAATATTCACTTAAAATAAATGTGTAGCTATCATGCTTAACTCAGCAAAATGGGACTTGGTGAAAACTTTTGCAATGCACTATACACATGTAATATAAATGTATTTGTCATATTTATGTTACATACAGACCACACTGTAATTTATCATTAATTATTACAGTAATAGTGTAAATGTTCCTTTAGAGATATTTCATTAATAAAAACATAACCCTATACTATAACCATATTGAAATAAAATATTTAATATGTGTAAATCATAAAATCTATAATGTAGGCTTTTGTCAGGGTAGTCACATGGGTAGACAGAATTTTATGTCCCTCTAAGTAATCTAAAAGATCTACATTCAGGGTGAAACTTACTTTTTGCCAGCAGATTCTGTTTTGTAAGGCCATTTTCCCTGGAATTGTCGGGCAAGGGCAGGCCTGCCTCCTCTAGTTTCTTCTTCAGAGTGCATTTTGTGACACTCTGCCCCTCCGCATTGTTGATCACGAGGGCTGCCACAGTTGCTAGTGCCAGAATCTCTAATGCAGTTGCAGTCTTCATCTTCGTTCGTCCTGTCTTTTCTCCGGTGCAATGTGAGTTCTGGACTTCAGATCACACTTTTATGTGCTTTAGATGACATTTAGACTCAAAGAACACTTCCGTTTGGTATGATGCCATATTGATTCTAAGAATCAAACAAACTGGTACTGTTCACAGCATTAAGTCATCAAACTACTATAGTTGCATATCCTTTGTAAGTGTTTTGTTACCGATCATATCAGCACCAGATTCAGAATAATGCAACATTCATGAAATTGTATCATATCACATGATAAATTGATATTTGATCTTAGGGCGGGGGTGGAGTTTGGGGGCGGGGGTTCACACACACAGGTTATGACACAATATATGCAAGACTACAAATGACATTAACTAACAGGCTATTTAATAGAATATGTGTGCAAAGTTCAAAATGTGATACTGAGTTAACAACAATGCATAAAATGACACAAAAGGTAATTTGAGTTTTATTAAAAGCAAGGGAAAAAGTAACAGTAATCACACAGCAGGCCCTTTAAAATCCTTGGGAAAGAGCTTTTAGCTTTTAAAATGCTCAGACATTTGTCTTAAAACATGATTAAAATGCTAGTTTGAAGGCTTGCATGTTCATGAGGCAAATGGAGGAAGCTGTACTTTATAAATATGATGAGGCTCTCTGACCTGGGATGGCAAGATAATTACATTACAGGCATTTTAGCAGATGCTCTTATCCAGAGCCACTTTTAAATTGCATCCAATTAAACAGCTGGATATATACTGAAGGCAGGGTCCTACCAGGGAATCAAACCAGTGACCTTTAGATTACAAGGCCAACTCCTTACCCATTATATTACACTGCTGCCAGACAATCATGACTGGGATCACATATCCTTCAGAGAGTGTGAGCATGAATGTAATGCTGGCTGAAAAGCTGTCAGTTTTTGTTAATTTATTTTGCTTTTGTTGTTTTAATATTTTATTTTTACAGAGAACTCGTTAGGGGGATAGGCCTCAGTCGGTTGGCCCTTCGCCTTTGCTCAGCAGCTCCTCGACTCCTGCCGACACTGGCTGCAACCAAAGTGACACACTCCGGAAGAGATTGTGGAGCAGGTGGGACTGGGGTAGTTCATAATGGGGCTCCCGAAAGGGACCTCTGACTGGCTCCGGTGCCACCAACCAACCTCCCTAAGTGCGGCCATCCAGCTGGCAGAGAACCATCTGTCTGTCCGAGAGGACAGAGGGTAGAACTCTCCCAAAACCTGCCCTTTAAAAACCCCAGCCCCCCACCTCGTCCCACAAGGTCCCGACGCCACACATTTAACTTCCCCAGTCTCAGGCCAGGCAAGAAACTTCGGGGCAGGGCTGTTGGAGTTCCAGACGTGAGAGCCACATACAAAAGGATTATCCCTTAATAGAGATAATCATCACGAGACTGACTCCATCCGCCACCCAGCCCTCCCCTGCTCCAGCAGAGGTATCTCATACCTGTTAGTATGAAAGGGGATACAGTCCAGGCTTTGTTAGACTCTGGGTGCTCTCATACCCTGGTGCATACCCTGGCTACACTAATGACAGGCTCACTGAGGTGGACATTAGGTGTGCACAGGGATGTACATTATTATCCAGCTGCACAGATTGAATTTTAAATTGGTGGACAAAAATATAGTATGGTGGCTGGGGTTAGTGCCCGCACCCACCTTCTGCAAATTCTGGGACATGATTGGCAAGGGTTTCAGGAAATGGCAAGATGAAGATTGACAGAAGGAGTCTGACAAGGGTTATGTGTTCATTGTCCTTTCGCCTCAGCCCGGGGTGAGGTGGTCACAGATGATGGTGATTCCGGGGAGGGACCGTCTGGTGGACAATCTCTGGATCTATGTGAGGCAGAAATGACTGACAGAGTCGGGGGTATACTAGTGGTCCTTCCCTGCTCTCTTGAGTGACTGACTTCACCCTCAAACAGTCTCGGAATTAAATGTTGAGTCGCTGACTAAGTGATTAAAATTGATGGTAAACTTCTTGACCAGCAGAGGGCAGTGTCATACCCCTATTTCTGCATAATTAAAGACAACTTATATTGGTTAAGTCGGGACCCATATACACCACACAACTTTTAGTGCCAAAAAGCCATAGGAATATGGTTTCTCAGGTGGCTCACAACAATCCGATGGCAGGTAATTTGGGGAAGGACAAAACACCTAACCATATAATGGCTCAATTTTATTGCCCAGGCATACGGGGTGACATCCCCGATGGTGTGCGGAGTGCCTGGAGTGCCAAAAAGAAAATCCAGTGGCTATTCCAAAAGCTCCTTTACATCCGCTTCCTTTAATCGAGGTCCCCTTTGAAAGAGAATTAGCATGGACCTCTTCGGGTTATTAGAACAAAGTACCAAAGGCTACCATTTTGTGTTAGTCCTAGTGGATTACCCAACACGTTACCCAGAGGCAGTGCCCCTTCGCAATATATTGGTTAAGACTATTGCAGAGGCGCTATTTAACTTTTTCTTTTGGGTGGGAATCCCGAAAGATATTCTCACTGATCAAGGCACATCATTTATGTCACTGCCACTGAAAGACCTGTGCAAATTGTAGGATGTCAGGTCTATTCGAATTAGCGTTTACCAACCCTGACCTCAGATAGAGGACTGGGGGCAGTGTTGGCCCAGGAGTTGGATGGGGAGGAGCAACTGGTGCTCTACATCAGCTCAGCCCCAGGGAGTACCATCGAAAAGGAATGTCTCGCCATAAAATTGGCTGTGATGACTCTCTGGTACTACCTCCTGAGAAAGCCCTGCGTCCTCTTTTCAGATCATGCCCTCTCCAATGGCTGCACAAAATGAAGAACACCAGCTCCAGGATTACCAGGGAAGGATCAGCCAAGCCGAATGCACCCCAGCAGCATTCTGGCGGCAGAGGAGTGTAGCAGGGCTTGGTTTGTGAGGGCAATCAGAGGGCAAGAATCAGGGCACCATGCCTGCTGGTTAAGTACACGCACACCCAGAGATAACATTACCGATCAGACCAGGGTTTAAAGGTGTGTGTTCTTTTCCCAGTAGGAGACTGGGGATCACATATCCTTCAGAGAGAGTGAGCATGAAAGGGAAGTGGGCTGGAAAGCTGTCGGGTTTTTTTATTTATTGTGCCTTTGTTGTTTTAATTTCTTATGTTTACCTAGAACCTGTGAGGGGGGCAGGAGAAGCTTTTTTCGATTATTTAATTTTTCCACCCCCGTATTGTGAAATCTCTTTTTTTCTTCTCCAGCATTCAGATTTTGTAGGTCACTGGACCTGTCATGTAGGTGGCCTCATATGGCCCCTGCCATTATTCCAAAAACTTGCTGTCATGAGTAGGCAATAACAGCATCACCTGCTGGCCCAGCTTGAAGGTTCACTCTCTGTCACTGTGGTCATTCTATGTCTTGTGATTGTTTTGTACCCACTTCATGTTATCCTGCACCAGTGCATGTATGTGCTCCAGCCTCTCTCATCTCAATCAGATAATGCAGAACATTCTTAACCTCTTGATTCTGACCCTTCCCATACTTCTTGACTAGATCGAGTAGAGCTCTCACCTATCAAATTTATAGGCATTCAGAGGCATCCAGAAAGTCAGATGAAAGTTTATGCTGCTTCTCCCTCTCCACATAAGCTGATGTGTGGTGAGTGTTCAGGTGCAAAATGGCTTCCATGCTTCACCCAGGTAGGTGCTACACATTGGTGATGGTTGAGGAAAGTTTCCCCTTTCATCACTGTAAAGCACTTTGAGTGTGAGAAAAGCACTATAAATGCAAGGCATTACCTCAAAGAGAAGGTAGGGTAACCGCTGCCCCCAGTCAGCTCCTGCTTGAGAGATGAATTTGTGCAGCATATTCTTTAGGGTTTGAATCAACCTTTCAACCAACCTGTCTGTCTGGGGTTGATATGGGGTGGTCATTATGCCCTTATGCCCAAACACTTTGTATGCCTGTTTGAGAAACTGTGACAGAAAATTGTAAGTCTGATCTTTGAGAACTATTGCCATCTATTGCGCTTCTTACTCCTGCCCAGTGGTCCCACTTTGTCTATACCTATTCTCTCGTATTTGGTCACAATGATGGGTAAGGAGTGTAAATGAACATGTGCAATCCCTCTGCTTTAGTGTGGTGTGTGTGGTCAGGAGGCATAATAGATGTCCAGTGGCATCTTAGTGGCCTGAAGAGGCTTTCTGTAAAGTGGAACAGTATGGCTTATTGTGAACTAACTTTCCACAGTGATAAGTTGTAACCTCCTGCCTACTAGGCCTCTCTGGTTGTCTATGTGTTGGGTTTACTCTGGACAAGACTGTAGAGTGTAGAGAAAACAGAATACATGAAACATACAATAAGACTGAACAACTAGACAAATGAAAACCACTGGCTCAGGAGACACATAACCAATGTGTCCAGGGCTGGCCCATCCATTGGGCAACTCTGGGCGACCGCCCAGGGCGGCAGGTGGCGAGGGGCGGCACATGAGCGCCGACATAGCAGCCTAGTTTAGTGATGTGGGCTAGCATGTGCTGTGAACTCCATGTCAATTTTGTCCAATCATGAAATGTAACACATTGAAAGTTACTAATTGCGTTACTGTATATCTTTGAAAATACAAAATGGGGGCGGTGAAAACAGTCAGCCTGTTAGACAGCTAGCTAGCCATCTTAAACACATCTAAAGGGAAAAAATGAAGAGACAAGCTATCTAGCAGTGAATTTCGGAAAAATAACTTTTTATTTTCCTACGTCGTCTGTGTTATCTTATCACACGAACTCCAGCAGCATAGCTGAATGATTGAGTGATTAACGTAACGTCTCATAACGTTTTCATAGTAATGTCTGCTCTTTGGCTCTTGTGCTTGTAACTTGCTCGTAACATAGAAATGAAGTAACCCAGTTTGTGTAATAAAGCCTATGAATGGTCGTATTTCTGTCGTCTACAGAACTGTCAATGCTGCTTTCACTTTCAATGGCATCAAGGAAGTTAATTTGACAGCATATGTGTATGGGTGATTAACAAAGATCCGTCATGGAGCTAGATAACATATTCAGTTTGCTGTAGGCATAGCGAACGTTAGCTAGGTCACTATCGGTATTGTTTACAGAGTCATGTATTTTGGGTTCTATGGAAACGGGGGGGGGGGGGGGGGGTGAAAATGTAATGCTTTTTTTTTTTTTTTTTTAAAGCTTTAAGTTAGTTCGGTTTTGTTGAGGTTGGGTTTTCTTTTCTTTTGTTATTGTCATTTCGGTTTCTTTTTTGTTTGAGCTGTCTCCCGTCCTGGCGGTAGCTGGCTAGCGGTCCCGGACGCTGCACTGGAGCCACAAGGAGCGAGCTGAGCCCGGACCGAGTTGGAAACGCGGTGGGATTCTGGGAGGAGCGGCACTGTGCAGAGCCGGACTGGTCCTGTGGCACTGGACACTGCGCTTCTCCGGCAAGGACCAACGCCGCGAGGGGAGACTCTAGACCAGCCCTGACGAGGGCGGAGGAACAGCGAGTCTCCCACTCTGTGAGACTGAAAAGCGCGGACCAGGACCGGAGCCGGCGCCGACTCGCTCTCCAGCAGCAGGGCGCAGCAGGGACTCGGCGTGGCAAACAGTGGGACGGCAATAACGTGCAGCGGACGGCAGAGTGGCCCAGCCGCCCAGCAGCCCAGAGACTGACGTGGACAGTGGGAGACAGTGGACCTTTGGGGTTTGAGTTTTTTTCTTTTTCTTTTTTTTTGTGGATGTAGAGTGGCCCAGCATCGAGGCGTGGGCCAACTACATCCTATCTTTAATTTTGATTATTATGTTGCCTGTGGTGTGTGTGTGGGAGTGTGAGGTGTGAGTGTGCGTGAGACCCCACCTGTGTTAGTGACTCCCCCTGTGAGACGGCAGGGTGAGGTCTCCCCCCTCCGGAGGCGGGGCTTAGGGCGCAGGGGGGCCAGAGTGGGTACACTGTTTTTCTGCTGAGTGTGGGCACGTGTGAGGGGAACCCCGGTGGCTTAAAAGTGTGTGGCGTGTGAGGGGTGTCGCTCCTACCTGCGTCGGGGCTCCACGGAAGGGAAATGGAGGGCCAGAGTGGGAGAGTGCTAAAGGAAGCCGGGGGGAAGAAGGAAGGGCAGGGTTGGTGTGAGATTGTGGCGTGCTCTTTTTTTATGAATTAACAATTAAATAAAGTTTCCCTTTTACCTGCCTTGTCCTGATCTCTTGGTGGTGGGTGGGTTCCTGGACAGGAAAAAAAAAAAAATTGTTAGGTGGCGGGAGGCAGCGCGGGCTGCTCCTGACTCCCGACACTTGCACAAGTAAAGATCACTGCAATGACACTGGGGGAGTTCTGGGACAAAGGTGAAAAAATCTTTCAGATTTTGCACGCAAATCAAAATGATGGGCTACTTTTTCCATTAGACAGTTCCATCAATTAAAAGGAAGGGGAGTAAAGTAATACACTTATAATAGTTGCTGGAGAATTAACAAATGTTTTAGCACATATAAACCTGTTACATGTACATATAAATTTTCAATTTCTAAATTAAAATTATTTTTTTTTGCCTTGTTCTTTATTCCATTTTTTAGTTTTGTTTTTAATTATTCATTTTTTTACTTTCCGCACAACATAATTTGGACCATTATTCATACGAGAAACATTAGCCAAGTAATACAGAAAGGCAAGCAGCACTGCCGTCTACAGTTATATTGCGGCAATTGCATGAAGGAATGCTTAATTAAATGAAAGTCTGGCTAGTTTAGCAATTGACTCACCAAATTGTATTGTAAAGGTTCCAGTGTAGCACAAAATGTTAAAAAAACAGTAATAATAAAAACCATTCCACGATTCTTCTCTTCGACACATTTAGAAACAACAGTACATGTCTACAACAAGCTAAAACACACATAAAACAATAAAGTAATGTCTTAAAAAGGCAACTTGACAAAAATAATTCCTCTGATTGATGGCTAAAGCTAAGTATTGTTAGGCTGGGTTAGTACTTGCATGGGAAACACCATTGCAGCTGGACGTGGTGTTGATGGGCCTGTGGGGGGGCAATCTTCTCTTTGTACCAAGCATAAAAACAATGCTCCAAAACAGTCACAGACGACTCGTATGTGGAGAAAAGGAGGGGATGAAGGGAGTGGATGAAAGGACAAAACGAGGAGGCGCAAAGAAAATTGTGATGTGTTTCTCCGTCATCAAAGGTGACGGCAAATATTGATGAAATAGCCATATCATGGTCATTATAATTTTCCAATGCCCATAAATAGTCCCATAGCCAATCACAGATCTTACACTCGGATCTTATCCACCCATTAGATCAAATTAAGCATTTCAAAGTATACAAACATGACAATTTACTGTAATTCCAGAATCCCCATGTGGCCGATATCTGAACATACAGAGCGCTAATTTACCTTGCTATGCTGTGACAGCCTACATTGCCAGTTCATTCCATCTCACATGGACTAATTCAGAAACATTTTCGTATATTAGTGAAATAGATCTCACCCCACTATTTCCAAACTTTCAGTGTGCAACAATGAAAAACAATATATTTCTCACCCGTAACATGGTGAAATAAAATCGTTCAGTATAATACATCCATTGATTTTTGAATGATAATTCATGTATATTCACACACTGAAATGGTATGCTTATTTTTGTTTAGCGTCATGGTCCTTTATCTAACATTCATCTACAAGCAAATAAATAAACCTTATAGCACATCTTAAATGACCAAATTTGCCCCTGGGATTATTGTTTAAGCAATTCACTCCTTCTCCACCATAGCTGAAGTCTGCTGAGCATTTTGCAACAAAGTATTTGGGGGGACACACTTTTGGTAGTCGAGATGAACCCCCACACACTTCGTAAAAACCTTTGAGATGAATGTGCCTCAAATATAAGTAGCAACAATCAACAGTAGTATTATACTGTAGCTACATTGACATTGGGGGTGAAGAGATGGTGGCTAGGAAATACTTTCAGGGGCTACATGAATGGCTCAGTAATTTTTCTAAGAATGGTAAAATTAGTAAATACATGTTTAAATACTATCATTGTGGGAACCATCTGAGAGCTGGCCTACTTGGTGGAGAGACAGACCTACAAAAATGCTTTTTGGGAGCATTTCACCAGTAGCACTTACAGACGACTGTCGGAAACACTTGAATTTTGATTTTGTGACTTTTGTTTGCTGGGTCTGTTGTTTAGTTGCCATAGCTGCACGGTGAGGGTGTTCAACATCTACCTGTATGTGACGTGTGCAGACTGTGTTGCTGCTAATGACAACACAGGAAGGGAAACCTGACAGCTGGCCAGCAGCAGAACCTTCCTACAGATCATTGCCAATATTGGTACCTGTTCTGGGAGAGCATATAGCAATCTGGTGGCTGTCTTTTCTGTGTTTTGGATATAAATAAATCGAGAAAAAATAAAGACAGCAGGCAGTAACAATCATCAAAATAGCAGTCCTTACCGATTGACTGAGCATGTTCGATAAGACCAAATAATCCTACATTTATATTACTGTGACAATGACAAAAAGAATACATACAAATGCATGAGGTGCTTTTTATAACCGATTTGAAGCAACAATCCACCGTATGTTATGAGGGAAATATGACATACAGGTATTCAAATAGAAGTCATGGAAATGGTAGAATTCATTGAAGGCCACATGGGGGCGCTACCATATAGAAACATGCTAACTGTCAAAACAGAGGAGGACAAGACTTACAGCTTATTAAAAAAAAATGATTACATAAGCTGTTAGACTTGTCCTCCATTATGTTTTTGAAGAAAGATGTTAATCATTAAATGAGACTCAGTATGATAGCGCTCAGGTGTGTTACTTTGCAAGTTAATTAGAAAAGCAGCACACAATGTACAACACTTGGGGATATTTTTTCCAACCTGCGAAATACTTTTTAAAAGATATATGTAACATGCTACAACTAAGGCCTGCGGATATGCCTAAGACAGGTATTTGAAAAGTACAAGTATTTGCTTAGTATATCGGCTGTACCATGGGATTATGAACTGCACTATTAATAGTATTATAGTATTACAAATGTAATGGAGTGTTGGGGTGTTTTTTTATTATTCAATTATTCAGTTTAAATGCTTTGCTCAGGCCAGGTACACTGTTCTACCCTGGATCTGCATGTTGCAGTCAGTTTTCTGCTGTCTAGCACCTTTCTGCCTTACCTTATCTGCCCCAAAACAACCATCTGCCCTAACTCCCAGTCTCACACAGTCTAACATGTCTTTGGTAAGTCCTACAGGTAAGAAAATGTGTGTGTCTGTCTGTCAGCAGAAACCGAAACCAAATCTGTCGGTAGTGTTTTGAAGAGCATGTGACGTGTGGAAAACACATAAATCAGCTATTTTTTTAAAAGATTAAATTTACAAGAGGTGGGTTACATATACCGTACTGCACATAACTAGGAGTGCTAATGTCATCACTGACACTTACCATGACTCAGGCTCAGTGTAGTGTAATATATAAAAAGGTCCACCAAGAACATGTAAAATGGTTTTTCTTTGTGAAGGCCTTTCCTTTTCACCTGCCCTCCAGTGAACCCCACAGACATAATGTCACAGAATGCCCTTGGAACTGTCAGATTTACTCTGGACCTTACTCATAACTAAACAAGAACAAATCTGCACTGTAGAAATGTGAATTTTTGCAGTAAAATACAGGCAACTGGATTGCCAGAACTTCAACATGTAAATAACGGTAAGAACATGTTAAGCATCTGGTAGTAGGCAGTATATCTAACAAATGTTAAAAGTATTAGTGTTTGACCATAAATAATACAATTATTTAAATTTCTACTATTTTGTACCTGTCCCTGTTTTACAGACTTTCACCATAATATTCAGACATTTTTTACAACGTGGAATGTTTCCTTATGGCACTTCAATGTCCTAATGAAAACTTCATGTCATAACCAAGCAGGAACCAAGGTGCAATGCTCACTTGAAGATAATGCTTTGACATAGCCCAATTGTCAAAAAAAGCTAAAAGATGAGCCTTTTGAACAGTCCAGGTACTAATGCGCACTGACTTTGGGTCATTCTACAGTACCTTGCCATTATATATTAACCTAAACTACTGTAAGTTATAAAGTGCAAAACTGATCAAGGTACCACACCCCTGCCTACTTACAGGACATGATTCAACCCTACACGCCAGCTCAACCACTCCGCTCAGCAGCAGCAGGGCGACTTGCACCCCCTGCCATCTGGTTGAATGGCTCTCGCTCGTCCCTACAACAAAGCTTCTCCACCCTAGCTCCCCAGTGGTGGAACAAAGAACCTGTTCCTCTAAAAACCACTCAGTCATTTCCCATCTTCCACTGTGGTCTGAAGACTCATCTCTTCAGACTATAACTGGACTAACTATCACCACTCTGCAGGGCACTCCCAATCTGAAGCAAAAAGCTATTGTTTTGTTCAAATCTAACATTTAACCATGGTATTCATTTGTAAGATCTTACTGAGGCTGTATGTAATGTTATCAATTTTATCTCAGCCTGTATGATTCTGTACAGTACTGCAATTAAGCATAGCACAACTCACACAACTGCACACACCCATACCATTCTTGGCTCCCAGTCCAGATGTCTTTCTCCATACAAAAGTGGTGTGCTCCAGAGACCAATATGAAAAGAAAAAAACAGTGGAACAGACATTGGAGACAGAGGTTGTGTAACCTGTTCCATGTCAGGTGAATGGAACTCACCTATGTTTTATTGACTGCTAAAGGTGTGTGTGTGTGTGTGTGAGAGAGAGAGGGAGAGAGAGAGAGAGAAATGAAAAGAAAATGCACTATATAGTATTTTACTAAAATGTAAATTATGAGTTCAGTTGTATCAAGGTGAGTTGCAGTGTAACATACCGTACCTCAATTTTATTGTGAACTTCCCCTTTAAATCAGCCTTTTCAAGCATTGTTTTTAGTTTGGTTTACATACACTACTTGGTCAAATGTGTACATCTGACAACCAATATCTCATCCAAAATTATGGCCATTAATGACATACTATGCAGGATTTTTCACTTTAAAATATTTTAACTATGTTAAGGCATATCTATGATGCACTGGCAATCTCAGTCTTTATGCAATTTCACTAAATTTGTGCACCTTTCACCTATATTTGTTATTCAAAAATTAGTTTGGGACATTTCTGGGCGTGGTGGGCTTGGCTACAGAGCCAGTGGTTTGGGATCAGATTTCAGCAAAGTGTTTGCTGCTGCAATGGCAGATGCTAAGAAGCCTAGATACAGTGCAGCAAAAACACAAACCGACAGGGCTCAAGGGGTGATTCCTATGTTCCCAGGGTCCTATGTTCCCCAGATTTATATGGCACATAATGGGAACATGACAAAGGGTCCTATGTTCTCAGGGTCCTATGTTCCCCAGCTGTACATATGTGTGCTCCCAGGGTCCTATGCTCCCCAGCTCTGTATAGCACGTAATGGGGGTTTGTTGTGTTTATATAGCCGTTTTGAAGCCTTGTTCCAAAAACTGGATAATATTTATGAAATATTTTAACTTGAAACAGGTCAAATTTGACCAGAACACAATAGGAGGGTTAATGTGTGTTAACAGAATATTGAACTGGGGAACATAGGACACTGGGAATATAGATACGCTCCCCATTGGAATTGGTTTGCCTCGGCGTCGTCAGGTGAAGTTTGCCAAGGGGATGAAAAGCATCACAGAGTTGGCCTGTTTTCTGTTGGACCTGTAAGTAATGTTACTTTTAGCTAGTTAAATTAGGCAGCTAGATGCCAGAATTTGGGTAAGTTTTATTATCAAATTCTATTCTCCCATCAAGATTCCTTCTTCCCCTATGGGAGGTGCAGTTACTGTTTATAGTTGCAATTTACCTAGCTCCGTAATTCACCTGCATTTATTTCAATCCGGAGAACTGAATTCGATACAGCATGCATGTTATCTAGCTAGCTAGGTGTAGCTTCACTAACAAAGCTAATGAAGTTCCCAACAAAGACTACTGTCCTCACCAGGGTTTTATTACTGATGATAAAAAATCAGGGGAACTGAATTTGAAACAGCATGCATGCTATCTAGCTACGTGTAGCCAACTTCACCAACAAAGCTAACAAAGTTGCTAATCAGTAGGAAGGTAAAACCTCTTTTGGCGATATTTAAGAAAACATATGTTCCATGCATAATGTCATGAATGCTACAGTATAATGAAATAACAGCCTATAAAATGCTATCTTGTTAGAATACAACAGTTGATTGCTTTAATACGATGGTAAAAATGATCCGCTTTCCTCGGCATACAATTGCTACAGTCAGAGGGAAGTGCATCGTCGCCTATGCGACTTTTAGGGTCAGGTTATCTTTTGTTGTCTTCAACAGCATTAACCAATATTTAGTGGTATTCATAGTACAGTAAAAAAAAAAAAAAAAAATGGCAACGAAGAAAAAAATCTTACACACAAATTAAACAAGCTGTATTCCAAAGCAATGCTACCCAACGTTTCCTAAATAGTTTCAAATAACTTGACCCTGTGTGTACAAGCATACAGTACATTAATGTTTGGATAGGTTTGTAAGATTCAATATTGCTGCCCCCATGCCTGTCATTCTGTAGTGTGAATGATTGTATGTTTCCTGGTATAAATGTCTATAAATGTGAATGTTACATGCTGCTAGGGTAATGTCCCTATGGGGATAGTGAAGCATTGCATATCATACATTCATTTAAATGTCTTGCATGAGGAAATTTTTGTTATTTGACACATTTATATGATACAAAGTTTGAATGATGACATTGTCTTCAGTTGGTAAGATTAAAAAACACAGGGCCAAGTTAATGGAAACAATTTAGGGAACATTGCTTTGGAATACAGCGTGTTTAATAAGTTTTTTTGGGGTTTTTTTTGACATTTTACTTGTTTTACTGTACTATGAATACCACTAAATATTGGTTAATGCTGTTGACGACAACAAAAGATAACCCCACCCTAAAAGTCGCATAGGCAATGCACTTCCCTCTAACTGTAGCAATTACCATTTCGACTTAAAGGAAATCGATATAGGCTACCTGGCGTGAGGAAGTCATTATCTTGCCGCAGTTTCTACATGACTGGTAACGATATCTACCGGACCAAATTGTAGGCTAACACAGATGTTGCTGCTTAATTTCAAATGTGTTGGTACTAATGTTATACACTCGGTCTGTCGTGTCGTTTGCTAGGTAGCTAACGTTAAACTCAATGAAAAAATGCGGAAAGCGGAACTGTCTAAAGTGTAGGTGTATTTTATTTGGATTCCATCTATATAAATGAGTTTCCCGCAAAGATTGTAGCCTACAGATGCAAAAGCAATAGTTTAAATGTTTTATTTTTAGTTAGCCAGCAAGCCAGTGTAATGTCCATTTTGTGTGTTTATCCAATGTTTTTATTAGCTGATGTACCGAAATGTCCAATGGGGAGACATGTTCTTCGTGGGCCTGGAGCATTTATGATGATGTAATCAGGCAGGAAAAAGAAGAAGAAGAAGAATGAAAAAAAACCTAAATCCTCCAAGTTTGGGGCTTTATTGTGTGGACATGTGAAGTTGTTTGTGAATTCTGTCTGCTGAAATGGGGTCAGAAGGTACTGAAAAAAGCAATAACTTAGCAGGATGGCATACCTGCCAGCTGCCATCCCAATGTAGTGTACGCATTTGCTTTGGTATATTGTTATGGGGTGAAACATTTAATAAAATACATACTCTCAAAATGCTATATGTGCCAAAGGGTCTCAGTTTTAGACGTAGCCGCTCCATGGCTTCAGAATTCCATTGCAGTTGGGGACTTGAATCGACGAGGCTCACGACCACTTTTCACTGTAATAAAATAAACAACCATTCGTTAAACTAAAATGCTTCATACCACACAGTAGACAAGATCCACATGAAAAAGTATTATTGTTCAAACTAGTTTAACCGGTGATTTAGCCACCAGAAAACATGGAGCTACACAGGCAGGTTAGCTGGCTGTGGCATAGATCTAGATTTCCATTGACATATCCACCAGAAAACATGTACACTAGCAGCAAGTTAGGTGGTTGTGGCATAGGCCTACTATTCTAGCCGCTGGGGATTCGGAATCGTGTCTTCTTTTCATCGTAATTAAAAAAAAAAAAAAAAATTTAAAAAGATTTCGTAAAACTAAAATGCTTTATGTCATCATGTAGACAAGATGTTGGCAAATATATACATATAAAAATATTGTTGTTCGATTGAGGTTTAGCTGTCTAGCCATGTCGGAAAACATTTTATAGGCCCTCTTTCCTGGCATAGCTCAAATTGGTCAAATTGGAATTGAACAATCCGGATGATGTCAAGACGGGTTGGCTACAATTTGAATAACATTTCATTTCAGCAATACAAAATCCCTTCTGTGGTTATTTTGAATAAGATAGCAAGCTGCCTTTTTGTGCCATTTCGCTTCTGAAATGGCTATAGAATGCTAGCAGCTGTAATGTTTTTCAGACACCTAAATGTATGTAAAACGTATGAATAAATAATAAACAATTAACATCTAAAACATTTCACAGTGACTTTTTTTTGTGGTGATAAAGTATGTATATACCCCTTCAGTGTGGTTGGATGACCTCACTAATTTTGGTGAACATTAAGTTATTCATGGTAAAGGAAAATGTTAGTACACATACAGACATCTCCGAAATTGATCTTTAACATCTGTGTTGCAATTTGGTCCGGTAGGTAACGTTATAGAACCTGCTGCAAGATAATTATTTCACGCCAGGTATGTCAAGTTTCTCAAAAACGGTTCACATCCACCGCTGCCCCTGTACTGATGACTGCTCTTTTAACTATGTTACTGTAGCTACCTGACAACACCTCCTTTCTAAATTAATGTTTGCTAGCCCTATAGGTCCTCCACGGATCCTCCTATATGTTTCTTTCAGAATGTAGGCTGCCTGTTTGCATGCATTTATGTGTATGCATGTCTGCCATAGTCTACATTTATAAATGAATTACTATTATATCTTACTCATTATAAATAGAGTGCAAAAAGATATCTGATGAAAAATACATTTTTGACGTACAAAAATGGCAAGTTACTCACACATACAAAGCACGGTCTATAAGTCATTCATTCAAACGGGCAAATCACTGCCTGCCAGTAAAAGTATTGATATCAAAATTGCGGCAAGTTACTGTACTGCAAACAATATAGGCCAACTAACCTCATACAAATCAAACAAGCTGTATTCCTAAGCAATGCTACCCAGTGTTTCCTAAATATGAGCTAAGAGCCAAATATTGTTGGTTGATTGTAACACTGGACGGGGACTAGGCCTAACCATGAAAAAAAGCCCCAGACCTAGAGGTGTCCAGATACATTTTGGTCACATAGTGTATCAAGTATTCATTTGTTTGAAAGACACCATGCTGCAGGGTGATTTTAAGATTTTAAGTGATTTTAAGAATCATATACAACAACATTTTGTTTTATGATTATAAATCATTATGATTTATTTTCTTTTTCATAATTCAAAATTATATTCTTTCTGAGAAGGTTATGTGAGCTTTGATACCCATCTTATAACCTACTTTAAACAAAAAGCGAAATAACACATTTCCTATTTCTGGGCTACCGCACGAACATGTCTTCTATTCAGGAAAAATTGGCAGTCAAAGGGTTACATTACACAGTGAGTAACCTGAACCCATGGGCTGGGCAAAGACAGGCTTAGCTGTTTCCGACACAGTATAGCACCCGACCAAGCCCACTGAGCCCAACCCTCTGAACTACAGGTTTCTGAATAGTTTTGTTATGTTTCACGCTTTCACTTCGGGCGGGGCGTCCACCATCAAGTTGTTATAACTTTCCAGTTTTTAACGGGTCAGACGGTCTCTACCAGGCGAAAGTTCCAGATAAAGAGTTTGTGTTTGTGTAACGATTATGTTTCGCTGTGGAATTGCCTATCCGAGGTGCAGGTGGGTTTTACCCCTGCTGCTACTTTTTGCTATCATATTTCTTATTATTGCTATCGCCGCTGGTTCTGGATGGGTGGAAGATGAGGACGCCAAGTCTCATTACGCAAACATGTGGAAACAATGCCGAGGCCGAAATGACAACTGGGACTGCAAGTCTCTTATGGAGAATTGTAAGTATAAATAAAATAATTGCTGCTATCATAGTAATTGCGATGGCAGTGGTAGGATTAACAAAATTAGGCAAACCTACCAATAATAATAATAATATATTAATGTTTGATCTTATTCAGTGAAACACAAACAAAGTGTGCGGAAGGACGAACGATCGGATTTTAAGAGAGGCCAAAGTACAAAATACTGTCTATGGCAATGTTTTTTCTTTTCTTTTCTTTTCTTTTCTTTTTAAGTATCGTTATGTCTCTGATTGAGAAGTGCAACCTATGGTTGTAAAGAATAATAATAAATAAGTCCAAATGAATTACACACATTCACATAGGCTATGTTATGCATGTGTTTAGTGTACCTTTGAATTCTATTGCCTCTTCGGTAAACTAAGTTAATTCAGTAAACTAAAATTCCCACGCACGCACACATTTTGGCATTATTTACACTAATATTCTATTGGAAATTTAAATGCTTTAACACCTATATGTAAAATAAAGGGTGAAAATGTGTCAGTCAAGACTACCCTGATATTAACAGGAGTTGACCACAATTGGTATTAGTATACATAATGTTGTTACAGTGCTTAAATCTAATCTAAAATGAAGGAGGGCATAGTTAGTTTTCAGCATGAAAAATGCTAGGCCCCCTGGCCTGTTCTCAATGGCATAATAAGAGTTGAGTTTTCTAGTCATTGTATGCTTTCAATCCTTCTGTGCAATTTCATTTTACCACATAAGGCTAATATTAATTAGGATTACTACTGTTAGCTGCAGGCCAACAGAAACTTCTGTAATTATCTAAATTATATTTCATCGCACATAGAACTGGAACAATTGATAACATACACTAAAAAATTTTTTTTTTAAATTCCAGTAAGTGAACTGTCTTTAATGCCTTTTCTGGTCTTTCCAACTCCAGATCTATTATCTGAGTGTGTGAATGTCAAGTATTCATGTGCTCTGCATAAAGTGTATTTGAAGGGAGCAACACATGTGTGTCATGCACTGACATGCCATTATGTCTTTTCTCACATCAGGGGTTAGTGGCCCCTTGTGCCTTTCCTATGGGTGAAGCAGACATAGAATGTTTTCGGCCTTTTAATATCTGTGTGTAAAGCCACTCGTGGATTCCTCATGAAATTGTGAATTTGCTCAGTGCTAAGATTAGATGTCCTGCAGTGCTCTGTAGCAAGTCAGAAATACAGAAATAAAATGAAAGGTGATATGAGAAAAAAAGCTGTGTGGGAAAACGTCTGTTTGTTTGTTTTTTTCTCCTTCATTGTCAAAATGCAGCTAAGATGAAATCCATATCTGGAATTTGTTGTAAATGAGCTGTTCCAAAGAAGTTGGATGAGCTGTTGCAGAGGGCAAGTTTGAACTCTTATCAAACTGATGAGTTCACCAGTGCCTGTGTTCAGATGTGTCATCAATAAGATTACAATCTATACAAAGTAACTGCAGATTCAGATTTTCAGAACAGTGGAGTAAATGCCATAATTGCTATCTCTCCAGAAAAAAAAATGACTCAAAGTTGTGTCGCTGTTGAGCTGTTGTCTAGGTGTGACAATGTGTCATGCCTCCTTTTCCCACCTTAATACAGCCTGAGAGAGGAGTTTAAGTAAAGTCAACTAAAGAACTTTGAACAGAGATAAACTGTCTGTAGGTTTTAGTATAGCTGTAATTTTGTGTTGATGTGGATCAATATTTTCCCACTGAATCAAAACTAGCTGCAAACTGTGTTTCTTAATTTTACTTGCAAAATAAAATACAAATGTTGGTCTTTAACTTGCTTCCCACCCAATTCTAAAACTGTTGCCGCTTGATCAAAGTATGTGTTACGGATAAGAGAGAAAGAAAGTACTAGTTAGAGAGAAAATGGAAGTGAAGTGTTAGCATCTGGAAACTGTCCAGTGGCACTAGCATGTTTTTCCATGAGGGACAGTAAATGATTGAGGACAACAAAGTTGTCAATTCACATAGGTCTGGCACAGTGTATAATTAAACCAGGGTGTAGGCAGACTGCACCACGAAACCCTCACTGTAATCATTATTTGAAACCCTAATCACATGTAGGTGCTTGTGTTGTACACGTCTATTTAACTTAGACTTGACCTATTTAACTTAGACTTGACCTATTTAACTTAGACTTGACCTAAGTAATTATATTAATATACAAGATCTGGATTTATTTAGAGGTGGCTACAGTTTCCATATTAGAACCGAATTTTAGACATGTAATGTGATCCTATTGCACTTATACAATTATGTTACTCTCTATATTCTTTTAATGTGTTGTTTAAGGTCCATTTTTAATGTACCATCCAGTCTGCTTTTAATTCCAGTTATAATTTTAATATTTTAAGATGAATCTTTTAGTAGTCCTGGATTTAATAAATTGCACCAAAGCAGCCAGACTCCATGACTTTGTGTTAGAAGCTCAGGAATATTCTGTTCAGAACAACAGGTTGATGCGTTTGGTTCAGACATACTTATTTCTTTCATTGTCCCTTTGAATGATTTGAATTTTAAATATTACAATTCATATTTTACTACATACTTTTGTTCAGAATATATTAGTGAGAGGATTAAAGGTTGTTAGTTTTCAAGTTTAGATTCATAATTATATTATTTAAATTATTGTTTACCTAAACAGGTTTACTACTGAGCCCAAGAAATTAGTTGTCTTATATCAGTCTTATATCATAAAATACAACAATATAACATCAATATAATGTAAGTTGCACTTAAATTATATTCAGTGCAAATTTACTTAACTTGCACTTAAGTAAATCAAGTTAGTCTACACAACAGACCTGAAAATACACAGATCCTTCTTGTGAAAGAGTGTCTCAAGGCATCCTATAGTCACTTCTTATATGGAAAGGCATCATGATTCGATTGCAGTGGGCAAAGTACTCAAAATTAAATATGAAATAGTCCAAGAGGGCTGAATACTTATTTTACCCACTGAATATTTGAATGACTCACTAATTTGGTGAATGAAAGTAACAAAAACCATCCCACAATAAAAGGGTTCAGTCCTTCGTTTACTATTAGGCTTAAGACTTTTGTGTCTTAAGAATCTAGAGCTCAAGTACTTCTTCAGCTCTCTGTTATGACTAGTGAATTTTAAACTGGAAAAATGATTTACGGGAGGTGATCCTGTCGGGGATAAAAAAACATCTGTTTACTTTTCATGAGATGCTTCTTTCATTGGGAGTGAGATGTTAGAAACGTCAGAAGTTCCCTTTGAGGCCTAACGTCTGGTGAATGTCAGACTGCGGGTCTTATCGTATGTGCCTAGCTCAAGAGGAATGGGAATGTACAGCTTTACAGTACAGCTGGTCCATCAGTACTGTGCCTTCATACTACATTACACTAAGTATTTTGCACTAATCCCATGTGACTTGTATGTATATTTAACATTTGCATGTTTGTTCATTCACACAACCAGATATTAACTGAACTGTATCTTTACCAAATGAACGACAGCAGTGTGCAAAATAAGATTCCAGCCCAGAGCTCTCTCTCAGTTTTCAAACCTGCTAATCCTTAGCTGTTATCTGAATTGTACAATCTAAAGCTGCTAGTTTCTAGTTAGTTACACTGACATTTCACAAATATTTAATAACCCCATATGAGTGTCTACATGAGATGTTATGATTGTCACCATTCTGTGTGGGTTGGAATACGTTGACAAGGTAATGTTTAATTTAGTTTTTGTTGCCTTGTCTCTGCTTGGTTATACCGTCATACTGGTTCCACAGTTTTCCCTACACACGCTCAGCCTGTGAGAGCTTGTCTGTCTCTGCATCAGGTGTCTGCTTGACGAGATGCCTTAGGCCAGGGTGTGGATTACTGCTGAATACCATCTGCAGTGGTGTATTATTTAAGGTGTGCCAGAGAGCTGACGGAGGTCTTTGTTGTGTGCTCAGAGAAAAATGGTAGCCGTAGTTCTTATGGAAATAGTGATTGCAAGCATTTGTATGTCCCTCCCCATGTTTGTTGTTTGCCTTTGGGATTCGTTTCTGTTTTGACTTGAAGTGCGGTTGGTATCACCAGTAAATCAGGAGTGGTTTTTTCACATGAGGTACAGGACTGGTTACAACGTGCCAGTTTTCACTGGAAATTTCAATGCAGTACAGCGACAATGGCCTGAATTCAGTCAACATTTGTCGGTAACTTTGACTGACAGCTAAATGTAGGTGTTTGTTTTTCTGAAAAACAATCTGGTGAGGTCACTTCGGCAATAGCTGAAATGGGCTAATTGTGCTTGTGAAAATAAAAATACACCTAGGCTCATTCGTAAGTGTAATTTAAGGATAGTTTTGCTTTAAACCAGCCCCATGTCTGTCAATGGACAAGACTGAAAATAAGGCAGAGCATTTGAGTTAAACATGAATTTGTGTGCATAAGGCCTCAATACATGGTTCTGGATTACAGCAAAAAAAATATTCTGGAGTACATTTTACCTAGTTTTCACTGGTTATCAATTTAACAAGGTGGATGGCTACTGATACTCTTTGATTAAATTATTAGTTTGCTAATATTCTTTAACCATACTTCAATCAGGGGGTGTCAATCCTGCAGCTGGCTACACTAAACACAACTGTACACAGCACAGTTTCTTACATTTCAGTACATAACACAAGATCTTATAAACTAATCTTCCAAATCAGAGCTGAGCAGCCTTGAACATGTACCATCACTTTATAACTCTTCAAACGAGTGTTGGAACGCAGCAGGGAGATCAGGTTTCCCCAGGAAATTAGCAATAAGCATGTCTGGACTGCTCTCTAACGAGAATAATTAGTCAGCTTGGTTCCGTTTCAGAATACATTAAGCATATAATGAATTCAAAGCTACAGTGTCACCTTCTCAGGCTTCTGATTGTGATTCTGGTTGGCAATTTCTTCTGTTGTCCTATTTATGCTGGACAGATTTGGCCATTCATATGTAAGTTCTCCCAAGAATGAGGGGGTTATTACAGTTAATGGTTTGGCACTGTCCATCAGAGGAGAGCTAATGGCCACTCAGAACAGAAGCTGAAACAGTGTGCTCGTTAATGCACATTTTTTTTACACATAAATAGTGATGTTTCATATTACTGTCATGTTTCCAGCATGAAAGAGTCCAAAGTAAAGTAGCTCTTACTCGGTCTGTTAATCTGTGTGTGTGTGTGTGTGTGTTTCAGCCTGGGCACAAGCAGTGGCAGCTCTCATGATCCTGGGCCTCATCATCCTCATCATTGCCTTCATCATCTCCTGCCTGGCCCTCTGTTGTAGCCTGAACTTCTCCCTCCTGCCAGTCGTTGGGGCCCTTCTCTTCATTGCCGGTAATATTATCACAATCATCTTCACTCTCGTCTTTGAATTTGATATGTTTGGTAACATACCAAATTCTATGCCTCTTGCATGGGAGTGAAAATTTCATTCCTCTGAAGTTAAGGTTGTTCAGCCAATCACTGCAGTGTTGGGTGGCAGAGTAGTGCAAGGGTTAGGTAACTGGGCGTGTTTGATTCCCAGCTGAGTCACTGCCATTGTACCCTTGAGTGAGGTGCTTAATCTGGATTGCTTCCGTAGAAATACACAGCTGTATAAATGGGGAAATGTTTCTGGTTTACTTGGCTGCTGCAGTTGTTCTCTGAAACCAACAATTAGTTTTTGGAACGTTTTTGAAATATTTGGTTAATTTGGCCCACAGTACAAAGCTCATGTAGTGTAATGTAGGGGTTACCAGTGCTGCCCCAGGAGAGCAGCGGGGCATGCTGTTTTTTGTTTTAAGCTTAAAATGATTAACACATTCAGACCCAAGCAACCAGGTGAGGCGAGTTAATTGTGTAATCACTAGGGGTGTGACGATTTCAATACATAATTAAAAATAGAAAAAATGAACATTTGATACAACACACCAAATATAAAAGCCGGATCACAATTCACCCTTTCTCTACCTTTTACATGGAGGAAGAAAGATCTCATGGCTCTTCCCTTGCACAGCCAAGAATGAGTCATCACTGTGTGGGAGTGACGTGCGAGCAGCGAGAGAGGACTGCATTGGGCTAGAAATGAATTGGGCTCCTGCTAGCTGTTGATAAATGACACAATGGCGTGAAGCAAAGCTTATAGTTTTTGTTGTGAACAGTTACGTTGTGAATTAAAACAGCTGTATCTGAGGGTTCACGCTTTAACACGTTTTTCCTTCTCTTAAATGCGATGTTAATACAGCAGGTTCTTTTAAGCAGAGGCAGCAGTGGATTTGCATTTTCATGGGAATTGGAAGAACACATTGCTTCAAACTCCACCCTGACTGCCTGCATAAGTTCTGACAGCGCACGTTCTTTTTAGATCTGTCACTGCCCACCCACGGCCTCCTCCCTTTACGGCACCCTTGCCGCCAGGCATGGCACAAGGGTGTCACCCGACATTTACAAAGCCTCTGTGAGAAAAAGCATGAGGCTCATCAGTCTTTATCGCTCCCTCCCATTCTGTCATATGCTATCATGTGTGAGCAATGGCTGACTGTTCTGAGTAGTCATTGAGTGTATTACAACCATACAAACAAATGCTGACAAAACAAATTACCAAGGTTCCTCAATGATCATAATAATGCCTGCCTCTAAATGGTCACCTATGCCCTTGTCTAGGTAGAAAATAGCAAACATTCAACAACAAGTCCATCTTTTTACTTGTAAATATAATTTCATTTAGAATTTTTTTTTTTTTCTGAATAAAGTTAGTAAGTCTTTATCCTAAGCAAGTTTAAGTGTTTAGCTACACTTGGTTTGACTTCAATGGTGCACTTCCTGAGCGTCGTTGCCCATTGTCCAGGGGATTTTAAAGCCCGAGTACAACTCTGGTCATCTGAAATGTGCCTGAAAGTTGCATGTTCCTTACACCCTGCAGGTTTCTCAAGCTGTCACTTATATGGATGTGTAATTCCTCATGACAGTAAAGTGAAAAGACAGGGTGTCGGGGTGTTATCCAGAGCATGGATAAAATCGTTAGTGCATTACTGTTGGTCATAATGTCACTGGTTCATTTAAATGACATTACAGATGGCCCCATGCGGGGAAGTATATCATACTTACTTTTATGTGCATTAAATCTAACACATTAATCATACTTTGAATACAATACAATAATTTTTCCAGGCTTATTGATGTTGATGGTAATGTCACACCCACACAATCTGGTTGTGTTGGTGTTATATTAAATATGTATTAAATGCAGACAGGCCCATGTTAAAGGGCCAGATAAACAGGGCAGTCAGTGCTTTGGGATATGGCTTCTTTAGTTGCATTAACATAGCATCAGTATCAGTAAATTGGTACACAGGTTGATATTTAAAATGTAAAAATCAGTTTTATGGTGAAAATATCTTTGCAGTTAGTTCCAGAAAAGATCCCCTAAATCAAAGCTAAAAACCAGCCGCATAATCAGATCATAAAATAAATACTTAACATACTTAACATACTACCTATGTTAAGTGTGTTAAGAGTGTGTTAAAAAATATACTCTGTACGCATACATCTAGCTAATATAACTATATAACTAAGATAGTTACTGATAATCAGACACTGATTTAGCTATTAATGGCCAATAAAGTGGTTAGCTTGCCCTCAATATGTAATTTGTAGATGTAAGGATATATAATATGCTATGACGCTATCCAAAGTTATAATATCAGTAAATATTAAAATAAACAGTTTAAGGTGTTTGTCTGAGAATCCTATCTCTGAGGGTACCTGCTATGGCAGTTGTTGTGTGTGTGTGTGCGCCATCTACGTGGTCACTCAAAATTTCCTGAATTTCCTTTTTACTTGCAGTGATCCTTCAGTTCATCGCCCTGATTATCTACCCTGTCAAGTTCAACGAGTTGATCTACGAGGGTCAGTATTACTACACCTGGGCCTACGGCTTCGGCTGGGGAGCCACAGTCCTGATGATCGGCTGCGGAATCCTCTTCTGTTGCCTGCCCCGGTACGAGGATGAGGTCACGGGGTTAGCTAAGACCAAGTACATCTACAGCTCCGCCTAGAGGCCAGAGCCAGCCCCCCCCCCCCCCCCCCACTCACTGATGCCTCAGGATCCACTGCTTGGTAATGACAGGAGTGAGGCTTCCTGTACCCAGAGATGAGTGAAGCCAGCAGACACTGTTTAAAAACCCATGTGACTTATATTAACCGATCAAACCAATATCCAAATCAATAAAGGGCTGGTGACACTTAGTGCCACCCATTTTTCATTCACAAAGCCCATCACATTCCCCTCCCATCACTGTCTGGTGAATGTAAGTTACCTAAATCTGTCCCAGGGCACATCTGTATTAGCCCAGAGAGTTTTTGTGATATGTTCAAAGGTGGTACAGGGGTAAGCAAGTAAAGGTCCTACCATGTGTTTCTTTCTATCATGAACTCACACATAGCTGATTTCACTAATTAGTTATACCTCCTTGCTGAAAAATTGTACTAATTCGCAAATCCATGTGATTGGAATAAAAAATACACGGGAAGACATTACTTTCTGAATCCTGGATTTTCCAACTCTAGATATATTACCCAGTGTCCGTTTCCCCTTGTTTCATTATTATTCTTCTGTAGATCAGATTGGCCCCTCCTGTGAGTAGACAAAATGAGCTAGACACCCATTATTGTTTATATAAACCCATTTTTATATGCATGCAGTGCTATTGTGGCTCAATATCATACAGGTTCAAGCTAAAGCAAAAATTAATTGGCAATTCATGGTTTACGGAAGGGGTCTGCAACCCTTTTTCTGGAGAGCCACAGAGTCGGCAAGTTTTTGTTGCTACATAAGTTAAAATGGCTTATTACAAAGTGCTCACCATGCCTGATTTTTTGGTTCTGTCAGAACATAACCCAAAAATCTAATTGGACATAAATATGTGCAGCCTGTATGAACTGGAGAATAAAACTGTTATATTGTTACAGTGTGAAGAGAGTTGTGGTAGATTTAACCCTGCTGTTACCTTTAATGGTCAATGCAGTTAGGCCTAAGTCAGTGATTTAAAGGGGTTACTTCAATCAAAGTGCAAAACAGTGTGGTTAAAATACAATAATTGGTCAGCAGTGTGGTCACACTACTAAAAGTAAGAATTTCCACAGATGTATTATTGAAGGTTAAAGGCCAAACAGTGTTGCATTTTGACTGAATTTGTACCCAGCCTCTGTCATTTAATGTTTTAAGGGTATCTTGAAAAGACTAAATCGCAGTGTTTTTTGCTCTAATAAAAATTTAAATTAATGCTTTAAATGTTGTCCCCAAATGCCACAGAACATGTCAAAATGAGCACAAGGGTTACATATCTGGTAGTTTGGTAGAATATTAGTGACACTGGTTCATTTAAAGTTTTTTTTTTTTTTTGGGGGGGGGGGGGGCAGGTTGGGGGTTGCATTTAAATATTAAACATGTTGATAATTTGACATAATAATAAGCAATGATTTTTGTTTCTTGTGCAGGTATGAATTGTTATATTCCTGATAAAATAATGATAACAGACAGAAACAGCAGATTGATTGAAATTGAAGTATCAGGAAGCAGCCCAGCCATACAGTTGTTTCATTGCATGTGTTATTTTATTGTTTGCACACACTAAAATTTTAAGTTTGAAAGTATTTTGAGGTGATTACATAAATTACATTAGGTTCTGCCTGACACAGAATATGCCTTGAAAGGGTGTGATTTAGTGTAAATTGACAACAACATGCACTGAGGCAGAACATCTCATATAACTGTGCCTTACTATCCATTTACCAAATACATAAATGTTCTTTTTGTATTATCTTGTAAATGAAATTGCCCTTGTATTGCATGCAATATTACATGTTAATTATAATTTTTTCCAGCCGTATTCCCCTATAGGTACAGAATATAAACTTTGTCAGTATGTATTTAGAATGCCAGTGTAATAATGGGGGTTCTTTATGTATGCAACTGTAAATGGTGTCGATATTAGGAATAATTGAATTGCTTTGGCTGCTCACTATGGGTGACAATACTGTCTCAAATGGAGGGAATTTCTTGTAAATATTGCTGAATGTTGTGTCAGTTGGGACAAAATATTCATATACAATTAAGCCCATATTCTTCCTTGCAAAAATTAACATCACACATCATAACTTGGTACTGCAAAGAAATGAATACATTCATTAGGGGTAGTTATTTTTGTTATTTTTTAAATAATTTTGGAACTTGAGAAGTTAAATCATTAGATGTGAACGTTTTTATGAAATAAAATGTGGTATTCCCATTACGTTTACTGTTTCTTAATGTGCCCTCTATGTCCTCTTCCTCTAATCCCAGAATTTAAATAGCTGGATTAACAGAAGGATGGTAGCTAGGTTTACCTTAGGCTTCCTCCAACATACTATGCAGTATATTTTTTTAAAAGGTCCACACCCCAGAAAGGATGGGTGGAATGTTTTTTAGAACACAGGAGTAGATGAGTGTGGACCCACCTAATATGGTGAGTCAAACAGTCATGTGGAGGCTGTTGTGTAAGTATTGGGCAATCAAAAAAAAAATGTTTTTTGAATGGACCAATCAAACAGCATGTGTAAAGAATGACCTTATCACATGAAAGGCAGATATATATATATATATATATAGTGAGCTCCATAATGTTTGAGACAAAGACATTTTTTCTTGATTTTGTTCTGTACTCCATAACGTAATATTTGTAATAAAACAATTCACACATGGTTACAGTGCAAAGTCTTAGCTTTTATTAAATGGTATTTTATACATTTTGGTTTCACCATGTAGAACAGCACTTTTTATGTATAGTCCCCCGATTTCAGGGCATATATATATATATATATATATACATAGATGAGTGACAAATTAAAGCCACCAAAAGAGCTTCAACGCTCTTTGGCATAGAGAAGTCTCTGGAATTTTATTGGAGGGATGGAACACCGTTCTTCCAAAAGATATTCCTTCATTTGGTGTTTTGATGATCGTGGTAGAGAGCGCTGTCCAACATGTCGGTTCAAAATCTCCCATAGGTGTTTAATTGTGTTGAGATCTGGTGACTGCTGATTGTTGATTTGCAAGGGGACAAGTGGACCCAAACCATGCCAGGAAAATGCCTCCCACAGCATAAGTGAGCTACCCTCACTGTGGGGGTCAAACATTCAGGTGTGTACCGTTCTCTTGGTGTACGCCACACATGCACTCGCCCACTTGTCGAGAATATGGTTTTTGCACCACTGAACTCTCAAATGAACTGAACTTAGATATTTTCCTCTTGCCATCTTGATCCAAAATCGAGATCAGCTTGGCCTGCTCAGCATTTTTATACATCCCACAGAGCGGGATAGTATGTTAATTGCTTAACTGTATCATGCAGTAAGCCTGTGCATCTGCATTCATTATGTTTCGCCACTCATTTACTCAGGTTTTTCCTTTAATTTGTCAGCCGTCTGTATGTATGTATGTATATATACAATGCATTTTGTGATAAAATGGTTTTGATTGAATTAGTTTGAAGGGTGCAGTCTTCATTAATATACTGTCTCAAATAATATGTGGAAGTCACAGATTTCACAGTGACTCTGGTATTATTCAAAGATAATTTGATAACTCAGACATTTTTTGGGGAAAGTATCTGATATTCAGTCAAACAGTGACTGTGATGAAAGACTGTAGTCAGGACCCAATAAAAACCTTTCCTTTAACTTTCAAATAGGCACAAATTCATTTTTTGTTTGCTGAATCTCTTGATCTATTTATAAAGACAAACACTTTAAAATAATTGTGAATCAACATTTAAAATGTTAATTGAAACTAAGCAGTTGTCTAATTTGTGTCATTGGATGGTATATTTCCATTGAAACTGTCAACAAAAGTTTTTTTGATACAGATTTCTTTTTTTTTTTAAATGAGGGGTTTGTTACTGCAAGCTGAACAGAGGGGTTAAGCTTACCTTCTGAATGTTTATCTGATTCATGCCTGTATGAGGCAACTATTGTCCAATAGGTGGCAACAGAGACCTATGTGTCCAACTCTTATTTGGCTATAAGGCAATACTCTGCATCAGGGGTCCCAGACATAGTTCCTTGACAGCCAGGTCTGCTGGGTTTTGCTGATGCACAGCACTTAATGCTGAATCAAGCAGTTTATTAAACAGTTAATTGTATTAAGTCCTTTCCTTGTTCATTGGGCCTGAACTGGTTGCTGAAAACAAAAACCAAAAGGCTTTCCAGGGTTGCCGTCCTCTGCTTTATCTTTTATGCAGTTTGTGAATGCTCCCATTACTGTGCAACTATGTGAAATTAGGAAACTATGTCCAGCATTCATTTTGTTCTGCATCATTCATAAAATGATATTTTACAAAAATACTTATCTATCATTGAGGGCTCGACATGCTCAAAATGTATGTATAATAGCCATAACATATGTTAAAATGTTATGTTTGGCTGCGTATTTACATTCCTAAATTATTCTCAGCAGATTTTTTAAAATTTCTAGAAGCATGATAAATTCTTGAAGCTTGTTTTTAAATGAATAAAAACATTTTCCATGTTCCTCAGATTGAGTGGTTCACATCCTTTGCCTTTGCCAAAAGCTATGGAAATGCAAAGTCTGCATGCAAAAGGACATTTAATGTTTGTTCTCTGAAACACAGCTTTTCAAGATTCCAGTTATGAATGGTTGAAAGAACAAACAAAGCTTTTAGGTTTTGTGAATAAGACTCAGCATTTAGGATTAAAGGGATATTTAACTTTTGTATAGCTTAAGCAATTTTGTGGTACAGAGCAGAATTCATGGTTCCTTCAATAATGGCAAGATGATCTGACCAAAGTGCATACTTGGTCTTCTCTATCTCAGTCTTATCTACTTGTCTGAATGCTTTATTTAGCAACATTGTTTTTTTAAATCTAGTTCTAATAATGAGACCTGTGCAGTAGGTGGCAGCAGTGTACTCATATTCTAGTTACAATAAAAAATTAACTGAGAATATAAAAGTTTTTAAATTTTAATTGTACAACGGGCAGAATCTGGATCAGACCTACAATTGCCCTGCTTTCACACCAACTGCATTTAACCCTGCCTCACCTTTGTCAGTAGCTTGAGATTGTTAAAGTATTATTTCTTTTTGTAGTATATTGTAGATTTGCTCTGGTGTGGTGTTTCATAAGGGAAACATGCCTGTCTGGCATATTAGGATTACCAAAATTAAGCATAATGAAGTTAAAATATGTTTTGTAACATTTTTAAGTCATTGAACAAAAACAAACAAACAAACAAACAAAGACCCTGGGTCCTATAACCAAGGATTAAAGACTGCTTTTTCAGGTAATCTCTATGCAGCTATTTAAACCTGGACAAACCAGTTTTTCTACTAGCTTGAAAATCTCTTTCAGTTTCCACCTCTTTTTTGTCTGCATTTCTGTTGAAGGAAGGAGTGGTGGAATTAACCATTCAAAACCAATGCTATCCCAGCCAAAGACTTATCAACTGTAACCACACCTCTCCCTCTTTTACATATTATTTGATAATGTTGTAAATGCCTTCTATTTTCTCTTTAAAAAAAAATGTATTTTATTTTATTAAATATTTATTAACCATATTTGGGAAAGGAGCTTCTGTTTGCTCCTGTTTTTCTGCACTGTTCAGTTTATGGCCTGGGGAATCAACGTGGATAAGGAATGCAAGGGATTGAGAAGACAAAAATATAAAAGGGTTAAGTAGCCAGTTCTAAAGTCAAATTGGAATTTTGATGAGACTTAACCCCATTGATTTCAAAAAAATACTATGGAATATATTAGAGAGAGTAAACAGCAGAAATATTAGTCCATAGTAAATTCAACATCTATCCCAATGAATAGCACATACTACACCATTGCCACTGTGAATGCACTGGGAAATAGCTTCTTCTTTTTTTTCCTTTTTGGTCCAGAGAGAAAAATTGCCCCTTATTGGCATACAGATCTCCCACCCAAGTATTACTGAAGTCCATATTCTTCCTGACCCAGATTACACAGTTTGATGTATTATTAAGAGTCAAAGCCTATTCTTAAGTCTGAACAGTGAAACACTAATTGCCTTAAGCATATCATCGCATTAAGACTAATATTGTTTCAGTTGTGTGAATTTTTGAGACAGTAAACAGCAGAAACATTCGTGGCGCTCATGTTTTTTGATCATTTTTTTATTTATTATCATAATAGCATTATTCTCATAGCAAAACAAAGCGAAACTTATGATAAGATTGGAAGGCAGTGACCCTTGAAACTGTGACATAAAATGAGTGCGGAAGCTACTGCTGACAGTAGGTTCACTATGGAAAATGTGCAATCGTTATTTATTAAGACGTTTTATTTTAATGTGACCACGGGGTTTGATATTAGCATGCATACAAAACCGATTAAAATCAGTGGGAAAACGCTGAAACCCTTGGCGTATTCCTTGCCTTGTTTGACCAAAAATAACTCCACTGGGTATAACCCCTATTCTGTGAAATCAATCATGCTGTAAATGTCATGGTGGTACTCAATCCGTGACTGCTCTTATGACATGATTTGCTCTTGTGAAAACATGCTTTGCATGAATGTGAAATTCTACAAAATTCTCCAATTCTATGTGAGTCACTACAAAGATTAAGCAAAATTATCTAATGAGCAGACAGGTGTGAAATGCTTACATTAGCTCTAGACTTCACTTCCCATCATCCCCTCTATCCATGCTTGTGCATAATTAACTGCGCCTGTATCTAACTCCCCAGTTTACTGAACAGGCAGTCCAGAAAAAAGTATGTGGTACTATTATATGTTAGTATGTGGATCAGATGAGATGGTGGGCATAGTAAATAGGATGAGAAATGTTGGTGGTATAAGAATCAAGTAATCACTAGTCAGGGACTTAAGACTGCAGTCTATTAATTGACCATGTGCTTTATATAGATACACTACAATGGGCTAGGCGTTGTCCATAATCATGTCATACACCTATCTTAGTTAACAGTCAATAATTCTTGAGGCTGTAAGTTTTAAGGCTGGTTGATGCACAGCCAGAGTTAACAAGGGGAGTGCCACTCTAGGTTTCAATTGTATCTCCTGCAACAACGTATTTTGTTGTCATTTGCGAGGGACAACCCCTCAAGTCAAAATCTACTGTGCACTTAAATAAGAAAAGCTTCGGATTTACGGGATATGTCCAGCAGCCCACTTTTTAAGAATGAGTCAGGGCACGGTTTTGATTGCTGAGAAGTGCACATATTTGAATATGAACATGCAAATCAAGTTTGAGCCCTCTTTCTTTTTGCCATTTGTGAGATTTACACGTGATTGGCTTTCAGTTTTGTTCTTAGAAAAGGTGACCTTTTGATAAGAATCTTGATAGAGTGAGAGTGAGAGAGAAAGAGGGGGAAAAGACAGTGTTCTTTCTTAAAGAAATGGCCCTCATTTCTATTAAACTGTCTGAGAGTTGACATTAAGAGTTCTGTGGCAACAATGATCGATTTTTGGAAGGGATTTTTTAAAAATGTATAAAAACACTTTTCATATTGTAGTTTTTCTTTTGGTACAACTTTGCAGTTCAGTAAATTCTAGAAATGGGTGATTTCCAGTGCCACTGCTCTTGAAACTCTTCTGGAATGTTCCGACATTCCCCCAAGTCTCCTGACAGCTCATAACTGGAATTGTCCCATTCTCAGAGCAGGACACACAGCTCAGACTAACAGCGAAGGAATGACCCGATTGTCATTTCAGTAAAGATATGTTCTTAATCAAATGCTTGTGTTGTGAGACAACTGTACTATACATACCTCAATGAAAGAAATTGTGGTTTTTTTAAATATGTTTTTTGGTGGACTTTTTCTTTGGTAATCTGATTTCACTGCTCTGAAAACAAAACCTGAACAGGAATTAAATTAGACTAAAGTAGCCTTTTGTTAAGTGTGATTTAAATGTAAAAGGTATGAATACTTCTGGACATTTTGAATTATACAGTGTTATGTGTTCAAATGTCTTACATAAGGTATAAGACATTTCAACAAATAATTAAGCGTACTGGTTTTCTATGATTGTTGATAATACACCCTTGAAATGTATTGTATGCTTATACAGTGCCATGTTTTGTGTTTACTCACTTTCCCTTTGTTTAATATAACATTTTGTCTAACAATCTGAAACCATTCAGTGTGACATATATACAGTAATAGAGGAAATCAGGAAAGTGGCCAATATTTTTTCACAGTACTGGGAAATAAGGCTGCAAACTGACTGAATGACTGATCATAAAAAGTCACACTTCTGATGGAGGGCACATTTCCACTGTTCCTTTTTAATTATGTGTGGCCTCAGCTCATGTCAGGTAAACTTTTAACATAGCTAAAATATTTCTGGGCACAATCTTCCTCTCAAGGATATAGAGTGTCTTCTGTGTCTGTATCTCATAGTCCGACAGAAATTTTTGAAAATATAAGACTTTAATTTGGACATCTCTAAATGGGGCTTCCTCATATTTCAAAACTGTAATGACATAAACTGCTATTCTCATTTGTGTATCCGTTAACTATTGCAAGAACTTCCATTTAAACATTCCATTTGAGCCATTTGGTTTATTTAACCAGTGAAAAAATGGGCATTTTTACTGTGGTGTCATCAGAAAAACTTGATGCTAAGAAAAGAACAGGGATTTGCTGTTGAAATTATTTTACTACCATGTTCCTCTTTCATGACAGATGGGGCTTTCTTTCATTCTTTATTTATTGTTTGTTTGTATGGAAACCATTTCTGTTGTGGCAGATGCTTTATGGCCAACTGGAATTCTGAAGTGCTTGTTCTGTTTCCTAAGACGAGAAAATGAGTCTTGAATATCTGATTAGGCTAGTCATGTGATCAAATATATGTTGCAGCAAATCCAGTGTAGCAAATCCTAATGAAGCTATAGGTAATAATCTCGTGGTAGAGGTAGGCAAGCAGCCACTAAAATCTGCAGTCATATTTTAAAATTTGCACCATGAAATGTAACATTAAAGTGATCTGAAAAGCAGAGTATACTGACTTTTTTTCAAAAGCATTATGATTGATTTGGATTCAGTTAATTTTATCTGGATTAATGTTCTGGAAAAAGAGATCATTATCATTCTCAGTTTGTTTCAAATCCAATCCAACAAGGGGCAGAGCTAGCCTGTCACACATATGGGTGCCAGTCATGATGAGAGGATGAGAGACCCCCAAACACCCCTCACCCCCACAAAGCCCTACCCAAGAATCCAAAGAACATTGATCCTCAGTAATGGGCACACCGCCACATATACATTTCATATACAGTTCCTTTTGAAAGAACATCTATATTATGATCATATGCTAATAGGTGACTGCTCCGGCTGATAATAATAAACTATACCAGTTGCATTAGGCTACCAGCAGGTAACTAACTTCCTTTTTTATCGCTACAGTACAGCAACAATACAACTTTGATGCATTTTCTTCAAGAAACCATGGGCGGACCAATAACTATCATATACACAGGATATATACAAAGGACGTATATAGCACATTTAATAGGCATCATCATACTTAAAGCATGTGCCTAATAATTTTTGAACAAATTCCAGCATAAACTCTGAACACATTGCATCAGTTTTAGGCTGGTATGAAACTAGAGTGGGCCCTTGCTTAGAAGCCAGACTTTATAACATGTACAGGAACTCACTCAAGTGTTTTGGTAAATAGCCTCAGAGTGTTAAGTAGAGCATCACATATACAACAACACAAAGGAAAAGCGAGTCCATTTTGAAGATACTATGCATTTCAGCATCGACTCTGATTTAAATATATATATGGATGGATTAAAGATATAACTTGTCAATTTTTGAGTTCACAGGCAATTCAATTCACATAAAATTCTGAATATTTATAACTATTATATGAAATCCCTCCTTTCTTACTCCTCTGTTGTATCATAAAAGTAGTAACATGGGAAATTAAAAATGATGAATTGAAGAAATAGAGCTCTAAAGTGCAAAAATGTCATAGAGAATAAGTCCGCATTACAATTCTAACATTTGCATCTATTAAAAACTCTCACTAAACATTCACAACAAAATTAAAAACCAAACCAAACCAAACTGTGGCATATTTTAAGGATGTTGCCACAGTTATACCTCAATATGACCATCAACATGTTTTTACAATATTATATTATATTATATTATATTAGGGGACTTTTTTACACAAACATGTACTTCATCAAGAGTCATCCATCCATCCATTATCTATACGCGCTTATCCTAGGCAGGGGTGCGGGGGGTGCTGGAGCCTATCCCAGCATGCATTGGGCGAGAGGCAGGAATACACCCTGGACAGGCCGCCAATCTATTGCGGGGCATCAACTGTCATTCAGAATGATAAAGATAAAAAAGAATTTTTAAAGCACGAGGATAGTCACATGACTGTCTCTGACAAAAAAGCAAGGTTAGTAAATATCTGTTAAATGATTGATAAATTCAGCATTTTAGGGTCTGGTATTCTGTGTCACAAAATCTCACATCATTCAGGAAAAAACTATTAATCTACTTAATATGAATAATTAATATGGGCTTTATACCTCCTGGTGATTGCTTGATATAGATGATCAGGAAAATCCCTGTAAAATATGTTGAAGTTGGAAATCCGTCATTCAGTAACATGCTTTTCTCATTCAGTATAATATAAAAATATAGTTATATCACACCGTCACCCATTATAATTGAATGACAATATCTGTGCTATACTGTGTTTTCGGAAGTTTATCTTTTTTCTATTTATACTTTCATATATTTATTTATTTTACACATATTTAATATTAATACTTCAACAAATGTTTAACATATTTTTCTTTATACAGTGAGCTCCATAATGTTCGTAACAAAGAATTTTTTTTGGATGTACTCCACAATTTTAGATTTGTAATCAATTTACATGTAGTCAAAGTGCACGTTCTCAGTTTTTGCTTTTATTTGGGTATTTTTCATATATTTTGGTGTCACCATGTAGAAATTACAGCACTTTTTTATACATTTCAGGGCACCATAATGTTTGGGACAAATGGCTTCATGAGTGTTTCTGATTAGTCAGATGAGTTCATTTGCTTCTTAGTGCTAGTATAAGCACTTTTGGTATCTAGTCCTGATTCTAGGCTTTTGATAGCATTTGTAATCTGTTATTTGCCTGGGTATCTGGTTTGTCCACCATAAGCTAAGCATTTGTCTTTTTGTTGTCACACTCTTTATTCCATTCAATGTGTGTTCCTAAAGTTCAGTATGCAAATATCTGGGCTATTAACAACTAAAACACTTTATTAATTGAATTAATCTGCCATTATTCCGTTAATGTCGCTGCAGCTAGTGTTCTTACATTATAAATAAATAGCTACACACTTTTTTGACTCATATTATTAAAAATTAATGTATCCTTGAGTAACAAGTATAAACAGAGTATCATAATTATATTATCCCTTGATAAATAATGCAAAGAATCTGTGTTGGTCATGTTTTCAGACTTTTGTTCCCTGTGCACTGTATGTTATTCTGATTACTTTAAAATAATAACTCATTTGACTTTTAGGAGTGCCCTGCCCATTCTTTTATTATGTGGGAAGTGGTTCATTTATTATATGTAGACATGGCTACTGCCAGAAAAAACCATTGAATTTGTCACCCTCACCCACGTACGCTCATTTACAGAACTCAAAGCCTGTAATAACATAGTTGGCCAGCTAATCTATGTTTATTCATACTGAATTTGATAGGAGGCCTACGCCATTTGTTCAAAAAGTTCATAGATAGTACAACTTATGTTACTGCCGTAGGCTGCTTCATGAACAGAACTTCAGAGGCTACACAGGGGGCTGGGGAACAATAGTTTACTAGAAGCAAAAATGAGGGGAGAAGAGGGCAGAAGAAAAATGAAGGAAAGAAGGAAAAGAAGAGAAAAAAATGAAGAAGAAAGAAAAACTGCAAACCACTAGTCAGCCACAAAAAAAACAGGATGACTAAGTTACTGTTTGGTAAGGTACTTCTTTTGGTAACAAGAGTCTGCAGAGTTCTGGAAAAAGGTCTTGTGGACAGATAAGACCATGATTCACTTGTATCTGGGTGATGGCAAAAGCAAACTATTGAGACCAAAAGGAACTGCCTAAGATCCAAAGCACCCCCTTCGTCCGTGAAACATGGTGGTGGGGGTGTTATGGTTTGGGCATGTATGGCTGCCACTGCTACTAGCTTACTTGTCATCAATGATGATATAACTGCTGATAGCAGCAGCAGAGTGAATTCTGAAGTGTACAGGAGCATCTCTGCTTAAGGTGTGGCATATTTTAAGGATGTTGCCACAGTTATACCTCAATTGTCACGGTTTCTGTGCAGGGTAGATCATTTTTCTGTGCCTGCACCGGCTCAGTGGTTAGCATTCCGATTAGCCACTCGGCTAATCGTTATTTTGGTGTGTGGGGACGATTAGTTTCGAGCTTGCAGATTAGCCACTCGGCTAATCGTTATTTTTGGTTCCTGTGGGAGGATTGTTCCTGCTCTAACATTCCGTGCATTCCTGCAGGGTTACCTCTGATCTGTTTCACATGTGGGTTGCTCACATCTTCCGCTGATTACCAGCCACACCTGTGGCTGGGTATTTAAAGCGTCAGTAGGCAGTGGAACGGTGCTTGAGTGTAACGTGTTTTGCTCTAGCTAGTTCCCTGTCGCTTTTCTGAGTAAGGTGTAAGGAATTTAGGAACCAAGAAATTTAAAAGAATTCTGACTTCAGTTTGTTTGTTTTTTTTGGGAAAAAGGTATTAGGACAGTATATGTCCAGATTCTGAGGTTGGCGGTTTTAAGGGGTTATTGTGTCACCTTTGGGCCACAAACCTTTCTGCCTCTTACTAACCAGTTTCACCCCTGGTTTTAGTTGGCCTCAGAACGTCTTCTGTTTGTTTTTTGAAAAGACATTTTCTTTTTCTCTGCTTCGGGTCGAAGTCGTTTTCTTCTTTTTCATTTCCCTGTTCCTTTATTTTCTTTATATACTCCTTCTTCCTCAGTTACCCGTTTAGGGGTTTATTCATTTTTTGGGATACGTCCCTTAGGAGTATAGCACCCCCTTATTTTGTCTCTCACGAGACTCAGTGGTTACTGGAGTGCCCCTTTGGTAACTTATAGATCCCCTGTTTGGTCGCGTCTGGTCTTCACACTTCCTCTCCCTCACATCAATAAGACCATCAACATCTTTTTACAAAATTATATATTATATTATATTAGGGGACTTTTTTACACAAACATGTACTTCATCAAGAGTCATCCATCCATCCATCCATTATCTATACACACTTATCCTGGGCAGGGGTGTGGGGGGTTCTGGAGCCTATCCCAGCATGCATTGGGCGAGAGGCAGGAATACACCCTGGACAGGCCGTCATTCTGTTGCAGGGCATCAACTGTCATTCAGAATGATAAAGCTAAAAAGGAATTTTTAAAGCACAAGGAAACATGGTGGTGGGGGTGTTATGGTTTGGGCATGTATGGCTGCCACTGGTACTAGCTTACTAGTCATCAATGATGATATAACTGCTGATAGCAGCAACAGAGTGAATTCTGAAGTGTACAGGAGCTTCTCGGGCTTAAGGTCAATTAAATGTTTCCAAAGTCTTTGGATGGTGCTTCATGCTACACCAAGACAATGATCCCAAACATACTGCTAAGGCGGAAGGTGCTTCATGAAATGGGTTTCCATAGCTGAGCAGCTGGGGCTGTTTTTCATAGTTTGGGCTAGGCCCCTTAGTTCCAGTGAAGGGAAATTTTAATGCTATGGTATACAATCACATTCTAGATAACTGTGTGCTTCCATCTTTGTGGCAACAGTATGGGGAAGGCCCTTTCCTGTTTCTACATAACAATGCCCTCATGCACAAAGCAAGGTCCATAAAGAAATTATTTGCTGAGTTTGGTGTGGAAGAACTTAACTGGCCCTGACCTCAACCCTATCAAACACCTTTGGGATGAATTGGAATTTTGACTGTGAGCCAGGCCTCATCACCCATCATTGTGACTGAATGGAAGCAAATCCCTGCAGCTATGTTCCAAAATCAAGTGAAATGCCTTTGCAGAAGAGTGGAGGCTTTTATAGCAGCAAAAGGGGGACCAACTCCATATTAATGCCCATGGTTTTGGAAGATGTTCAACAAGCACATACAGGCATGATGTTTGGGTGTCAACATACCTTTGGCCATGTAGTGTAGTTATTGATCAACAGGAAAATTAATAACTTTCTGATTTGGCGGCAGTGTAGTATAATAGGTAAGGAGTTGGCCTTGTGACCTAAAGGTGACAGGTTCAATTCCCCAGTAGGATGCTGCCGTTGTAAGATACTTAACCCACATTGCTATAAGACAGAAGAAACAGAAAATTTCCCAGCTTTGGAGTTTTATTTTATTGAGTTTTATATTCCCACATCTGTATGGATTCCTTGCATCCACAAGGTCACAGAAAACAAGTTAATGTCTGCAAGGAATGAAAGTGTGTCGTCATTGTAGTTTTTTAGTGGGATGTTGGTGGTATGATATACCTGCCTTCCTAATATGAAGTTAGCTATGAAGTGAAGCCTATAGCAGGCAGTGTAAGCTGTCTAAGTTACATCATATTTATCAATGGACTGTCAGACAATACATAGTACACAGGTATTGCTTTTTTATGAACTGACAATTGCTAATTATTACACAGAGAGAAAGTAAAGGTCCTAGTGTACTTTGAAAAAACACTGCAAACAATCTCTGGTGGTGCACTGCTTGGTTTGCTTTTGTACATTTGGTCATGATCAGACTAGAACCAGGAAGCTTCTTTGTGTATTCAAGAAACAGGTCATGCTTAGTTTCCCATCTGTTCAGAGTTCCCCCTCATCACTGTAAAGTGCATTGATCATCTGGAAAACTGCAATGTTTCATTCATGAAACTTTGGCATGTGGAATGTGTTTTCTGCCTGTGTCTATAAATCCTTGCTGTGTGGAATGTTTTCCATCCTCTGTCTATGAAACCTTGGTTTGTGGAAAGTTCTTCAGCCTGTGTCTATAAATCCTTGCTGTGTGGAATGTTTTCCATCCTCTGTCTATGAAACCTTGGTTTGTGGAAAGTTCTTCAGCCTGTGTCTATGAAACATTGGGTTTTGGAATGTTCTTCAGCTTGTGTCTGTGAAACCTTGGTGTAAGGAATGTTCTCCATCCTGTGTCTATTACACCTTGGTGTGTGGAACTTTCTAGAGTCTAGGTTGATAACAAAGTGAAGACACTGAACATATATCTTGTCAAATTTCTTGTACTCAACTGGCTTGAGCTGGCTTGAACATTTTCACAAGGCCTGCTTCCTTTCATATTTATTTTCTCTCACCCTCAGCAGTTTTCGGTTCACCATTTCTGTGACATCTTCACTCGGCACTGACACAGTTCAAACTTAAAGCTAGCTGCTAGGCGTTTACTGTCAACTGTCAGTTGTGAAGAGAGCTCAGGCTGTCTTTAGGTCAGCTAATGCGGGCTGGTTGACTCATCTGTGAACACATGGCAATGATGCAACCAGAAACACCCTCATCTGTCTGGTTATACATTATTCTTCAGTGTTTTTCATGGTGTCTGGTGTTTTAATTCATGTATGTTTCCAAGGAGCACTTTGGAAATAAAGCACTGTTAAGCAAGTTAAGCAAGTCTCAACGAAATTAACAGTATAATTACAATATATTGTTTACATTGTCATTCAAAAAGTAAAATTCTATTTCTATTTAATGCATTTAATGTAAAGATTTTACTAAATAAATGAAGTATCAGAAACAGGGAGGCTTAGGGGAAATTCATACTAAAATAATGGACAAAGGGCTGAAAACTTATCCCATACTAAATATAGGCTCAGTCAGCATCTTGTTTATAGTCTGCTCTCCACAAAATTTGCTCATGGTGTAGTCTTCATGCTGAAATACATTTGGGTTTTAATGGATGCACAGGTGTAGGGGGCGTATTCAATTCCTGTGTAGGCTAGTATGTCCAAGTAGTTTCTACAGGGATTGAAAAGGGGAAGCATTCAATTAGTGCTGAAATGGAAGAAGTACAGTAGATAAAAATGAGACAACTATTTTCACTCAGTGGAGGAAGATGAGAACATTCTGGAGGCAGGATACAAACCAGTTCCGTACATGGCAAATAATAGGTCCAAACAAAATAGTTTGAAGAAGAAGGGGGGAAAAAAACATTTCTAAGGTTGTTCTTATATTTAATATAATTTAATGTAATATGCAGTAAACAGCTAAACATGTTATTTAGGGAATGAAAAGTAATTGGATAATTTTGTGGCTAGCTGTGTGTTGTTGCATCATTAATTCAGCCTAAAGAACAGAACAGCCAGGTTAGTTTGCTAAAACAAAAATTAAAGTACATTAATAAGTCCTAGAACAAAGTCATTTGGACAGATGAGATGAGTATTAACCTGCAGAGAAGTGAGGGAAAAGGAATGTAAAGAGAAAGAAAGGTACTGCTCATGATCAAGCACCCCCCTCATCAGTGGCCAAACACCTTACTACGACACTTTATGTTGGTCTTTGATGTTGTGAATTTGTCTCCTGTCTGTTTGCTGAAATGTGATTAGTTTTCTAGATATTCATTGCAGCTCACCTTTATTAAACGGTCCTTGCAACATAAATTCAAAAAATTCCACAGCAACGTCTCTTAATTCATGCACAGTTCGCAAACTACTTCTACCAAAGTATGCTAACTGTGTGTGTGTGTGTATGTGTATATATATATATATATATATATATATATATAAAACATTATGTATGGCTGATCAGATATCAAGTTCCTTCTGGTACAGATCATTTCTGAAATATTTCTGCTAACATTAGAGTTGTAGTAGTAGTAGGCTTGTATTTTGTGTTTATTCCATTTTGAGCAAATATTTCCTACATCCTTTACACCTACAGTACTTTAACACAAAACACCTGTATTTTTATACTTAAAATTCCCTTTGTTCTAAATTACATGGGAGCAATAGTGAAGTTATAGTCTATTATTGCTTTTAGTGAACATACCGTACTTTTAAAAGAAGTGCAGTATTATACCATATTGTGATATAATGTAATTTATACTTGGCCTTTAGAAATGCTTACATGCCTACAATATTACGGTAAGCTCTGTCTTAGTCCTTTTTTTCCATTTTACAATGAATAGTGCGTCAGTAGTTCTGTACTGACAATTGCTGGCTTCTCATATCAAGGCAAGAAGAGCCACTTCCTATTGCACAATATGACCTTTAGACTGTGTTCTGTAGAAATAAGAACAAACTATTAGGCACACATGAAACAGTTTCTGGAGTATAGTGGCCTACATCACAGCCGTGACCTACATCACATGGAAATGTACTCATATTCCAGGGGTATTCATCTATCCAAGGGGTTTTGTCTTTGTGCATTTCACTTTTTAGGTGCCTTGGTACAATGGTGCTTTTTTTTTTTTTTTTTTTTTTAGGAACCCACACCTGACTGCCCACACAAACTGCTTCCCTTCTCCCACACTTTAGAAATGTCACCACTTCCCCACTGCAAATATCCCCACCTTCATCAGTAGCACAGGCTGAGAAAGATTCTCCGGCCTCCAAAGTGATTCAGCTTTTTCATACGGGGGGAGTTAAGGGGATTGCCTGGTTTGCAGTTTGGGACAGCACAGCAGAATTATAGACTTACTCTGACCCAGTGAACATCCCTGCTGAGCTCACATAAGCCTTGTTAAGTAAATTAACCTGTTTCATTGCAGGTTCAACAAACAGAACTTGAAACTTAAGTAAGGTCATATTTTTTAGTGATGACTATCTTCCCATATGAGTCTGTGTATAGGATAAGATGGAAAAAAACATCAGATCTTTTCTGATATTTCAAAAACATGATTTCAACGATGTAAAGTGTGGTCTAGAGTGAGGATTATACCTTTGTTTGGATCAAAATATAGATTCCTGATCATAATTGGTATTTCAAAAGTTTCAATCATCATTTTTGTTTGAATTTTAACATCAAATCTCTTCCCATGTACTGAAAGTGAATTTAGCAACCATCCTTGATCTTGTGTGAGACTAACAATGTGGTTTGACTGAGTTGAAGTAGAAAATTGAAATGAAGAATTAAAATGAAATCCCAAAATTTGAAGCCAGGCATAAGCGGTGTGTATGTGTGTGTGTGTGGACACGTACTACTATCTTTGTGAGAAACAAATGTCCCCACAAGGATAGAAAGATGAGGAAAATTATGCAAGGTGGGGACCTTTTGCTGGTCCCCACAAGTTCAAGAGGCTGTTTTAGGGTTAGGACTTAGGGTTAGGGTTACAATTAGGTTAAGGTTAGGGTTAAGGTTAGGCATGTAGTGGTTGGGGTTAGGGTTAGGGTTAGAGGTTATGGAATGAATGTAGTCAATAGAAAGTCTTCACAAGTATAGTTATAAATTATTGTGTGTGTGTGTGTGTGTGTGTGGTTGAGGATATTGGGATTTTGTGGCGTTGTACATGGGGTTTTGAACGCTAAGTACATTTAATTACTGTTAAGCATAGTCAATGTCATAATGCTTGTTTCAGACAGTATGAGAAATCTGAGAAAAAATATGTTTCCAATATACAAAATAGCAAGTTACTCATGCATAAAAAACACTGCCTATAAGTAATTAATTTAAACTGCCATTACAGGTATTGATATCAAAATGAGGCTGAAGTTACAACAAAAAAATATTGGCTATCTTAGCTCACATAATTTAAACAAGTAACTTGGCCCTTTGTTTTTTCATCTTACCATCTGAAGAGAATGTGGTCACAAGAGTTTATATGTCACATGAAAGTGTGAAATTCCAATAATTTATAGTGGAAATAATCTGCAATTCAGCTGTGTTACAACTAAAAATATTTTGCGCTACATTTGAATGATTGTGTGCATCCTGTGATTTTGGTGTATGAAAAGCATGAATAAAATGCATTATTATTATTATTATTATTATTATTATGTTTAGAAAATTGTGTTCAAAAATAGCATGTTTTATTGTTTTACATTGTAAAAGAAATGACACAATTGCACTTAATTAAATAACAAAATTAACTTAAGTATATCGGACCCAGAAACATACAATACATTAATGGGGCAAACGTATGTCTGGATAGGTTTGTAAGATAAGGCTTAAATATTCATAATTTTTATGTGTATTAATTTATTCACCCCCCCTGTTGCACTGGAGGTTAACTCAATTGTTTTGTTCAGCAGTTGCAATTATTAATATTGAAAAATATCAGTCCAATGCCACAGAATTTGTGTGATGTGATACATGGGATATCTGTAAATAGGATAGATTCAATAATTATCTTAGCGTATCAGGACGTATTATCAGTTAGGGGATGTTATTACTGTGATGGATTTCCTGTAAGGTGCATGGCTAATGGGTCCTAATGCCAATAGAACCTTGAAAATAGGTAAGGAAGAATCTCAGCAGCTAGCCGGTTTGGATATGATTCGTTTTTTTTTTCCCCTTACATGTAAGCCAGTATTAGGATAATAAGCGTAAGCTAGATCAGTAGGTTATTAAATTGATTACATTTGGTGAATTAATGTTAGATTGTAGGGATTGTGTAAAATGCATTCTAATGGCATCTGATTGAGACAGAGGTTGATTGGTAAATTTGCTGTAAGAAATTGAGATCAACCGTTCACTTATATTAGTATCGTATAGATGGTAAAAAAAAAAAAAAAAATTATGAAAAAAACTGTCAGTAGATGATCTATAGGCCTAATTAACATTAAACTTAAAAACTTGGTATAGCTGGTGAGTGAAAGCTGCTAGCTGGTTTACTGTAGTTAACTTTTATGTTAATATCACTGGATATAGCTAGCTATTGTTCAGTGTCTTTAGTGCCATGCAGCTGGCTAAATTAACCTGTGTAGTTGAGTAGCCATCCAGCTGTATGTATGAAACAAATGTGGCTATGTAGCTGGCTACACTATGTTTTAGTTAATAGTAGTCTCACATTTACAAATTCAGGTTTCATGGCCTACCTTGTAGTCATGTACCTATCTAAGTCATGAAACAATATTATGTGGAGTTTGCATGTAAAATGATAGAGAATGCATTTAGTGAGCTTCCCACAAAGATTATTCAGCTAGAAAAGCATTTAAAATTATCTGAGCAATTATTAGTTTGCATGTAAGCTAGCTTCCACTCAAAACCAAGATGATGACCACAAAGCTTTTACAATGTCCTTTTGCCTGTCTACCTGAGTGTTCTGAAATTGGCTACTTTGATCTTTTACTATTTTGATGAGATGTTGTTATTGGCAGAATATGCAGCCAAATGTCTCGTGGGTAGAATTATTGATTTCTGAAAGTGTGTTGTAATTGGCAGGAAAAAGATGGAGAAAAGACTAAATAACCCAGGTTTGGGGCTTTTTTGTGTGGATGAGTGAAGTTCTTGTGAATTCTGTTTGTTTACATGAGGCCTTAAGGGCTGAGAGTCTGTGGCCATTGTGGTTATTTCTGTAGGAAACGCTGAAAAGTGCCACTCTGTGCTGTATACTGTAGGTATGGGGTATGCCTCCCCACTAAGCCGTAACTTGGTGGTATGCCATACCTGCCATCCCAATAGCTAGTTTGCCAGTCAAAGTGTATGCAGTCAAAGTGTGATTACTGGGCGATTTCCAGAAACCTCCAGCTTTTGTCATCTGAGATGTTTGGCAGCTGGATAAATATATCCTGCAATGTGTTTAAGAGCAGGTCTACTTTCATCTCATACTCTTTCGACTTTTATCTGAATTTGCAGTCAAGAAATAAGGCAATTTGACTGATTAGGTGGTTTGAGTGTGACAGAGGTCAGTATATAAGATGTCACCTTTACATTATACATAAGTGATTGTTGTGGTAATAGGAAAAAAATGGGTTGTTGATTGATGTTCAAGATGTTTTGTTGTAAGCTACAGTATACACTATGCCCTCTCCCTCTTCCACGATAAAATTAGACTGATGATTGTGAGAGTTAAATGCAAACCCAAAAAATAAAAATCCATTCTAGACCTGCGTTCAAAACTTGTTCACCTCAATGATTGGTTCAGTGCAAACCATAATTGTAGCTAATTAGGTTGGCTAGCTTACCTAACTCTCTTACAAAAAGTCTGGTCTGAGGACAGTTTCTATTTTGATAATGAAATACAGATTAGAGAAGTGCTGACAAACCATAGAACAGTACATTATTTTTGAGAATAATATACTGCTGCCACTATATTACAACATGAGTCAATGTATTATGGATCCAAGAAGTCAATACCACATGTATTACTAAAATAATTTATTTGAGTATTTATGAATAGAAATTTATAAACATATTACTTTTTCAATTGAATAAATATTTAACAATCAGCTTTCTAAACACTTCAACACATCACAAAGTAACAATTTATAAACCATTCAATATCACATTTTAGAAAATGTTCATTAAAAAATAAACTATCTTGTCAAGCCGTTAGATGTTTCCTGACCTTGTCTAACTTGGGTACATTCAAGCTAAATCAAAATGAAAAACCGTGCCTTACTTCAGAACAAACTTATTAAACTGGTGCAATGATGCACATCTGAATCATGTTCACTCATCACTCATAAATACCTATAGTTACTAGGCATAGGCTGTCAAACGCTTTCTGCTTTGTATTAACTTCATTATATAAAAGCTATATCACGTTTTCATTCATTTCATTTTCCAGTATAAAGATCAACAGTTATCACAGATATACACATTACATGGTTACTCTGTATTCAGTTTCTACAAGTTACAATAATGTCAGATTGTCATCAATGTCAGAGTCATCACAAGAGGTGTACATCTTAATGCAAAAATGTCAGTTGTCAGTTGTGCATATGCACTGTGTGCACTGGTAATAAATAAAGTGAGGTTTTTTCAGTTTAGTCTGTGAAATTAACAAACTGAAAAGCTAAGGTAAGCAGAATTGTACTCAAGGGGCTGGCTGTTTTCAACAATCATCACCACAGCACTTGGCACTCAAGTGCCTACCAGCATTTCAACAGGGTTTTTTTTTCTACGTTTTTGGTTTCCGTTTCCTTCTTGCGAAAGGGAGTTCCCCCTCCTTTGAGTTCACTTAAGATGTAATTATGATGAAATGTGCATGCATGAAAACTTTGCTCAGTGCAAGCTTTTAAAAAACATGTATTCCCAAGTTAAGAATCCATGACTACAAAGCTCCACTGAGAAATGCCCTTGGGTTGTTACTGAGGAACAGCATGTGTACTTGGTTTGTTTTTATTGTAAGGGCCAATCATTTGCTTTCACTTCTAGTACAGCAACAGATGGTCTTCACACAGTAAAATGTGAACCAGAAAAGAACACAAAGGTTAATCTTTCAGCGGGTTATCAGCAGAACCAAAGGAAACGAAAGCCATAAACATCAATTGCGGTTTGGTCAACTGGGTATGCAGTTTAATTCATTTCATGCATTGGTTGGATAGAATCCGACTAACCCATTAGTCTTGTTGTCAATCATCATCTTGTTGAATTACATTTTTAAATCCATCCACACTGTGCATCTCCAGGCATGGCCAGAAATGACACAGTGAAACTAAAATCACAAGGCTGAGGCCAGTTCACACTTCAGAAAATTGATAATGGACAGACAAGTGACAAGCTTCTGAAACTTAACATAACATCAAAAGACAGGAAGGAACTGAAAATGACATTTAAACCATTGTCACAAAAAAACAAAACAGAGGAGTGTTTTTGTACCCTATAACCGTCCCTGAAACCAGAAGTTGAATTGCACCTGTAATGCCAATGTATCATCTTAAGAAATAACCTTTGTAGAAACCTAATCCGTTTTAACAAACAAACTAAAATACCAAATTCTTCTCAGTGGCTGTGTTCAGGTTGACTATTTAAACACTCATGTTAGCTTTGGTGAATAGTGTGCTTGTATCAAATTCATGCTGAATGATGGGTACTGTGTGGGCCAACTGCCCTTGCCTCCCTTACTCACTTTCACCCACTATAGATTTGCTTGAAGAGGTCACACTCATTACAGTAGCCTTGCTTCTCCGTGTTTGCATAGTGGTCACAGCCTGCGGTCCTGCAGCGACGTTTAGGCGTCTCCTCTGGGGTCTGTCTCCTGCCCCCCTCCCTCTGGCTCTGAGCGTGGCACTCTTGACACAGCCCCGTCCAGCCGATGCAGGTATTGTTGCAGGTGCGCCGGCTGCACTGCGTCTGTCCCTGTTGAGTGGCTCTCTGAAAAGGAGCAAGTGCAGAATGCTTTGTGACTCAAACAACAGATTGTCCACACCACGTGGGAATGTCTGGAACCATTTCAGAATATTTTCGGAAAGTGTTTGGGAAGCTAACCATGGCGTGTGAGGAGCCCTGGAAACCTGCTTCCAAGCAGGTGCTGCCTGCTGGGGGAGACCCCCTCCTGGCGACCACCGGTCGGTCCTCCCCTGAAACAGCAAAGAGAAAAGCATGTCAACAGTATGTCACCATACAGAGACAGGATTGGACAGTAATTATTCTACCACTGCTTGTTAGACTGGTATGGTAGTCTTGTGATCCTATTGCATGCACTTTGCCACTTTGCTTTGCAAGTCACACTACATAAGAATTGATGCTAAATTCCTCAAATGAAACATCACATACTATCCCAATCTCACTCAGTCTTTGACTTTGCACCCCTTGAGAGGACAGCCCCACAAGTATTAAGAGATATCACTTACGGCGATTGGTTTCATAGTCCACAAAACACACGGTGCAAAAGCCTGCTTTTTCCATGGTTCCGAAATATCGGCAGCCTGCCCTCTTGCAAGGCCTGCCGGACTGCGAGTGCTTGTAGGGTCCAGGTTCCACGACGGTCCCAGGGCCATTTGGCTTTAACTGTGTGCAGGAAAAAAGGTCACCCCAGGATGAGTGCTGCTGTTGTTCCCCACCTATGGTGACAGTCCTCTGGATACATGGGGGACACAACCCATTGAAAGTCCTGAAGGTCTCCTGTCGGCAGAGGCCACACCTCTCCACTTCCCGCAGGCCAATGCCCCCTTCCCCTTTCTTACTCCCTTGCCTTGCCAGGCCGGTTTGCCGAGCATGGAAGCAGCGCTCACAGAGTCCACTGTGCTCTACGTTGAGTGTGAAGAGGCAACCAGGCGTCTTGCACTTCATGGCATTGGTCTCACTGTACAGGACAAGGCTGGGTGCGGTGGGCGGGGCTGAGCGAGGGCTTGGCAGAGGTGCTGCTGAGCTGATACCCACCCTTGGCTGCTCTCCCCCAAGCCTTTCCTGATCTCCCAAGGGCTCAACCTCTGTCCTCCCTCTGTCCTGACGCCTCTCAAAGCACTCGTGGCAGTAGGGCTGGGTGTCCACCGATGCATAGAACGGGCACCTGGAGGTGGCACAGCGAGCCTCCATAAGGGACAGCTGGGAGACAGAGAAGCGAGGGGAGTCCTGAGGCCTGGCCTCTGAGGCCGGCTCCTTCTCTTTTTGCCAGAGCTTGAATTCATGATTGACCAGCTGCAGGTAGTCCTCCATTAAGTTCATGTCTTCTGGAAGGTTCCCTTCATCCAGTCTGCAAGAAAGAACCAGATGTAATTTGAAGAGCATCTTAGCAACATTACTGACTGACATGTGTTATAGGGTGGGTTGCATATTTCTTCCAAAATGATGATTAATCGTGACATGTATGTGTAGTCGTCTAGTCATTTCAATCAAAGTCACAAAGTCATGCTTTTTAACCGATATGGAAACTCAGATCAAATTAAATAATTTCCTCTTGAAAATGCTAATGGAGGCTTTAGAGTTTTTTTTTTTTTTTTTTTTTTTTTTTACCTCAACCTAGAGGTATTAAAATAACATTAGGTTTATAAATTTAGCACTGTAGAGCTTTCACAATTTCATATGTTTGAATTAGTGTCTGATGCACCCTCCTTTCCCACAAACCTTGCTGCATTGATGATGTGCGTTGTGTCATAACTGAGACCATTCACAGGGATTTCAATCACAGTCAGGTAGTCCTGGATCAGCTTGGCTTTCTGCTGCTGTTCCTTCTCCGTCAGGAAGTGGACGCGGAGGTCCTCAAAGATACCTTTTCCAGGGTAGGCCAGCGGTACAGCTCGAATTTCTGAAGCACACATTGGACGGGCAATCATTCACATTTGTCCTTCTTTTAAGAGGCTCACTCACTTTGAGTCCCAAGGACACTTTGGGATTTCCATAAAGAGTCTTCGAACAGTCTGCATACCTGGGCCGCTGTCTTTGATGGTGATGAGGGGCGCAAAGTGCTGGGAGTCGTAGCCGAGCACTATGGGATACCTGTAGCAGTCTCCCGGGGGCCAGTGCAGTGGCAGATAAACACCTCCCACATTGAGAGGGGAAAAGGAGGAGCCTGATTTCATGCTCCTCAGCACCTGATCTGTTGATCCAAAAGGGAAATGATTTGATCTTTTTGGTTGTGTTTTTGTACCTACTGCATCTGTAGTTTTATGCACCTACACATTTATGTTTCTCTCTGATTTATCTGACATCATGCCGGTCAAACAGAACCAACCCCTGGCATTTCCTGGCTCCCCTGTGAGGTAAGAGGGCGCCTTTACCTGCAATGACAACAATAGGCCTGCGGAGGATGTTGGACAGGACAAAGATGTGAATATCCTCCAATGAGTCATACTGGAGGCCACCCCGGTTGATTTCAGGAGAGGCCATCTCTACGATCTTCTCCCACTCCTCCTGCCAGTTCTGAGGGGACAAATAGGCCAAAGTTCACTCTATGCCAGTGTTCCTGACTCACTCTTTCACTGACTGAGCATCTCCCCCAAAGTAACTTCAATATCCTCCTTTAAGAAGTAGAAGGAAAAATGCACAAATAAGGAGTGGGGACAAATAAGTAGTTACAGCCCATGAGTAGCGCCTACTGTGCCTAGTTCTTAATTGCGTCCCTTTATTAAGATCTCCAAAGCTCAGAATGTCCACAGTACTATAAAATCAAGGCTTTTAAATACAAGTTTGGAATCATAAGCACCCTGCCTATAAAGACACACAATTGCGCTGGTGATGTCCATACGAGGGCATGGGCACTCACTACTGTGTTGTAGCGCAGCCCGGTTTGCGTAAACTCTTGTGACTGCAGCAGCTCTGTCTGAAATCGCTTGCGGAAATTGCAGGTGTCCGTCTCCGTCAGTACACTGTACAGTGCCTTGCGCAGAACCAGACCGGTGTCCTGAACCCCCAGCATGTACTGGGAGGCAGCATGGAGCAGGCAGTTTCCATCACCTGCAACAGAGAGACAGGCAACCCATGAGCTAGGCTAAAGCGCTCCTGAAGGCCACTTATATACAGTAGCCCACCACTTTATTGTAATACCTCAATACACATTCTAAACCTTCACTGAATAGCGCAGCTCACATGAATATCTGTAGACATTTAAAATTAACAGGTAGACCCCCATCTTCATATTTCAGTTGTTATACACGCATACAGAAACTAAAACTTTTCCGCATTCATTGAAAAGACAACCTAGTAATGGTGCTATCCAAGGAAAAAATATCAGTTTAAACCAAAATAATTTAAAAAATAATCATTTAAAAATTACACCATGGCACAAAACAGTGAAAATAGCTGTGGGGATTTCCACCCCACTCTTACACTTGTGCATGATGGTCCGACTATTTATGTCTATGGTACATAAAACAGGAACTGCAGGAAGCCTTCAATCTGATAATGAAACTAAGTGAAAATATCTTTACCAGTTACATCAGCTATGTTCCATTATTTTTAATACAGCCTGTCTTAACAGCTTTACCAATAACTACATTATTATAAATAACATAAGCTTGACATTTTGCACAATTGAAATGATAACTCAATAGACTTGTTTTCTGATTTTACGCGCTACATCATTCCTTAGGCAAAAATCTCAGCTAAACAGAATGACAAATAAATGGAATCCAAGTGTTCAGTATTTTTGTTTCATTTTTAGCATTCCACATAACAGAAATGGACTGAACAGCAAGTAACTCCAAATCTCCACCAAGAGTGAAATAAGTAGATTACACTCTACATGTTACACCATTTATACAGGTCTATGTAAACTGAAAAAAATTCATGAAACGGGTACATTGCCACATAACTCTGATTAGATCTGGGAATCTAATTTGCAGTCATCTGGTTACAAGCCCACTTCCTTAACCACTAGACCACAGTGATAAATCCAGAATACAAATGAAAGTTGCCACATTTATGATCAAGAACCGCCCTGGTTTAATAGCTTCAACTGGCCAATTGTGACCCATTGGTGTGATGCAGGCATACTTTATTGCTAACAGAGTAAGCTTTGAGGGATGGTTTCAAATGCGTACTTTCACACAGAGTGCTGAAGGATGTTGATTATTCCAACTAGAAAACAGTTTGCAGGTTGAATTTATGTTTTAAAGTGAGGTAGCTACGTAACATAACATCATATAGATTCAAGTGTAACTAGCATTACATGAGAGTGTAGCTGTGAGTTATATTTGGATGTAGGATACATCTAGACCTTTAGTAATGAACTACCATTGCTTTAATAATATATATCCCAAAATCTCCCTTCATTTGCAGGAAAACAAAAAGATTATTAGAATGTTACAGACTGACATATGACCAATCCAAAATGATGATTATATACCGGTCATTTGGTGACCTTGTGTAAATAGCATTGCATGTATACACTCAGCAGTGTAACCATTGGCATTTAAGAGCCTGTCCATTTTAAGTGAATATCTGTACAGAGTGATCATACTGTGTCAGATCTCAACTATTGTGTTTATAAATTGAAGACTTGAGTTGAAAAGAAAGTTGTATTCTTTCCAGACTCTGATGATGTTGATAGGTCACAGACATCAGGAAGTCATGGCATGCAAAGGATATCCAGACTCTGATGATGTTGATAGGTCACAGACATCAGGAAGTCATGGCATGCAAAGGATATGCAACCAAATACAAAACATGACTCTTTTATTTGACATTAAGTTCATTTGTCTAAAACACTGAAATGGGGGACTACGTATAAAAAGTTCTGTAATTACTACACGGTCAAACCAAAATGTATAAGAATACCCTTTAATAAAAGCTCTGAGTCTGCACTTTGACCACGTGTGATTTGTTGGATTACATACAGAGAAAATAAAATATTAAACCAGAAAAAAACAGAAAAATGCAGGTGGTTTTAATGTTGTGGCTGATCGGTGTATGTCAAAAAGTAGCCCACCTTGTATCTTTATGAAACTGACTATATTTGTCTACATTGTAGACAATGTGTAAATGAATAAATTGACTATTTTACCATCTTCTCTCAAAAGAAGCATAAAGAAGAATTTAGAATTACAATTTCATGTGGACTCTTTTTATATCTCCCTAAGAGCCCCCACACTTCTGACATTGATCCTACAGCACTAGCAGGGAGGCTAACTTTTTCCTATGTTTCACAGAAACCATAAACTGATGAATACTGGACTTAATGACTGTTCATAGTTGACCTGTTAAGATGTGTCTGTTCTCTCATTGAGCAACACTCACAAGTGCGATGAGCAGACACTCAAGCTAAAGTGCAGCACAGAGGAATTTCCCTGAATGTGGTTCTCTCTGACTAAGAGCTGGGTGGCCGCCATTGAGCTTTTTCTTCCTCTACCCTGAGACATCAGAGCCATGAATTGGCAGTGGAGTTTCCCGGGGGGTGGGGTTTGGCCCAGCCGGAATGCCTCCTCATCACAAGCCCATTCAAGGGTTGATTTCAAAATATATATATATATTTTTTTACTGCCCATGGAATTTCTTACAGTTTACCAGTGGCAGGTGTCAGAAGAACAGAGAAATCACCAAAAACAAAAGGTACTGTGGGCCATTTCCTATGGAAAAGTAGTAGGCCTACATGGGCGTCTGAATCTCACGAGTCCCCTGCATGGGTGGGGGTTTGATCCTCCGCCATGGCACTTTCTCAGCTGTGGGTCCTTCTCCATCTGTTACCCTTTCTGCTTTCTAACTGTCTGAATAAAGCAAGAAATAAAAAAAATACAAAAGGAGTGTGGACTGTCCTGTTTTCTTGTATCATTAAGACACACTTATTTTTTACAAACAGCTTACTTATAAATATGCTGATACTTTTTTGTAATGAATCACAGTGCAACTCGCTTGGAAGTATGTATAATCTTGGAATAACCCAGATGAAGCAATGAAAATGCAAATGAAGTCATTCCTACAGAACTGTTATTTCAATACTCAAACTTCAAAACATATTACAAGGCATTCCATGCCAAAAAAAATGTATTATTTAGCCTAATATTCATTTATTTTCAATATAATCAATGAGCTTGTAAAAGGAACTTTTGTTGCTTTTTGAAATCTGTGAATAACGAACTCCCCAATATCTTTTGCCCATACAATGTTTAGGTTAACAAGATCACATTAAATACTGTACTTTAACAAGGACAAAAAAAGCCTGCTTTAATATTGTGGGTGTGTAAATCAGTCAAGGCAGACACTGAAACAATTATGGCGATCACTTTAGAACAAAAAACAAAAAAACAGAAAACCAGCTAGCTCCATATTGCTTATGCCATTTTCCTAAATTGTAACTTTGCCCATGGACCCCCCCCGGGGAGTTATCACATCCCACTTGACCAAAGTCTGCAATGTGAACCTCTGGATTATTCCACTGGAGAGCTGGAACGGATGGGCACTTCAATCACAGGCACTATTACAGCCAGTGGTTAAACATCCTGCAGTCCACGGATCCCCAGGATCAGGGCTGGACACCATTTGACCAGTCGCACTAAGAGTCCAACATTTGAACTTCTATAGCTGCCACACTCATGTGACGACAGGAATTCTACAGCAATAGAAAGGCGCATGACAAACATGGGATGCCGGTCTGGAAATACCCAAGGCCAATATCTCAAAATTCCAAAGTACTTGTTAACAAAAATAAACATTCAGGTTAGACTGCCTTTCTTAAAAAGCTTATAAGAGCAAATGCTCATTCATTAGGCAGATACTAGGTCACATTCTCCTAAGTTTCCTGTCCTTATTACGGAGTCATCTGATGGTGAGAATTCTACTTAGTCATCAGGGAATTGTCTACATTTTGGAATGCATGCTGGTGAAAGTTGAACCTGTGTGACATGCAGGCACTGGTCAACCATAAAACAAACATGCTCTTTCGTATTACATCAAAGAGGAATTTCCAGGCTTGTCATAATGGAAAGCAGAATACTACTCAACTCTTTCATAATTTTACTATTTTTATGATGGGAAAGCCATGTCACAGTTACTGTCATTTCATTTCACATTCATGTTTTAAGAGCAGGGGAAATTAACTGATTAATGGACTAAGTTACATGCTCCTTTCCAGACCATGTTACCATGACTGTATTCACCATATCATTATACCTCATGCTGACATGTACAGCAGTTATATCGAATCCAATAATTTAATCACACCTTGCTAGTACAGTAGATGAAAATAACTCAAATCTGACCAAGCTTCTTTGAATGACTGTATGCAGTCTCACACTCTACACATGACATGACCAAACTGTGAATGAACAAATTATTTGTAAATTACTTACAGTAAAGTTAATGCAATATACATGAACAACGACCTAAGTGTAACGCCCTCTTTTCAGTTGAGTCATGAAGAGACAGGTGGAAGGGCAGACAGACAGTAAGTCCCAGTCCACACAGACATTGCATAGTGCTTCAGCGTAAGTGTCATGTATGTACGCAATTTACAATAAGATAGACGTCTGACGTACTGCAAGTGGGTTTTCCACAAAATAAGGCTGAGTATTCTGATGACACAAAGCCTACAATAAATAACCTTTTTCTTCTGCTCTTATGTGGTCTACAACTGACTCAGCTCCCCATTAAGAAATGGACAAGCCAAACAATTACCTGTGAATAGTACACGCAAAGGAAGGAGGTTTTCACCTCTGCCGTGGCAACACTGTCTAGCTGCGTACACAAAACTAGAAGCCAAACTAAGCACTAAGAGAAGAGAGGGCCTGCAATGACCCAGACTTTAAAGGCTCCAAAAATAGATAGAAACTTTTACCCTCGTGGTATTAACAAGTTCAAATGTAACAAGAAAAAGCCCCCTTTCGCATTAGCTATTGTGGAACCTACAGAAAGCATGCGGGGTTCAGAACAAGATTCTCACTCTTTCAGAGCTGATGTAATATTGAGAATTTTTACGGTGTTCCGTGTCAATATCTACAATACTACAGACTTATTAGACATCACTGTAGAGAAGACACCCCTCAAGATTACGAGAAATTTCAGAAAATGGCTCCAATCAAGGAGCACATTGTAAACACAGTTTCCCAGAATCCTCCACACAGCTGACGGTGGGAATGCTTTTACAACGGGTGGGATCCATACCATTTGTGCGCAGCGGCACCAGCTTCTTGACTTCCCGGCACCAGTTGAGCATCTTCTCCTGCTCTAGGGAGACCTGCATGGCACGGTCCAGGATGGCTGCCTGGATGACCTCACGGAAGCCCTGCGGGAAGTGGTTGATTCGGATCATCTCCAGCGTATGTCTGTGCATGCTGCGCAGGTGATGGACCACGCCACCACTGGCCGAGGGCTTGACCACGTCATTGGGCACACGCTCCTGTACCCTCACCGCTTTCAGCAGGTTGCTCAGAAACAGGAACTTGGGCAGAAAGCTGTGGCCCTGGGACATGGTACCGTCTGGGTTAATGTATGTGCAAAACGTGGCCCCTGGAAAAGAAGGAGAGAGGCGACTGAAACGGGATTGCTGGTGGTAAGCAGCGAGTCCTTTCATGGTCTCCATTGTGCTGGGTGACTGATATCCTTCGGAGGAACCAAGAAACACGTGCTTCTTTTTTTGCTCTTAGAATTTCCCCACACCTTCCACCCAAACTGGCAGTGTGGAGTCACATGACACCCCCTACACAATGGTGGTAAATTCCAAAGGAGAGTTTGAATCCCCTAGTCCATTCATGCCATTCCAGTTCCAGAGGTGCTACAGCAGTTTATAACTGACATTAGGCTATTGTTGCACAATACACTCAACAGGCCACACTGCTAACCAAAATTTCAAATTCACTACATCCTTAGCCCATTGTTTCCAAGAGAGAATTTTATATCAAGACATGTATTTCACTTCTTTCTGGACAGGTCAAGTAATCTATTTTTATCAATGATGATTTATCTATCAGATCTGCCTTAACATAAATAGGAACTCATTAGTTTCAGCTGGAAAGCGCAGTAAAACTGAAAGAAACTGACTTGACTAAGGCCTAGTTTCAAAAAGTAAGCTGGTTATAGGGTCTATTTTTCCCCCTCGACTCTAAGCACATATTACTTTCTTTAGTTTTATACACAATGAGTTTCGCGGTCATTGGAATTCACAAAAAAAATTTAAAAATTAAAAAGTTAAAATCTAACGTGCATATATGTAGACAAAGTTATGTAATTCAGATGAATTTGCGTAGTGGTCAAAATAAACGAATACTCAGTTGATAAATAAGGTATTGTACACTGATCAGATTAAAGTAAAAAACGTTTAAACAAAAACAGAAGGATGATGCAGCATACAAACTAGATACATTGGAAGAGGTGCATTTAATACATTCACAAATGACTTGCCACAACTGTACTTTGCTTGCCTTAGCTACTTTGAAGCATAATAAATGTATACTATAAAGTGAACACTGTGCAGTAAATTACATTACTCAGCTCTAAATACCAGAGTCCAAGACTTTTACTGACGATTGGCTGTCTCTTGTTGAGCATGAATGAACAGCATAAAGGACAACAAATCTACCTAATGTAAAACATACTTTATGTCACTTATCTTCGTCAAATAGTCATGCATGTAAAATAATCTGTGCGCATGCACATGTGATTGCTCCCATAGTAGCCTATCGCAATGACTGACAGTCGATTTCTGAATGATGCAAAGAAGTTTCCCAAGCCTAAACATAGGCAACGTTTATTTCGTAAAAATTAAAGCCAAACGTTATGTTATATGTAGCAATCTACCACCGTTAAATAAAATGCATCTGCCAAATATAAAAGGTGAACGTCATGAATGAACTGTTCATCACCTCCAATTTTGTCAAACAAAACTAGTAAACTACTTTGCTAACGTAATTAGAATTCTGTCGTTATATTTCAGATTTTTAGGTAAACATACAGTGCCTTAAATCGCAAGCAGCTGATACAGCTAATTAAACCTGATAAACATTCAGAGGAAATGCCAAATAACCCGCAGACAAGTCTTACCTTTACAATACGTCTGATTAATATTTGCAGAAATCTTTCACAGATGCTTCACGTTACATTAAATTGCTGCTTTTTATCTTTTTTAGTGTGTAACCTATAAGAACATAAATCCACAGCGCCATTAAGTTTTCGCCGTAACACACCGGCCAGCATCTCATCAGTGTGTTTACTTGTAAGTGTATTTCATTTCATATTTCATTTCAATGCTTACCGAACTTCTGCTAGGGCAAAGCTAGTGGTGCTTTACTCGCGTAAAAACCCGACAGGGGATTTCCAATGTACGGGACTTTCCACATCATTTCCATCCTTACACCTGACATACGCTAGGGGGAGAGCAAGTCATGGGCATTGCCAGAGAGTCGAGGGCAGAACGTTTGAATTTCACAACTCCCGGTGGTTAAAGGAGGTATTCTTTCAAAACTCAGGGCGGCGCGTGTGTACCATAGAGAAGAATAACAAGTTATGACAGCACACCCTGTCAACTAAGCTGTGAAGGACACGGAAGCAAGCCCGAACTGCACGTCTGTGCTATGAGGGCAAAACAACGGAGCTCCCCCTGAAAAGGCGATAGGCCTACTCATTCGTAACTAAACTGTATTAATCAGCAATGCTGAATACAAAGTTTAGCAAAGTTAGCAGAGGAACTATTCCTGTGGTTTTAAACAAGGGGTCAGCTTTCTGTTCTCCCGCGATCAGCACCGAATGTAATGTCGCCCCCTGCTGATATCTACGATTTTCACCCAAAAAGCCAGATTCCCCATTGGGCTCCATTCATTTTTGACGGCACAAATAAAATACTTCCACTCAAATGTTGATGTTAACTCCATGCATTATATTAGGAAAAATCACTTATTATTTTTTCCTTTGGGGTTAGAAGAGTGACAGTTAAATTCTGGCATCGAAAATAAAATTTGGCATTGAAAACAAAACATGAACTGAAAAATTAAACATTGGCATTGAAACATTTGTATTGGAAAAAAGTAGTATTGGCACTTAAACAAGTATTGGCACTGAAAAAAAGTATTGGCACGTCTGTGCTATGAGGGCAAAACAACGGAGCTCCCCCTGAAAAGGCGATACTCATTCGTAACAAAAACTGTATTAATCAACAATGCTGAATAAAAAGTACAGGAAAGTTAGGAGAGGAACTCTTCCTGTGATTTTAAACAAGGTACCAGCTTTCGGTTCTCCCGCGATCAGCACCGAATGTAATGTCGCCCCCTGTTGATATCTACGATTTTCACCCAAAAAGCCAGATTCCCCATTGGGCTCCATTCATTTTTGACGGCACAAATAAAATACTTCCACTCAAATGTTGATGTTAACTCCATGCATTATATTAGGAAAAATCACTTATTATTTTTTCCTTTGGGGTTAGAAGAGTGACAGTTAAATTCTGGCATCGAAAATAAAATTTGGCATTGAAAACAAAACATGAACTGAAAAATTAAACATTGGCATTGAAACATTTGTATTGGAAAAAAAGTAGTATTGGCACTGAAACAAGTATTGGCACTGAAAAAAGTTCCACTGAAAAATAAAACACAGGCATTAAAAAAATTAGAATCTTACAATCTTATTTAATTTTGATATTTTTTTGCATTATGATGTGTTACAGTGTGAGGGGCCCCAGGCCCCTTGGCATTTAAAGAGTGAGCTGACCACTAGGGCCCCTGGGCCCCTCGGCACTTACAGTGTGAGGGTCCCTCGACCCCTCCGCGCTTAAAGCATGAGCTGACCACTAGGGCCCCTATTAAAGTTCTCGGTTTTGATGCACCCTTTTGGATTTTGAGTGTTTTTTGACTCTGCGTGTGGGTCCACTCCTTCACCCTCCCTGGCAGAAGGATCCAACCAGTATCGGACTCAGCAGAGTTTTTTTTTTTTTCTCCTCTTCCCATTTCCTGAGGTTTGTTTTTTGTCTAGTCTTGCCGCCGGTTTTAAGTAAGCCGGTGGTTACTGGGAGGACCTCCGGGCCAAGTCCTGCTGTTGGACAGGCCCCTCTGTCCAGTAGACAGATGGCAGACAGACTCTTTGATACATGCCAGGGGTCGCGTCCATTATTGGACTACGCGACAGAGTTTAGCGCTGTGGCCACACAGACGGACCTGCCCCAGTCCATAGTGTGCCAGCTGTTCAAGGCCAACATGAAGGGGCCTCCACGGTGGGCTAATTTACTCTGGCCTGGAGGGGTGCTGTGACTTTAAAGCCCTATTAGCAACGGCATTCCACTGGGAGGAGTATCTCCGGGGGGCCGCGGATATGCCCCCTCTGGCCGAGAAGTACTCCCAACCCAGTGCGCCGGAGCCCGCCGTGCCGCAGGAGCTGCCTGCTCGGTCCGCCGTTCCGCAGGAGCTGTCCGCCCGGCCCCCTGAGCCGTCCAGAGCCCCGGAGAGGCCGCCTGCTCCGTCTCTTGTCCCGCAGGGGACACCACGGCCTGCCCTGGCTGCTGTCCCGCAGGCGAAGCCACCTGTCTTGCTCAGTGCTCATGCCTTGCCAAGTGTCCATGCCTTGCCCAGTGTTCTTGCTCCCCCTAGTGTTCCTGCTTCGCCTAGTGTTCTCGCTCCCCTTGGTGTTCTCGCTCCCCCTAGTGTTCCCGAGTCCCTCAGTGTCCGTGCTCCCCCTAGTGTTCCCACGCCCCCTAGTGTTCCTGCTTCGCCTAGTGTTCTCGCTCCCCTTGGTGTTCTCGCTCCCCCTAGTGTTCTCGCTCCCCCAGTGTCCGTTCTTCGCCTAGTGTTCTCGCTGCCCCCAGCATTCCCGCGCCCCCTAGTGTCCGTGCTCCCCCTAGTGTTCCCGTGCCCCCTAGTGTCCGTGCTCCGCCTAGTGTTCTCGCGCCCCCTAGTGTTTCCAAGCCGTCGCTGCCCCCACCCAGTGCCCAGAGACCTCGCCCCATCCTTGTTCCCAACCGTGGGTCTGTCTGTTCACCTGCCCCCTTGTCTATTTGTCTGCCCGCTTGCCTGTCTCCCTGTTTGCCCGCGTGTTTGTCGGCCAGTATGTTGGCCTGTTTATCCGCCCCCCAGGCCACGGGGGGCGGTTTTTCAGGATTTTCTTTGTCTTTGCGTTTTAAGAACTTTGCTTTGTGTTTGAGACTTTCCCTGCGCGGCTTTGTTTTTGTTCTATTAAAGTTCTCTGTTTTGATGCACCCTTTTGGATTTTGAGTTTTTTTTGACTCCGCACGTGGGTCCACTCCCTCACCCTCCCTGTCAATATTAAAGTCTGACTGAAATTTGAAATACTATATCATTATTTATATTCTATACCATTGCAAAATTGTTTTTAAATGGTTTTAAAATTGTTTTTTTTATTATTAATGACAAAAATGTTACTATCATGTTACTATGGAGGTCGGATACTGCGTTGGCGGGATCGAGGGCGTACTCCTTGCGTTTTGAGTGGCAGCTAGTGGGCGGACCGTCTGAGGCTGAGACTACAGCTGGAGTGACCGCCGGTTTTTCCCACGGCACGCAGAAAAATACTTAAATACATTTTAAAATGACAGAAAAGTAGGCTAGACAGCTGAAGTCAGTATTCCCTCCCAGTAGGCTAGTAGCCTACAATGAACTCGGGCAAATTGAAATTACGATGGCGGGAAAAAAAATAAAAGTGCAGATGGTGGGTAAATGTTGACTGTGACAGCCATCAAGATAAAATAATAGGGTGACAGGCTACATTTCAGTAGATAGGTAAAGCAGGGCTTTGCGTAGGTTTTCAGAGGGCTTAGGCACTCTCAACTATATTTTGTAACAGTGTTTATATATATATATATATATATATATATATATATATATATATATATATATATATATGAAAAAACTCTTTGACCAGCGGTTTTCATCAGAAAAAGACGTGGTGTGAACATAGCCTAAGTTTGTTGACCAAGTCACGTTAGACAGCTTACTAACGTTAGTTCAGTCGAGGCATCTTTATGTAACGTCAACTAGCCTAACTAGCTTCGCAGGCTAACGTTGTCATAAATTTATCCCGACAGTGAAAACTGCCTTACTTGTTTACGTTTTGGACAGATGTGGCTAGTGGGTAAATCTATCGCTGTTTTCGTCGCAGAACTTTTGACACAAGCAAAATCGGAAGCCCTAAAATTACCTCTTACCATGAAGAGTGACTGACCCGCACATACCATATTTGGTACGCTATATTCTGTAAATTCATTTAGTTCAAACCTACCATGCATAAAAACGCTTGTCAATCACCTACTTCTATTTATAATGTCATCATAGCGTGGAGTGTTTAAAACCACAAAAGCCACCTCTCCGTTTATTTATTTATTTATTTTTTATTATTATTATTTTTTTGTCTGCGCATAGAACTCTCACGGTTGTTTTTACATTCATTCTGAATCTGATATGTGTGTTTACGTTCATTTGGCTTAAGGCGCTGCGGAAAATCCTGTAAAGCTAAATGTACAAAGTCAACAAATCTCCGTAGCTAGTTAGATAAATATTTGGCTTTCCTGAATTGTTGCTTTATATTTCATGTGATAATTATGTTGATTCTAAGATTGTTTTTCATCTATGCCAGCTAATGTTGATGAATGTAGCTGTTAGCTATCCTCCTTGTAAGCCAGGAGAAGGTAATTCATAGGCCTACACTCAGTAATTATACATCTGTAGCCCAGCGGAAGTAATATTGATCCTAGTGGGTCAGGTAGGAAGCATAAGGTGGGGCTCGTAGTCCATGCACAGGTGATAACTTGCTTCCATGTTCCCCCACATCAAACATTTCTTTGTTGGAGATGCTGAGACGTTGTTAGCCTGGCTCTTGATTTCCTGTGTGTAACGAAGTGTAATCTTAGTTGGTGAGGAAGCGAACGGACAGGCGTGGTATGCATGAGTCAGCGCTACACAGTGCCAGAATGCTGTGGGGTACGTGGGGAGAGCCAATGTGCTAATACGGTTGGCGGCGTGTGTTTAGCCACTGCTTTTTTGGGTCTCAGTTATTTAAGGTCGAGCCTTATAATATAAGGGTTACTCTGTAAACCGAAAGCACTGTTGCACTGTATAGTGCCTTATGACATATTGTACTGTGTGAAGCACTTTAAATAACAAAGGTAATTTGCAAGACGAGTAATATTGAAACTTGAATGAGATTCTGAGAACAGTTTAATATATTTTAGCTACCAAAATACTTAATTGTAATTTCCTTTTCATATCCAGTTTGCCTCTTTTTGTATGTTGTACTGTTTACCTGTTGAGAGGTCCGGGGCCTGCTCATGATATGTAACCAAGTTTGGCACTGCGAGCAGGGTCATTTTGGAAATAAACAGTTGGATAAGAGGCAGGTTGGACCGGCACAGTGCTTGAGGTGTGAATTAATTATTTTCTGAAGATTCTTTTTTTTCTGAATATTTTGAGACTAAAGCAGTGGCAAACACGAAGACTTGGATGACTGGGGCAACAAAGATGAACTGCAACGTGGACAGCATCTAACCAAGGTCCAAGACATACTTGGACAACAAAAGGACACTAGTATTTTTTTCTTTTCTCTCCCTCCCGAAAGGTCACAGGTTCGATTCCCGGGTAAGGACACTGCCGTTGTACCCTTGAGCAAGGTACTTAACCTGCATAGCTTCAGTATATATCCAGCTGTATAAATGGATACAATGTAAAAAATGCCATGTAAAAAGTTGTGTAAGTCGCTCTGGATAAGAGCGTCTGCTAAATGCCTGTAATGTAATGTAATGTAACTTAAAGATACAAACCAGGCATTACTAGACAAGTTGGAGTCACAACCAGCCTCCCCTGGGGTTAGACCCCCAAGTAGTGTTGGTGGGGCAAGTGAGAGGTTGGCTTCAAAGCCTAATGAGTTTGTAATTTTTCTGCCAAAGGAGAGGAAATGTAAAATCTTTACTGATGGACCTAGTATGTCTTTTTACGAGTGGTTAGATGACATTAATGCTACTTTGAGTTACCGCCCTTGTGTTGGTGCTGAAAAAGCGGTGTACATTTATGAACATCTGGGTGGTGAGGCAAAGCAAGAAATTAGGTACCGCCCTCAGGAGGATAGGAAGGACCCAGATTGTGTTCTTGGGATTCTCAAAGAGATATATGGGCAGCCCCAGTCGATCACTAAATTGCAGAAACAATTTTTTGACAGAGGGGAGTCAGTTCATGAATATTCTGCGGCACAGTTCTTGACTGGATTGAGTCTTACCTCTCCGACCGTTCCTTCCAGGTTGCCTGGGCGGGTAAAGTATCGCCGCCCCATCCCCTCGCCACTGGAGTTCCCCAGGGCTCAGTCCCCTTCTCTTCTCCTTATACACCAGATCCCTTGGCCCTGTAATCTCTGCCCATGGCTTGTCCTATCACTGTTATCATGAAAATCGGAAAACAACATGGTAAGAAAGAAATGTTCGGTAATGGTAATATTTACCCAGAGCTATTTTGTTTTATATAGGAGGTGTGAGCTAAAGGAAGGGGATGTAGATCATTTGGCTCTGTTTGTTTATTATGAGCCACCGTACCTGTATGTGTGTTTATGGTTAGGCTAATCAACGTGCTCTAGTTCCCTCTAGTTCGGTCATGCAAGTGGACTCACTCCACGTTGGCTTTGCTCACATGGGTTTTATATTTTTAATAAACCGGCGGTTTGTTCCAAGTCAGTGTGATCATTGACTCACACAAACGAACTAATTTCTACAGGGTATGCAGTCAGAAAAGCCATATCCTCAGTTAGCTCGACTACGTATAAATAAAAAAAAACATATTTATTTTTTTCCCTTTTCATTGTTATAGATTTGGAGCTCAGCTTTGACTACATTAACTTGAAAAGAGGATCAGCACCAGCCGTCTCCACAAGATTCACATTCAAACCCTGTATTGAAACAATGTATGAAGTTCATGTGTAGGCCTACTCTTTTTCCTGAAACAACAATAAAATCTTTTAAAATCGATAAATTATTTTTAAGGCAATTTCAACTAATTATTAACATTAGAATTAACACTGGCTATTTTGCCGTGCATTTTAAAAAAAGAGAGACTCACCGATGCAAACATTTTTTTTTTTACTTCTGCGTGACTTCATTTTTTTTTCCCTGGTCACATTCGGTCTGCCTGGGGATTGGTCTTGGCTGTGTCGGTGGAAAGAAAGCCCACCGCTGAAAAGCTGGAGGAACTGGTCAGCTGAAAAGCGAGCAAGCTATGAAGTGAGGTGAAAACTGTCGCTCAGTTTTGCTTTCTTTAGTCTTTATTATTTCAGTTTGTTGTTTTAGTGTTATCGCCCAGAACCCGTAAGGGGGAAGGGTGAAAATGTTTGTTTATTTCATTTTGTGTTGGTGTGGGTGTACTCTCTCTCTCTCCGTGTGGCAACCAGAAGTGCACTCGCGGAACTTCCGCATCTCTCTCCCAGGGCAATCCTTTCTTTATCCAGAGTCACAATGAGACAAAAATATTCGATCATATAATCTGCACATGCAAGTTTGATGGCTGTGGTGTGACAAGAAGCAGCTGGCTGGCAGGCGCATGTTTTTCAGAAGGAGAAATGTAGATTGCCTTCACTCTCCTAAGCCAGCCGCCTAGGCTATATATGAGCATGCTTGTACATAGTTTGTGAATTGGACATTCCAAAATTCTTGTACTACGTATTTTTCATTTTGGTTAAAACAAGAAACGCTGCTTCAGCACAACTATCAAAGCAACGTGATAATTATCTTGCAGTCCAGGCCTGACAAAGCTCTGTATGGCCACCAGAGGAAGCCATTGTTTACCATTTATAGCTGAGTTTGGGGTCAATTCATTATGGGTCAATTCTATTTCAGTAAATTCAGGGGGGGAAAGAAATTCACTGTTTAAATTAAAGAATCCTCAGATTATATTAGATGCATTTTTAATTAACATGAATTAATTCCAATAAATTTCCCGAGTGTAATCAAAATTGATAGTTTGTGTTATATTTAATTTGAATGGTTTTTCACGTATTTGACCACAGATCTGCTTATGGAGTGGATAATATCGAGACATTTTTCTGATTGCTTTATAAGCAAATGAACACATGGATTGCATCAGTATAATTAAATCAGTTTTGTAACAAAAATATCAAAATATGGTCAACACTTATTTGTTTCTCAGAAAAGAATGTACATTTTATGTACATGGGTGTCAATGGAGTGAAAAAAGTATTGCCACTAGAGCTGGGGTGGGCAATTTCAGTCCTGGAGAGCTGGTGACCTGTATGTAGATTTTTGTTTCCTCCAGTTGTCCTGGCCAAATTAGCTAATTGGCTGTATACACCAATGCTGGTTCACTCAGTGATTCGATTAAAGTAAACCATTTCACACTGGGACACGAGAGCAGTCTTTGGCTCTCATGAATGCGCTGATGGGTTCGGAGTGTTTTTCCTCTCTGCAAGTAGTGACGCCATATGGTATCAGGCAACATTAAGGGCATAGTTTGTTTATGTACAGAACAGACATCATTAGGGAACAAAGAGATAGGCCCTCGCAGATAGGATGGACATGCGTACCCAGTCAAGGCCCAAAAAGGTATTTAAACTAGGCTAGAAGATCAGTGTGGGGGAGGGGGGGAAGGGGGGGGGGTGCTGTATTGCAAACTTGTGTTGTGTTTCAGTGACCTTCCTGCTGGCCGGTGTGATTTACAATAAACTTTTACTTTCTTCAGTAAAGTGTTGGTTGTCTTAGTGAGTTCCTGCATTGTCCTGACTTTGATTCCATGGGAAGAAGCTGGGTCCTAACAGTTTGGGAGGATGGGAATTGGAAATATCTTCTCAGTTGGATCAATGAGCATCAACGAGAGGGTGAGTATCATTTTTATGAAACTTGCCACCCTCGCTAGGTGTTGATGATCCTTGAACCAATTTTAGAGGTGACTCCTAAATCATTTCGTAAAGGAACAGCTTGGACAGGACATGTTGTGAATGTCATGGTTTTGAAAAGCTAGTGTGACAGATAGTTGTCATTCCCAGGTTAGTGCTATCAGGTGCCTTGTGGCAGGCTGAGGAGCATTGTTAGTGCTATCAGGTGCCTTGTGGCAGGCTGAGGACCATTTTTAGTGCTATCAGGTGCCTTGTGGAACATTGATGACCATTGTTCTCGAGAAGGCTAATTTGAGATGAGCAGATTGGACGTTAGGCATAAGGCCATTGTGTGTGTGTGTGTGATGGTTGTGCAGATCTGTGTATGTGTGGTTCTGAGAGTGGAGTTTGCTGCATTCTTCCTAGTCCTCTTGTGTCGTAGATAAGGCAGGGAGCCCGCATAAATCGGCAACATCCGATAATAACGGGAGCAATATAAACCACCTACTTGGAGTAAAACATATAAAGAGGCCTGTGCACAAACACAACATCCCCATAGTCACTGACAATAAGGGTGGTCACATAAGGAAGGAAGGCAAGCAAACTGAGTGTGAAAGTAAAGTGCACTTAATCTACTAACCCTTTTGTTGTTTATAAACTGAACCTGAATATAGCAGACATGCTGGGCCAAAATGGCAAAGTGTGGAATGCAAATATGCAGTGCAAAAATAGGAGAGACAAAGCATTAAAGTCTGTAGTGCCTAGGTATTGGAACTCCCCTGTCCCCTGGAGTGGGAAAGGAACGGGAGATTGAAGGTCAGGCTATAGACAAGTTGTGGATAAGGCTTACAGATGGGAAGGAAAAAGAGAAATATGCTGTAATGTGTTTTGTGATGAGCTATGAGGCAGCAATACAGCAGGTCATGCAGCAGTGTTAGGAGAAGGCAGAGCTGAATTGTTTGGTTTTGGATGTGTCCAATGGTATTTTCTCTGTTCCAGTGCACCCGGACAGCCAGTTTTGGTTTACCTTCACTATAGGTGAAAAGTAATACACTTTTTACAAGACTAAGTCAAGGATTCCATAACTTACCCATGTTGTTTAATTGAGCAATGGCTGATGTGTTGGCTCGATGCCCATCTGAGGTGATTCAATATGTTGATGATTTGTTTATCTCATCTCCTGACAAGGAGACTCACATGCAGGACCTTGGGGGACACCGTTTGGGGGATGCAAATATTATGGGACTATTTAACTTTTGGTTGCATATTTCAAACTACTTTAAGATTGTATAACCACTGAATAATTTGTTTCAAGGGGAAGGAGGGCCCCATGATGTAATTGAGTGGATGTCGAACTGTGAGGTGGCGTTCACCACTTTGAAGCAAAAACTGTGTGTGGCCCCAGGACTGGGACTGTCAAGTTTTATGCTCCTGTTCACTTTCTTCACTCGTGTTTCGGGGGAGCATATGTTTGCGGTGCTCACACAGAAGCACGTGGACCGGCGGTGGCTGGTTGCCTATTTTTCATCCAGGCTACGGATGCTCTAAGACAAGCACTGCCACTGATAGGAACACAAGGTGTGGAAATTGTTCTGTCTCACGCTGTCCTTGATATTTTGTCAGGAAAAATTCTTCTGTAGTCCATGTGGCTCGGTGGACCCGATGGGAAACAAGCTTTCTTATGCCATCCGTTCATCTGAAATGTGCCAGCTGTTTGAATCCAGCCATACTGCTGCCATCACCAGATGGGGGTGTGTCTCATCACTGCTGTGTTGAAATAGAACCAGGTGGCACTTCTACGGTAATGGGAAGACTGATAGCAGAGCCACTTGATCTGTACGTGGACAGATCTTCTTTTTATGTTGACGGGAAACAACACATGCGGTGGGCAGCATGCATACAGGACGGAGCATTGATAAGATATGGGCAGCTAACAGACCAGTCTGCACAAGTGGCAGAATTGTATGCAGCAGCAGAGGCATGTGAAGCAATGATAGGCTATGACATAAACATTTACACTGATTCACACTACGCATTTGGGGTAGGACACGATTATGTGGATTTGTGGGTGAATAGGGGGTTCCTGACTAGTGCAGGATCCCCAATTCAAAATGGGGGAGTAGTGCTGGAGAGAGTATATAAAAAAGTATGGGCACCAAAGTGAGTAGCAGTAATAAAAGTAAAGACACACACCAAAGGGAATAGGTGCACAGATGAACAGGCTAAAAGAGCAGCCATGGAGGGAGCGATAACAGCGGCCTTGGCCGCAGTACAGGGAGAGAAACCAAACAAAACTAAACCAAAATAAAAAATGTTTGAGTTGGAGCAGCTTCAGCATCAAACCCAGGAGCAGAGAAGTGGCTATGGATGGAAAATTGGGGGAGGCTCCGGGATGACATTATTTGGAGGGGACCAGGGAACACATTAATCCTGCCTTATTCATTAATAAATAATACGGTACTCAGCGGGCAGCACACAGGTAGCAGGGATGGTAAGTTGATATTTCGTTTTTTGTTTTGTTTTGTCTCAATGCCATATTTATTATTTGAAATATGTATTATTATTCTATCTGTCTCTGAGGCACTCTGAAATGTGCATTCTCTGCTAAGCTGAAAAAACCTTTTTTATTTGCGGCACGGAAGTGCTGTAGCTCTACATACGCACCGGGCCATGTGTTACGACATGCCATCTAAGTGTTACGACATAGTAAAGCCCTTTACAGCAAGCGGCTAGGAGACATCCTTGGTGACTAAGTAATCCGACACCATCTGGTCTAGTTTTAAAAACAGGTATTTCTACAGGGCTTTTTCAATTTTGGCCCAATCAGCACCAAATCGGATACAGAGCCTCAGGGGAACAACCTACATAAACACAATGTAAATGGGCCCATTCGGATAAACGGTATGGCCGCTGTCAACCAACGAACTTCTTGAACTTTGTCAAAGCGCATGTCTCTTAGCACAAAATTGGCCATAAGTCATCAATATTTTATACAATCATCATGATATTCAGTAGATATGTTGGGTGAAGGTACATGATCATGAGGACAAAACCATTTTAAAATCGCGCCAATAGTGCCAATGCTTGTACCCCTCCCAACGCCGCTTGTGGCTTTAACTGGGGGCAAAGCACCGAAGGTGCAGGGCACCTATTGTAATCGTTAGTATTATTATTATTATTATTATTATTATTATTATTATACTTTCCGCAATGGGAGTCTATGGCAGCCCATAGAACCCCTCAGTGGATTTTGACAGTCCAGTGTATCCAGGTATCAATTTTGGGGTCAATCCATCCATCTCTGTAGTGCCACCAACAGGCCAAATTTCAAGGTACATTTTTGCTTTTAACTTTTGAACCATCTGTCCTATACTTTGAACAGGCATATCTCATGCCCCGTTTGACCTAGAATCATAAAATTCTGCACACATATGCCACTCCTCACGAGGAACACATTTGCCCTAAGGACCCATAACTTCCCATTACTTGGATTTTCTACCATTTTGAATTTTATGCAAAACTATTATCGATCAGTTTGTAGCACTTAAAATAGGCACATCTCCTGCACCTTTTGACCTACTGACACAGCTAATACACTAAATAGTGTTGAAGAAACACTTGGACTTACTATATTGGCCGGAATATAAGACTCATTCTTTTTTTTTTCAGAAATCGCATCTGAAAAGTGAGGTTGTCTTACATGGGAGGACTAGACTTTTTAATGAAATTATACATTAACAACAGCTGATGGCGCCATTTATCTGTAAAATGGTTGCTCTTCACAAGGGGATGGTTTAATGGTATTAGAAATCCCAGTAGACTGACTAGTTTATTTTTATTTTTATTTAATTTAAATAACTTATTCATTTGAAAACATGATTACATTTTATTTTCTTTTAAATGTGACAATTTCATTTAAAACATGTAGAAAATATATCAGCATACCTTATTTTATTCAGTGAGTTTTATTAAATTCATATCAAATGAAATTATTTTCTTTAAAACTTAAGATATGATCTTCACAAAGTCTTTTACCAAAAAAGGTGTTGAAAAATGTGGGGTCCTTTTCTAATCAGGGACATGTTATTATATTCAGCTAATATGGTATGTTCTCACGATTTTTGATTTTTTCAGATACCCAAAATTGCACTCCTCCAACAGCATTGGCACTTCTTATTGCAATGTTCCAAGAAAGCACACTGCATTTTATGGCACTGCTTATGTTTAAGCTTGACATATATATAGTGGGGGGCAGTACAGTGGTGGAAATGGATAGCACTACTGCCTAACAATATGGAGGTTTCAAGTTCGGGGTGCGTCCGCTTTCAGTTTGTGCCTTGTCCCTGTGTTCATGTGGGATTCCTCTTGGTATTCTGGTTTTCTACCACAGTCCAAACACAATCAGGTAATGTGAATTGGACATGCTGTATTGCCCATAAGTGTAACTGTAAGAGTGTGTGTCAATGTGTCTGTTCACCCTGTGATGGACTGGTGTCCTGTTCAGGGTTTATTCTGGTTACTTGTCTACCTGGTGCCCCTGTAGTGCTTTGCCCCTTCATTGCTGCTTGTAGCTATATTTTAAAATTGTAATTGTATTTTAATGTATTTTTTAAAAGGCTCTAAATACTATTTGAAAATGTATTTGGTTTCCGAAGAAAGTATTTTTTAAAAGAAATATATTTTTTAAATACTATTTGTGAAAGTATTTGGTTTTCCAATAAAATAATTTTAATAAATTAAATACAAAGTATTTCATGTGTAAATGTATTTGAAAATTTACATACATTTTCAAATACAAATACATATTTGTATTTCACCCAGGTCTGACCATTACACAGTGGCCATCACACTGAAAGTATGTTGTTTGTTACAACCTGTCTAACAACATTCCCAGACCAGTGAGTAAAGATGCAACATCATTAAAACCTAATTAACTATGTTATGAAGCAAAGTACAAATACTAAATGCACATGTATTCCATCCATAAGAAGCCCTAATAAGAGAAGCACACGTGAGTATCCTCAAAGCAAGGTATTTGTTTATTAGCACTTTTTTTGTTTTGTTTTGCACACTTTACAGTGTGTATGCTTGCTAATTACAGCCACCTGATTGGTTTGGTTCTACAAGCACTTCATCATTCACTTTGTAATTTAGTGCTTTCCAATTCAGAACATTGCCTGGTGTAAATGTGAAGTAATTCATGTAATTCTGGATTTCACAAATATCGAGAACATAATTCCACATGTGCACATCTGTAAGGTCTCCAACAAAACACTGGTTTTTGTCAAAGCCCCCACCATAAGTGTCCTGATCTTGGCCAAGGATTATGATGGGAGTTCCAGCTAGGACTGTGTCGGTGGTGATCTTCACCCTTATGCTGCGTTTTCCATTCACCCACACTTGAGTAAGTCCAGTTTTACCGTCCCAGGTCCAGCAGACAGAGTTCCATTCGTTTTGATTGTCTGGCATCTCAAAGAAGTCATGAGCCAAGTCATTGACATGTACTCGATAATTACCTTTTTTTGGTTTGTACAGCAAAAAGGCGTTTTGGTGTGATGGTGTGGCCAAGGAGAAGAGAGTTTGTATTCTGCTGTTGTCAGGGAAGGATCTCAGGCAGAGTGTCACAGCTGAAAATGGCCCCTCCATATCAGGTGTGAGTGTTGCATATCGAGTAGCGGATACCGATGGGAAAGTAAAAGCTTTACCCGTAAGATCTGTAGGGGTTTCAGAGAGTGGAAAAGAAGTTATTTTATTAGATTTCAAGGGCGACTGCTGAAAACAAAATGAATCATCAGTTTTTCATGAATGGTACAGTTATAAGAGCCACTGTAAGCATGCATAGAATGATTATGACAGTCGGCTCCTTCAGAATTTTTCTGCTCTCACCTTCAGACTTTGTAGAACCGCAAGTGACCAGGAGGAGCAAAACCACCAGCTTCTCCATCACCATGAAATCTGCAAAAATACTGTCTGAAAATGAAAACATTTTTGTCTTTCCTTGACTCCCATTTAGACTATGTTTCAGTGCAGCTTAGATTCTTCAGTAGAAATATACTGCTTGCTGTTTCCTTTTTCATTTTTATTGAAATAGAGCTCAGCTTTGGCTACATTAACTTGAAAGAGGATCGGAACCAGCCGTCTCCACAAGATTCACATTCACACCCTGAATTCAAACAACATGTGTACTTATTTTTCTCAAATATATACAGCATAGAACAACATAACCAACAAATAATATAAAAATTTATAATGATAAAAACAGAATAAAACACTGATAATTTCACTGTGCATTGAAAAGAGATGGAGATGGACTTACTCATCCAAGAAATATTTTTACTTATCCTGTTCATATGTTTTAACTTGCATGAGTTGGAGTATTTATTGACCAGTTGTTTATTGACCAGCACCCATGTAATTATTAACTTTTTGGCTCTGTAATTGCAAATACAGGGTTATGGGAAGATGATTGCACAAGCTCCCTTTCATGTGCCAGGAGAAACATAGACCTGTTTAGTGGTGAAATCACAATGTATTGCATTTCTCTTTCCTGGGATGGAGTGAATTTAATGCAAATATTATTTACATGTGTTTCACAACTCACATGTTTTGTGACCTGCAAACACAATTCTATGGCAAGCCAATGGTGCCAAAATGTCTTATACAAAATAAATCTCATCTGTTATTTTTGAAAATAAGTTGGGAGGCACTTGGTAAATAAAACACCCCGCTTGGGTTGCACAAGCTTTAGTCTCATCTCTCAAATCTCACTGTAAAATCCACCGCCTCAACCATCCTTGTAACAAGTGGTGTCATATGGGGTATGGTCTATGTCACAGTGGGGAGCAAAAGAGACAAAGATGCCACCCAAGAGAAAAGAGGACAAGGTAGAGGAAGCTCATAGGTCAGCAGAAGCCACTAGCTGAACTGAGGACCCAGGTGCTGCGCTGGAGGAGAACCCAAAAGACACCATTGCAGAGTTGGTGATGGAGGACAGTTATCACAAAGCATACACTACATGGCCAAAAGTATGTGGACACTTGACATCCAACATCTCAGCCTTAATTATGAACATTAATGTGGAGTTAGTCCACCCTTTGCTGCCTTCTGGGAAGGCTGTTGGAGCATTGCTGCTGGGATTTGATTCCATTCAGCCAAAAGAGCATTAGTGATATTAGGCACTGATTGGGCGATTAGGCCTGGCTCGCAGTTGGCTTTCCAATTGATCCCAAAGGTGTTGGATGTGGTTGCGGTCACAGCTCTGTGCAGGCGAGACACGTTCTTCTACACTGTTCTTGGAAAACTATTATGGACCATATGGACCTTGCTGTGTGCCCAGGGACACTGTCATGCTGAAACAGGAATGGGCCTTCCCCAAACTGTTGCGGAAGCAGAGAATTGTCCAGAATGTAATGCTGTTGCATTAAGATTTGCTTTCACTAGAAATAATGGGCCTAGCCAAAATGGAAAAAAAGATTGTCCTTTCTTCCTCCTATTGTATATGATTTATGAATGATATGCTTAAGAATGTGCATGCTTGTGATGAGATTATGTGATGGATTGTGTTCCTTTTATTTCATTATACACACATACCAAAAAATAAATAAAATGAAGGACAACAAAAGAGAAAGAATGGCATAATGCAAGACAGAAATCAGTGTAATGTACTGTAACTCTAATATTGGTAAAGTGGTTGAAATATTGAAATGGCTGGATGTGATACATGGGGAATGGGAAGGGGCGTACAGGGGGGTCAGCTCTCAAGATATTGCTGGAAGGGGGCCCACGTGTCACAGAAGGATTGGATGTTTTCGTTAAGCATTGCTGTAAGTTTTTCTTGAGTCGAGTTTTTCCATTAATAAATTGAGCCAGTGGGTTATGGATAGTTTTGTTCTGTCTTTCCAGTTGAGTAATATGACCTTTTTAGCAATCGCTAGTGATATATGAGCATAAACACTCTGTACTGAGGGGATGTCTGAATTGTGGGCAGGTCACCCAGCCATGAGACAGATGGGCTGATAGGGATGCTGGCGCCAAGGATCACTGATGGCTCATGACCTCCAACCTGAATTACTGGATGTATGGGCAAAGCCAGCTTCCATGAAAGTAATGATCTGTCGTGTTTTGGTAGTGTGAGGACATGTCGCTGTATGTGTGTTGCATGAGATGTAGTTTGTGGTTGGTGATGTGAGCTCTATGATCTTGCACTGTACAGTTGAATCTTTGAGTTGCAGGTCATGGAGAATGTGTTATTGCATATGGTTTGCCACTGAGTGTCAGAGTATTGTATATTAAAGGAGTACCATGGTAATTTTCACACTTTCTCGGTTTTATGTGCTATTTGCACAAGAGGCATTGAAGAAACACAATGAGCAAAGTATTAAATATGTCCGTTCTGTATTTTTGGAGAAATATGCGTTTTAAATTCATCGTCCTATTTTCAACCGGTTGAGAAAGTTATCATTTTTCTGCGTCACGAATACAGTAACCACTCCCATTTCCACGCCCCGTAAAGAAATCTGACAGGACACACTGTCCTGCTGTTCAGACAATGCAAATATTTGACTAACGTTAGGTTCACTTAAATTAGAGTGCCTTTAGATTATTTCTGGTTATATTCATTTAGCTAGCTAGCTAACGTTAGCTAGCTAGGAGGTTTGATTTCATAAGGCAATGTTATCGATAACGTTAGCTTGCTAGTTTGCTTTTATGAGGACGTTATAGTTGTGCTTTTATCTTAACTTGGCTAGCTAGATAGCAAAAATTATAATTGGATATAAGTCAACATCCTTACCTTAGCTATCTATCAATACTTGATATACTACTAAGCTAGCTATCTTGTGAAAATTCAGTCTCCCAAAGAGGGCACGTATCACGGGGGTAGCTATGGTAACGGGGCACAGTCTGTCAATCATAGCTAACTGACAGTTCTCATTACCACGCCCAGACAGTTCGGGTGAATTTTTATAGTGGGAAATTTAGGCTTAGAAAAATACGTTTTAAAGTACATTGAAATGACTGAAGAATAAAAAATTATGCACATTTGTTTTGTTGTTGCCTAAAGACAACTGGGAAGTGTCACGTTAAACCACCATGGTACTCCTTTAAGATCTGATATCCATTTGTCTATTGGTATGGTCAGTGTTGTGCATGAACGCGCTAAAAGAGCGGCGTTCATTGAACGTGCTCATATTTCTGGTGAACGGTGAACTGAACGTATCCTTGTGCAACTAATGAACATTAACGTGAGCTCACGCACTGCTTACTATTAGGCTTGTTTCAGATGACTTTTGGCTCGCCTCGAAAACAGGCGAGAGTAGCCGATTGCAGTCGGGGGAGGAGTCAAAAGGTCGGACACTTCTTGGTTGACTAGCCTGCTCGCCTCGTCCAGCAATGGCAGATATCGCGTTCGCATTCTTTGTTACCGATGAAGTGGATGCAGTAGAAATCCCACTACTATTACATGAAGATGGACATCTGGCAATTTCGGCTAATTATAATTTCGAGACCATTGATAACGTTTGGCCAGCTAATTATTATTATGTGGGGGGTATATGAGAACAGCTAGAAATACTGTAACACTCACGTTCATAGTTTGAATTTTGAACTAAGTTCACAGTCCCAAAAAATGAACAAGTTCACGTTCACTTCTTCGGTTTTTTTAAATTCTATTCTATTCTTTTTCAGTAGAACCTCCTCCTACCCATCCACCCCAAGCCCCCAATCATTGCCACTGCCCACTTCCCGAACTAAATGAATTACTGTATACTACTATAGAATCAATATTACTTTTAAAAACCAAGAAAAAACAATGTATATGTTTTACCACTTAATGTATTTGTATATTTTTTTAAAAAGCCCACCCGAATTTTGGAATGTCCAATTCGCAAATTATGTACAAGCATGCTCATATATAGCCTAGGCGGCTGGCTCAGGAGAGTGAAGGGAATTTGCAGTTCTCCTTCTGAAAAACATGCGCCTGCCAGCCAGCTGCTTCTTGTCACACCACAGCCGTCAACCTTGCATGTGCAGATTACATGATCGAATATTTTTGTCTCATTGTGACTCTGGATAAATAAAGGATTGGCACGGTGACACCCCTGGGAGAGAGATGCAGAAGTTCCAATGCATTTCAATGAGGGCGCATATCTCAGAAGAAGCATGAAACCGTCCAGACCCACGGCGCACCGTAGCGTTACATACTGGGGATCAGCAAGTAGCGATTGTGTTCCAGGGATTAGTCATATCCTAAAAGTGTCACGAGTAAAACTTGGCTAACTATATAGCTAGCTAGCTATGGCATGGCCTCACCTCTGTAACGTTATTTGTTGTCCTCCGTGTGTCCATACATCTGTATCGGTGGTTGTAGCTGTGTGTCATTAGCTCCTACTCGTGCGTGCAGGATAGCATCCGTACGCGGGTTGTAGCTGTGTGTCCGTAGCTCCTACTCATGCGTGCAGTATAGCATCCGTACGCGCTAACTAGTGGCGCTTCTCCATTGACCAGCATGGCACGGTACAGGACGGCAAGCATTCGTCTATGTATCCTACTCGTGCCCTGTTGCCTGTTGCGCTTCTCCATTACACAACAGACCCGTGAAGGTAGGAGTCATGGGCGGAGTAAAGCGTCCTAAATGTGTAATAATTGACCCTTGTATGTATTTCTAGTGTCACTGCTTCACTCCCCACTCTTGAATCCTTCTCCAACCTTCCCACTGACTCTGCATCCTCCGCTCTGTCTTCCTCGCTCTCCTCAGCACTTGACTCTCTCTGTCCTCTAGTCTCCAGGCCGGCACGCTCGTCCCCTCCCAGTCCGTGGATGTCTGACCCCCTCCGAACCAACCGGGCCAGCCTACGTGCAGCGGAGAGGAAGTGGAGGAAATCCATGGCTCAATCCGACCTGTCTGCCTACCAGTCTATGCTAGCTACATTTTCTACTACTGTAACCTCTGCTAAAATTAATTATTATCAAACAAAAATTAATAAATCTGCCTCTAACCCTCATCAACTGTTCTCCATTTTCTCCTCTCTCCTCAGCACTCCTCCTTCCCCACCTCAGTCCTCCCTCGCTGCAGATGACTTCGCAGTTTTCTTCGATGAGAAAATTGCAGACATCCGCAGCTCCTTCACGTCCACCGCCACCCTTCCCCACTCCCCCGTCTCTGTTCCCTCCCCTTGTTTCTCCACTTTCTCTCCCCTCACTGACTCTGATGTTTCCCAGCTCCTACTCTCCCACCACGCTACCACCTGTGCTCTTGACCCCATCCCTTCCTCTCTCCTCCAGACCAACACACCTGACATCCTCCCGTTTGTCACCTCCCTTGTGAACTCCTCCTTGTCTTCTGGATGTTTCCCCTCTTCTTTCAAGCTGGCCCACATCACCCCACTGCTGGAAAAGCCCACTCTGGATCCCTCCGTCATCCAGAACTACCGTCCTGTTTCCCTTCTCCCTTTCCTATCCAAAACAATTGAACGAGCTGCTTCTAACCAACTCTCCTCTTTTCTCTTACTAAACAACCTCCTGGACCCCCACCAGTCCGGCTTCAGACCTGGCCACTCGACAGAGACCGCACTTCTCTCTGTGAGTGAGTCGCTTCACGCCGCACAAGCAGCCTCCCATTCATCTGTCTTGATCCTCCTAGACCTTTCTGCTGCCTTCGACACAGTCAACCACCCCATCCTCCTGTCCTCCCTGGCAGCTATGGGGATCTGTGGCACAGCACTAGACTGGATCTCCCTGTACACCCAATCTCTTGGTCCTGTAATCTCTGCCCATGGGTTGTCCTATCATTGTTATACCGATGACACCCAACTCTTTCTCTCCTTCCCCCCCTCTGACACACAGGTCTCCGCTCGCATCTCTGCTTGCCTGAGGGACATCCAGAACTGGGTGGATAACCACCATCTTAGGCTGAACCCAGGTAAGACAGAGATGATCTTCATCCCTGCTCCATCCTTTAACCTCCTTGACTTTTCCATTTCCCTAGGGGACACCGTGGTGTCATCATCACCCACTGCAAAAAACCTTGGAGTGGTGATGGACAACAGACTGTCCCTCTCCCAGAACATCACGGCGGTGAGTCGAACGTGCAGGTTCTTCCTGTACAACATCCGGAGAATCCGCCCCTTCCTCACCACCTACGCAACCCAGCTCCTGGTTCAAGCAAAGGTCCTGTCCCACCTGGACTACTGCAACTCGCTGCTGGCTGGTCTGCCAGCATCCGCCATCAGACCCCTGCAGCTCATCCAGAATGCTGCAGCGCGTCTGGTCTACAACCTCCCCAGACATTCCCATGTCACCCCCCTGCTCACTGACCTCCACTGGCTGCCTCTTATGGCTCGCATCAAATTTAAGACCTTGGTGCTTGCATACCAGGCAGCTAAGGGGTCAGCACCAGGATACATCCAGAGGATCATCAGACCCTACACACCAGCCAGACCTCTCCGTTCTGCCACCTCTGGACGTTTGGCACCTCCCCCTCTTCGCGTCTGTACTTCCCGCTCCCGTCTGCTGTCTGTCCTGGCCCCTCGCTGGTGGAATGACCTCCCCGTGGTGGTCAGAACAGCAGAGAATCTGACTACCTTCAAACGCAGACTAAAGACTCATCTCTTCAGGCTGCACCTCTCCCCACCCCTCCCTAGCCTATAGTTTAGCTCAATGTACTTAGTTAGGCCAATACGGTCACGTTAGTTTTTATGTGGCAGGATTGTTTTTGTTTTTGTCTGATTCTGATTAGGCAAATGTGATTTCAGTGCTAGTTTGTACTTGGCAGGATTGTTTGTTTGTTTGCTGAACAGGTTACTCTACAGGGTTGGAGTCCTGATCTATGTGGTCACTTCTGGCACTACGATCTTTACTTCACTCTAGTGTGTTTCTTTTGCACCTCTGCACCTTGAACTAATGCACTTGTTGTACGTCGCTCTGGATAAGAGCGTCTGCTAAATGCCTGTAATGTAATGTAATGTAATGTAATATACTCTGTACTCTGGCATGTTTTCTTGTATGGGGATGGGACGATATGAAAACAATTTTCACCGTCCACCACACTTTGGTAATGTTCCAACACTCTCGTCATCACTGTTGCACGCATCACAAAAACTATTACAGTCCTAACGCTAACAGTGCGAAATATCCACATTATATAATACCACTAACCTATTTAAAGACACTTAATTAAAAAATTACGTATATAACTAAAGTAGGCCGCGTTTCCACCGAAATTACCCGGAACTTTCAGTCCCAGGAACTACTTTACCAGGAACTAAAAGGTTCCTTCAGCCAATGGTTGTCTGCGTTTCCACCGGGGTCTAAAGTACCGCGAAGATTAGGCAAATTAGCCCACTGACGTTGTCGTCGGTCCATCTGTCATATGATTTCTTCTGTAACCCCATACTACCACCGAAGTAGCCTACATTATTTTCTAATAACCGGGACAGCCCGGAGGGGTTTATTCCACTTATATACAACGGGTTACCAACAATGACTATATATGGTTACTTTTGTATTTATTGATTTTCATATATCCTCTCAAACACATTCATTAACAGCAGAAAACATGCACACGTTGTAAACAATTAGCTGTTTTATTACTTTCTCGTCGTCAATTCCATATAGGCTAATCGCAAAATGACAAGAATAGAACGAAAACTCGGACTTGCGTGAAAATGTAAATTAGTAGTGGTACAGCCACCGTTTGCTTTCCTTCGAAGTTACTGCTAGCCGAGCAGCGAAGTGTGCCCTCCAGATGCGAACCATGCACCATAAATGAGTCCATAGTCTTCCTGGTCTTTTCGTGGAATTGAAAAATGGCAGTAAAATTGAGTAAAATTACGGCAGTCTGAAAAAGCTAAAGGGAAGATTACTAGAATTAACCTGTTATTTTACCCGGATAAAAAGTGCGGAAGGTGATTTCCAGTTTGCTTGTACTGTATCACCAATGTTAATTATGCAGAACTACCGCATACCTCACATAACTGTATCAAACGTTTTGAGTCAATTACGACGGGCTAACAAAGAAAATCCGGAAGAAAATATTCAGCAACCGAATGAATCCGTTTGAATGTTTTGGTAGCCTACGTAATATGCTGTCCCAGCACGAATGCTTAGCATTTTATAAAACGAATACTAAAGCAAGAAAAGAACAGAAGAGCACACGTTATAATTCCAAGACGTTGATAGGCTATAAACAAAAGTAGGCTACTGCGCCGCATAACATACAAGTTTGATTTGAAGTTATTATGAAAATAAATTGGTTTGCCGCTGCATATTTTCAAACATGGCGGGTAATGGCGGAAAATAAATACAACACAAACGCTACGAGTACTCGACCAATCAGAAATGTTCAGCGCTGCAAGCTCCACCCAAAAGGTTCCTGTACTTTCGGAAAGTACTACCCCCCGAGCAGGAACGTTTTGGGGGGTAAAACAAAGCCCCCAGAACTAAATTTAGACCCTAGTTCCTGCGGTGGAAACGCACTGAGTTCCTCAAAAGGTTCCTAGTTCCGGGGTATAGTTCCTGCGGTGGAAACGCGGCTTTAGTGTAAGAGGGAAATCAAACTGGGACCCAGAAAAGGCTGGCATTTGAACGAGCCGGCATGCTGGGACGCAGTCTGTACTTCAAAGGACCCGAGAGCCTTGTGGTAAAACAATAAGCCACTCGGATTTCCTCTGAATGGGCAGGCCATTTGGCTCTCTGGAATGTTACCACCTGGACACAACCAAGATAAGGGGAACTAGTCTGTTTAGCCGCGTTTCCACCGCAGGAACTATACCCCGGAACTAGGAACCTTTTGAGGAACTCGGTGCGTTTCCACCGCAGGAACTAGGGTCTAAATTTAGTTCCTGGGGCTTTATTTTACCCCCCAAAAGGTTCCTGCTCGGGGGGTAGTACTTTCCGAAAGTACAGGAACCTTTTGGGTGGAGCTTGCAGCGCTGAACATTTCTGATTGGTCGAGTACTCGTAGCATTTGTGTTGTATTTATTTTCCGCCATTACCCGCCATGTTTGAAAATATGCAGCGGCAAACCAATTTATTTTCATAATAACTTCAAATCAAACTTGTATGTTATGCGGCGCAGTAGCCTACTTTTGGTTATAGCTTGCCAACGTCTTGGAATTATAACGTGTGCTCTTCTGCTCTTTTCTTGCTTTAGTATTCGTTTTATAAAATGCTAAGCATTCGTGCTGGGACAGCATATTACGTACTAAAACATTCAAACGGGTTAATTCGGTTGCTGAATATTTTCTTCCGGATTTTCTTTGTTAGCCCGTTGTAATTGACTCAAAACGTTTGATACAGATGTGAGGTATGCGGTAGTTCTGCGTAATTAACATTCGTGATACAGTACAAGCAAACTGGAAATCACCTTCCGCACTTTTTGTCCGGGTAAAATAACAGGTTAATTCTAGTAATCTTCCCTTTAGCTTTTTCAGACTGCCGTAATTTTACTCAATTTTACTGCCATTTTTCAATTCCACGAAAAGACCAGGAAGACTATGGACTAATTTATGGTGCATGGTTCGCATCTGGAGGGCACACTTCACTGCTCGGCTAGCAGTAACTTCGAAGGAAAGCAAACGGTGGCTGTAACACTACTAATTTACATTTTCACGCAAGTCCGAGTTTTCGTTCTATTCTTGTCATTTTGCGATTAGCCTATATGGAATTGACGACGAGAAAGTAATAAAACAGCAAATTGTTTACAACGTGTGCATGTTTTCTGCTGTTGTTGCCAGTTATACATATAATATGTGAATGCATTCTGTCGCTTCGAATCAAGACATGAAAGCGAATGTTCGCATAAAAACATAATGAATGTGTTTGAGAGGAAATATGAAAATCAATAAATACAAAAGTAACCATATATAGTCATTGTTGGTAACCCGTTGTATATAAGTGGAATAAACCCCTCCGGGCTGTCCCGGTTATTAGAAAATAATGTAGGCTACTTCGGTGGTAGTATGGGGTTACAGAAGAAATCATATGACAGATGGACCGACGACAACGTCAGTGGGCTAATTTGCCTAATCTTCGCGGTACTTTAGACCCCGGTAGAAACGCAGACAACCATTGGCTGAAGGAACCTTTTAGTTCCTGGTAAAGTAGTTCCTGGGACTGAAAGTTCCGGGTAATTTTGGTGGAAACGCGGCTTTAGTCTGTGGGTGTGGGTGTTTTGGGGTCATAAAGGGTGAAACGACCGGCACCTGGTGGGGCAACTGCGCAGGACAGTACCACAGTGCCCTCATTTGGGCCCCTCTGACATTACACTTTGTATTTCTTTTCTGGATCTGGACTATAAACCATCTGTATATCCTATTTACAAACCCTGGAAAACCTTACAAACCATGCACATGTTTTCATTGTATTATTGTATTATGCCTTATGTAATAATAACATGGATTGCATGTACAATGGTTAAACAAAAGGGTATTTTCATGACAACTGCACCATAATATTACATCCACTTGGCATGTTTGGTATGTACATGTTCACCATAATTCAAACCATTGAATGAAATATGTTTCATACCAAATAGAATTTGAAAAAACATAGTTTCAATAACTCAGGAAAAAACTACCACAATGGAATGTCCTCTCTGGTAATCATCTCCTTTTCCCCATTCCTCACCAATTGTTTTAACAACCGCCTCCAAATGGTGGGGGCCGGAATTCAAGATTTATGATTCGGCCAGGTTAATTTATGGTAATGCCGCCTAGACCAAACGCGGGATTTGGCTTAAAAGGAAGGGAGACAAAGCAATCGAGGAAGATCGTAATCGACTTCCCACAGTGCACATACTCTGTGCGCTGTGTGTAGACAGACAAGGAAGATCGTAAACGACTTCCCCACGTTGCACGTGCTCTGTGCTCTGTGTGTAGCTAAACAGGCTGGGTAAGAACTCTTTTACTCTGTATTTATGTTTTTAACCCTTATAATTGATTTTGAATTGAAGATAATAACCTACCTGCCTGTTAAATAAATTCTTCTGATTTTAACTTGCGTGATCTTCATGACTCTAATCCATTTTATCTTCTTTTCAGCCGAAATTCCGTTTAAATACTCAGGGGGGCAATTATGACTAGGACCTATTGATCAGGGGTCTAGTACAGTAAACGTCTTTAGTGGGGTCTTCAAGTTAGATAGGTGACCACGATCTGCCTGTTAAGGGATTGGTGGTATTGGTTCTGGTGTTTTGGCTTAAGAGAACCCGGTTCTTGTCAAATTCGCCTTAAGGAGCCCGATAGATACGCACCGTCCTGGGCTCATAACTGTCGATGCACTATCCATGTAAGCCAGGCATGGAAGGCATGTATTATGGTGGTCAGCCTCCTACCCTCTGGATTCCTCGCCGAACTGAGATTTAACAATAATGCTAAACCCGGGAGCATATATTGAGGAATGATGGCACAAGATAGAGTCGAGTGTAACCACTCCCAAGTTCCACGTATAGTTAAACCCAAATTTTAAATTATCATATAAAATGGAGTCAGATTAACACGAGAGTAAAACATAGTAACTGTTACGCTTTCTTGCTGTGGTCACGGATATATCTGTTGTGTTGTTCCGCGCATTTGTGAATATTCTGATGCTCCCATTGGAATATTGACAGTCCGGCAACAGATCGGATATATCTCTGATGACAGCATAGCCCCGTTTACGAACGGAGAGTAACCAGAATGCTACTGATCCGTTTCAGGCCAGCTTTAAGCGGGATATGAAGCAGCGCCTTCATATCTAACCCGTGGCAACGGAACCAGTGCATTCTTAATTATAATTGTGCCCTGTTCTTATGAACAGAGGGAAAATAACTAACATCTCCGGTTTTGAATCACACCAGCCAAGGGAGAACACGCGGTGCCTTCCCCTCCAGCTACAAACCCTCATTGGTCTAGCTGTGAGGTGTTTACATTAGCGTAGGCGATAAAGCTGTGCTTAAAAATCTTGCACCGACCGCCTTAAAGGAAAAGGAAACTATCATTTTATCATAACTCTAGAACTGCTATCATAGAGCCATAAAGTTAACCATTACATGTGTGCTGTTCAATAAACTGGTCTATAAATATTCTAACCCTTGAATGTTAAAACATGAACAGCTAGCAGTGCTGCTGAAGTCACGCAGAAGTAAAAATATTTTTTGCATCGGTGAGTCTCTCTTTTTTAAAATGCACAGCAAAATAGCCAGTTTTAATTCTATGGTTTGATTAGTTGAAACTGCCTTAAAAATGATTTATTGATTTTAAAAGATTTTACTGTTGTTTCAGGAAAATGAACATGAACTTAATACGTTGTTTGAATTCAGGCTGTCAATGTGAATCTTGTGGAGAAGGCTGGTGCAGATTCTCTTTCAAGATAATGTAGTCAAAGCTGAGCTCCAGATCTATAACAATGAAAAAGGGAACAACAGGCAGTATATTTCTATGGCGGAATTTAATTAAGCTGCACTGAAACATGGTCTAAATGTGAGACAAGGGAAGACACAAAGACTTTTGCTTTTCAAACAGAATTTGTGCAAATCTTATGGTGATGGAGAAGCTGGTGGTTTTGCTCCTCCTGGTCGCTTGTGGTTGTACAAAGTCTGAAGGTGAGAGCATTTAAATTTTGACGGAGCCAACTGTCATAATCATTCTATGCATGCATAATGGTGGCTCTTATAACTGTACCATTCATGAAAAAATTATGATTAATTTTGTTTTCAGCAGTCACCCTTGAAATCTAATAAAATAACTTATTTTCCCCTCTGAAACCCCTACAGATCTTACGGGTAAAGCTTTTACTTTCCCATCGGTATCCACTACTCGATATGCAACACTCGCACCTGATATGGATTGGCCATTTTCAGCTGTGACACTCTGCCTGAGATCCTTCCCTGACAACAGCAGAATACAAACTCTCTTCTCCTTGGCCACACCATCACACCAAAACGCCTTTTTGCTGTACAAACCAAAAAAAGGTCATTATCGAGTACATGTCAATGACTTGGCTCATGACTTCTTTGAGATGCCAGACAATCAAAACAAATGGAACTCTGTCTGCTGGACCTGGGATGGTAAAACTGGACTTACTCAAGTGTGGGTGAATGGAAAACGCAGCATAAGGGTGAAGATCACCACCAACACAGTCCTAGCTGGAACTCCCATTATAATCCTTGGCCAAGAGCAGGACACTTATGGTGGGGGCTTTGACGAAAACCAGTGTTTTGTTGGAGACCTTACAGATGTGCACATGTGGAATTATGTTCTTGATATTTGTGAAATCCAGAATTACATGAATTACTTCACATTTAAACCAGGCAATGTTCTGAATTGGAAAGCACTAAATTACAAAGTGAATGGTGAAGTGCTTGTAGAACCAAACCAATCAGGTGGCTGTAATTAGCAAGCATACACACTGTAAAGTGTGCAAAAAAAAGTGCTAATAAACAAATACCTTGCTTTGAGGAATCTCATGTTTAAAGTTCTCTTCTTGGTTTCTCTTGTGCATATAATATGTATTCAGAATTTGTACTTTGGTTCTTGGTTATAATGATTAACCACTGCATGACTGCATGACCAGTGTTGTGCATGAACGTGCAAAAAGAGCGGCGTTCATTGAACGTGCTCATATTTCTGCTGAACTGAACGTGTGAACTTTTGTATGACAATTTGTGCATCACTTTTGTCTGTTCACCACGTGATGCAGTGGTCGCCCCCAACCCTGCATCACATGGTGAACAGACAGAAGCGATGCACAAATTGTCATACAATTGGTTTATTGCTGTTTATTAGAACCAGAACACTTATAACCAGAACACTCAAAAAATCAGTTGGAAACCAAACCAAAAATGCCACGGTCCAAACAGTCAAAAGTTCACAAACAAAACCCCTGGCTCCAACACATCACAGTTCTAAAGATTATGCAACGAGTTATCAGTTGAGCTAATTAAAATAAGCTTCAGTTGCCAAGTATCAGTATCTAGAGACCAGAGAACGGGGCTTGTTGAAGGCAGTGCTCCTAGTGGAAAACATAAGTGCGGTACTCATGTTTCCCAGTCCGCTTCAAGCATTGGTTGTTTGATCAATACCTTGTGAATCCTCCTATTCAAGTTTAAATAGAAAATAATATCAATAACCACTCACTGAAGCAATTAATCTCAATTTGCAAATTATTTAGGCAAAATTATTCTTATTGCTGTTTTGTTAAAGCCTATGAAAAGCATCCCATAGGTAAGGTAAGGTCCCATAGGCCATATAATATGATAACCTGGCTTTTTGATAACCTCATTCATATTACTAGTATAGCACATTACTCCAGCAGAATATAAAAGATAACACACTGCAAAAATGTTGGTAGCTTCAGCTGGCGGCCATTGTAGCAAAGGTAATTGCATCTGTGTTTTAATGTCTGTGAAAAGTGGATGTTAACTTCTTTCCAGCACAAGATCAACATGGCCATTAGTAAGAGGAGACATTGTCAGTGTGTTAGAGAGAGTTTCCATAAATGTAACATTTTTTGGATTTTGCTAATTTATTCAGAATATATTTAGCCTAGCACTATGAAATTTTACTTCCAACAGCTTTGACATGTCAGTAGTCTATTGTATCAGAGGTGCAGAACAATTGTAACAGTAAATGTAACAGGTTTTTTCTGCACATAGGGGCCTACTAATGATAATCAAAAAGTCAGATGTGCACAACCACTGACACACAAGTAACTTCTTATCTTACCATGACATAAATTGTGGTAACATCCAAATAGATGAGGAATGCTACTTTTGTTTGTTTATTTACGTCTCTTGTAAGCTTCTGCAAAGCAAATAGCCAACCATAGCTATCCATCCGTTAGCTATACCTGCTTATCCTGGGCAGGGTCACGGGGGGTGCTAGAGTCTATCCCAGTGTGTATTGGGCGAGAGGCAGGAATACACCCTAGACAGGCCGCCAATCTATCGCAGGGCACACACACCATTAACTCACCATTCACACGCATCTACAGTATGGGCAATTTAGAGTCTCAAATTAGCCAACATGCATATCTTTTTGGACTGTGGGAGGAAACCAATGCAGACATGCTAATTATATATGCCTGTGACCAGGTAGCTGTTTCTTTTTCATGAATCACTTGAAGCATCCAGAAGATTAAACACCATTTAAAATGCCTTTCCCCCAAAAAGGACACAATATATAGGTTAGATCATTTTCAACACCATATAGAGTCCCTTATCTCCAAAACTGAAGCCCTCCCCATGAATGCCCTGGATACAAACCCTCTTGCTTTATCTTTAAATGGCATTGTATAAACATACAATGGAAAAAAGCAGGTTGTGTGTTATAGCAACTCAGAGGTGCCGTAACTGCAACAGCTGTTACATTTATACAAATGAGGACATCAAGTTTTGTGGTCACCTAGCATCCAATTCCCACAAGAATACACTCTGAAAACCATACTAGCTTTTCAGCCATATACCCAAAAATGACTTCCGGAACAGAGCTTTACTTGCCTCACTCAAAAGCAGTTTTTGGAAGTATTTCCCGAAAAGGCTATCACTTTGCTCCATTCCTTTGGGGGGCAGTAGAGGACTGAATTGCACATGTACAAACCATAAATGGCTCCGGTAGACTCATTGTACATTAAGTTATTGACCTTGTTACATTTATCAAGCGTTACATTTGGGGCGACTCTCCGCTATCTATGTTTGCGAGGAGAGAATATTTTTAAATCTATTTAAAACACATCACTCCTTCATCTTTAGGAATAGTGGCCTGTTAGAGAAGTTGAGAAATGGTGACTGAAGATTGCTGGCTTTTTTGTAGGGAATTAAAAAACTTGAAATATTACAACTGTGTTCTGAAGTTTTTTTGTAATGAGGACACAGCCTAAATCATATCATCATAAAATGATGATCTATATGCTGATGATATACTGTTATACATAACAAACCCTTCATCCTCCCTTCTGTCAGTCCATAGTCTCATCAGCAGGTATGCCCTGGTGTCTGGTTATTCCATAAATTGGTCCAAATCCGAGATTCTGCCTCTAAACAAAATAAACCTGGATGCTGAGCCCAGGGATCTGCCATTCAAGTGGACCACCTCAAGTATCAAATACCTCCGAATCCATATCTCACCAAATTTAAAGTTATTTTTATTCCATTCCCCAAGCCGAAGACAAACTTGGTACAAAAGTGTCTGTCGTGAATAAAACTTTTTGAAACTTGCAGTCAATGCCGTAGACAGACACAGCTACTTTTGCTCCAAGGTAAGTTGCATTCTGCCTATTAATAACATTGGATAACAAATCTAACTGGAGTTAGCTGAGTAATTAAATCAAATCAAAGTTCATTTGTCAAATGCACTGTTAACAACACAGCAGGTAGGCTGTTGTTATCTGGCAATTAAATGCTGAAGCTCACCCACGTGCATCATTGTGTAGCTGCGCAAAGAGAAAACAGTTTTGAAACAATAAGAGAAATAATAAACTAAAAAAAAAAAAAAAAGATAAGATAGATAAGAAAGGAAGTATAAATAGAGCTGCCGGGAGGTAGGCTAGATATTGCACATGATTAACGTTGAGTTAGGTCGTTATGGTCTCCCTCAACAGTGTAGAGTATATGGGGCATACATTAGCCCTACAGATACTGAAAGTTAGACTTTGACCAAACGTCTCTAGGCTAAAATCACAGCTAACATTAATAAATACTTCTTGGGTGTTTTTTTTTTTTTTTTTTTTTTAAATCTTGCAGTAGTATTGTTATTCCGACCAACTGTTTGTTAGAAAACAAGGCTAAATGGCAGATGACCTTTTAAAGCACTTTATAAATGGAAAATCAAACAATGCCTTCATTTGTCAACATTTCCACAGTTTGACGTATTTCTTATTTATACACTGATTGTATCATATGATTGTATCAAGCCAAAAAAGATTCTAGATTATACTTTCAAAAACCATCTGCAATTTCTTGTGGTAATTCATTGAAGCAGATGCTGCCAGCTGACTCCATCTGCTTTGTTTGTAGTACATAGCAAGTCGCTCAGGAGGGTGGTATTTTTCAAAATTGCTGCTTTCAGTATCTCCAAATAAAAGTGAGAGTAAAATTGATACCAAAAACTTTCACAAGCCCATTTCTCCCTTTTATACAAAACCCAGCCATCTCAACCCCTTCAAAAAACTCTCAAATCTGTAAATTTCTTATCTTGCTAGATAAAACCATGCCAAGAGCAAGCTCAAAGTTCAGTTTACACAGATTAAAATGAACTAGTTCACGTTCATAGTTTGAATTTTGAACTAAGTTCACAGTCCCAAAAAATGAACTAGTTCACGTTCATTTCTTCCATTTTTTAAATTCTGTTCTATTCTGTTTAAGTAGAACTTCCTCCGATCCCGAGCTCCACCCCAAGACCCAATCATTGCCACTGCTGCCCACTTCCCAAACTAAATGAATTACTACTACTATAGAATCAAGATTACTTTTAAAAGCCAAGAACAAAAAGAAAAAGACTGTATATGTTTAACCACTTAAACAATATGTCATATTATGCAGAAAGTGAAAAAAAGAGGTGCAGTAAAGGTATACTGTAGATGCAATGGAAATTTGATTTAGCCTGCATGAAACAAATTATGCAGAAGTTCAAAAACATAAAATAGATTCATATGCTTCCAAGCGAGCTGGTACAGGCTCCACCACTGGCTTCATTACAGTCGCTAGCTGAAAGATGTGCTATGATCAATCCTATAGTGGAACTTTTACTGTTTCTTGAAGGTGCAACAGAAAATTTTTGGTGCCATTGACCGTAATCAAGGCTGAAGGAACACATGAGGAAGCATAATAAAATAATAACAACACTAATCCATACTGTTGTATTCTTTTATTTAGTTTTCTCCGGTTTCACATCTTTACACAGAAATCAGACCCGGCTCTGCTCCACCTATACCCCGGCTTTATTTCGATCATTATAATGTATTGATGAACTTTATGGCAACGTAAATAACCGTAACGTTAAGGCCAGTTCAGATCAATGATTCGCAACGAGACGAAACGGTTTTAGAATGTTGCAGAGAAAATTGCAGCGGTGGGAACTGGTTAGTTGCAGAGCGTCTGAAGCCGTTGCCTGGGGTCTCAAAAGACCCACCTTGTCAAATCGCCAAGTGCAGTTTTAGAACGTTTACAATCAGACGTCTTGGAATTTTGCAAGTTGCATCCAGTCTCGTTGCGAATCATTGATCTGACCTGGCCTTTATTTAGCTACATCGCAACGTTGCAACAAGGTAGCATTGCATTCGAGAGACGGTTTGCGAGGTCGGTACCGGTCGGTAGCGTTAGCTAGCGTTTTTTCTAATTGTTAGCTGACATTAGATTGTGTTAATTACATTTTATTAATAGTCCTTCAGGGCCTGATAGACATAGGGGGGGTCCCAGCTGTACGGTATGGTAAGGTCCAGCGCACCCAGGCCCATTGCCCTTAGGAAGGGGGTGGCGTAGTATCTAGCAAAGGAACCAGAGGCCTTTCACTCCTTCCCAGCGTTCTGGACCAGGGCGGCCAGACCCTGCACCATAATGATTTTAACGATGTCAGGGTCCCCCGCCCCCTATTCCTCTCCTCTTTGAGGAGGGTGGCTCTACTCAATTTTTCCATATTGCTCCCCCAGACAAAGCGAAAGGCCAACCTAGCAATTTGCTTGCTGGTGGCCTTGTCTGGGGGAAACACCCTCCCCACATAAAGAAGAATGGGCAGGACAATTGCCTTCAGGACAAGGATCATGGTCAGGGGCCGCGCACTCCAGCTCCGGGTTTTATTTTGGATGTGGCGTAGGGCTCCCTCCCAGCTCGTTTGCCCTCCTCCATCAGCCTGGAAGGTCACCCCCAAGAACTTGATGTTATCTCTGCGCACAGGGAAGGAAACGGTTAGCGGCTCACTATAATAGGGAGACAGAAACAGTTCACTGTTGTCCCTGTTGACCAGGGCGCCAGTGGCCGCACAGAAGTCGTCCAACACCTTGGTGGCACAAGCGATGGAGCGACTATCTGTGGCGACGATGATCATGTCGTCCATGTATGCCATCACCTTTAGCCGCTCTCCCCCCGCCCCGGTAGTGGGTAATCCGCCACTCCGGGGCTGGCCCTGATGGCCTGGAGAAACGGTTCCAGGTAGATGACGTACAGGAGAGATGCTAGAGGGCACCCCTGCCTGACGCCAGACCTGATGGCAAACGGGTCAGAGGGCTGCCGGTTGACAACCACTCTGCCCGTTATGTCAGTCAGGCAGATCTTCGTCCAGCGCCGGAGGGGGCCAGGAATGTTTATTCTCTCCAGCACACTCTCCAAGCACACATGACTCACCCGGTCAAATGCCTTCTCTTGGTCGAGACTGAGAACTGCAGGTCTGGTCCGGTCCGATCACCAATGTTATCAGGCCTTGGAACCTCCTCATCAGCGCCTTCGCCATGATCTTATAGTCGACTTCAGATCCCCCTTCTTTGGGACAAGAGCTACTGAGCTCTGTCTCAGTGAGGCCCCCAACCGCCCTTCCCTGTACGCCGCTCTAAAGACTTCCGCCACGTCCTCCTTCAGGAGATCCCAGTAAGTTTGGTAGAACTCAGCTGGGATTCCGTCAGGACCCGGAGCTTTGTGCTGATTGAGGAAGAGAACGGCCCGGGTGAGCTCCTCGGTGCTCAACTCCGACTCCATCTGCTCATCACCCAGACGTCTGTCAAGGCAGCCCAGGAAGGTGTCCATGAGAGCCTCTCACTATAAAGGCCCCCGTAGAACTCCCTGACCACCTCTCGGACCTCCGCCTCTTCAGACACCACCACACCTCTGTTGTTATAGAGAGACAAGATGTTGTTAGTCTTAGACTGCGCCTTGCGGAAGAAAAACCGTGTGCACTTCTCATCCTCCTCGAGGCCCTCGAGCTTGGAACGGAAAGTGAATTTTTCCTGCTCTTCCCTGTAGAGGGAATTTCACTGCTAACATCCAGGCCTCAGGACTGGAGGAGGCTCAGTCTCTGGAGGGCAGCATTGTGATGTACAAAAACTGCCCTCCTTTCCTTCGCCTTCCTCCGCCCGACTGCCCGGAAGTAGCCTTGCACTCGCTCCTTCACCATCTTCCACCACTCCACCTGGGAGTCAAAGAGGTGTTTTAGACTCACTCACTCCAGGTAACGTCTCGAGAAGGAGAGTCGCACCTGGGGGTCTTGGAGATGGCTGATGTTCATTCGCCAGAGCCCCTTACCCACGGTTATGGTTTTCTTCCAGGCCAGGGACACGGTCACCATGTGGTGGTCTGAGAAGTGCACCACCTGGATAGAATAAGCGGGCACCCCCAGGCCTGGGGAGAGCAGAAACAAATCAATTCTGGAAGAGGAGCTACCAGAGGAACTCACCCACGTGTGTTGGGGGGGAGAGGCGCCCCCGGCGTCGCGAAGGGAGAAATCCTCTATGAGGGATCGCAGCAGGTCGCTGGAACGATCCCGTCTGGGTCTGCTGCAGTCATCATCTGTTAAGGCACAGTTGAAATCGCCCCCCCCCCCCACGACGACCGGCATTGAGCAATGTAGTAGTGGTGGGAGTTTTGTGAAGAGGGAGACCCTCTCGGCCACGCTGGTGGGGCCGTACACGTTGATGACCCTGAGTGGGGAACCCCCGACCTCGAAATTGGTGACGAGGATTCGCCCACTCTCTACAATGTTGCTTGCTGTTAAATGCACAAAGGGGTTTTTCACCAACGTGCCGACCTCATCAGCTCTGGCGACGTTGGAGCCAGACCAGAGAGAGTCTCCCATTCTCCATTCTTCCCCCAGAACGCCATCCAACTCGCGGAAAGGAATGCCACATTCCTGGAGCAGGATGACGTCTGAGGGGACCTGAGACAGAATGGAGAAGACTGTATGTCTTTTGGCCGGATCTTTGATGCTGCATGTGTTGAGGGTTGAAATTTTTAGTGAATATGTCATGATGAATTTTATGTTTATGTATGATTTATGAACCAGTGTTGCTGTTTGTAATGTCTTTACATATTTTGTTGAGTTTTTGATTTACTATGTCCTGGTTATTAAGACGCCTACTCACCCCTGGACCATGTGCAATCACAGGCCTCCCCTCCTGACTGCCTGGGAGGTTCCGTCCTGGAGAGGTGGGGGCAGGTGTTCTTGCCCCAGGTATCCCCCCAGTCCCTGGAGGGCCCTGAGAGGAGGCTGATGTTGCAGACCCTTTAACAGAGTCTGGACCGGGGGCTGGGTGGTCCCTAATGGTCCTGGGTTGAAAGGTGATGGGGTTTTGAAGGTTCTCTTTGCAGTGTATGGGTGGTGGTGAAGATGACTTGGCAGGGCGGGAAGGGGGCTCAGGCCTGGCTGTGGAAGGTGTGCTGTGTTCCGGTTTTGAATTTGGCTGTGTTGTTTGTTTTTTTGTTTGTTCATGAGAAAATGGCTCTTCGCGAGCGAGGAGAAATATTTTGTGAGCGAGTAGAACTAGCTTGCGCGCGGCTCATTGTTTTACTCTCTGTGTTGAAATTTGCGTGCGTGAAAGTGGTTTTGTGCTCGCACAGTGAATATCTGCTCGCGTGGCTGCTTGTTTTACTCGGGCAGTGAATATCTGCGCACGCGTGGCTGCTTGTTTTACTCGCACAGTGAATATCTGCTTGCGCTGATTATTGGCATTAAATTGATGCCATACGCCACTAGTTAGCGCGTACGGATGCTGTCCTGCACGCATGAGTAGGAGCTAATGACACACAGCTACAACCACCGATACAGATGTATGGACACACGGAGGACAACAAATAACGTCACAGAGGTGAGGACATGCCATAGCTAGCTAGCTATATAGTTAGCCAAGTTTTACTCATTACACTTTTAGGATATGACTAATCCCTGGAACATAATCGCTACTTGCTGATCCCCGCCTGTATACACGGTGGCGGTGCGCCGTGGGTCTGGATGGTTTTGTGCTTCTTCTGAGCTATACGCCCTCATTGAAATGCATTGAGGCTTGATGACAGTGCCAGTTGCAATTTGAAGCAAGCCCACACAATTCCTTCAGGAATTGTAACCTTTCTAGTTCAATTTGTAGTTTTAGAGTTTTCGCCCAGAACCCGTAAGGGGGAAGGGTGAAAGTGTTTGTTTATCTCATTTCGTGTTGGTGTGGGTGTCTCTCTCTGTGGCAACCAGAAGTGCACTCGCGGAACTTCCGCATCTCTCTCCCAGGGGCGTCACCGTGGCAATCCTTTATTTATCCAGAGTCACAATGAGACAAAAATATTTGTTCATATAATCTGCACATGCAAGGATGACGGTGCAATGTGATAATTATCTTGCAGTCCAGGCCTGACAAAGCTCTGTATGGCCACCAGAGAGAGCCATTGTTTAGCACTTTAACTTGCTGAGTGGGTCAATTCCATTTCAGTAAGTTCAGGGGAAAAACCAATTCACTGTTTAAATTAGAGAATCCTCAGGTAACATAAGATGCATTTTTTTTAATTCATTGAATTAATTCCAATTGATTTCTCGAGTGTAAATGAAGTTTTGAGTTTAGTTTAATTGAATTTGAATTTCAATTATTAGACCACAGACCAGTTTATGAATGGATAATATAGAGGCCAGACATTTTCCTGAATACTTCATAAGCAAATTAACACATGGATTGTATCAGTATATTTAAAAGCAGTTTTGTAACGAAAATGTCAAAATATGTTCAACACTTATTTGTTTCTCAGAAAAGAATGTACATTTTATGTACATGGGTGTCAATGGAGTGAAAAAAGTATTGCCACTGGGGTGGGCAATTTCAGTCCTGGAGAGCTGGTGACCTGTATGTAGATTTTTGTTTCCTCCAGTTTTCCTGGCCAAATTAGCTAATTGGCTGTATACACCAACGCTGGTTCACTCAGTGATTCGATTAAAGTAAACCATTTCATACTGGGACACGAGCAGTCTTTGTTTGTCATTCATGTGCTTATCAAGAAATGTAGCCTAACTGTCATATGGTGTAAATGTTAGGGCTGCTTAAGTAATTAAGGACAGAATTTGACATGAAAATTAGAAAGAGGTTTGGTCCTTGTTACCCAGCTGTGCACTAGAGGCAGACTGTCTGCACTTGTGCAGAATATGCAATTCACAAAAACATTTCGCGCTTCAGTGCAACACGAATAAAAGCGAATGCCTTCATTTAATCAGATCTAGATGTTGGACTTTTTCTAATAAATGAACAATTTTTCTTTGCTTTTAACATCATACTTGTGCCTATACTTTTGGATAAGTTGTGGCCAACTGTCCATGTTTTCCCCCTTGCGTAAATGTGCCACCAGAGTAAATGGATGTGAAAACAGAATGCCATGTTTTTTTTTTTTTTGTCATCTTTTTTATTACATTTAAGTACAACAGCTCTTGCTTCATCAATAACATTTCGTTTAATTTTACTACTATACTGCTGTTTGTTATGGTATAATGGTATATCCGTCCACATCTTCCACACAATATCATCTAATGGTTATTTATGGAACTTCTGTTAAAATGTTGAAGGAAAGACTGAAGGAAAGACTGTCTCTTACTCTTTGTATTATATTGTACTGTAATAGTGGCTTTTACCTTTATCATGTCATTTCGATAAAATGTGTTTCTGTGTTCCAAGATGTTAGGTTCTCAACTACTAATATATACAAGTGTATTTACAGTATATAACAATGTGTTTATCTTGTTTTATGTTGAACCTTTATTCAAAAGCATTATTAAATGCTTTATTGATTGATCACATTAAATGAATGAATAGATGAATTAATAAATATATAAATATGAATTCAAGAAAAATGTAAATAAATGAATGCACACAAAATGAATTAGCAGATAAAATCTGCATTGAATGGGTATTTCTGCATTTATTTGCATATTTATTTATTTTCTTGATTATTAATTTCTGTACTTATGGGCTTACTTATGTCAGTCAAAATATGTCATGGTATGATTCTTGAATGTAAAAGCTGCATCCCCTAATTATCATATGGATGAAGAAATACTGGAATAAATATGTGCAGGAATAAATGAATCAAGAAATAAACATGGAAAGTGCAGAAATTATTTTTTTTACATTTCTCTTGTATTTGTAGTTATGTATACATTTAGTTATTTTGTTTATTTATTTTTAATTTTGCCATTTTTGGTCATCCATATAACTGCACTTCTCCAGTGAAGAAATACCTAAAGGATTGAAGACCAAAGGACTGTATTCCAGACAGGGGAGCAGCTTTGTACAATCAATGTTCAAGTCTCCCCAGCAAGTGCATAAATAGTAAACATAAAAAACCTGCTGCTCTTTGTAATTACTTTCCCACATGGACATCTTCCCAGGATAACTGTGTGGCTTTAATAAGTAAATAAACCTATGTAGGAAAGCACTGGGGGCCTTGTACTGACCAGCACAGGAATTCCTGCGGTGTTTAAAGTAGGAGGCTGGGTCAGTCGTTCTCGTGCCAAGCTCTCAGAGGGGAGATCCCTTGTTCCAGAAAGGGTGAGGTAACGCCACTGCAATCCTGGGCTCTGCATCCCCCCAACACCCCCCACCGCACCCCCGAAGAGACGCCGCCCTTCTCTTACATAAACCTGGCCTCTGGCTGCATTCCACAACCGAATGATTAAACGGGGCAGTCGGTGCCTGGGACACGACGCCTTACCCCAGGTCTGCTCACCGGCGTGTCTTCCTGGGAGGAAATACGGACAGGACAGGCCAATAGCAAGTCTGCAATTCCACTCTGAGGGAAAGCGCGCATCGGGGGAAATGAAGGAAGTGCTCCGGTAATTGGCAGCTTGCTGGTGGCCAATTGTTTCGCAAAGGCCTGCGTGCGCTCTTTAGGAAACACTGAGCCTGGAGTATTTAGTGATCAGGAAAAGGGAAACTTTAACGGCTTGTTTTTGTTACAGGGCTGACACCCAATGGCATTTGAACAAGACTGTGAGGGGTCTTCAGCTCATTTTAATCACTAACTCTGACTTTGCCAGTTTGTGGAGATTCTCCTCCTCTTTAAGACAACATTTTGACACTGAAGGAACAGTCAGCCTTCTAAGCAAAGGAAGAACGGCAAATCAGTGACTACGTATGTAATATGAGGCTAGTTAGCTTTGTGAGGTGCCAAATAGAATCATACTGAGCTCTTAGACGATTCAGAAAAAATGTACCAAGTCATACAGCACAGAGGGCACTGTCTGGGCAAGTGAATTAAGTTGTGCTAATGGGGTCTTCACCTTTCCCTGTTTCTGAAGGCCATTAGCACTTGATGAGTTTTCTCAAAGTGCACAGGAAACATGGAGAAGCCAAGGTCTGCAGTTCTCATTAAGCATTGCATTGTCCTCTCAGGCCTTTTCCCCCCAGTTTCTCTGGGAGGTGAGATAGGCGACTGAGATTAGGGAAATGGGTGGGATGAGTTTTTGGCCATCTTGTGAACAGCACTGCTCTTCTGATCACTTCACCTAATGAGCAACCGATCGGTAATTACCAGGAGATGAGCTTATGAACAGGGGCTGGTCAAACCGCTCAAAGAGCTTTAGTCTGAGCCGGTGTGGACCTGCAGTGTCTCTTCGTTTAGACAGCTGGCTCTCAGCATCAACAGCACTGTGGCTCGATGCATTTAGTAGCACTGCAGGGATGTACTTGGGACTTGCAGTAGTTTGTGGGTTGATTTCCAGATGGGACTCAACTGATGTATTCCGGAGAAATAACTAACTGGAAGAGGCTCAGTAATATTATGGGTAAGGCATGTGACGGTGTAGTGTGGGTAAGGCATATGAAGTGAACTATTGCAGTGTAAAACCATATGAATATAAAGCAAAGGTAAAGCAAATGAATAGTGCAGTTAAATGCATTTATGTGGTTCTTGTGAACCTGTGGTTACATAACTTCATGTTCTCAACAATAAGAGGCATGACCAAAGCATTTCCCTGCATTGCCCCCTTTAATACTTAAATACACATACACATCAGCCACAATTCAAAATGGACACTTCACATAATTCTCACACAGTAAATTCCATTGATCCCCCAGCTGACAGTGTTTTGGCTTGATAAAAGCATGAATCCAGAGTCCTCCCCCCCTCCCCCACACTGTAAACATTCACAAATCAACATGTCAACCATGAACAAAAACAGGCGGTCGAACATCGCTACTTGGATCACTGCAGAACACACCATTAACATAATGCTACCTACGGTTACAGGTGACAAAATAGCACTCTACCTAGTTCACTTCCAGATATGTTTTTATTATAGAGCATTGCATGATTCATGCTGAAAACCCAGAAAGTGGTGGTGAAAACGTCACTTCCAGAAAGGTCAAGACAGCAGGCCATTTTTAATGTGAAGCAAATGGAGAAGCAGCTTTTAAAGAACGCAGTTTTCTCATTTCGGAACGTTTCCAAAGCAGGGTTCATACTCTACCGCGAAATTTGCTTGTAGGTCAAAATCCATCTGAGCAAGAGAAGATTTTGTGCGATGTGTTAAGTAGCAAATCTCATATATGTAAGAAAAAAAAAACATTCTTAGCACTCCTGAAAGGCCTTGTCTTGAGACGCCGCTCTGGTAACGAATGTCGAAACAATCTCACACACGTTTGTCAGTAAAGCTCTGTAAGCCGAAAGCTGCGTTTTTCTGAATACCTGCTTTGCCAGCAACCTCCCTTAGAGGTTCAGCAGCGAAACAATTATAGAGAATACACTAATTTCATTTGCATGGAAAAGCTAAAGAAAATGATAATGCAAAGATGCCTTGACTACCTTCTAAAAGCCAATGAGAATTATACACTGAAGTCTAAGAGGGAGATGTATAATTCTTCCAAAGGTGAGTGTTCATTCTGGGAAGGGGTAACAGGCCTGATGTACCTTTCAAACTCAAGTAAGACCCGTATGATATTCAGCTTCAGCATGTCTCTGTCAGGTAATGCCACTAATCTAAATCCAGTTTTGTTGATTATAGCTCACTTTATAAATATTTCTTCATGTAAATTATAAAGAAAATAAAAATATGGAATAAAATAATAAATACATAAACAAATGTAGGGAATATTCACAGACAACACAATTTCCATGACAACAAAAAAGAGGTTTGAGTTGAACTCCAGTGCCATTTTTACAATTTTTACAAATGCTGTGCAACACACATATACAGTACATGCTGGGCCCCTATCATTTCTGTGGAGAAATGATAGCAGGTGTATATACCTTATATTACAGTATTACAGTTGTGAGTGCACTCAGATTGTTTTGCTTAGCAAACTGAAGAAACCTGCTAGTTCTGCTGGAATAACGATTTTTACAGATGTCAACCTGTGCAAGCCTTACTGCTTCCATTTGGGCTTTTAAAGCAGGGGTGTCCAATCTTATCCGAAAAAGGCCGGCATGGGTGCAGGTTTTTGTTTCAGCTCAACACTAAGACACCTGATTCTACTTATCTTCTTCTTCTTTGGTTTTAATGGTGGTTGGCAAACTAAAATTAGTGCATTACTGCCACCTACTGTATGCATTGCTATCTGGTTTAGTTCTCTCAAAAAATAGATAAAACAACAGACCAACCCTCCCATATCTGACTCGCGATTCTTCACTATTTCCCTATATCCCTGGCATCTGACTCCCTCTAAACCCTTTCGCCAAAATTCCCTGTATTTCGTCCCCCTTCACATCCGTTATACCCAAAATCTCTTTCGCTGCGTTCACCACCATCTTGATCCTCTCTGATTTTGCCTCTATTTCACTAGCACAATTGATCACCATCGCTATAAATGCCAAGAACCTTCTTCTATCCATATACGTCATTTGTCTGTCACATCTCACTTGATCCTTTCCCTTTTTCAGTTCTATTCTGTTCCTTCCTCACAGTTCCCGTTTCTGCCCTCACTCTCTTCGTTGCTTCTGCATGTTATTTTGTTCTGCACTTGTGTGCTTTCTGCCTCACTTTCCCTCTTCCTTATTTCACACTGCTTTGCCCCCACATCATGATTTCCCCCACAGTGAAAACATATTGCCTGGTCTTTAGACATCGTACAATCCTCAACCGAACACCCATCTTTCCCACACCTTCTACACCTGTGATCCCTTTTTCTACAAACTGCTGCCACGTGTCCATAGTCCAGACACCAATAACACCCCAGTGGAACCCTCTCATATGCCCTCACCCTGTAACTAATGTAATCTAAATAAATCCTCTCTGGTAGGATTCTACTTATCAATGTCTGGATTGAAGACCTGTGTTGAATTGGGCGTTGTACTGATGGGCTAAAGCAAAAAACGTGCACTCAGACCAGCCCTTTTTGGAGAAGACTGGACACCCCTGCCTTAAAGTGACGGTGTCTGGTCTCTGAATAACAGCTTGGCAGATTTTTCATGAAGAAACATCCTGTTTGAGGAGCAAGGCATTGTGGGATGGATATGGTGAGCACAAGACTGATGGGCGTGATTTTGTAGACCCTCACTGGTGTGAGAGGGAAGGTGTGGTGACTGAGGTCAAAACTACCGCTGGTTGAGGTCAGAACAATTCAGACTACTGTACCTTGGAAATGTAGAGGATGACAGCTCGCTTCTCTCAATAAGACAAGTAAAGCCTGTCCATTCAGTGGTATTAAAGTTAGGGACAATCCAAAACTAACAGGTTTCATTGCTACTTCTGTGCTTTCACACATCCCTATAATACTCATTGACCAATAGGCACTGGCTCTGTTAAGTGTAGATAATGGTCAGTTAGGTTTTCCTTTTTTGTGGACAGTAGTGCAAATGCAATACAAATGGAGTACTGGGTCTCACCCGCCCTTTTTTATAAAGTACACAACCAATAATTTATCAGATAAAAAATAAACAATGACATTAACAAGAATGCAGTTTACTAGCTATATACTGAGGACTTGCTTTGGTCAAAAATGTCTGCTTTTAATTTAATAAGTGATACTTTTTTAAAAATATTTTCAATAAATAATTAAGTGACTTTATTCATGTTATAATAGAAGGTACTAATTGTTTCATTGGTTTAGCACAGAACTTAGAAATAGCCTTATATTGGATAATAACTGAACTCAGAATTCACTTCTGACCACTGGCTTAAAATGCATTGCGGAGAACTCAAATTGATGGATTTGATTGGCTGTTCAGCAAAGACACAAAGTCATTCAAAACTAACACCAATGCAGGGCCACAACTCCTACAACATTGAGCCACAATGGGGCAGGGGGTGAAAACTACGCCATAGTTCACAAACACTACACAGAACCAACCCCGCTACCAGAGGGAGGGGCAAAGCTGGAGGGGGGTGCTGGATATGTCTACTCGTCAAATCTCCCCTCCAGGATGCTGTCGAAGGAGAATGGGATGAACTTGAAGCCCTGTCCCGTGTAGAACTTGTTCTGGAACTCCACCCTGCAAGAACAACACAGGAGCCTTAATTTGAATAAATTCCAGTGTGTTTTAACTGCTTTCCTTCAGGAGTTTCCTTCAAAGATGCAGCCACTGATTTAACAAGTATTGTTGAAATTCAGTGCTATTCATTCACTCACAGCCGTACAGAACAAAATTCATCACAGAAGGGAATGTGTGTGTGTGTGTGTGTGTGTGTGTGTGGCTCGATAGCTTTTTTCAGAAAAACCAAACCACAACCCCGTTTGTGATGTTTAGGGTGTCTGTTCTGCCGAACTCCCCATCCAGTATTCCATAACTGAAATTCTGTTTTAATATCCCAGCTGTGGGCTCCACTGATCAACCAGGGGAGAAAACATGGGCACCTGCCAGAAACTAGCCTCCCAGAGCAGCAGAGCCAAATAAGGAGTGAAATGCAAAGTTGTCTCCTGTGAATAAAGATCCTTCATCTCCCTTTTGATTAAAGTCAGAGTGGAAACGTTTCTCCCTCACTGGCACAGTCCTTGTGAGAGAGAAAAGGCTTAGAACAAGCCTGCCTTTTATGTGACTGCCTAGCTGAGTGCACTTTAGACCTCAGCACAGGGATGTAAATTAACTTTTTTGCCAGTAGCACGTAGGGTTATCAGATGCCCGGTTTTGAACCAGAATGTTCGGTTTTCAATTTATTTGCACAGGTCTGGTTTGTACTCCCCACCGGACAATATAAATGCCCGGTCTGAATAGTGGATTGAAATTTGACCTGTAGTTTGTAATGAATTCTATCTTCAGACTGCAGTGTTAAGCTTTTTTTCCCTCCTTCCCCTTATCCCTACCTCCCCGGTCTGCAAGGAGTTCAACAACACCCTCCGGTCCATCTGTTCTGCACACACATATATATATATATATATATATAATATAAAATCACAAATGAGGCAATATCGTTGCACATTACAGCCCTGCCTCAACAAGCTAAAATAGGAATCCATCTATCCATCTGCAACCTAAAACGAAGACTTCCATGATCCAACCTGACAATTGTATTTCATAAACTCACTGATGCAGGCAAATGTTGGTTTGGGAGATGAGAGCTGACAGGGACTGGGCTGTGTTTGCCTGGGTAAGGACTGTAACATCTCTACCCAATAACTAACAGCACATCTGAGGGTCCTGAGAGACATAGTGCTTGGGGCAGAGGGTCAGCACTCATTCAAAGTGCACCTGAAATTCTCAAGACAGCATTTTGGAGAGCATTATACATATTAAAAGTTTCATAATGACAAAGCATGCTATTCCTTTGGTTTTAAAAACAATTTAAAAATCCTTTTGTCATATCACCTCTGACTTAATCCTGCCAGTCGAGTGATCCATTAAAAAGTTCTGAAGTCAGTTATTTCATGTGGAAACAAACTGGTGGGAAATAATAAATAAAAATAAATAACATTTCAAGCTCAATCAGTTCCCCTTCAACCTCGGAATGCATATTCCTATCACTTTTACTATTCTTCCTTTCTTCAAACTGTGGTCAAATTAAAGATGGTGAACAAATAAAGCTCAGAAGGTCTAGACTTAGGTCGGAAAGGAGAAAGGATTTAGCTTTGTGTATTCTCAAGTAGTTATTTTCCTGAAGTTTTTTCTGTTGCTTCTGCTGAGAGCTGCCAGAAATTGTACGTTGGACAGAAGGTTTTTACTTTGTAAAGAGAAGAGGGCACGTTTACATGCATAGAGTGAAGAGGGTTGGAATGTGGGTTTGGAAATGAGTCATTTTTCAGCTATCCATGCTGATAAGCCATTGAACTGTGCTGATGGTTAAGGAGCGGGTGTCCTGAGAAACTCAGTCCAGCCTCTTTGTTCTTAAGCTGTTTCTGTGCTCTTTAATCAGTACTGAGAAGGAAGAGAATGGCTACAATCATATTCTGCCCCAACACTTGGAAAGAATCTGCAGAACATTCAGACAGTGTTATTCATTTAAGATGTATATCTCCAATTCATGTGTTATTTCAACATAAAAGACACTTGAGATAAATCTGGCTGATTTTAGGTGCATTCACCTTTCAATGAAGCACCAAAAATGCATGAAAATATAAAACTTTAAATTATCTACCTGGGAGGTCTGCTTAATTTACTGACATGAGATGTTTCTTAATCACGGATGAACAATGGGTAGGTTTTTCCACTGAAAACAGCTTTAGGTCAAGTGTTCATGAACATGACAGAACAGTAGAAAAAATATCTCCTCTAGGCACACTGTGAAAAAATTCCAGGCATCCTGCCAGGAAAAACAGTGATGTCCAGCCACAATTTCCAACTGTACCAATCTGCTAAATACCTTCCCATCCCTCCCTTCTCCCCACAGCGACACGCCCTGGATTCTCTGACCATGCCGGAGGTCAGACCAGGCCTCCTCCCCCACTAGGAACACTTCACTCCCACCTGTTCATATTTCACTGCTACCCCCATAGGGGGAGCCCTGGAGCTGCAGTCTACACACTGTTCCTTAGTTAAGCTGAAGGTATTTACATTACACCAAACGCAATTTATAAGACCCAAGTTTCATGACTGAGTGAGCATTTTTTAAAGTTTATAATTAAATTTCTTTAATCAATTTTTACTCATGTTCTACAGTGTGACTGTATCAAATGCATCAGAAAACTCTGTTGACTGGGTAACATGGACAAATTGAAAAATGCTTCTATTAAATGCTTAAGTCAAACATTTTCATCACATAAGGGACTGCCAGAGTTGAGTTTTTAGTGCACATTTGCAGTCGATTTAAACCATACTTCCATATAAAAAACAGACATTGGGTCTGAACAGTTATGCTATTCAGTAAAACTCCAGTGCTGAAACAATCAGTTTTTAAATCAATGTTGTCCAACCCTGTTCCTGGAAATCCAGGAGATCTAGATTTTAATTTCAATCCTAATTTGGCACACCTAACTCACCTAATTTGCAGCTCAAGGAGATCTCTAGTTGTTGACTGAGGTATGCTCTGTTAAGGTTGGAGTGAAAACCTACAGGACAGTGGATCTCCAGGAACAGCACTGGGAACCATAATTTTAAATGGAAGAATTCTTCATCATTCTGGTTCACTGTGATTGTTTTCAGATCCCCACTCCTTGGTCTCTGTGACTAAATTATTGGTTTCTTTGCGTCATGTTTTAGTCCTGTTAATGTGGGCAGTTAAAGGCTCAAGAATTTCATGTGACTAAATGGAAATCTCCCTCCCTTGTACCCCTGACTCTTGGTTCAGGGTTTGGACGGAGCCCTATTGTTTCAAACCATTTCTTTCAACTCTGTTTAAAGACATAACTCACCCCAGGCACAGATATTGATCTTGTTGGCTCCAGTGTGGACCAACTCCAGTGCCAACTGCTGACAGGCATTTTCGAGAATGAAAACATGCTGCCGTGCACATGCACACTCACACACACTAATGCACAAAGGTGCGTAACCATGGGCAGATCCAGCAAACAAGACTAATAAGTCAGGTTCTGTGGCTTTAACAGGCAAAAGCAGTGCATGATGTCCATTCTGACACACCACGTAAATGAATACTATAAACAAACTTCAACAGGATTCGTTACGGCATCTTTGCTGAAGGAGAGATTTGGGTCAGTTATATAGGTATCAGAAAGCAACAGGATCTTGTCAAGCAATCAAAAAGGTTCCATTCTGCTTCCATTCGCTCCACCCACATGCAATCAATCTGACTGGACACAGCCAACAGAAGCCCACGACGGGAAACCCCGACAGGGCCCTGCGCTCGCTGTCGATCTGACCCTCCATCCTGTTGCCATGGCAACGATAGACAGCAACCTGAGTCAGAGCGGAGCATGGAAAGACCACGGGAATGTCTCACAGCAATGGCAAATATTTTTGCAAGGGAGTTGAGAGAACAGTTTAAACAAGAGGAGGAGAGGCCACGGAAAAAGTGCTCCCCTGTCAAGGCCTCTCATCAATCTTGCATACGGATAGGGAGAGCAAGCGGTGAAAAGAACAAGGCCCACACTAAGACACATACTAACCTCGCATCAAGGTGTGTGTGTGCGTGGGTTTCCGTACTCAAACCTATTTGTCTGCCTTTGTGCCTGTGTATGTTAGGATCTTGATCTGTTAGTCGGACCAACTGGTACGCACTAGCACAATATTTGATTGTTTATATTTGTTCATATTTTTATGGTAATTTAAATTCCAATTACGCTTAACAGCTTGTTTCTTTAGTTCAACTAAAACAGTTCATTAGTACAACCAGAACAAAACAAAAATGAACCGGAGTGGTCCAACAGATGTGTGCAGCCAGGTCACTCTTTTCTCCGTTGACGGAGCGTTGTTCTGAGATTATTCTGAATAAACACCCAAGTGGTAAAACCACATATAACTAGTAATCAGCCAAATGCAATTAGCCGCTAATAAGCTAGTCCGTTTGCAGCTTGAAAGCAAAACCAGACAAAGTCTGCACTAGAGCCTCGTGCTCAAGAATAGAGCTTAAACCTTTGGAATTTCTTTTTGTTGGAATTGCTAGCCAAGGGATTGAAACTAGAGCTGGACTTTGGCACCAAGGATTGGTTTTCTGTTTGACCTGTAAGTAACATTACCTCTAGGTATCCAGCTAGGGTTGCCAGACGTCCGGGTTTTGACCAAAACATCCGGATTTCAAATTATATCCGGTTTTCAAAATTTACTGGTGGTTTCTTATGAATTTGCGTGTCAGTGACTCGGCCAGGTATTCGGGGTGAGAGGTTGAAGACGGAGGAAGAGACTTCTCTGATTGTAAATACAAGGTTAAAAAATCCTGCATAGTACTGTATGCCTTCAAGGCAGACAGTACATTTAAAGTTAATAATGCATTCAACAATCTGGTTGATCTATAGTAATAACTGTTTAAAATACCCATCATACAAATTTTGAAATTTCCATTTTATAGGTGTTCATTCTTACAAATAATCTATTTTCTAAATTATCTTAAGAACCCCAGACTGATATTAAGAAACGCTTTAGGAAACAGTTGCATTTGAACTAAGATAAGCCATATTGATTTATAAAAACAAGCAAAAAAGCATTAGGCCTCCATCCTGTTCCAACATAAACATGCTTTCTGAAGTTCATTTCACAACCACAAGGTAAGGTCATCATTAGTTCTTACTAGCTTATAGCATACAAAGAAGGTTAAAAAAAATAAACCTTACCTTTGGAGCCCCACATTCCAATGGCCCTCGTTAAAAAGGCAGAATATAAGCAGCTTTCTCTCCAGGAATTTTTTTTCCCCAAATCAAGTTTTCACAACACTGGAATCCTCGAAAATTTCCCTTGAGCTATCTCTTTTGATATGCAGTCACATGGGTGGTTTTTCAGGTTGCATTTAACTATTAAAGACCCAGTGCAAAGACAGGCCTAAATAGATTTTAATGGCCATTTCAAAATGAAAAAATATCTTGAAGCATTTCAACCTTTCAAGTTCAGTTGAGTGAACAATAATAACCCTTAAGGAAGATATGTATCTTAAATTTGCTTAGAAAATTCAAAGAGCTCATTGAAATATCAGTGGTGATATCCACAAGGAGAAGCAAACACAAACCTTAATTCATTCAAGGCTATTCAGACCTTTCTAATGGTGAACCAGCACAAATGCTTCCAATGTTTTGCTGTGCAATCCTGACTGAATTATACAGTACATCCACTGGAACACATCATGTGGGGTGAGCAGTGGTCTCTCATTTTCAGTAAAAAAATCAGTAATCGGTTCAAATTCCTGCTGCACCTTTTCACCTGTAGCTACCCTGCATCGCCACATTTCTAAATTAATGTTTAACATTTGTTCTAAATTAAATTAACATTTCAAAACACAGTCATTAAGTTTTGTATGAAGTCAAGTAAGTTACGTGAAACAATTTAGGAAACATTGGGAGCATTGCTTTGGAATACAGCTTGCTCAATTTGAGTCAATATTTTTTCTTATAACTTACCATAATTTTGATATCAATACTTTTAATGGCAGGCCTAGATTTTGCCAGTTTGAATTAATGATTTACACAGTGTTTGGTATGTGAGTAACTTGGTATTTTTGTACATTAGAAAATGTGTTTTTCATCAGGTATAGTATTTACTTCAATTAATCTTTCTTAAAATGGGTTGTCAACCAGTGTGAAGCACCTTGAATGATTATTATTAATAACTATACTGACAGGATAAATGCAAAAGACAAAAATATGAGAGTAAATTGTAGGTATCTATAAGCCTGTAGTGATACAACATAAGCAAATATTCTCACCATAACAATAAGGATATTATCTTATCCTTCACTGATGCTCGAACTCACCAGTGCAGACGGAGCGCGTGCAGAAAGGCTGACAGGCCCTCCATGATCAGCAGGATGCAGACGGTTAGAGTGGCAAAGGCCGAGAAGATGATGGACAGGCCAAAGAACCCACCGTAGCTCCTTGACGACAGCCCAATGTGCATCACCATGGTCCACAGGACCTCTGACAGCTCTGTTGCCATGAGAAAGGCAGGAGAAAAGAGAGGATCTTGAGGATCTTCAGGTTGTACTGATCTTTCAGTTATGTTTGGATATTACCCTACCTGATTATGTCACAAAACTCTTTACATTGTCCAACTAAAGGTAGGTGTCCATGATAAACTGACATAAGAGAACTCTTGAAAAGATGAACATGACAAGGAGGGACAGGAAAGGCCTGAGGCCTGGAATCTCAACCAGAGATCAGACATGCATGGGTAGATACACCCGTAAGGCTTATAAAATTACGACTTATTTATGAGCCTGATGAGGCTGACATTCCGATGTGAGATAAGTCGGTCCAACTCCCTGGGGATATACTTTGCTAGCAAACCATCAGACTGTTATTTTTTCTGATGAATGATTATCTTCTGTAAATGGTGCTCCAACCGGAGATGGTCATTCAAACCAGAAAAAACGTCCCTGGTGGTGCATCGATAAACTTACTTACCAACCTACTCAAAGCTGGCTAAAACTGTTTAGAACCAATGAGGTTACAGGACCTTTAGTGGAAATCAATCTCGTGAACAAATGTCCTCCTCCAGAGACTCCAAAGGTAGAGTGACTTGGGTGGAGACTACGCCTCTGGTGATACTCACGTGCGTGGGCCAGGCTCAGAGCCCACAGCCGTAGGTAGGAGGCAGTGTTGGAGATGCAGCCCAGGCAGTACTCTATGGTGTGGATGGCCTGATGGACTGCTACATCTCCAAAGTTAAACTGGATGGAAGAGACAGCAGTTAGGGTAAGAGGCAGCAGGTATGCTACTACTCAGGATTCCCTGTTTAGAGAAGGTAAAGTGCTACTATTTTCCAAAAACTATTAAAATGAGCAATTTCAATGTCCCAGTAGGCCAGTGTAATGTTCCAACCTGCTCATACTCTGTCCAAAGGTAATATTATTTCTCATTTTGAGATCTTATCAATGCCATGTCCACATTTTCAAACAGGGTTCTTCATTCATCATTACATATTAAACTGGATATAATTTCATATCTCTCTTGGATTTAATGTTTGACCTCCAAAAAATGTTTGAACCACTTAAAAAATGTGCATTCCATTCTTAACTAAATAAGAAAGTATGCTGCTACAGTATCCAGTCTGTTTATTTAACATCCAAAACATCCAAAGAATTATATCTTAAGCCTTCAAGGCCTTGTTGTTGGCAAGGTCAATCCAGATTCTTGCTTATGAAAGACAAACTTCCTTCTTGAATATGCATATACAATCATTGTATTGCTGGGGCATTACTACCTAAACAGGCGTTCATGTGCAGAGAGCCATGTACTAGAAGGCTGGCTCCCATGGACAATGAAAGCATGAAAGGCAAGCAGGAGCGGATTTTCCTCTTATATTTTGTTTGGATGGGATCAAGCGTCTATTTTCCATCCAGTGCCTCTACTTTAAACTCCAATCTAGAGAGTATAATGATTTACCAAACAAACCAGGAGGAACACATACTGGTGAAAGCAGAACAATGGATAGTCATGGTTTGTGATGCTTCAGTCATAATCATAACACGTTCACCCGCAGTAGATTCTTCTGAAACAGGGTGAACCGTCAGCCTCTTTGTCAAGCTACAGCTTCAAGGCATGACTGTAACTGAAGATGCTGAAATGTAGATGGTGAGAGGTGGAAATAGCATGTGACATTGTGACATCTTACCTTCAGCTGGTTGAATGCAGAAAGTGTGAGCAGGGATCTCAGAAATATTCAAATTTATTCAGCGCCTGATCTCAATTAATCAAAATAAATAATTTGGATTATCATACAAAGGCCACCCGTCCAATACGATGGATGGCAGAGTCTACCCCCATTCAGAATTGCTGAATTACAGGACCAAGGTCCAAGCCAATCACCACAGCTGCAAGGAGACACCTCGCCCACACAATACCCAGAGACCCAGCACCACAGACACACTGGCCCCCCTCAGTCGGAACAATGAAAAGTGTGAGGGCGGAATCAGGCGAGGCACATGGACACACGGGTGATGGAGACAGACGACGACATGGGGGACAGGCGGACAGACGAGCGAGATGCAGGGAACGTGCAGTTGCCTCTTACCACTTCCTCCTCAGCGGGCTTGAAAATAACCACAGGTTAGGTTTAGTTGCAGAGTCCAGAAAGCAATGGTCACAACAAAAGTTATAAAACGGGGAACTGACACTGATGCAAAATGGCATGTCTTGCATGGAACAGCGTGCCTTGTTCCAGATACAAGAACTGTTCCACGCTAGTGGCACAAATTTTGTCTTTGCCTGCTGGGTAGTGCACATTTTCCCTTCAATGCAGTGTAGGGCAGTCCTTGCTGAATCAGACTTAAAGCCACGTTCAGCTTCCGTTTGTATTTGTATGCCTTCAGATGATCGTTAGCTCCATTTCCACAGCCTTGCCAATAAAGGGCAAGTAAGTATGTGCTTCCTGCTGTTCCAGAGCAACTTCCAAGCTCAGGCAGTGTTTCATTTATGTGCTTTTAGTCCTTCAGAACACCTCATCGGGCCAGTCAGGGTAAAGGACCATGGGCATAGTCAATGGTAGAGTTAAAATGAACAGTTCCTCAAAATACATTAGTTAGCATTTATCTTTCAATGGCAAGGTGCCATTTGAATGGGAAGTAATTCAGAGTGACAATGGACCTCAAAGCCACCCCCCACCACACAACAGACAAGCAAATGGGCCAACAGTCTAAGTCTTTAGCAGAAGGCTTTAGGCATAAGCTTCCTTAAGTACACTTTTAGGCTCAACGTTTTGGCTCAATCTAGCCAGCCAGACTGTGGAAATGCGGCTATTCAGCATAGGACGGCATGTGTGCACACCCCAGCATCTGGCAACCCATACTGTAGTCCAAAGCACAAACTTTAGGCTCCAACTGGGAGTTGAATACAATTTGTCTGCTACTTTCAAGATATTCTCTTTTATTATTCACTTCCCCATTCCATCCCAATAAACAAGCATTGCTTTGCAGACCAAATATCAAGAATGAGAAAGTGAATATAACCACCATCGTCACAGTCAACAGGAAATGACGAGAGAAGGCAGTGACGCGGTGCAGGACCTGAGGCCCAGGCCCAGCTGCCTGGAACAGTCCTTATTCCAGAACATCTGTTATTTGAGCATCGACTGCACCCTCACACACAGTGAGTGGCACAGTCTGATGCATCACGCAATCCTAAAGGATTAAACACATTCATGGCAATAACTCAGTCTGGTCAGGTGAGGAGAGAACAAAAGCTGGTCAGCTCAGCAAACAACTGAGGTGATCATACCCTGGTGGTTAGGCCGACTGTGCTTTAGCAGGTAATTCAGTTAATTGTACAGGTTTTCTGTAGCACCCTGCCCCACCTAAGCTCAAGTGAGTTATTCATATTTTTGAGAAACGGTACACTATTTTAAAGCAATGGGGAAGCCTGTTGGCTATGGAGATCGTAGCTCTATAATGAAAACAGAACATCCTTGCTATTATGTGTAGGGCATCAAATAGTTGTGCTATTTGTGTTGTGCTATTACTTGTTGAACAAACTTGGTCCACAATTCCTGCCTACAATAAATATAAATAGGTATAAATTACATAATGAGGAAAGTTTCTGATCTATATATAATGCTAACTGTTTTCATCCATCTACGGAGTATTTGGGCTTGTGCACAGCAGCCAATCCACCATGCATTAGTATCAGTGCAAGGTGCCACGTGCTTGCTGTTTTTGATGTTATTCTTCGTGGGTCAGTGCTGTCCGTGGATGTCTAGTGTTGGTGAAAGCATTTGCTTGGTTTGTCTGTATATCCATCTATAAATAAAAGGACTGTTTGTTTAACAGCAAGGAGGTTTTGTATCACTAATTATGAGTACTGAGATGGCATTCATATAAAACTCCACCTTACATAACTGCTAATTGTTTGAAAGGCTTATATAAGTTGATAAATAAAGCAAAATGTCCTCCCTTAAACCAATAGATCTGAATTTAACCACCACAAGCTCCATTGTAGAGTTTCCTGTTTGAGAATGTCAGAAAAAAGTGGAATTAAAGAAAATGCACAGCCAGTGGTTTGAAGCCTGGCCAGTGGAGGACATGCAGCATTGTTTCATATCCTTCAGAAACTAGGCGATGGCTGTAGAAAAACAAACTGAACATTTCCCTGGAAAAATGTTAATGTTCTGTTCCGTCTGTGTTTGCATCTTCCCAACGAAGACATTTTGAGGTCAGGGTGCTTATGTTTTCTGTGAGTTGCAGTGTACCAGCTTGGATATACCCTTTGAATCGGTTTCACTGTATTTGTGATCACTGTGAAATGGAGTGAAATAAATAATTAAAAATTCTTATATATATTTCCATTCACTCCCCCTGCCTCATCTCTCTTCTAAGCCAATGTTTAGAGTTTAGATCTATGGAAATTCTATGCATTTAGAATGAATGGTTTCCACACTATGTGACACATGTTGATGAATTTACAATTCAAGGTGGTTCCATTCAAGTTTATGGCTGATTTTTATTTATAGTGCACACTGGGCCCAACCAGCTGCTGGGCTGAAATTACACCCCACAACAGCAACTTGTACAAATATCTGCCAGTTTTGTTGCCATGTTCAACCCAAGTAGTAAACTTTTAATTAAGAGTGATACAGAAGCAAACCACTAATAACAGTGTAGATCGAATACATAATGTTGCTGTAAACCGAAAGGAGTGAGCTTGGTTCTGGGGACTTGGATGAAAGAGGGTGCACAGGAATTTCTAAAGTTAAATGTCTCATGCACAATTTGGGCAGACTGTATGCAAGTCTAGAGCCGGTCAGCAGGGGGTGCATGCGAGGTGGTGTTCCAAGGGGGCGTGGTTCCGCGTGGCCAGGCACTCACCTCATTCTCGTCCTCGGAATGCTGCGAGAGCTGGTCATGCTGGATTATCTCAGCTTCATCTTCCGTGGGCCCGTTACCGACCCGGATCCCACCAAATTTCTGTGTGCCCTGTTGAGTGAGTCCGGTGCATGATGAAGACACGCCTGTCTGCTCTAAATTTTCTAGATTCTCAGCAGGCCTTTCTTCTATCTTCTGTGACTAGATGCAAAATCCACAAGACTTTTTTGGCTTAAAGCATGCCTTGGGTTTATTTGACTGGGTACTTGAAGTACCTGCCAAACAGTCATAATTTATGCGTGAACGCTTGACAGATGCATGGGTCAAACAGGAAAACGCTGCATTTATGGTATGAATTAAATCTTCCCACACATCTGTTATTCAATTCAAGCAAAATGTCTAGTCTTTTCTTCAAAGCTCATGGAAAAAAATAGTTTTTTCTTAGTTTACAGCCAACCCAAGGTATGCCTTAAGTGTTTCATTTTAAGAGACAAACCCAGGTGCAAGTTTAATGTCATTTTTTCAGGGCTCATACACACGTCAGAGAAGGCATGGGCATGTATACAGCGCAGATGGACATACCAGGTGCTTCCTCCAAAGGTACTGACGCCGAAGCACCATTGTTTTCACTATCAGCATACAGGGAACACATGCAAGGGCAATCACCACCAACAAACACTGGATCCCCATCTATAGAGTCAAACAGAGAGAGGTTAGATTGCAGACACACAGAGGGGGCTAAAAGTTGTCTTTTTTTTCCTCCCACGCATCTGGTGCCACTGGGCAGAGGGACAGGTGTGGCCGTCACCTGTCCTCTGTAGAGGGCTTTGTTAGTGGGGTCACTGTAGTTGAAGAGGCACATGTTGATGAAGGCGATGAGCAGGCTGGGTGCATCCTTAGAGGTGACAGCGTCATACGCTCCCCATTTGTAGAAGATGAGCAGGATCAGGTAGCCAAAAAGGGAGCTCATGAAGACAATCTCGGGGATGAAGCCCAGAAAGATGTTCAGGGGTTTCTTGAAGTACCTGGGAAAAATCAACCATGGTACCTCAGTTTGCACTGCATGTCCAAGGTCAACTGATGTCATGAGATGGAGGATAGACGGACTACTAGTGTTAGGAAAATGAGGCATGACAAAAAACTAGGTGGAGCTATACTTCGCTGTCAATCACCAGCTCGTTTGAACCAACCAAAAGGTTTTGCCTCTCCAACAATGATTACTATAAACAATGATTGGTTCAAATTTAGGAGTTTCTGGCAGAATATAGTAGCTCCACCCAACTTCATGATACTTGATCTCCAATTACCAGAGAATACAGGCCCTGCCTGTTACCTACAGGTGGTTGAACAAGCTGAGGCTGACACCAAACAGCATGTGGATGACCCCCAGGATGACAGACATCTTCATTTTGAAGGAGTTGAGGAACGTCAGCTTATTAGTGGCAATGTTCCAGATCTACAGCACAAAACAGGTTAAATGAAAAACATTTGGTCTTTTCTGTCCAACATTTTTCCAAATAAATACCATATATATACAAGAGGAGCAGATTGTCCTTTCATCATGCAATACCCAGAGTTAAAAACTGAACACTTACCGGGTCAATACCTAAAGGATAGGGCCCATTGAAGACTCCTGGTATTGCCGGATCCAACTGCAAGACTGGATTAGTATCAAGGGTCTCAAATCTGAAGACATAGAATTTAATCATATTGGCAGTCTCTTTTACACTTATGACAATGGGTTACTGTAGTGATGAAAGCATACTTAAAAACACTCAACTAGAAGCTATAAGGTACCCACTTACGTCCAGTTTGCACCCTTTGACCCGAACATGGGCCTGACACTCCAACCAGAGCCAAACATGTTGAGTGATTTGGAGAAGCAGTCATTATAGATGATTCCAGTGTAGACGGAGAAGATTCCCATCAGCAGGATGATGTACCGTCCAGCAAAGATCATGCTAAAAATCTACACAGGGAACAGATGCTGCCATCAACTACCCAGTTCTGGATTTGCAAACCAAAGGTAAAAGAGCAAAGAGTCTTTTTGTTATTTCATATGAAGGATAACATGTTCTCAGTTCCCAGTTCAATGGCTTACAATGTGAAGGGTTTTGTTCCTGAAAATTTCCTTAAACTGTCAAGTTATGCTTTTACTCTGTAAAGCTTTCCAGGCATAGCAGTGTTCAACAATACGGCTGTCTCTCAAGCTTTTCTTTTTTATTCTCTCCTCAGATTGTGGCATGTACTGTACAATTAGGTGGATTCAGGAAAACAACAGAAAAGAGAGAGTGCTCTTGATGACTTACCCAATTTGATTTACAATCACAAGAAAAGCAAAATCAAATATTTCATGTGTAACTCAAAAAAACATCTAAACGAGGTCTCTCCCTACCTCATTGTCACTCTTTTGGGAGAGGAGCCGGCTTTCCCTCAGGACCAGATAGAGGGCAGCACCGGTCATTAGCAGCCCGTGGCCCATGTCCCCGAACATGACCGCAAACAGGAAAGGGAAGGTGATGATGGTGTAGGGGGCTACAGGAAGGAATGTGGGGAAAGACAGCATTATATAAACAGTAAAATGAGTAGATCCCTCATAGCAGTTAGAATCATTCCAGGCCTTCAGCAGGCAGCTAATTTGTATAAAACAACACCAGACAATGGTCTGATGGAAGCAAGCCGCCAAAACCGGGATGCGTTTCTGAAGCTCACTTCCTGGTCTTGTTGAGAGATGTTACTCACCTGCGCCAGTGCAGTTGGATCCAGTATAGGTGTTTCAATCACCTGTTTCAATGTAAGTCAATGCTAACAATACGGTCAAAATGCTTAAATTCAAAATTTGCACAAAAATCATAATGGTTATACCAAGTACACCCTTGCCAATTACAATGGTGGAGCTGGTAGATGTGTGTGCTAATGGCCAAGCAGTCAAAAAGTGAGACCTGGGTTGATCTCCCGGTAGGTCCCAATTCCATAAGCATCCACGATGTTCTGGAAGCCGGAAGTGAACTTGTTGGTTTTGTTGTATGTGGGCGGGGTCTGCTTGGTCTGCATCCTGTTGAGAATTGAGGGCACCGTTGAGCCACTTCTCTCCTGCAGACGCATAGGAGAATTGGAGAATTCATCACATGGTCACCATTTTAATTTACCAAGAAACACACTGGACCCAGCAAGATATGTGGCGCAGGCCTTAGGGGAGTCGATTTTCAGCCATGTGCAATTCCTTCCGTGCGGGAAAGGGTTTGATTGTCAACTTGGAACTTTCTCAGCAGCAGTGCCATCTCTATCCGTAACCCTCTCAGCATTCTATCTGTCTGCATAAAGAAAAAAATTCTAAGGAGGGCAGATTTTCCCACTCTCCTTAAAACACACGGGACCCACAAACTGCACAACAAACACTGAACAATCTATTCCTCTTTTCTGCTGCAAATGTTACACACTTTATAGGTAAGCTTGCAGTGTGTCTAGTTTGAAGAACCACTGAAACTTCACTAAAAACCTGACAACTACTGTTTAGCAACCAGCAATATGGACAACAGGAACTTGATAAGAAGGAAAAAATGTTCCATATGTGGACACGCCGAGCGAAGCGTATTCACAAGTGGGAGAAACGCAGGTGTTCATATTTTGCACATCACTCAGTATCAACAGCAGTAGGAGATTCTCACTGCAGGCACACCCTTCTCAGTCTCGCTTGCTTCATTCTTTCAATCCACTTCTGGTTAATCTATGTTTGGTAACTCGTAAATTCCTGGGCCTATTTCCAGGCCTAATGATAGAAATTGTTAGGAAGGAATCTCAGCGCTGCACAGCCATTGCTTAATTATTCTTGTATTCATAGCAGCTATTTTCCTACTGCTTTTTAGTAAAATGGGAGCAAATGTCTCAATGTCAGCATTCACCAGAAACCAGTTATTAAAAAAGGACAATAATCTAAAGCTCCTTTTGAGAGAACTTCCCCTTTTCACTCATCCAAATATTTCCACAGTACTTACCAGCCAAAGGCGAGTGGCAAACACACGGCCACTTGATGTATTGTGACAACAAGCAAAATCTCTGCTGTCCTCACCTCACTGGCAGACCCAGTCATGTGCACATGCCAAACACCATATAAAAACAGGCTTGCGTATATAGAAATGGAATTTACAACGTGCCAAGCGCAGATGGAAACAACACATTATGGCACGTCCATGGCAGTTTGAGCCAGACCAGCATTTATTAAAAGCAGATCAGCGGACATGTGTTGGCGTTATGCTAACCTGCTTACGGTAAGAACAGGAATGGCTCAAACTGCTATGTATTAGGAGTCTTATTTCAATCTCTGGCAATGGATGACTCAATACACACCTAAACACACAAAGCCCAGGTCTGGCCATCAAAACTCAGCCTTGCTTCCCAACCTGCAGCCTCACCCTATTACGTGCATACTGCACTGCACTTTTTCATGGGAGAGACGTGGGGGGTGGGGGCGTAAATTTCCCGCAGCTATGTTAAAAGTTTGGGTTGAGATTCCGAGGACCCTCTCCCATTCTGACCCTTAACCTGGAGGAATTCCATCATGGAGGCCAGAGCTCCCAGTGAGCCACTGCATCACGGTCTCCGTGTGGGTGTGAATCCTCATTCATCCACTAAAGGCACACACCCTGTCAGCAGCCATGGAGCTCGGGGTGTCTTTACTGCTCCACCTCTGTGGGAGCGGAAGGGTTTGATGATGCAGAGGAAAAGATAATCAGACTGGCTTGGTCCTTCAGGAGTTGCGGAAGAAAGCTCCAGAATCTATTAATATAACGTACAGTAACATACAACTCCCAAAAGCCCAAGCTCTGATGGGCAAGAGGACAAGCATGGAATGCTCCACAGCTGTGTATTTTTGTTAGTACAGCTGTGGGCGTGTCACTCAAAAGGCTCAGTAAGTCTAAATATGAAAATATTGACCATAATTATGAAAAGGTAAGACTAGTTGATTTCGAATGCTATGAGAGTCATAAATTCAACACTAAGCCATTCCAATTCTCCAAGAACTCTATGGACCCACAACCTGAGACTGTAATTAGTCCCAGAGACTCATAAAGTCTCGCAACAAACAGTGGGAGTCCAGCGTGCTTTCAAACGGCTCATATTTTATGTCAACTGTGAGAATTCCATAGGACTGAAAGTAGATTCAACATCAAACCAAATGAATCAGCTGTGACCCAGTCGTACAGACCAGTCTTAGACTGCAAAAGTATGTGTCGGGTTTGACTTTAACTCAGATACTGTAAAGTCTCTCAACATTGCTCTCACTCCATATGAAAACACTTAATGAATGATTACTATAAATTTGTAGTCTGTATTGTTTACTAATTAAATCAGAGTAATAGCTTGTATTGAATAGGGAAATATTACATCATACTCATTATGTATTTAATTATTTATGGTGCACCTATTTGTCCGTCTCCTTGCGAAAATATTCAACACACTGCTTAGCAAATGTAGCTAATTAATTGCTGTGGGTTAGGAGTAAAGAAAATGGAGAAGAGGTTTTCTGTGTGCTCACGCGCAAAGCCTGTCAGTGAGTGATACTGGAGGGAAAAGACCAACGTTCCATCCTTTGAAACCCTCGCGCCACGCTCCAGTCAAATTTCGTCTGCCCCACTCCCTTCACATGCTCTGATCTGACCCAAGGATTAGCTTTCGCCTGCCAGGAACAAACCTCCAAAACATGAAAACGGGTCCCCTGGTCCCAGCCCTAGCACTGTCCAAACAGGTCTGGGGGTTAGAAGCGGGAACATTCCCTCCCTCAGAGTAAATGAGTCATTGGAACTGAGGACAGACTTAACGTTTCCATTTGCTCAGCACCAACTGCATAAATTTTCCTCTCATTCTCCGCTCCCATGAGGCCTAGCAGCTATGCCCCTGAACATTTGCCCGAGTTCTTTCAGAAACAACCTGATTTCAATGGGAGATACATATCGTAGCAGCCTACTGAAAATAGGACAGCCGTTTATTCCCCTTACTGAACAACCCTGGATGTCTTTAAATTGTACCGTACAAAACAGGTACAGTATTTAAATTTCCCTTTATTTAAAGGAGAGAGGACAGCCCTCCTATGTTTTTCCACTTTATTCAGAGAGCCATTCATGGCCAGGAATCGAACCCATGGCTGCGCAGAGGGGATCTGAACGTGGGTCCGTGGGCAGCGGCTCCTGATGTGAGTACAGCATTTTTTTTGGGGGAAATTTGGCAATACACCATTTAAGTGACTAATAATCATAATAAAAACAGGAAATGGCTTCAGGCCGGTACAACAGTCCAACAATGGCGTTTAACAGACTTGGCAGACACTCTATTGTGCTTGGCTAAGGGCTCTGATATTAAGTGTAGACTTGCTACTGCTATACAGCTTGTGTGTAAGAGAATTAAATCAGATAGGACTGGCCTGTAGTATGGCTTGATTTGGTGAAGCACTCTGTTTCAGCGTAATGACGTGCGCCACAGTCTGGAAACATTGAAAACACTGCTCTCCACAGAGGAGTCAACGATTGGTTGAAATGACCGACTAACAAAGAGAATTGATTAAGCCCATTATAAGGCAATTAAAAGGGCTCTTATCACTAATATGGGACAGTTTGTTGTTATTAGTCATTATTATTACTTCAACCTGGAGATCAGATCACTAAACACGACTGGTGAACTCACAGTGCCTCTCCGCAGGGCAAACTGGATGGAGTCCAGGTCAGAGACCGGGCACCACACCTCGGCGATCAAACACTTCTGGGTGACGTCGATGTTGCAGAGGTTGAGCGTGTGATAGATGGCCTTCATCTTCCTGACCTTGATGAACCACACCCTCACTGTCTTGGCCGCAGCCTGGAGGACCCTTTGACGATGATCCTCCGTCTGGTTCAGCACCTAGAAGTACACAGAGGCGGTCAGAGCAAATAAGGACTTATGCAAAAAGAAAGTGACAGTCAGCCAATAAGATGACACTTCAAGACTATGGCACGTTACATCTATTGTTAGCCACGCTTCATATTTGGCCAAGATCTATGTATTAACATCATGTATCCCAGCAACAGTTAAACAATGTTAGATCTTTATCTACTGGCTTGAGTGTTGCTGGATTTAGCTTAATTAGAAGGATTTACTAGGCTATGCAGCTTGACAAAAGCAAAGGTTTTACATGCTACAGTACCCACTGGAAGGCTACAGAGGGCTCTGTCTGTGCATCAGAACATAATGGCTCTGACTCAGAGAGGGTCTATGTCCTGAGATTATCAGACACCACAGTGACACCCACTCACACAGCCACCCATATCGCCAGGCACAACAACCCACACACACGTGAGCGTAACCACACCCAAACAGCGGGACGGGTGATGAAACCGCTTGTCGTCGGCAGTCACAAAGGGGCAGTCTGAAGAGTGACCTGTCAGGCATTCGATATCCGACACCTCCGGTGGGAGCTGGTGCATTTGAAGAAACGCAGCTGGCCTAGCAAGTCACTACGGGGGTGGCGGAGGCCAGCACTGCCCCAGAAGCTTGTCAAACGTGGTCGCTCTTTTAGCGTGGGCGTGCGGGGGTGGGCAGAGGTAGCCCTGCTGGGCCGGATCATCCCCCTTTTGGGGTGAAGAGAGGAATGAGACAGTCCCTTTTTTCCTACCCTAATAAGGAAAGGATTTTATGAGCCCCAAACAAATTGTGATCCAGGGAATGACAAACGCAAGAGCACAGGCTCATCCCAGCTCTCTGCTGCTAACCATAACAGTGTTCAGAGAAACTACTTTATTTATATGCACAACTCTTTCAATCTAATATTATATACAGTCTGACATTCAATAACTCATTAGCACTGTGTGTAGTGTATTTCTGGTTCCTGGACCACATTAGCAGTAGGGCTCTGGGTATTACATTGAAATAGACTTCAACAGAATACAAGGAGAAGGCCTTCATCCCTGTGGCAGGGGAGTGTTAACAATAGCCCCTGAGTCAGTGGCCTGGACTGCTGGCTTTCCTGGTGCAGCTTGGCCCAGATGCAGAGGGTAGATAGTGCTATCCACGGTCCCACACCCCCCATCAGTGAGTGCCTAGCACAGGCTGGCACAAATACAGATTACTGAACTCATGGCCAGCAACAGGTGCCAAAAACAAACTCTGAGCTCAGAAATCCTCTGCTTCCCTACTGTATTAACCCATTACAAACACTATGTGGTGTTTCAGAATGGAATATTTCAAGTACAAACACACACAGAAAACTACGGAGGCGTTAATGCATGCCAAAACAACAGCACCAACCTAAAAAAGAATACTAATACTTGGACTGCGCTTTATTATACGAATCTCCATGTACATGTGCTATGAAGACACCCAACTTATCACCAACCCATCTTATTGTCTTCAAATTGTACATTGAAGGTAATTTTGGAACTACTTCTAAAACTTGCTTGATTCCTACTGATTTAAGGTTGGTACTTATGTTGGGCAATGTGTTTTTCTTGTGTTTTCAACGTGTTCTCCAAAATGTTCTCCCAACTGCATTCTACTTATGATCTTAGTAGACATCTTTGTTGCCTCGGCAGATTTGGAAATAATCCAAAGGTAATAATTAGGTAATACTTAAACTCCCCATCATGAATTAGACGATTAATCATAAAATTTATAAAGGTTGTATCTAGTCATATCATGACTTCCTGTAAGCAGGGAGCAGATAACCAGGGAATGAGCATACCCTCCAGATAAGTACGTAAGTCACATGGAGAATGTGAAACAGTATTTGTGTGGAACAGTTCTTAAAATGGAAATAATGTCCTTTCGCAAAAGTTTTTCAGCTTTCTCAAAATAACAAATGTAACCTTCTCCTAATGACAAAATCCCCAAATTTTGTCATTAGGACAAATTCAAAGTCAAAGGCTCAAGGCTAACTGCTAGCTGTATGACACATCTAACCAACTGCCTTCTCTGGGTTTCATTTTCACACAGAGCCAGGCTTAGTGCCTCATAAAACTTTCAAATGGTGCAGAGCTTAATGCAGTACGTGTTTTTATGTGCTCTGAAAAGGACCAGTCAGCCAAGTGGCTTCAGGTTTCAAAACCAACTGAACGTTCAGCCCCCAGCAGCTGTGGAGATAAGCCACCTAGGATCATCTAAAAACCGTACCCACAACCTCCCTATGCTCCGCTCCACCACAGGGAAACTTACAAAACAAGGGAGATGAAACATACTGACGACACCCTCTTAAACAGACCAGACTGACCGAGGTTCCCTCCAACTCTGCATCAAACGCTTGGGATTTCCCCAGCTTAGTGCTGATCAGGAGATATGTCAGAGAAGTGTATTCAGTGAGTGTTAACTATGCACTGTTAATCTCCGTATTAATGCTAAAATCTTCAAAAATGAGACGCCGCTGGCGTTTACTTTGCTGCATGATGGGTCAGTCAGGTGCATACCATCTGGAGGTCCTCGATGCGAGTGTTGACCCCCGCTGCCATCTCTTTCCTCTCCTGGGGTGTCTCAGGACAGGGGTACAGGGAAGCACGAAATCTGAGAAACAAGGGGCAATGGGGAGTGAGGATCTGTGATGTAATCATATTGCTTCTGCCAGAAGCACAAAGATAAAAACACTGCCTTCCCACACACCAGCTGCTCAGTCAGCACCCAGGGCTTAATCCTCTTTGCTCTAGCCAATCAGAAATGGGATAACATATTGCCGAGTCTGCCATTGGAAGCTGTAAAGCTGCAGAACAGTACATTTGCGTGGATGTCATATGTAAAGCTAGACATGTTCGGTCAGGAGCCAAATTCTTGCAAGGTATGTCATACAAAACTGTAAAAATTTCAGACTAAAAGATCAAATAAAAAGATCCTATATTCAATGCAAGTGTCCCAAACAATCCATATTTGTACAAAAGGTAGTGTGTGAAAGGCTATTAGTGTCATGGCTGTAACACAATTATAATGCATGAATGCATGACAGCATCTTTACATGTTCATTGTACTGACACCAATCAGAAAATACCTCATCATAGTTCTTTAAAAACTTTTGTGACAACACATGCTGTCACAAATAAGCAACGTTATTTTAAAATAAGAACACACAACAAAAAAGAATATCCACACATGTTCACCAATTTGGACAATGCTTACTATGCAGTCTTAGTAGTGCAGAATTAACAGCACCACCCAGTCAAAGGTCCTAAATAAATAATTAAGAGCCGAGTTGCCAGGAGGCATTTGGATGAACAGAGGGTGAACAGTGTTCAGCTGGTACTTACCCCTCGCATATCTTCTTAACCCTGTTTTTCAGCTGGTCACCTTGGAAGAAGATGATGAAGACGGACTTGTGGACTTGGTCTCCCTGCAGACAGAAAAAACAATAGGCTCCTCTTTGCATTATCCCTGAATGTGACTTTGACATTTGCTGATGTGATTCTTAAATCAAAATTTAAGAATCCAATTTGTGGAATTAATTAAAAGCTAAACAATACTAAACTGTATGTATCTAAAATAAGATGGCTCTCATGGGCCAATAAACTCATCATAGGCATAGCTTATCACAAAAATACTTTCTACATGTTTTGATAAAATGTAACTAAGATTTTTATATATCTCAAATAAGATGGCTGTCATGGGACAATAAACTCGTCATAGGCATAGCTTATCACAGAAAAGGTTCCCATATGTTTTTATAAAATGCAATTCTCTCATTGCATTGATTGCATTGAAACTACCATTTCCAGCTCAAAGGCATCTGTAGGAAAAGCCTTAAAGAGGTACTGACTGTGGTGGGGTCTTCCAGAGGGTCCTCAATCTCCGCCTGACGCAGAAACACGTTCCCGCGACACACCCTCCACAGCATCCTCTCGAAAGTTGGAATCCGCTCCCTGCTGATGACCCCAGCGACGAACCTGTGCGGTCAGCAACATGCCTCTTAGAGTGCACTAACCCACAGCATCAAAGCCCTCACAAAACCAGTCTCTACAAATGCAAGTACTTGATTGCAACTGCACAAGAGCAAAGCTGCTAAACCCAGCTTGTTCAAGATGTTAGGTATATTAGTGTTCATACTCAGGTTCAGAACCTAAGTGGGGTTAGGAGTCCCCAAAACAAGTCATTTGTCCCACCAAAGAAGAAGCTGCATGAAACCAACACACTGTCGCAAGATCATTCCAAGAAGCATTTTCAGTGCACCCTCATGACCTCTCTGCCACATTGACAAAATTGTGTTATTTGGCTGCGTCCCCCTATAGTCTGATCTGCAGTCGTGTGCCATAAAGAGCTGGTGCAGCATTTACCCTCAGTCAGTCAATTGCTAATTGATTTAAAAGTCCACTGGCCTGCATGGAGGCAATTAAATGAGCGTGACATGAGAGGGGCACACCAGTCCCACTCCATGCCTTACTGCCGACTCAATGCGATGGTAATCGATAAACATGGCAGCGCTCTCCCAAGCTCGAATCAAGCCAGCTCACGCTCCCATTGACTAGCTGCCCGGTGCATTGATCCTGAGCTCCCCTGCAGTAGAGTCAGCGGGAGTTGCATGGTGTGTAATATTTGATATCCGCACGCATTGGCTGCTGGTCTCACTCTGTCGTCGTTAATAGCTTGTCTGTGCCCACAGGGCATGCGAGGTTGACTGGGTTTGCCAAGTGCCGGCTGAAATGACACGCACACACGCGCACACACAGGCACGCACATGCACACACACACACACACACACACACTGGGCTGGCCCTTTCCCACAGGATAATACACATCACTGCTTGGGGGAGAATGGTATTTTGTTGCGATGGCGTGTATGTGTTCGCTTGATTTAATTCAAATTAAAACACACAATATGGTAAATGACTCAGATTGATCTTCAATATTCATATTCCCTCTCAAGACAAAAAATGAAAAATCATAAGAATAAAAATCTCATAAAATGCTGATGGAAGGGCAGGATGGACCCTTTGTGATTATTTCCCCGTAATCCCAATTTTAAATGGTCAATAATAACTCCAGGGCTATCCCGGGTCATTGCTGTCCTCTGTCAATTCAGAGGGGCTACTAGCCCACGCATCTTCTGAAGTGTGTGCAGTTAGTCGTTCACTTTTTTTTTAGCACACTACTGTTCATAGCTATGCAGTTACTGCACCAGATAATTGCACCACTAGTTGAAATGGTAGACCTCAGCTTTTATTAACAGGCCTTATGGGGAGCACTGATTTCCTACTCTCTTCCTTAAGGGCCTGCAAATCTGCAGGCAGCTTTGGCGAAACAACATGTTCAACTAATTGTTGCATTCAAGACAAAAAGAGCAGAGATAAACAAATCATGATGGGACTCACCCCAGCCTCAGTGGCGCCCCCCGTCCCGCCTCGCTGGGGTCCAGCAGGGAGGACGACTCCTCCAGCAGATTCGGGTCCTCCATCTGCTGATGATGATGTAATTGAGCCTGAATTCACAAACCGACCACACCACTCATCACCCCCCGTTAGTGACATGCGGCAGGGAGCACGGGTCATGGGGGGGGGGGGCGGGGCGGACTAATGAAAGAGACTGAAAGGGATGTGGGGGAAGACTGAAGGAAAACCAAATCCGGAGGGGTTTGTGAATGAACACAAGAATGCAAAGCATGATGGGTAAAAACAACTTTGAACAGCCACATTTAGTTCTGGACATGGGAAATGCTGAGGCATACTGGAGGAGTCATAGAATTTGCGAACGCAACACTGCAGGCAGCGCAAAGCAAAAGCAGTGCAGGGTGGACGGTCAGGATGGTGATGTTAAAGAGGAACTCCAGTGGTCATCTGAGCTATCTAAGTCTAAACACTGAAATATTACGGGCAATAAAATGAGGTGTGGTCAAATAACCTAATAGCAGTTGATAAGTGGGAGTGTGAGTAATCTACCTTTTTCCTTACTTTTTTTCTTCAATCTTATTATAAAAGAGGACTGGGTGGTAGTAGTGGACTAGTAGTGACAGTGATATGAGCAACAAACTGTAATGGACCAACAATCAAGCAGTGGTGCAGATCATTGAAGGAGATATTGTGTACTGTTCATTCTCCTCTCTTCCGAACTTGTCGGTATCCCCTTCAAACATCACTCCTATCCTTCCGTCCGGAAGAAGGACCCCCGACCCAGAAACACATTGGGGCCAGCTTCCTGGGAGTCGTAAAGTGGAGGATGGCCGCTTCCACCCAGTTCAGTGCCGCGGAGCCATTTCACTCTGTAGCCTTATAGTGACTCTGTCCAACCAGTTTCTGTGATATTAGCTAGCTAGTTATTAGCTGTAATCAATTTACATTTGAAATTAACTAGATGGTTTCTTTACCAGTCTATATATTAGTTTCACAAAGATTGAGTTAGCCAAGCTAACGTTAGCAAGTTCACATTACTTTGTCTTTGCAGGAAATTAAATATTTAGTTCCACTTTAATAGTTAGCAAACTAAACTGATGGAAAGTCCAGTGGACACGATGACGATGATTTTGACTTGAGTAGCAAGCTAACGTTATATGCCAGTTTTCAGATGGGCTACACAGGTGGACTACCTGTCACTTTATTGTCATGGAAGCTGCAATCTACATAGATAGTGAGTTGCAGGGCAATCTTTAAGTGACTCCATGTTAAAAATAAAGTGACTTACCAATGTATGTTTTAATTGATTTATAAAACAACAGATTCATGATTTCATTAAATGCCTAAAAGGGGTCTTTATTTGTGCACACTTTGTGGCAGGTTAGTTGGCCATTAGACTCTGTTGCTCGAACATGCCTGCATGCCACATGCGACAGGGCCAAACCGGAAGCTCCATCTCGTCCATGAATGAGTGTAAACACTGCTTAGATGAGCAAAGCATCGTTATTGATAGACTACAGTACCTACATTATTATACTGCAGTAGTCTTATGAAAGAATGTGGCATATTATCAACATATACTGTAAATGGAATTGAACACATCTGCGTCAGTGAGATCATACACAGGCAAGACCGTTTACATCACACTTAAATTTGTGAAAAAAAGCATGCTTAAGGAACGTTCTGAGTGGATTCCATCCATAGAGCAGGACAACAGAGAGTTGGATGAAGAGTGTGAAAGGGGGCTGAGTCAGAAGTAGGAGGCAGGGAGGATGGAGAGAGGGAATGCGGAAGGGATCGGATGGGATGTGGGGTGGGGAGCCGCATGCCATTAACAGCTACTTTCCCAGACTCTGGCCGAGGGATGTGTTTTGAACTGAAGGACACACACTCCCCTCGGCAAAAACTCCCTCTGGTCTTCAAAACAAAGAACTAGGGAAAGGACACAGGTCATGACATATCTGACATATTCTTTTGCCAAAAATGCTACACTACACCTACCCACCAACAAATAGTTATAAATAATTATAGATATTTAAGAACATCACAGCTAATGACAGAGTCAAATCCTGAGTTACTTAATTAAACTGCAAAAATCTAGAAGGCCACAATTTTAACCTATCTCTATGATTACTACAAGTGCAAATCATGTACTTTCATTGATCAGACAAATCTCAAGTATACTATAAAAAATATAAAATAACTATAAAAGAACCTTCACACAACTACACAGGTCAACAGCATGACCAATGTAAGTGAATACAGTGACGACATGGCTAATGGACATCATGCTGCTTAATGGACGTCATGCTTAATTTAGAGTTAGTCATTTATAGGCAACGCTGGCTGACTGAACTACAATAAGTTGGCCAATTAATGAGTTGTAAAGGAGGCATATAACGGGATCTGGATAACAGACCTATCGCCCAGATTCAATCAACATTTATCCTTAATTTTGACTAGTAATTAAATCCAGTAATAATTTTGTTTTTAACAATTAGTATGGCAAGTTCAGCAACTAACTCAAAAACGAACTTGCTAAACTGTGCTTGTGAAGGAAAGGTGGAATGCACACATTAACTTGCAAGTCAAAGGAACGCTGTTGATTAAGCACAGGCCTATAACAGCCACTGAGATTCAGAATGCTCACAAAGCCAGCATTGAGCCAAAGCTGCAAGAGCGAACATTGCCATGGATGGCTATAGAGCATGGGGTAGGAAAGGCAGTTAGCCAGCCAAACAGCTAACCAGACAAACAGGAAGCCAAAGTGATGCAGCTTATAGTTAACAGGAAACCATAAATGGCCAGATTGATGGAAGGAGCACCTGACCTCATCAAAAAACTGCTGGGTGCGACGGAGGATGTGCTTGAGCTCAGTCAGCTCCAGGAAGTTCTTCTTCAGCGCCTCCTGGTTGGTGTTGATCTCCTTCAGCTCATTCTCTAGCTTCTCAAAGGTGGCCTGTGACACAGCGACATGACGGAAACAGTCAGCTAGTCCCTTCACACAGGGAGATGACAGTGGATACGTTCTAACATTCAGATGACCCTCAAAAAAATGCTCAAGAGTTGTGAATGCTCAGTCACCTCCAGGTCAATCATATCCCTTGGGAAGGGGACTTCTGGATTCTCCCCCGTGTCCACAATGGGAATATTGGCTTTCTTTATCTCCTTTTCCACAAACCCTATGGATGAAAACATTTTATGAGCCAGCAAAATGGATTAACTGGTGTCCCTTAGGCCTATACAAGCGTAAACTCTGAATGTGTGCAAAGTTTGAGTCACTCATCTTAACAACATCATGTCAGATACTCACTCAGTTTGCGGTCCATCTCCTCACAGCGCCTCACTTCATTGACAAACTTGCGCTGGAACACGTTCACGTCAGGGTTCAGCTGCAAACAAGAACAACCGAAAATCATTCTCGTAAGGGAGTATTTACTATTCTCACTGATTTCATTATAAACCGTGAAATTTTTAAGCAACCCAACAACATTGAACTTAAGAAATAGTATATCATATAGCCAATTTGGCAGTATTACTTTTGTTAAGCAAGTATTACTTTTTGAATTTTTGTTTAAGGCATGCACATTTCGGTTTCATGTGCATGCCTTATCCTGTATGGGAAAGTCAACTGTTTACACAATGCCTGCGATGTCAGAAACATGCACAGTAACTAAAATAAACAATGTAGATAAAAGAGGGTTAATCGCAATTCATACAAACCCAGTAATTACTTGGCTCATAATTCAAAACTGGAGAGAACTCCAAAGAGAACTATTGGACATAGAACAGATACTTACATCACGGAACTGGACCATTCCCAGCTCTCCTAGCTCACTGACACAGCAGTAGGCAGCCTCTGATTGGAGGAAGAGCTGAGCGAGGGTCATCTCCTCGCTTCTGAAGAGTTCACCCATGGTGGCAGCAGATGCGCAAATTTAGATCTGGGGTAAAATAAAACTTGCTTGCCCAAGGCCTACAGAGACAAAATAACAGAAAATAAAACGCTTAGATTCTGACCATTTCAGAAGTGCCCCTTTTCCATTCAATTTTCATTCTCCTGTTTATTTATTTAATCCAATTTTTAAGCCATCAGTCTATCAAACAAATTGTTCCAATGTGATTTTTTTTGCAACCACCAGCGTTCATATTGTAGCTCAGCATATTATTAATGTTCTTTACTTGTTCCGTCACAAATGGCTTTGAAAAAGAACATCAATGTGCATCATGATTTGCATCACACATATAACAGCTAAGACAATTACTTTGGAAATGGCAGGAAGCTCTAAAACAGTGCTTTGTTAGGCATATTATTTCACAATGTTTGAAAATGTGCATTATATAATATTTGTATAAATATATAATTAATAGAGATTGGGGGTTAATAATTTCCTAACAAGATGACAAGATATAAAAAACCTCTATAAGTGAAGTGAGAAATGTGATCTGTTGATTTAATCTGACAAAACTAAAAAAAATATATATGTATCTGTCCTGTTGCTGCACGTGCATTAAAGGAAATATATGTTCCTATAGTGTGAACTCTCTTTAGGCGATTTAGATAATTTACCTTTTGGGTTTTTACTTTTTTCCACAAGTTGGATGTTATCCTGCACAGACATGCTGCAATTACCACATAAATCCAGCTTTATGATGATCATGTATGATGATATTACCATTTTGCTCATTGTAGCCTACATTTTGTATCACGTATGCACTGGTATATTAAAGCCAGGGTGAAACGAATAATTCTTAAACGTTTCGATTTTAACATTAACATTAGTGTTTTAAGGAATTTATCCAAAGCCGGATTTCACAGAGAATTAAAAGCGCTCGTTGAAACCTGGCTTGGCGTTAGAGTAGTACCACGTGACTCCGGGTACCCGTCGAGAGATAATGGAGAACAGCGCTAATTCTCAACATTCTAATGAAAAGATCCCATAATATATGACAATAATGTAAACCTCATGAACCGTTCAGAACATGAATACATTGTGTGGACTTCCATGTTACGAGATTTTGCGCATTATCCTACATTTACAGGTAGGCCGACATGAAATGCATCATTTCATTAAAAAAATGTAAACGAAAGTAATTGCACCACAACTGGTAAATTGTAACTATTTACTATTCACAATTCATTGCATATGTGACTAAAACCGTCCCTTGAGTGAATAATCAACAACGCTGCTGCATGAAGCATGAATGAGAATCCGCAACATCCCTGACATTTATGCCGCACTGACTTCAACCTTTCAAGGACGCCATTATAAGAAATCTATGCCCGCTGTCGGTACTGGGCAGCAATCTATCAATGTAAACACCTAACACCATGAACAAGTGTGGTGCATCGTTGATACATGCCAGGGAAACTTGGAAAATTCAGAATGTATTAACGTGAGACCATTTATCGAATATGGCTTTTTTGCTATCGACGTCACCCATGCGTAGAGTAGCCTAGCTACACCCAGAAATGATGCTCTAGGCAATATTGTGATCTTCTCTGAATTGCTGCCAAGAATAGAAATATAGCAGAATGAGTAGCCCAACACATCGAGATATCAATTGTAGGCTATAAATTTAGTCCGTGACAACGGGTATTCATATGTTGAACTAATAGTGCGAGGCAACAAACCAACATCATCATCAGAGAAGATAGGCGGATCATTCGCAGCATCCTCAAACGTAGCTCTACCGAAAGCAGAAGGCTACCTTATAAAAAATCTTGTGCACGACAACCTGACCTGCGTATGAAACCCACTAGTGTTCAACATCTTTCATAAAAGCGATTTCAGCGAATTCAGTTGTAAAATAAACGGCCGCCAAGACATCTAAATAATTAATATTTTAGCTTGTAATGGACATCAGTGTTGCCTTAAGATGCTATATATCCTCCGTCACTAAAATCGAGATTTACGTAAAATATCAAATGTATCAAATGGTCACCTGTACAGACCTAATTTGCATTATGATATCATATAAGCTACCGCTGGAGAATGATAAATACATAGGCCAAGGTAACTATCGACAGTATTGATATCTCTTTTAGCTTTGTAATAAGCAAATGCATGCATATAAAAGAAGCTGCTCGTTTATCCATACCCACAGCGCCAAGTCAATAAAAAATCTTCAGGTCGCAAAAATGTCCTTGATAATTTTCTTTCATTTCATTAACCGGCTGCTGTAATTGAAGCTCTCCAACCTTCAGAGGATATCAGATGGACTGTGCGCGAACGTGACGTCACCAATCCTCCCAGCTCTGATCACATGATGCAAGTGGGCTGGGTAATTAGCTTAATACTCTTGTCAGACCCTTGATCCGCTATTGTAGAATCTTGAGATCACGAAATAAAACATTCATTAATACTAGATTTTTGGCGACCATCAGCAATTAAAACCAAAACTCTCCCACAGTGACAATATTAATTTAATTATCTCTGTCAATATGTTGAGTGTAAAAAAATGCAATCAAAACGTACGAACAAAAATATATTCAGTATATTTATTATTATAAAAATATACTGATTTGTCAGACTTGATTGCTATTTGTCCAGAATTATGCTCTTAGTGGTTGGATTTTAAATAAAAATAAACATATGATGCAAGATTATTGAACCCACGACAAGCATCATCTCAGTTTTTTCTGAGATTTGTTGGTTTATACCTTAAAATAAATAGATTATTGGATTCTGAAATAAGCTGGCCGTTCTTTAGGATTCATCTTTGAAACATCTCCCATGTTTTCTTGTTTCATAATTATTGACTTAAGTAAGATTTTTCTCAAATACTCCACGCAAAGCTCAGTTTCTTGCTATTTTTCTGTCCGGGTAGTTCTGAAATTGAGTAGGCTCTAACCACAAACCATTGTTTCCAAAGACATGTGTTCTATTGCATCATACAATGAGAATTTATATTTATAAAACCTGTATCCTCTTTAAAATGTGTTGGAGAAATATAGAGGTTGCCATCTGATATAAATCATTGCTAACTTATTCAAAAGAAATCTAAAATTGGGGGCTGCTGCCATCATTCAGTGACCAGTCATGATAGACATGATAGTGACTTACAAAAAAACACAAAATTAAAACATTAGAAATTGTACATTTTTATTATATTCCATTTAAATATACATAAAATACATATTAATTCCATTCAAGGGTGGTGACAGCGAAGTGACGGCTTGGTGTGGCGGCATGCCCCATACCTATAGAGCACTTTTCAGGGTTCCCAACATAAATAACTACAATGACCACAGACTCTCAGCCCTTAAAAACATTAATTTCTGTACCACAGAATAAAGCCCCAAACCTAGGGGATTTTGCGTTTTTTTCCTTTTTCTTCTTTTTCCTGCCTGATTACATCATCATAAATGCTCCTGGCACACAAAGAATACATCTCACCATTGGACATTTAGGTGTATCAGCCAATAAAAACATTGGATACACTTGCAAAGTGCAGACATTTAAAACAACAAAACTTTGTGACTTAAGTGTCTGCTTATCTCATAGTTCTCTGGGTAGGATGTTTGCCATTGGTATTTTTTGGACGAGTGACAGATCCGGGTTCAAATCCCCCCTCGAACTCACATGAACCTCAAACTAATTACACTGGATTGCTGGTTAACTAAAAATAAAACTATTGGTTTTGCATCTGTGAAATCTTTGCAGGGAACTCATTCATATTTCTCAAATCCAAATAAAATACCTCCACACTTTACACAGTTCCACTTTTGACCAAGTTTAACATTAGCTACTTTGCTAATGAGGTGAAAGTTGTCAAGTTGCTTGAAACAATTTAGGAAACATTGGGTACCATTGCATTGGAACACAGCTTGTTTAATTTGAGTGAGCTAGCCAAGATAGCCAATACTGTTTCATGTAACTTCACACAATTTTCATATCAATACTTTTAACGGCAGGCCTAGATTTGAATTAATGATTTGTAGACAGTGCTTTGTATGTGTGCGTAACTTGCCATTTTTGTATGTTGAAAACGTGTTTTTCATCAGATTGAGATATACACTTCACTTTCAAAGCCTCCATTCATAGAAATCCTCCCACTCCATACCCTTCCCTTGACACAAAAGAGGACAAAGGGTTGTCCCTCAGTGTAAATATTGACTTATTCCACTGAATCAACAGTAGAACTTTGAATACCAAGTTAATCATTTGCATACTGTATGAATGCCCTGCAGAATTATTCATACCCATGTTGAACATGAGAAAAAAAGGCCTTGTAAAATAAACAATACAGGTAATGAGCTATGTTGTATGCTCCAAAATTATACTAATTCTGTTGCACATGGGCAAAAACTTTGTTTAAAAATGATTATCTTCCAAAAAAGATGTGTACCACAACTATGAAGTAACACACGTGAAGTTCATGCGTTATCATTATCCATGAGGAAAGGCAAGTAACTAAAAAAAATGGTTGCTGACCTTCACAAGTCAGGAGATTATTACTACAAGCAAAAAAAAGATGCCAGTTTCCAAAATTAGGTTAATAATTAAAAAGATAAGAATCTCTGGAACAGTGGTAAACATCCTGGATGCATTCAAGGATGCACATACATTTTATCACCAAGCATAGTGATAGCAGATAGTTTAGATGGCAAAGAAAGATTCACTTACCACACAGTGGAGATCTGTAAAATCTCCACTGTGATCTGTAAAACATTGTTGTATCAACTGTAAACATGGTGTGTAAGAAAGCTTCCTGAGATTTTGTGTGGACAACAAAGAGAGACTCCTACCCTCTCCACTGCATTGATGATGCACTATACAGCACTGGGGGTCAACTTGGTTCGGCTCCCTGGACCTCCACTGCAGTTACTGGCAGATCCCCCTCTCGAGAAGCAGCCTGCCCCAAGACAGCATTCTCCATTGGCAAAGCAGTCCAATGACATGCCTTTCAGGTTTACTAACAGACCCACGTCATTTTAACAGCTGATGTAGAAGGTGCTGCAGGGTATCCCAGCAACAGCCTGCGTTGTATATCTGGATGGTATCCTGGTCCAGGCCTCTACCTTTGAAGTAGCACTGGCTAACCTTCGCCTCATCTTTCGCTTCATCCTACAGCGCATTAGCAAAGTCCCAGCTGCCTCGGAGATTGACCTGATTCAGGGGGTCTGTGACTTCCTGGGACTGGCCTCCTATTACCAGCAGTTCATACAGGGCTTCACCAGCATCGCCGCACCACTGTATGCCCTCACAGAGAAGAACAGCCAGTTCCACTGGTCCCATCAGTTTCAGCAGGCATACGACCCCTATGTTCGCCCTGGCCGACCCTAGGAAACTCTTCTTTCTGGACACTGATACCAGCAACACGGGCCTCAGCAGAGTACTGTCACAGTTGGCAGAGAAAGTTGATAAGGTGGTTGCCTACTTCAGTCAGTAAATCAGCAAAACAGAATGTAACTGCTGTGTGATGAGGCTGGAGCTTCTGGTAGTTGTGGCGGGGGAGTATGGGAGTACCGACAAGGGCAGGATCAGGATGGATCATACTGCCTACCAATGGCTGCTTTGATTTAAAGAAACTGAGGGGCAACAGGTTGGATAGCATTTTAGGCTGCTACAGATTTTACCACTTCTCACTGGAGCACTGCCAGTGGGCCAAGCTCTGCAACACGGCCAGACTCTCTTTCTGCCCTTGTATCAGCAGTTCCTGTTGTCATTGTGACTGGGCCTTCTGTTGGGGATGTTCAACAGGTTTGGTGTGCCAGAGGAAGTGATCAGCAACCAGGGGAGGAACTTTGAAAGACAAGTCTTTGCCAAGGTCTGTCACCTCATCTCCATCAGGAAGACCCGCACCACACTGCTGCACCCAGAGAGTGACAATCTGGTCATATGGTTTGACTGAAGATTAGCAACCCAGCTAGAACTACTAATGTCCCACCACTAGAGGGACAGGGAGTGCACCAGCTGGCAGTCATCCTACTCAAGCATGAACTGGCAGTCACCGTACATACGCACCAGCTGGCAGTGAACACACTCAAACACCAGCGAGCAGTCATCATACTCAAGCACCAGCCAGCATCACCATACTCAATCACTAGCTGGCAGTGAACACACTCAAGCGGCAGCCAGAGTTTGTTGGAGCCAGTGCCAGCTTGGAGAAGGAGAAACTGTGGTTTGCCTCACTGGTAGAGTCTGTCACCGCCAGCGTCAGCCTGTGCTTGATCTTGCACCAGTTCTGGGGTCCACGTAAGTGCCAATGTCATCACTCATTTTTAACCAGGAAGTGACATTTGCTGACTCTGTGCCTGACTCAGTATGCCCCTCACCACTCCTGGATTATGTCATTCCATTCTCATACTTTTTGGAGGCACTGTATACTGTATACATGCAATGTCGTCCATAACGTTTGAGAAAGACTTTTTCTTGACTTGGCTTAAAATTCAAATGTGGTTAAACTGCAGATTCTCAGCTTTTATTAAAGGATATTTTCATTCATTTTGGTTTTGTAGCACCTTTAATTCATAGCACCCCATTTCAGGGCACCATAATGTTTGGGACATATTAATGTTTTGTAAATGAAAGTTGTCATGTATAGTACTTTGCTGCACATCCTTTGCATGCAATGACTGCTTGAAGTCTGCGGCCCATAGACATTACCAGGTACTAAGTATCTTCTCAATGATGCTCTGCCAGGCCTGTACTACAGACATCTTCAGCTTGTTTTGGGGGCTTACATTAAGTTTTTTCTTCAACAAATAAAATGCTTGTTCAATTAGATAAAAATTAGTTGACTGACTTGGCCAGTCAAGAATTTTTCAAATTTTGTCTTTGAAAAACTCTGTTGCTTTAGCATTATGTTTGGAATCACTGTCTTGCTGTAGGATTCATTTGGAGCCATTTGCTTAAACTTGAGCAGATAAGATGCACCTGTTGTCATGGTTCTGTGTTTCTGTCTCTGTTTTTCCTTGTTGGGCCACCAGATGGTGGCACTTCTGTTTTGTGTCCTGCTCATTCCCCTGATGGTTAATTGTATTATTGCTTTCAATTATTTTATTATTGTTTCTGCTTGTGTCTCGTTGTTCTCACCCTGTCCTGGTTTGATTGTTAATTGTGCCCTCCTGTGTCTTATTGGTTTTGAGTCTATATAAGTCTTTTGTCTCCCTGACTCGGGTGGTGGTTCCTTGTGTTTCTGCGTGCATTCCTGCTTGTGTTTCCGCCTGCGTATATATATCTGCCTTCTTGTGTTCTGCCTGCCTTGTGTTCCGTCTGCCTGTGTTCTTCCTGCCTGCATTTGGACCTGCCTATGTTCTGCCCTGTCTGTGTTCTGCCCGTACTGTTTCTGTTCCCTGTGTCGGCTACGCTTCTGAGTTTAAGAGTTTCTAGTTTTGCTTGTTTTGAGTTCCTTTACGTGTTTTCTTGTTTTGAGTTTTCTTTTGGAATTGCCCCTCGTGGCCTTTTGTTTGTTCTGTTTTTTTGTAAGTAAAGTCTTTGTTTGAATCTACATTTTTGAGTTTTGTGTTTTTTCCCCACTCTGCACCTGGGTCCTAACCCCCATATCGTGACACCTGTACACCAGAATTCATTCTGCTGCTGTTATCAGCAGTTACATCATCAATGAAGTGAGCCAGTGCCTGTGCCAGCCTTACATGCCCAAAGCATAAAACCCCCATCCCCATGTTTCACAGATAAGGAGGGGGGGTGCTTTGGATTTTCAGCTGTTCCATTTAGCCTCCATACTGCTCTTGTCAACACTCTGATATAAGCGAATCCTGATTTCATTTGTCCACAAAACGTTATTCCCGAACTTTGCAGGCTCTTAAGTGGTTCTTAACAAATTATTACGTGGCCATCCTGTTTTTGTGGTTAATTCTTGATTTGCATCTTGCAGTGTAGCCTCCGTGGTTCCGTTTGTGAAGTCTTCTGTAGACAGTAGTCACTGACACATCCATACTTGCCTCCTGAAGAGTGTTTCTGATCTGTTTAGACGGGTGATTGGGGTTTTTTTCTTCATTATGGTGAGAATTCTTTGGTCATATAACTGTAGAGGCCTTCTATTTGTGATTACTGAGCTCACCAGTGCTCTATTTTTTCTTAATGATGTTACAAACAGTTGCTTTTGGTAAGCCTAAGGCTTGGCCTATGTCTTTAACAGTTTTTTTTTTAAATCTTATTTTATATTATTATATTACTGTAACCACAATATTATACTATAATATACAGTGCAATAATGATATACTATAATATTATTATACTGTTTTTATCTCAGCCTCATAATGGATTCCTTGAATTTCATTCATGTAATTCACAAATAACAGACTCCAAATGCAATAAAAAGCCTAGAATCAATACTAGGTACTGAAAGCGTCCTTACACCTGCAATAAGGAAGCAATTTAACACACCTGACTAATCAAATGCACCTGTGAAGCCATTTGTCCCAAACATTATGGTGCTCTGAAGTGAGGGGACTATGTATAAGTGCTGTAATTTCTACATGGTGTAGAATGCATAAAAAATACCCTTTAAGAAAAGCTGTGAATCTGCACATACAGACAGGTGACAAATTTAAGTAAAAACCTGAATAAATGAGTGGAGAAACGTATCAAATGCAAATGCTTCCATACAGGTGTACTGCATGATACAATTAAGCAATTAACACCCTATCATGCTCGGTGGCATGTATAAAAATGCTGAGCAGTCCCAGTTGGCCTCAATTTTGGATCAAGATGGTAAGAGGAAAAGATATAAGTGACTTTGAAAGAGGGTTCATTATGGAGGCATGGATGGCAGGATCTTCAGTCTCAAAGACTGCTCAACTGGCTCGTGTTTAAATAGGAACAGTGACTAAAGTCACATCTGCATTTAGATCCATGGGAAAGACATCAATCAATAGGGTCAAAAATTGTGGTTGAAAGTGTACATTCAAATGACCATGATGCTCGTGCATTAGTGCGATATGAAAAACAAAATAGCCACTCTTCTTCAGGTGATTGAGACGAATGTATATTTGAGAGTTCAGTGGTACAAATACCATAGGCACTGGTCTACAGAGATGTGGATAAAGGTGATATGGTCTGATGAGTCATATTCTGGACAAGTGGGCGAGTGAATGTGTGGCATACACCAAGAGAACAGTACAGGCCTGAATGCTTGACCCCTATAGTGAGGGGGTCCAGTGGTTTTGTCATGCTGTTATTCTGAGTGATCACTTTATATTATGATGAAACATTTCTATCCTGATGGCAGTGGACAATGCCCCCATGCACAGGGCGCGAGGGGTCACTGAATGGTTTGAGTATGAAAATTATATGAATTATATGCCATGGCCTTTGCAGTCACCAGATCTCAACCCAATAGAATGCCTATGGGAAATTTTAGCCCAATGTGTTAAACAGCTCTCTCAATCATCATCAAAACACCAAAGGAGGGAATATTTTTTGTAAGAATGGTGTTCCATCCCTCCAGTAGAGTTCCAGAGACTTGTAGAATCTATGCCAAGGCACATTGAAGCTGGCCACTCATGGTGGCTCAACACCTTACTAAAACACTTTGGTTTTTCCTTTAATTTATCAGAAGCTTCTTTCTCAGTTTTTTTTTTTTGAGAGATCCAAAGATGTCACAATAGGCATTTCTGTGGAGGTGTCATAAATTTAAAGGCCTGAAGGACTGAGGTGAAACCATTTGCAGGGAAGTGGGCAACAGTCGAGAATTTCTCACCGACATTGTAATTAACTGTAGGTATATTTAGTATCAGGCTATACATGAAAGGCGAAAGTGAACAACATACCAAAACACTGAACTGGTGTGTGAGCTGCCTTGCAGTTATGAGGCTCTGGTCACTTAAAGCCACGTTTTTGCAGGGTTTTATTTGTCAGGCTTGGATTAGAAAATGTTCCCTCTGCTGGAGGCATGAGGGATAGCAGAAAATAAATTCTCCAGGCTTATTTACACAGCCTGTAACTAAGGCTATTTACAGTGAGCGCCACAATATTTATGCCTTGAAATGGGCGGACTATGTATAAAAAGTGCTGTAATTTCTACATGGTGAAACCAAAAATGTATAAACATACCCTTTAATAAAAGCTAAGAATCTGCACTTCAGCCACATGTTGATTACAAATCTAGAAGAGAGGAGTACCACAAGCCAAATCAAGAAAAAAAAGTCTTTGTCCCAAACATTATGGAGCACGCTGCACATGGCATTACAGATTTCTGTTTGAGACAAATGCACTGGGGAGCTGAGGCCAACATTTGACCTCAGTGTTGTCTTTGTCTCGATGCTGTAGTACAGTTTGTTCAGACAACAATGGAAAAAGTGGGTACAATATTCATCAAAAACTGTCTGACAGCAGTTTTTGATAAATATATATTTTGTGTGATTTTTGTAGATTTAGAGAACTCGTTGCTCACTATGAGTTGTATTCCAGTTATTTGTAGGCTGACCTGTGTGTGAGTATATATGTCAGGGTGGGTCACCCAGGATAAGTCTTTATTAATCTGTGCTTGTTGACCAGATGCCAGGATGCCTCTGAAAATAATCCTTTCCTTTGTTCTTGCAAAACAATGGAGTGGGGGGGGGTGTTACTGGACAACATCCAAACAATTCAGCTCTACCTAGTCTCTCTTTCTATCCTTCTCTCTCTTCCTCCCTCTCTCCCTCTATGTGATTTGCCCATCCCAGTACTTTGATGAAACCATTTTTTTTTTTAGTCACAGTCAAAATCAGTTCTGTCTTTGCCACATCTACATTAGCATTTCAGTTAACCACTGGCCAGTGTTATAACAGAAACAGTTAACTTCCCTGCAACCTCTCCCTTGCTTTAATTTAAAATGTCCTGAAAGGATGGGGGGGGGGGAAACTTTGGAAAAAATGATTGGAGCTCTGGCTTTACATTCCTCTCCTAGCTGTGCCTGTGCTTGCATGTGAAGACCGCTCCACAGCTCTACTCTAACTATTCCAACCATTCTGCTGAGGGGGCTGGCCCTCCAGGACCAGCCAGGGAGGTGGCTAGGGCCAGGGCCTTTTATACTGGTGGGCGGACACAACCTCAGGCTGGGAGGGGAAAGGGAGGAGCAGTGTGAAGGGGTGTGGAAAGGAAGAGCAGCAGGCTAGTTTGACTGGACGGTTTCACGGGGAGCTGTGGCATTTGAGTCCAGGCGTGCAGTCTATTGCTGTCAGAGGTGTCCACTCCTGTCCGCTGGCCAGCTACCCAGGGCTGAAGAAGAAAGAGAAGGAGAGTGCAAGAGAAGGAGAGAAAGAAGAGGGGAGAAAAATAAAGAAGGCTCGAAGGGAGAAAAGAGAGGGAATTGGGTGAGAAGGCAGAGAAAAAGTTCTTTGAGGGAAAAAACAGAAGTTGGATTTGGACCTCGTGTGCCCTTAAGTGCTGTCTTGTGTGATTATTATTTCCCAATTTTCAACAAGCCATTGACAGCCATGGAAGATTCAAGCTTGCAGATGGAGCCGGTGGCCTTGGCCGAGGTGTCAGACAACGAGGAGGTGGCGCTAGCACCGTCGGACGATGAAGACGAGGCGACAGGGGCGGGAGAGGAGAAGGAGGAGAAGAGCGACGGGCAGGTGAACGGGGTGATGGTGCTGGCCCTGCTGGACAAGATCATCGGCGCCGTGGACCAAATCCGGCAGACCCAGACCGGGTTGGAGACGAGGCAGCAGGACATGGAGCGCTCGGTGACGGGCATCCAGAGCGAGCTGACCAAGCTCTCCAAGAGCCACACCACCACCTCCAACTCCGTCAACAAGATGCTGGAGAAGGTGCGCAAGGTCAGCGTCAACGTCAAGACGGTCCGCACCAACTTGGAGAAGCAGGCTGGCCAGATCAAGAAGCTGGAGAGCAACGAGAACGAGCTTCTCAAGAGGCGTAACTTCAAAGTCATGATATACCAGGTCAGGAGAATGGCTGTTTGGGTGGGGTGCGGGGTTTAAGGTGTGGCTTGTGGGAGGTGGGCGGGGGCTGGCGGGGGGGTTCAATGTGACTGCCATTTCACTATGGTCTATTGAATTTTTTTTCCTGCATTTGGCATTGTGAATCAGTTTTTAGAGGGCTTCAGATAGGGACATCTTGGTTCCTCTGTTCTGTGCTCTGCAGTGTCCTGTGCAGTCTGTAGTGATGGAATGTCACTCCACACTTGAGTTACTCTGCGTTGCTGATGTGGACAGCAGGACTGACACATGTATCCATGTGGCAGCGTCTGACGCCCCTCACAGCTCCCACTGGGATAGAGCTCTGCACAGTGTACACATCGTCAAGCGTCTCAGTTGATTTGTTTAAACTCTCCATTGTTCATTTGCATGTCAAAGAACAAGCTCTTATGTGTTTGATGGTGAAGCTGAAATTGCAGGTGTTCATTGATAATGAGGCATTTCTTATGTGAAAATGTTGTGTGTAAATAGCTATCAGTGGTTTATACGGGTGTGTGGATGTGGCAGGGTTCAGTCTGGCAGAGGAAATCAGGGACCACTGAGTCCTGCCACAGTAGATTAATAGAGAAACCAGTATCCCTGGCCATTCACATCAGTGCTGTGTAAAACCAATGGTTTAAATAAGGCACAGCTCAATAACTGATCATGAAGCCGTGATGACAACCATATGATATATACTATCACTATGCCATCAGTAATGAAGCCAGAAACAAATTATTTCAGTGACGGTAGACATGCTCACAAGATTGGGCAAGGAACGGACAATTCCTAGGGGTCCAATCCCTCAAACAGCTTGCCGTTAATGTTCATAATGAAGCTCATGCTCACTGACACCCATTCTAAGAAATCCTAATTTTCAGTTCAAATTATGATTTAAATCAAATGATTTGATTTATTTTATATCATGGATAATGGTGTTGATTCCAAGGCTTTGGAGTAATTTCTTCTTTAATGAATTCCATAACTCACATGATCTGTCTCTCTTTAAGGCTGACATTTTTTGAGTGTTCTGTCTGCCTGCATTTGACGCTGTTAAACTTCATTGGCTCGGATCTATTATGGAAGAGGGGCGTCATATTTAGGGTGTGTGAGCTGCTCATTGTGGTGAATGAATTGAAAGCTAACGCCAGATCTCTGTACATGTGGCTCAGTGAATGCCATAAGGAATCCATTTGTGAGTCAGTCTTGGAAAATGGTGGAAAATACCATGAGAATGGCAGATTGCTTCTTTAAAAGTGGGTTCAGGTGGGGTTGGCGGTGGCACAGAGAGCAGGAGGGGGGAAAGAAACGGCAGACGTTTGGTTTGAAAAGACGCTCTGTAGTTATGGCTCCAGAGCCTGTGCTTTTTTTAGCACTGCATGCTGTAATGTCTAATAGCTTGCAGCTTGTGCGGTGGTGGGAGACATTCAGAGTTTCCACCCTGGCTCACAGGAAAGTTTTCTGCAGTCCTCCAACATCCATCCATGCCTGCAGCCAGGACAGGCATGGGGCGGCGGGAGGGGGGCTGTGCAGGCGGTCCAGCCACTGTCTTCCAGAAGCTCCACACTCACACTCAGGCTCATCTCCACTCTAATGCCCTCCGAGATAAGCTGGCAGCCCATGGCTGTTCATGCCTAGCAGATGAAACCTTTGAAAGGGGAAGAAAGAATGCAGTGTTCTTCTGAGTTTCCTTAAATAATTTTTCTCTCACTTAACTTCAAAGTCAATAAAAACAGTTCAGCCCGGCTGAATATATCGACAGCACAGTTCTTTTCTGATTCTCTGGCGTTCTGTTTTCCTACTGAGAGTTTGGCAGGACACTGAATTTCTGCTGGTGTGTTCTGGGACCAACATGCTTATGCAAGCTCATATGCATGGCTTCTCTGGAACGTCAATAAGGGCTCATAGATTACACCGGGGCATTTCACAGAAATCCAACCCGAACCAAGCTTTTCTCAATGCTATCCCTGAATTACCAAGGGCAAGCAAGATTTCGCCTTTTCTTTTGTGCGCCATCTTCATTACTACAGAGGAGCTATGCCATGGTGTGTCTATGGTGTGCACTTTCCCGGGAATCCAAGGCCGAATTCTAACAAAATCGCTGCCGGCGAGCGAGGAGTTCCATTTACATTGTGCGGATTGTGTAACTGCCGTTCTGTGAGCTGCTTCAGTTAATCATGCCTCATGCAGCGCTGCTACATGATGAGTGGATGTTTTAAGTAGCTCGGAGGCTTTTCAGAGCTCCTGCCTCCATGTAACCCAACCACAGAGCCTTAATCCTAATCAAAAAAGGGAACAGCCCTCGGAGGGCTGTCACGGCACGCAGAGAAGGGCTGACATTCTTTGCTCAGATGAGCTTATTTATTTATGAAATGTGTGGCGCTGCTACGCTGGTTAGATCTTTATGAAAATTCATTTAGGTGTATCTTTAGACTTTTTGTCATGTACACGTTGGCCTGCTCAGCGCCTCTCTAATGCGGCATGGGTGTTGATTCCCACCCGACACATTCATGCAGCACGTGAACCAAGTGAAAGTTGCAGTTTCAGCCTGGTAAACCAAACTGCCACCTCCACTCTGCAGGGCCCACAGACCCATTCTATTTTTGTCCCATGCCCGCATGGTGTCAGGTTAAATTACACTGGAGGAGTGAGTGTGGATCACAGTGGCTCAGAGTCAGGTTTCGATTGTCCGTGTGGTGAGATAGGGTGGGGCAGAGCAGGGCGGGGCAGGGCGGGGCAGGGATGGACGTGGTTCACTCTGTCTGCAACTGCGGGGATGACCCTGTCTGTGACATGGGTCGGGGGAAGAAGTGAAGAGCCAATTGGGGTGAAGCATGACAGCCAGGGAGTTGGGGTTAGGGTTGCTCTGCATGTGCCAGCATTTTCCACAGGCGTCTACGCTATGCTGTTTACGACATAATGCTCCAGAACAGCAACCCGCTTCCAACTCGCAAATTCACAGAAGGGAACGTTTTGCAACTGAACACGCAGAGCAAAGATGGCTCCACGCAGCGACTCAGCGAGACACCCAAATGCAGGCAAACCCCCCCCCCCCCTCTCCCGGAGCAGCTGGATTGCCCTCCCCAGAGGAGATCAAAAGCGTGACTCACAAAGGAGAACCGTGGCCGTCTCTGTGGCATGCCTTCTTGGTTGAGACCAAAAGAATGAGTCACAGCGGAGAGCTGCATTGTGTTTCCATGTCGTCCCGTCCCTCAGCACGTACTGTATGGACCGTTCAGCTGGGGGGGGGGAGTTGCTTTTCAGTAGGCCGTGGTCACAGCTGGTGGGCTTTGTAATAGAGCAAGCACAGCCTGTTTGTCTTCGCCCGCAAGTGGCTGTTGACCTGACGTTCACCGCTCCCTGTCCTCCGGAGCCCCAGGCCGCAACAGGTGTGGTCCATCCCCCTTTCCCCTCTCCTCCTCTGGGGAAAGTAAAAATGAAAGCCTCCCTCGTGCTGGGCTCCTCCTCAGTCAAAGGTCACGTGCATTTTCCGCTGCTGAAACGGGAGCGGCTGTGCCCTCCCCTTCCCATGTCAGTCTCAGAAGTGGCAGATTTTCCCAGCTGGCATGACATCGGAGCGAGCCGCGCCCTCCGGCTGGGGCCACCGGTCTGCTCGGTCACGGCCGCCGGCCCGGGCCTCGACTCTGACCTAGGTGGCACGCGCCCATGGCCGTACCCACGGCACCCGCCTGAGCCTTTGCTCGCAGTCACTCATCTCCCAGTCCAGTCGCTCAGGAATGTCCGCGTGCTGCGGGGAGCTCGTTTGGGGAAAGCAGAGACCGTCCTCCTTGCACAGAGCGCCCCGGGGAAGCGGGCGTTTTTGATAAACGGCTGTGCCAAGTTAGCGGGCTGATTCATCCCCTTGGCATCTCCGCCCTGCACTCCCACCCCTGTCCAAATCTCAGCCTCATTCCCCTTTGGTCCCCCCCCCTGCACTTGGACCAGGCACTGGACAGCAATGTCTAAACAGGTTAAACATTTCATCATTGCACGTCAGCATGGTTGCCAAGGGGCTTAGGAAAGCAAGGGGCCCAGGGTAATTACTTTCACCTTATCGCTTTACTTACTAAAATAAATTACCAGAATCGCATTAACTCCATGAGTTTCCATGATAGATTCTTAGCCATAACTATAATTTCAGAAGCATCTACATGCAGCTGGGGCTTGCAACAATCTCCAAATAAGGGCATTGTAAGAATGTTGCTCTTTAAGGGAGGGGCATGTACTCTGGTGCCATTTTCTTCACTAAAATATGTGGGCATAAGATCCCCTTCCTAAATAACTGGTAGTCTTATTCTTGCACGTCATTCATCACTGCCAGATGTGATTGTTTTAGTGTTCTTCATCATATCCAGTATTTTCTTTCTGCAAGACCATATAGGGCAGGAGTTGCTGAAACTCTTTTTTTTCACTCAAAAATCCTTTTTATAGCCGATTTGCGTAACCCCCATTACTCAAGTTACTCAAGTGGACATGTCGGGGTTTCTCTCCTGGCAAGCATGTGAAATCAGCTCAAGGGCCTCACACCACATATCCAGGGAGGGCTTGTCAGAGAAATGGGAAGAAAAAAAAACAACTGGGCTTGCACCAAAGAGGGGAAAAGGGAACATGAACTCTAAAAATAGGAAGTCCCAAATACTTGCTTGATTTTGCAACGGAAAAGCTCTGGGAGTCATTTTTTCCTGATTGGTTCCTCTCATTTGATGAGGCCCTCTCCCAAAATCAGTGAGTGTTTTCAGCTTACAGTCACTCAGTAATGTGTTGCTGTGTGGTGACCATGTTTGGAGCCAGTCGCCATAACAAGCACTGTCTTCTTGCGTCAAGCGTAGCAGTAACATATCCTATCTTATTTTGATGGTGATCTGCGACTTTTCAAGTTAAACTGAGCAATGTTCTTCAATATTTGCTTTCTCGTTTTTGGTAAGTCAGAAAAGTTCAATACACACAGTGACACAATGTGCAGTTCTGTCTGGCAAACACAGCACACATCAAAACATTGTATCTGTGAATTGTGTATTCAACATGGCAAATTTGCTTAGTGAAATTATACATTTCCTATGGGAATATTTTTATTGACCTTTTTAGCACTCGCAGAAGCTGATTCTACTTTATTTCAACTCAAAACACATCAGAGTAGAATCAGGCAGCAAATCTGTCCAACCATCACAGTCACCTCAGTATGTGTGTGTGTGTGTGTGTGTGTGTGCATGTGTGTGTTTGCACGTGTATATATATATTTATACTGCTATGTGTGCGTGTGCGCGCACGTGTGTGTATCTATCTCTTTGCAGAGCCATAAATAATTCTGTGTCCTCGCTGCAAAAGGGTTTTTTTTCACTCCCTCCTGTCAGTCCCTGCCAGAGGTCCCCACGGGAGGGAAAAACAGAACATCGACTCCAGAACAGTGAGGACCTAGTCGTGTCTCACAAGGGGGCCACTTTCGGAGATAAAGGGAGGGATGAAATGATATCCTGTAAGCCTTTCCATCGTGCACAGGGATCTGAAGGTACCTACTAATAGCTTTTATTACAAGCTGGAAGTTATGAGATCACTGCTCTCCACAGTGTTTCTTATTACATACTTCAGGTTGGTTCTGGCAGGGTGAATTTCCGCCGGTTGTTGTGCAGACAGGGCTCTGTAAATTGTGTGTTGAGGCACGTCTTCTCAGGCCTTCCTTGAAAAACAGCACCCGCTCCTCGTGCCGTTTTGCACGCTCGCACATTATAGCCCTCCGTGCCCGTTAGCTGATCCTTCTCATCTCTCCCTGCTGTCGTGTGCTGCAAGTGCACCAGCCCACCTTGTTTTCTTCTCCTCGGGCTTGCAGAGTCAATGGCCACAAGCAGAGAGAGGACGGCGTGATTTATAAAGGCCAAGATAAACCCAAGTGTGCTGTGCCTTATGATGCTGTCAGCCAGGCTTGCCATTGGGGGAACAACAGGCATGCATTCACATTCCACTGAAAGAACGTGCAAACACAGGCTTTCTCTCTCTCTCAGTTTCTCTGTGTTTCACTGTGGGCACCCACAGTCAGGGGGCCACGCCCAACCTGTGCATAAGGTCCTAAAAACTAGAACTGTCCACTGGTTGTAAATAGTGGGTCTGACGTGAAGTCTAGGGTGGCTGCTGTATTCCATAGCAGCCAGAGGGGCTGAATTTAAACATCCAATTGTAGCTTGACTTGCAACAAGACTTCGCATGTGCAGGGTGTATGTTTGCGTCTATAAAACAAATTGCAGTTCCAGGTATCTGCAGAGCCAGTGGCATTTTAACTGGGTCTGCCACAGGAACTTGATGTACTTGGTATGGTTTAATGAGTTCTAACTTGCTTGTGTGATGCAGACAGAGGAAGCAGGTTTCAGACATGATAAATTCATCTGTACAGAATGCAATTTATACACAGTCGCACAGATGTTCAATCAAAATACTACCTGGTGAGTGGGTAGGTTCAGTCAGATCACAAGCGATGAATATGGATGAAACCCACTCCAACCTATCAAGCGGATGAAAAACCTGCAGCTGAGCCAGCGATTGGAGACCATATGTGGCATGACTGTGAAAATAATTAAGAAGAATTATTAATGTTTGTTTGATGGGAAAGTGGATATTAATAGACGGTGATGATGTGTTGCGAATGCGGTGTCAGGGAAGAAGGATCGCCAATATGAAATAACATGTGGGTGGTCAATGGGTGCTTCTGATTAAAAATTCTCAACAAAATACTGGGGGGTGGGGGGGGGGGGGGCTGGCATGCTACCTTCTTACCCAGGTGTAAGCGATCTAGGAGCTGCTGTTGGCCAGCTTTGCTGTACACCCTGACATGCCAGGGATGAGGTGTACTTTGAAAAAGGAGAATGGAGGAGTGTTTTGAGCATGAAGCACATCCCCAGGTCTAAAGACCGTACAAAAACAGAGAACAATAGAGGCACAGTGCCTCAATATTTCCATTCAGACATCGCCTGGGGCCACAGAGAAAAGGTGCCTGTTACACAACAGGAACGTCGGTCAAACACAAAACTGTATAAACAAAGATAGATGGCTTTGATACGTTCAGTCCTTCCAGCAGCTATTATTTAGTGTTTTGTGGAAGACTGTAAATCATTTTGGAGCACAGTGATGTTCAGTATCATTTTCAGATGGATGAATTAATCAGTGCATAAAATATTATTTTTTAACCATCCGCCAATATCGAATTATTTAGAACTGCTGGAATGTGAAGTCTCATCATCTCTACTAACGTGGACTTTTTGAACAGCTGGAATTCCCTCGGTGTCCAGTAAACTGGTGAATGAAAAGCCACTGAGCGGAGTTATAGAAAAGGCTATCCCAGCATAGTCTGAGGCTATAAATCTGCATGCAAAAGCTACAGAACTCCCTCTTATTTTTGGAAAGAGCACAACCACAATGCCATAGCAACTAGGAATGCATTCCAAACAAACATGTAAACTATCGGTCCTGACTGTACATCCTGTACTCGGTATGCTAAGAGTAAACTTTTTGCTTAATGCTTTTTTATTACAACTCCCACATAACCAACATCAGTGGGACCAGATTACAGCGGATTCATAATCAAGGTCAAACAAACCTGTAAAAATTGAAATAAGCATGGCAGCTAATGTAATTTTAAAATGTGAATATGCAAAAATGAATTCATTCAACAATTTTGAAAATACTTTTTTTATGACCAAAATATTAGATTTCACTAGTTTCAATAGTATGAAATATCAATTTTCAATATAAATAATTCCATAACATGAACACTGGACAGCAACAAATACATTTTTTTAAAGATTAAGAATGAAGTGTTAAATTCATCTAAAGCAATTTCTCAGAATGCATTTAATAAGCAACAGATTGTAGGTTGTCATGTTATAGTTATAGTATATGGGGAGAATTAGTGTTAAGAACTCAGGCACATTGGGATGCAGCTGCAGTCAGATTGTCAAGCTGGGGTGTGGAGAAGTTGTGCAGAAGTTTATACCTCACATTGATAGATTGAAACTGTATGGAGTTTTTCATAAATCAGTCTCTCATTTCAACCAGCTGTGTCTAACTGGCATGGCTGGGCATAATCCTAATTGTCTTACAAGGTATGCATTATACCTGGGAAGAAATGCGGGTAAGTGTATACATTTATTTAGTGACATCATTTTCAGAAATGCATCCATCTCCCGTCTACAAAAACAAGCAAGTTTTCACAGTGACAAGCTCTGTCTTGTAGCACCAGACAGAGTGAACTATAAACCAGATTAAACTTGGAATGATGTGTTGAAATAGAGATGAACCCGCAGTCTGGGTGGGTCGTCCATTTGCCGCAATCTGTTAAGAGTCCCGTCTCCCTGTGGCAGCAGCAGCTCGGGTCGAGGCGAAGTATCTCTCTGACATCATCATGTTGTCCCCAGAGCCTGGCATGGGGTTCGAAGGCGAAGGTCGAATGAGGTGTCCAAACAACAGGGCCGTGGGTTGTGGGAGAGGGGGAAGCACTCCCCTGAGGTGGCCCCGGCATCCCGTAACTTAAAACAGCGCTTTCTCCCAGACCCATGATTACAGGGAAAAAAAGAGCAGCTGGCCCCATGGAGTCATTAGCACGCCCCTCTCAAAGTATTTCCCATGCTTCTTGCTCGGGAGCTCCAGTTCTGCACTCCGTGTACTGTGTTTGTCCCCTCACCCCACTGTAGCTGAGAGACGCCATTTTTTCAGGGAGGGGCTGAGCATGGCATTCTGTGGGTACCAAGCTCAGAGCCTATACATTTCTATCCGGTTCTGGTCTGTTGACAAAGCGCCAGGGTGTGTTTAATAGCCAAGCTCAGTGCTAGAACACATGAAGGTTTCTCATTTTGCTCTCGCTCAATTCTGCTCTTTTCCGCACATGGCACAGCTGAGTCCACTTTGTTTGGCCTTTCCTCCTGTGTCATGTGGATGCCACCCTTTGCTTGTGGACTGTGTCCACACAGAAGCACCAGCCTGGCTTTGAGAGGGCCATTATTTTACAAACGTTTTGTCTGAAACGAAATGGAGGTCAGGCTAGGAGAACGACGAAAATAAAAGTTAAACACAATAGTGCTTGTTTACGTTTCCATGCCTCGCTCTCTGCCAGTATCAAATGATAAGTCATGAGGATTCCCTGTGTAATTTTTAGTGGAAAACCCCCCCTTTTCAGGCTCCAGCATGGATATTGTGTAACCACAGGGTGGGGCCTTGCAGAGGAACAGGGAGACAGTGTTCTCGGGGATTCCTCAGTACGCAGACAGCTGTGAATGAGCTCCACACATGAGACTAATGAGGAGGTTTGCTGAAGCTCAGTGGAAATCTTCCATGGCGTGTTTCAGGGGAACCCCAGGCTCTGTTCCCTCACCACGTCAAACACTACCACCTTATGTCCTACGCCAGTCTGACGTTGTGGGTGTCCCGTGATGCACTGCTTAGCTTAGCAACCGGAAATTTCCATGGATAACCCACTGAAATCTGTGGACACCAAAATCTACAAGCTCAAAAGTGTTCTAGGGTTCCATAAAAACAAATTTATTGTGTGAGTGCTTTTGAAGAGTCACACATGAAAGAAATTTTTCTCCTCACATTTTGTAACCATAAAGAAAAATATGACAAGTTTCCACCATAGGTCAAAAGAGTTTATATTAAATCTCCAGTGCCACCATTGCTAGCAGCCACTAACCATTAATTGCATAATTGCAATATTCACATTGAAAGCTTGTAATAACAACAATAATCCTAATGATGTAATGAATACCAGTTGGATATTTGCATGGGTGACAGAGAAACATCACATGTCCATTGAAAATGCTTGGCAAAGTTTTGCTGACCGCACAGTGCACAGGCCAGCTGAAAGCAGCTGCTAGCCCCTGGTCTGAGCGGCCAAATTCCTAAAGAATACAATGACAGGGACCCAACAATGTCCCGCCACACTGGGTAAATGTTCTTAGTGAATGGGTCTGTCCTGCACAGTAAAATGTTCAGGGATGATTGAACTCTTATGGAGTCCAATAGGGACCATATGTACACTGTAAGAGTTGATTTAACACTAACCATTTCACTGTGCGCTCTAAGTGAGCTCCAAGTTACTCATCACAATGTCCCACCACACTGGGTGAATGTCCTTAGTGAATGGATCTGTCCTGCACAGTGACATGTTCTGGGTTGAGTCCAATAGGGACCATATGTACACTGTAAGTGTTGATTTAACACTAACCATTTCACTGTGCACTCTAAGTGAGCTCCAAGTTACTCATCACGGCTGAATACTTTCTAACTGGGCAGCAGAGGGGTGAAACACAGCCAGTGTCCTGTGGCCAGTCCCACTCTCAGATGACCAAGCTTTCTCCATTGTTTTTGGCTCACCAGCAGCACCAGCTTTGGATAGAATTGGCTGTTGTATAGTCCACACAGTGGCGCAGTAGTCAACACAATAGTACCAGTTCTCTGTACACTCTTGCTTTGGTGTTTTGGTGTTTTGGCTCTGGGCCTCAGTTAGAGCAAAACATGTTAGCTCACATGACATAAGTCACATTACCTACGCTCTGACGAAGGAGTTTATTTCCGAATCGCGGGGTTCAATAAATATTTTTAAAAGGGCGTTGCTGTCTGAACACTCATTTGTTCTAAAGAAGTCACATTAGACTGGAGTGTGTCATCAAAAACAGCACTCTTTTATGATGGCCAGGTGTTATAGCCACACGAAAAAAATCCTGGCTTGCAAGACTACTACTGACCAGTACCTTAATTCCTGCAATTAAGTTGTAGCTACAATATCCTCACCCACTAATTTGGGAGAGGATGTTGTAATTAGAATAACTGGGAAGCATGTATCATGATGTCTGTCAGTTCATGCAACCATATTCTCATTTGACGGGCTCCTGTTGGAGCCCGTTTCTGAAACTTTCTTACTTTCTATCCTACTGTTGTTGCAAGTCTGTGAACCAGTATGTTGTTATCATTATATAGAAGAAGGCATTTTAGATTAATTACTGGTAGTTCAAATTGTTAAAGCTACTCAGTAAAGTGTTGAATCTACAGTGATTGAATGCATTTGATCCCTTATGAATGTATATAAACACTATTAAAGTTGGATTAACAGTCTGACCTTTTCACTGTGCCAAAGCTGACCAGATGGGCTTGATTACAATATGTCATGGGACACAAGTTACTGTCCCAAGATGTGCTTAGTGTAACAAATTGTTTGGGCAAAAGGAGGCATTATATGACTGTTACTTAGTTTCTCAAAAAATATTGGAAGGAGTGTCTATTATAAAGTAATGTGGGATTCTGAAAGATTTTGATTGGGAAAGAGAGAGTTGCTTCAGTTGGTTGGCTTAGGAGTGGGAGTGCACGATGAGGGAGGGGGGATCTAGTTTGTCTTAGCAACAGTGTACTCGTTTAGAATAATCCACTGCCAATGTCTGTGTGGAGGAATGAGACCAAAAAGCAACCAAAGCCACAATTTCTTGATTAAAAAGGCTCCATAAAAAGCAAAGCACTGCAGTACTGGATTTAGAGTGGTTGTGGTGGATACTTTTTCTCTTACTCATCTAGCCTTGAGAAGGCTGAACTGGCAACCACACTCTACTCTCTTAACAATTTCATTTTTACCCTGCCTTTTTCAAATACAGTGAAATATATAGACCTGTTTATTTGGAGTAAAGCTTGTTGGGATTTGTCCTGAGTAACTGGAACTATAAACTATCAACATGCTTGCATTAAATCATTGGTTTATCTGGAAATGTTTTTTTTATTGTAGATAATGTTTGACTTAGCCATCCAATAATTCACATCTTAATAACTACCATCTTAATAATATGCTGTTACACTCTTACCTATCATTGTATACATTAATACTAACTATACTAGACTGAGTATAGTTATAATTAAGTATAGTACAGTGTATAGCAGTCTATTTCAGATTTTTGTGTAATATAATACATGAGTATTCATTATTATGATGTAATAACGTGGCTGTGTTTGATTCTTTAAACACTATCGGCATTTTCCTTCATATATTCCCTTATTTGGTGCTTTCCAGTGGTGTCTCAGTGGTGTGCTGTTCTGACAGAAACTGGCTGGCCTCAGTACTGTACACACACACAGATACACATAGTGAGGGGCTGTGTTCAGATACAGTAACCATGCACTGTAAACACCACACAAGTCGCCAGTTCGTTCTGCGAGCCGTGGTTCCAAACTCAAGCTCCTCTCTCTGTGACAGAGGTAGGAGTGAAAGAGAGAGGAACCCGAAAACAGGCACATGGCAGCCATCTCCCAACACCAAAACCCACCTTTTCCACTGGCACAGCGGAGAAACCCTGCAGATTCCTCTCATTTGGTCATCTGTCATTGTCTGTTAATCTGTTAACATGGCACGGATAGGTGACAGTTCTGTGGCATCGTTTCCTCCCAGTGGTAATGCGATCAGCAGGGCAGTGAGGATACAGGCTCTCAGGATGAGCGGGGTGTATCCTGTGCTGATTGCAGCTCCCGTTTCTTTATTTGCCTTCCCTCTGTCTGCCCCAGAGTGCGCTGCACGGCGGCGGAGTTTCCACCGGCCAGCCAGGCGCTTTCCCTCCTCACGCTTGTATTTGTCATTTACATAATGGTCTTTTGAGCGCAGATTAAAAACACGGCGAGTGGGCAGACGTGTCTCCCGAGCAAACAATAGCGGCGGACCTGGGGGTTTCCGCATGGCAGCTGGAGAAGCGGCAGCAGGATTCGATATCAGTGATTTACACAACTGGCTGTTCTGTTTTTTCACTCGGGGCGCTGATGAAGAACATGCTCTGTAGGTTTTGGCCCCCTTTTCTTGAGGAAAATGTTCACACCGTTACAGAGCAGTAATTTATAACATTGTTAATGGGTTGAGCAAACTTGGCTTTCATTGTTTTAAACAGTTCGTTTTATTCCGGGTGATAAATTTTGCCTGGTGCGCCATGTTTGACACAGTTAAGGACCGGAAGGGGTCATTCCAGATATGCTGCAGAGAGGGGCTGCGCTGGTTAGAAGTGGCATGCTTCGGAGGTCAGTAGCCATGCCTCCCTGTAACCCTCACCAATATGATGACATCGAGGAGGAAATTGAGGCTACTCCTGGAAGTGGTGGCCAATGAACATATGACATGTGGCAGTGATGTGGAATCATTCAACAGACTCCCTTTGGCTTAGATAGATCACCCACCATAAACCTTTCTCTCTCCCTGTGTGTGATGAGTGTGCTGGCTCAAAATTGTGGAGTGTGCAAATGACTGAAAATCTGCTTGAGTCGATGAATGGAAGGCAAAGGCTGTATAAATGCACTCCATTGTTGTGCGAGTAGATCGGAGCTCAGTTTCAGGACTGTCCTTCTCATCTGATGTACTATTCATTCATGGGACGTAGTGCGTGGGAAACTGCCGTCATGTGCGTGGGAACTTGCCGCCAGACGAGCTGAATTCTCCCGTGTGAGAAACAAGAGGAGGCGGCAGTGCTAACATGGCTGCTGCCCTTGCCTCATTCCGCCTGGTGCTTTTTTAATACCTTAGTTGTTACCAAGGGCAACCACGAGCTGTGTGTACAGTATCTGTTGCCGAAGGGGAGAGCGGAATGTGATGGTGGAAGGTGGCCAGGGAAGTGTGGATGGAATTTGGACTGGAGGAGGGAAGGCGGACCCGAAATAAACAGACACTGTGACCCCCACAGGCCCGAACGACACAAAGCACCAGATAAGGAAAGGCAGCCCTTTTTTACTGTGACTTCCACAGGGCTGCAGAATGCCTGGAGGCAGAACAAGCCTCTGCTTCTTGAAAGGGATGATTTAGCTCCTGGAGAGGAATGATTTAATGCTCCGCATTCATTTATGCTACCATGTATGCTCAAGTTGCAAAACAGTAGACTCACAGCAAGAACCTCTATTCATGTTTTGGTGTGGTGCTATACACAGTGCGGTCCAAAGTATCTGGACAGCGACACAATTTTTGTCGTTTTGGCTCTGTACTCCAGAACATTGGATTTGAAATGAAACTATGAATATGAGATTAACTGTCAGCTGTCAGCCGCTCTTAAACCGCAGTAATTTGCATGTGTTTACATCCATATCAACTTGTGTAGGAATTACAGCCCTTTTTATACATAGTCTCAGTAATACATTATGTGGATATTGTATTTGTTTATATTAAGCGGTACTGTAGTGCTCCAAAATGTAATAAAATTATAACAAACTTCGAACGTACAGCAGTACAGCCAGCTTTGCAGAGTGGTGTAACAGAACTTATCATAAAAATATTTATGTTGCCTGTTTGGAACCCTGAAGTGGAAATCTGTTAGTACAAATGTACATGGTTTAAGGAAGGGTATTTTAGTTCAAGTCTTGTCTATGGTTCAGAGCTAGTGTGACACTAGGAGGCGTGACACTCTGTTTGACTCCATGCAAGCTGTTGAAACTGACCTTCATCACAGCTGTATCAAAGGATTTCCCTCTTTACAAGTACCTGCACTGTAGCCACTCGACTACAGAAAGAGCGGAAGTTGGATTTGTTGTCCACCGGGGCATTTCCTGTCTCTGGCTGCCTGGCTTCCCTTCTCCGAGACCTTCCCTGCCTACAGCGCTAATATCTTTGTCGTCCACTCAGGAGTTCCCTTTCCGGCCCACCCTTCGCCTCCACAAACAATGACTGCAACAGTAGCGAGGGGGGAAAGGATCCCAGCCGGTTAAGCAGCGGTGAACATGCCGAACATGTAATATCCTGCGGGATTCCATTCCGTGCCCGGTCTTTTCCATTTTCCTGCCTCTGCAGCCATTTGAGTTATATAACTGCAGCACTCTTCTCACTCAGGCCCAAAGCAACTGTGTAGAGTAATGTTTAGATAAATTCTGTCATAGCATTTCAGGCTGGGACCCCAGGTGGAACTTTGCTGTGGCACCCAAGGGCTAGGAAACAGCAATAAATATGCGCTAAACTGCCTCAGTAAATATTTATCTATAGAAATGCATAGTGAATAATGACTTCTGCTGAAGAAATATTTTTTTAAAAGTACTCTTTAACTGAAGTGGGCTGGATGGAGTTGTATAAAGCTAGATTGATATCCGCCAACACAACCCCCCCCCCCCCCCCCTCTGTAAAACCTCTGATTTCTTCCTGTGAGAGATTTTGTGAGTCATTGAGATGATCACTGATTTTTGGTCTTCGATATCAATCCTACTTCATCAAAATAAATGCTCATCTCCCTTGTGTCCCCGGTCAATATAATAATATTACAATATATTACAATATAATGTTAAAAATTCTCCAAGATCAGTATTCATTGTAATTTGCGAGGACAGTGAAGACAGTGTAATCATAAACAGTCAGTCATAGGGCTCACCCCATTCCAGCGCCTCTCCCAGTTAGCGCTATCTCCTACTAGCGCTACCCCTGTTGTGCTTGCTCCCTACCTTCAAGTTGATAGAGAATAGGTCCCATGCTGCACATTTATTATCAGATGAAAAAGAATAACAGAGTTCTCCTTCCCGCACTGCGGGAGTTCTGTGCTGCGTGACCAGCTCAGTGCATGAGTGATGTTTGGGCAGCTGCAGTATGAGGAAATTGTTTGAGCTGGATTTGTGTGAAAAGCCCAGTCAGATCTCTCAAGGCAGAGTTTACACAACCCCCTGCCCCCACCTTTGATAACACACACAGAACACACACATACGTGTAAAAGCGTGCACACAGAAACACACACACACACACACAAGCATACACACTCTTTCGCACCTACGTGCAAACACGCACCCGCATAATCACACTCACACTGATATACATGCATATGTACACGTACACACACACACATATGCACACACATACATGCACAGGCTCATATGCACACCAATGCGCACACACTGTGGAGGGTCATTTGGTTCTTCTCTCCTTCCCTGTGAACTTGCTTTTTTTCAATTTATTCTCAAAGGAGTGGAAACAGATTGTTTTCAACGATTAAAGGTGCTACCTTTGTAAAAATGACAATGGAAAACAGCTAGCCAATTCAACGCGTACCCCGGACTCGTATCCCCATTTGCTGCCTTTTTTGGTTTAATTATGCATTTGGGTGTTCCTGTTTTCTTGGGGAACAATGCATAATATGGGCTTGGGACTCGGGGAGGGGGGGGGGTGGATACGGAGGAACGGTGACTCAGTGTCTCAGGATGGTGGAAAAAATGTGTCGTTTCCACAAACAAGCAAGCGCATTGTGTACAGCCGCCCTCGGCAGGCACGGGACAGAACGGGGCTTCCACTCCTGGAATGCACGGAACGGGGGACGGGGCCGCGGGAGGAAAGGGCGGGGCCCGGGATACGATAACAAAACGCAAGTTTTCCGTGCGGCGCTCCCGTGGAGTCCGATAAGAATTGGCAGGGAGCGCACTACCTGCACGACCAGCCAGCTGAGAGATGCAAGGTGTGGGTTTCCTCGTGTCAGCCCCGGGGCATTCACGGAGTTCCTGCCCAGGGCGAGCGCCTGTCAGTCAAAGGGTCCATGGGCTTCCCCGCTCCTGCACGCCGGGCAGAGGGCAGGGGGGATGAAGTGCATGATGGGCGTTGTTATCAGGAGCAGAAACGCTGAACAATGGAGCCATTAAGGCAGTATAAATAGAGGCCTTTGATTGTTTTTGGCAAACCAGAGGAGACCTGGGATCCATTAAGGAGCCTGGACGGTAAAAGTTAGCTAATTTCTTGGCAAGGGGAGGTGGGAGGGTGGAAAAAGTAACGACCTGAGAGGAGGAAGGAGGGGGATGGAGAAATGGAGGGACAGGGCCATGGAAGGTTGGGCTGACCCAAGAGAAGAGGCAAGCTGTCCAAGGGCATAGCGTGGGCATCAGGATGCTTTGGGTGGCCTAGGCACACTTTGGAGATGAGATGAGTTGACAGCATTACATTCAAATTTACAGACATTTTTCCTACGTATGGGCGAGGTCTACTGATAGCACTGGGTTAAACTGGGGGATTGACAAGCCTTTTCACTTGGGAAAGGAAGAACTGAACAGGTTTTATTAATGTGTTTTTCATTCAGATATTTTTGGGTGTGTGCACCACATTATATCAAATTTGCATCCCAAAAAATTATTTTCTGTCACTTGAGAAAAGAGCAATGCATGTAAATGCCTCACTATGGAAGTAAAGATAATGTATTAGGTCTGGTGCTGATCTCAGTAATCCACCCAGTTAAATTCAGTACGTAAATGACACAATCAAAAACAATTAATGACATTAACACCAGTAATGATGCCCTGCTGGGAGCTGCTAAGTGGCTTACTGGGTTAAGGCACCACACTGTGGTCTCCATGGAACTGAGGCTGCCAGTGCTGACTGTGGCCAGTAGCTCCATAGTGTGGCGTGCAATTGGTAATTGTGTCGCCCAGGGCGTGGGAGGATTTATTCAGTTTCGGGTTCACATTTCATTGCTTTCTAGCGACCCCTGCTGGTCGATCATAGCTATAATCTGCAGTTTGAAAAGAAGCAGGCTGGCAACACTACGTTTCGGAGCAGAACACCGGCTGTCCACACTGTCCCAAGTGGGGTGCGAGCATGAACGTGGCTGCAATTTCCGGCACTTAGAAATTCCAAATTAGGTTGGGATTTGGACATGCTCCAGGTTGGGTGCTCCAGGTTTTTTTTTTTTAAATAAATAAATGCAAAAAAATTATTCCCAGCTGATGAGAATGGGAATGAATAGTATTCTGTGAGAAAATGTTGCATGTTCTTTGTGAGAGAGACTATGCAGTCTTCTGGTGTTTATAACACTGGAGCCTTGCAAAGCTGATAATAATTATGGATCCCTTGTTGTCACTGGAAAACTTGTGTATATATCAGTTTTAACTACTGATGGTGCACGAACACACCGAATTGCCTGCAAAGTAGTCTATTTGTGCCATAAATTCAGTTCTTGGATCAAAATGCACATTTACCGCCTTTTATATGAATTATATAGCATATCAGAATTCCAAATGAGCAATGAGATAACTTTTAAAATAACTGTATTTGTCCATGATGAAAGCGAAAATGGAAACAGCAATGATCAGCTTTATCTATGTGCTGCGCAACAATAGCTGACTAGCTGAAACATAAGATGGCCAGACATGGTTCATGGTACTGCAGCTTATACACACTCAATCATATTTTCAATTGATCATAAAACACATTTTTTTATCTGTTACTAATTTGACCCTCTTCTGAAGACACACAGTGATGATCCATCCCATCCCAGACTGCCTAATGCTGATTTCAGGGCCTTTCATGATAATTTTACAAGACATCAATCTCGCACACACACATGCACACACACATATACACACACACACACACACGTACAAATCAATGGCACTTTATTACACATTAATGCTAGCTCAGTGAGCAAAAGCCAGATGTATAGAGGCAGAAATCTAAGCTGAGACAATGACATAAATAGACGAGGTCAACTCCGATTGCTCAGGTTTACCCAGATGTAGACTGGCTCTGCCTTGTTGGCTAGAAAACTTTCATTTTTAAACCAAATGTAACCACAAAAACATTCCCAGGGAGCTGTCTGTCATTCTTTCATGCTGTCGAACCCATGTGAGATAGAGCTTCCTAGTCCAACAGGTCCAAGGCTCCAGCACAATAGTACATTCAAGTCAGCATAACAGTATTGACTTTTGTACGCTAATGCTGTGTTTGTTTTGCAAAAAAGTTCTTGTTCTTGCATTGTATGCTCTATCAGTTCATTCATCATAATGACACTTTGGGCAGGTTTAGAAAGAGAAATGTCAACTGCACCATATATGTTTGATCCAAACCACAATGAAGATTGTGTCCACTAATTAATAATGCAGATAAATAGTTCAATGCATATTGTGATGTAGCAGATAAATCCTTCAGATATGGTTTTGTATGCATGAAAGTTATCTTGATTCTGAAAACAATTCTTGTGTAAGGAACATTGTTTTCAACTGCAAATACTGTAGACATACAGTTATTTATTGTAATAATTTCAATAAACAAAATGGATTATCTTCCCTTTCAAGACAGTCCTTGAGTGTAATTGTGTGGAAGTGTCCACAAGAGGGCGCCTTCCACTGACGATATGCATGACATTCTTTACAAGTGTAGCAAGGTCTAAATAAAGGAAAGCCAGAAGGAGAACTCCTTCTTCCATGTAAATTATTAATCATAGTCCTCAGCATATGAATATTTTTTTTTCTTTTGGCAAGGTATTCATTTCCATGAGTATTTTCTAATAATGAAATTATTCTGAAATAACACATACACATAGTACACACACACACAAATACCTCTGGTATTTACTAAAGACCTCAGAAATTGTTGCTGGGCTTGATAATGAATAGTAGATCAACTTTAATTTAACTTGATCATAACGGCATCTGTTTTTCTCTCTTTTGTGTCTATAGGACGAAGTGAAGCTTCCCTCAAAGGTGTCTGTGTCCAAGTCCATGAAGGTCTCAGAGGCTGTGGAGGGTGAGGGGGAACCGGAGCTGAAGGAGGAGGATGAGGAGGATACAGAGAAGGCCAACATTAACCTCTCCTCTGATGAGGAGGTGGACATCGAGGAGACCATCGAGCCATCGAGGGCCGAGCGCATTGAACACTTCAAACGCAGCAGCATGCAGCGAGTGGACAACATCAAGAAGGCCTTTTCCAAGGAGAAGATGGAAAAGACCAAACAGAAGACCAAAGAGAACCTGGAAAAGACCCGACAAAAGACCAAGGAGAACCTAGAGAAGACGCGGCAGAAGACCAAGGAGAATCTGGAGAAGACCAAGCTGAAGACTAAAGAGAACCTGGAGAAGACCCGGCTAAACATTGAGAAGAAAATGGGCAAGCTGGGCACCCGCATGTCTGTCAACCCAGAACGCAGAGAAAAGCTCAAGTCCTCCAGGGACAAGGTGAAAAAGTCCTTCACCCCTGACCACACCGTCTACGCCCGCTCCAAGACAGCCGTCTACAAAGTGCCACCCTTCACCTTCCACGTGAAGAAGATCCGGGATGGGGAGGTGGAGGTGCAGGGCACAGAAATGGTGGAGGTGGCTGGGGAGGAGGAGGTAGAGGAGGCCGGGGAGTCAGCAGAGATGCTGACGGAGGACAGCCCAGAGATGCAGGCCTTGCTGGAGATGGCCGAGGACTCTGAGCTGGTGCTGGTCGAGCAGGACCACGACAGAGACAGCGACTAGTGCAGCCCGGGAGGGGTTAGAGGTGCGGGGGAGGGGGCATGTGCATGGGTAAGATAGGAGGGATGTCACGCAACATCATAAATACGAACAAAGGACAGATTCAGGTTGGGGCGAGGCTTCTTTTCACAGTCAGTAGAGTGAAAACTCTTTTTCTCCATTTATGTTGTAACAGTCTATGAATATGAATCCTAAGTTCAGTTCAAACTGAGTCCCACAGAGGATCAAAGAAAAATACACTCCCAAATTATTATTCTCTCTGTTGATTTTATCTCTTCTTTTAAGCTTCTTTTTTCAAAGACATTAAACACTCTTATGGTTTATTGCAGGGATACTCAAATCTGGCCCTTGAGGCCAGTAGTACCGCTCGTTTTCTTTTCTACCCAATAGTTAATTGATGGCAAGAGATTTAACTCACCTGGTGTCCCAGTTTTAGAGGGGAAGAATGAAAACCAGCAGTACAAATGGCCTCAAGGGCCAGATTTGAGTATCCCTGGTTAATTGTTTTTATACATCAGTCTTTCTTTTTCCTTTTTGGGATCAGATTACCCCGGTTGTGAAGGTATCATATTTTTTTTTTTTTTTTTTTGGCAATTACATAATTATGTGAGGGCTATATCTCTAAGCATGACATAACTTCAAAATGCTTGAAGTAAACCTCTGACTGGGAGTCTTAATTGCATATAGAATCCCAGCCAGCTAAATGAAAATGAATAAATACGAGCAGAGAATTTGGAACATATGCAGTTGGAAACATAAAGACACAATGGATGATATAGATGACAGATATATTTTCTCTTCATAAAAAACAAAAAGATCCAGCATAACTACAAATTGAATTTTTAAGCCAGAATCCAATGTGATCCAACCTTGGTGCCACTCTGTACACACAAAAAAGCAATTTGTGCTGGTTTTGGTTTTGTTCAGTTTCAGAGAAACTGATTTATAAGGGATCACAAGAATGACTTCACAATCTTCGAGATTTCAAAAGTTCAAATGTACATTACATACATATAAGCTTCCAGAAAGATAATCAATGGTCATATGTATGTCTATGCAGTGTTTCTCACTAAAAAAATAACAACTAAACAAATGAATGTACACTTTTAAAAAATGAAGGATCAATGACAAAGCTAATGAACCAATCACAGCGATGCATTCCCAATGGTGTGCATTAACTGAATGCTGGACATGCTATAAAGTGTAATCAGACTGATACCACAACTGTTTAGAATAATAACCATGAGACATTTTGGGAATTGAAATCTCCTGGAAAGATTCTTTCTTTAATGTTAAAACATTTGTGAGTCATAAATGGCAGTTTGAGAAAGAATATCAGTCTGAATTTACGAAAAACACAAAGTTATTGAGGCTGTTGTCAGTTAATATCTTTTTTCTTAAGACATTGCTAAGATTTATTGAAAAAGACAGAAATTAGATTTGTGATTTCTCACTTGTTTTGTTGTAAATATATGCATGCGTCTGCACAGTTTCAAAGCCTCATCTGTTTCACAGTTTAGAAGATCTGAACGTACACACACACGCTTATACGTGCACACGCACGCAATCCCAAACACACACACATGCGCACACACACACAGACACACACAGTTCACATTATATATAATGTTTCCACTTTTCTACTGCCAGAAGTGAATTCTTCCAGATCAGTTGGTTACTGTGTACTTTTGATATCTTAAGGGCATGACAATAGAAGGTCTCACGAATGGTCATCTTTATAAAAACAGCATGATGGTTATGACTCAATACCTCTGCTTTCAGCCTTGGCTTTTCTGGTGTAATTGCATATTGGAAAGACGTTTATAATACCGTATGTATAGGGCGACCGTTAAACACATTATTTGATGTTCAACACACAATGCCACAGAGAAGAATATAATGATTGTGCAGTCTAATATTGTGCGTTTGAGTTGCGGGAAACTGCCAAAGATTACGTCATGGCATCACTCGATATGAAAAAGGTGTTTCTTGGCCTGTCAAACAAGGTGTGTTGGTTCGTTGAAGCAGGTTTGGGCTGTGCAGAGCAGCTCCATTTACATCACACAGGAGGCACGTTGGAGCTGTATAGAATGAATCATTGCATTTATATAGCACTTTTCTGAACGCTCAAAGTGCTTTACAGTAATGAGTGGGAACTCACCTCAGCCACAACCAATGTGTAGCTCCCACCTGGGTGATGCACAGCAGCCATTTTGCGCCAGAACACTCACCACACATTAGTTAATGTGGAGAGGGAGAGAACATTTTTGGCCAATTAAATCAGGGGATGATTAGGTGGCAAGTTTGAGAGTACCAGGTTGGGAATTTAGCCAGGACACTGGGGAAACCCCCTACTTTTTGCGAAAAGACTCATGGGGTCTTTAATGACCGCAGTGCGTCAGGACCTTGGTTTAATGTCTGATTGGAAAGAAGGCATCTCCAACAGCACAGTGTCCCCCAAACAAGGGCTTCCAGAAGAAGGACAGTCACAAACAAATAGTGTGAAGCTTATATACAGCATGAGGACCATTTCACTCAGCTCACATTTTACAGAGAGAAAGAGTGGACGATCCAGCTCCCCTCCCAAGCTGTGGTCAGTGCCAAAGAGGAAGTTGGTCATGCAAGTTTCACACCTTGTGGGAAAAACAACAAATACATGGTGAGAGGAATGAGGGTTATCTAAGTTTCTCCCTAACTCCCATGTTAGCCCTAGATAAGTTGTTGGGTAGAAAGATACGTTTATGGGGTGTGATCCAGTTAAAGTGATGTAATATTGTCAGCAAGGCAGAGAGACTGAAGATCTAAAGGGATTGCTGCAGATTCTGGAGGAAGCAGAGAGGGCTTGTGAGGGCAGAAGTATATCGATGCCTCCAAAAAGCAAAGAGGCAAAGGCTTTGCGTATTACTGAAGTTACCGCAAATAAAATGCTATCACAATAGAACGGCAAATCACTTTGTTGCATTTTTTTATCGTTTAAATTTTTAGGCATACACTTGTATGTGTACTTGTGAATCACTGCTATATATAGCAATGCAGCATCAATTCACTTTAATAACAGCAAAAGCTTTTTTCACTGCTTTTACAGTAGAACAATAGTAGCAACGTAGAGTTTTACAGTACACAATCTGCTCAAGATTGATGTAAATATGTAAAGATTAATATGTTCCTTGTCTATCCACCATTCATGGAAGACCTGGCAACATGAAACCATAATATGTGACTGAATCTTCAACCTGAATAAACCTCCATATTTACAGACACATAGAGAACACTCCAGGTAAGTGGAAATGTAAGCTTTATTTTATTTTTTAGTGAACTTCCCCTTTAAAGCTTGACCAATCCAACAAATATAGGGGTGCATCTCTGAGGATGAAAACTTTATTGACTTTTTTTTTGAGCCTGGTTGTATTATCTCAAAAAACAACCATCTTTGTTATAATAGCCTTATTTGAGTTAATATTGACATAGTAACTGCACATAATCTGGTTTATGATGCCTCCCTTCAGCTGTACATGGTAAGAGAAGGGTTCTTGCTGTGATTGGGACATAGCTCATTCCCTTTGTCCTGTCTGTTCAATGCTGTTGATTTCACAACAGTGGGCTATTCCATTTTTGTTTGTGCACATTTCTTTATATAAACTATCTGCAGCCACAACAAACAAAAAGGAAATGTCATATATTTGTGATTCATAGAGCCCTTTGGGGAAATACAGAGGGTGTACAAAATCCATCCACACTGACCACATATTTTAAGTGTTATGTGCTTATACTGTATGTAATGTAGCCCAAACAATGCCATTTGCTTTCTGTATCATATAATGCCACATTGCCTAACCACTAATATCTCAATAAAAGCAACCTGATTCACATTCAGCCTTTCGGCCTATCTCTATAAATCATCTTCTGTGACATTTTAAGATGACAGGAATTTTCGTGTTGTTGGATGTGACAGAGGGGAAAACATGACATCGGCAGATACTCCACGAGCCATATGTCTGTAACACGAGTTGTCATATTTGCAGAGCCAATATTTAAATATGCAACCATTTACAGGACAGTAGGCTTTAAAATTTTAGCAGAAGTTAAAGTTCTTGTAAATGTACAGTAGTTAGACAACACAGATAGGGGTTTGAATATAAAAGATTCAAAGATTGAAGCGATAGACAAAATGAGTCTTTTAAGGAATCGTTAACCTGCAATCAATTAATTTTAAATTCTCCCTACAGTACACATTGATTTTATCCTTATACTGCCTTTGCAACTACTGTGGAAGATTTCACACCTCTTTCTAAACTGTTCTATGTATCAATGAAATAAACACAGACTCTCAACCGCAAATTACATGGGGGACAATAGACCTCTTTTTTGTCTCTTCTGTTATTCTGTTATGTTGTAAAGCCTTCATCGGCCAATTAAAGGAGTTTACATCACAGTTACCTCACCTCACCTGGGTCTGAATTGGTTGTTGATTTTTATGTGAAAACAAAAACCAGCAGGCCCAGTGGCTCTCCAGGACCACAGTTTTGAGACATATGCATTTGTAGATAGATGAGGGTGTAAACACCGTATGATGTCTTACTCAGTGGAAGCTCCTGAACTTGGAAAAGAGGAGGCTCTAATCATGAATTTAAAGGGCTAGATGACGTTCTGGCTCTTCTATTAATCGAATCAAGCCTACGAACTATAAGGTCGCTACCGTTAACCTCATCTCCCCAATTTACTTGCTGTCTGGCTATTTACTTGCTGCCTGGCTATTGATAATTTTGCTAATGTAGCAATGAGCTGTACTTATCTTGTGTAAATATAACTAACGTTAGCTGGCGAGTATAACGTTTCTTAATTCTTAACTCCAGATGTTATAACGTTACTGCGCGCAAAAAAACCAATCGATAATGTTATGCGCTAACGTAGGTTATCCTATAACGTTAGGGTCCTATATTGTAGGCTGTAAGTGATGGGCTCATGCATATACGGCTCAATATTTCTAATGCTGTTATTGCTGTATTCGTCATCTATTATTACGGTCGTATGATAACTAGCTGACAACTGACGTTACGTGGAGTGAGCGCTGATCCTGGTCAGTGGGAGTGAGCGGCCGGGCTGTCAATCAAAAGTGAATGCATAAATAATTAGGACAGAACTGACACGCCTAGCCAGTCTTCAGTCTGCTATACTAATTCAGGTTTTACATCAAAGCAGATTTTTTATCTTTTCAAAGTCTAATGAGTAGAAAAAATACATATATATTGTAATTTAGTAACTAAGGGAACAATTTAAATATAAGAAAAGGGACGCTGCACAGGGACTTTAAAATAATCACCGGTCTCAACTGGTTGTTATTTAGTTGTTTGATGAACAAGGATGGCAATGAATTTGAATAATCCATGGCCATTGGCATTTTCTTAAATGTGCCAAATGTGGCAGTGTTTTCATTTAGGACAGAGCTCAGTTGAATAAAATTTGTTGTATCAGTAATACTAACATACATTGAAATTAAAAGGTTTAAAATACAAAGTTAATTTTTACGAGCCAGCCACATTTTTATTTAATTTAACCTTTATCTAACATTGAGATAAAACTACCTTTTGCAAAGGGTGCCTGACATAAAACACAATGTTACAAAGTCAAACAAGACAGTAGACAAGCAAGCTACAAACTTCAAATGGGTAAAGAGACCGCAGTGTAACAGTAATTAAAAAGTAGAGCAGAGGTTAACAACAAGAGCATATTTCAGACACAGCTCTAACAATTACATGTTTTAAGTTAGCAATTGAAAGTAATTTCTCAAATTTCTTGAGGGACTTTAAAGAGTATCACATCACTAGAGCGGAGGTGATGGCTATGTGTATTTCTAATTAGTAGACAGCTGAGGTATGAAGGAAGTAAACCAATTATTGTTTTGTAAATGTTTTGTAATATATACCAGATGTAATGAGGTCATCTCAGACAATTTATATAGCAGACAATGATGGGTTAATGATTTAGCACCTGAAATGAAGCACAAATAACTATGGTAAACTGTGTCCAAGGCATGTAAAGTACAGGAGGAAGCGTGCATGTAAAGTATGTCTCCACAGTCTAAAATGGGTAATAATAATAATAATTTAAAAAGTAGCGAAAATGAGTTTCCTCTTGATTTAACTTAAATATTATTCCTGAAATAGAAACCTAACTTTGTCCTCAGTTTTTAAAATAATTTACCTGTATGAAATTTAAAACCAAGATTATCATCAAGCCAGGTATTTATAGCAAGATACTCTTTCATTGCACTTGTCATCTAAAGTGGTGATTTTCATTTCATCTATGGATAAGAATGAGACATTGCACCAGGTAATGAACAAACTCAAAAATCTATGCTTTCATTTATTTGAATCCATGAGTATCCTTTTTTCCCTCCCATTTTGGAATGACCAGTCATGAACATTTGCTTTACACAGAATTCAGCAGACCACAGACAAGTATGCACTATGACCCAAAGCACATGCCGTCTGCATAGTGTCCTTGTTAGAAACAAACAACTAAAAGGTACATTTGCTGGCAAATTTTACTTACAATAAGGAATAGACTGTGGCTATATTGAGTAGAATGCATATTTTTGAGGCTGACATATGTATTGATGCCAAGTGATGTAGTTCATCTGCCTGTCTAACAACCTGCAAACAGCCTTTGTTTTACTTTGACATGGTGGAAAATGTTCAGTGCCCTGCTAGCAACTCTAAGAGCATTAAAGCCTTTGCCATTCACTTCATTGATCTGTTGGTATGAAAATGAATGCAGTAAAATTCTGAGTCTTAATGTAAGTATATATTTTGGGAAAGCAATATTGTAATAATTGTAAAGCCTTCACTTAGAAAAATTTCTACACATCTGTCATAAAACAAGTAAAAATAATCTTGAAAACATGTCTTAAAATTTGATCATATACGAAAGTAATGAGAAAAAGAAAAGACTTTCTGTATGTATAAGAGTATTTTAAGCAGTATTTAGGTTACCTATTTATCACATTATCACACATCAAGCTAAGTGATACATTAAACTACACTGAAATGACCAGCTCCAAAGTTCACTACCTCTGTGGTGTTTTCAGGAAAGCGCTCATGGGCTATGATATGCGCTCTACTGTTTTTCAAATTGGGGGAATTTCAAGAGCTTTCGAAGTCCAACTTTAAAGCTCAACGTTATCTATTCAGTTGAATGGACCTCGATCTGCTCGTCCGTATTTTGCTTATTATTCCTGGAAATCGGTGCGTTCGGACGCAGTCAAGAACATCGCCACAGTTTACATTTCTCTTATTAAAAACTGCTGGTGACGTAATCTCTGCCGGTAATTCAGATGACTTCCAGCCTTGCTATTCTAAAAGAAAATACCCCTCCCTCTGTATAATCGCATTATCAAGGGCAGATTTCATTTTAAGAAGAGGGAGTAGTATTTTCTCGGAACAGCGACGGGGGCGTAATCAGTAAACAGTGCACAAGACACACCTCTTTTTCTCTCAAACCATACCTTTCTGGTTTGTTTCAATCACCGATTGGCTTACCTCTCAAGTAATGAGTAATGATTTATTTATTAGACAGGGTCCGTTCTGTAAAACCATTGCGTTGTCGAGCTGTCTATGATTTTTTCAGTATTCGTTCGGTTGTTCCGTGTGCTTGCGACAGTGAGGGTGTCGTAAAGTCATATTTTTCGAAGAGGTTCTAGATGTAGGCCTATTAATTGACAGAAGTTATATAGTCTCATTTAATCAGACCGTATATTCACGTCTCCTGGTTTTGGAGGTACTGTAGAATAAGAGCTACCGTTCATCAGACGGGAATTTCAAGAGAGAACGGTAAGTTTATTTCTGGCAATTAGTTTGTAGTTTGCTAGCTACAGTCTGACAATGTAGGCTAGTTACTATTGCGAAATGTGTTTAATGGGGATTGTAGTTGTTGTTTAATGTTGTTACATTAAATTAACACCTTGCTAATGTGATTAGTTTAATCTCACATGCTGCCAAATACTAGATTGTTTGTGTCAAGTAAAGATGTAGCCTAACATATGCTAGCTGGCTATATTGCAACGATACTTTCCTAACAGTTTATCTTTTGCTAGCTCTTGTACTGCTTTAGTTGTTACCGACTTGATACCTATTTGCAAAGCCAAAACAATCTATTTCCACTATACTGTCATATTGTGAATGGATGAGAGCTGTCATAGCGATGCACTTAGTTTACATATGAAATAATACCTCACTGGGAATATCGTCTAATGTTGTGATCAGTTATAATAGAATTTCAGTTGAATATTTTGAAGACCAAGAAAAAAACGTTTACCTATACACTGGAGAAATTGTCTCTACTGCGACTCACGTGAAAGATGATAATGACTCGAGGAGAACGGAATTTCTGATAGTACTCTTAAAACTATAGGCTGTACTCATCTCGAAAGGCCAGCTCTGTGGAAAATGACTGGCTCTGAAATGTTCAAAATGCGGGAGGCAACCTAACTCTCTTTTTGAATTTCTCTTTGAAGTGGGATGTCTGGTTTGTACCAACAGATAGGTAACAGCTCTGAGACTTAGGCCAGTACCTGTGTTGATTTCTGAGTATATGCACGTGTGTGGTCTAGGGAAATTCCTGCTTCCGAATCAGTGATACCGTAGCTTACAAACATCATGTTGACTTTTCAAAGATCATGAGAGACCGATAACAGTGTCATTAATTTATATATAAAACTGTAATACGAAGGGTACTATGCATTATCTGGAACCGTAAGCCTTGTGAAGCTGAGCTGCCGTGAGTTGTAGAGTTTGTAATGCACATTTCAGTTCATTTTCATTGACTAGAACAGAATTAGTTCTCCACTGATTCACGGTCAATAGTTTTAGACTTAACTCTACTCCTTTGTGCACAGTCATTTCATCCTGCAACATTGCTTCATCTGTTGATATGGAGCGAGCCCCATGGAAATCCTTGCTGTACTTCCGAGAATATTTATTTTTATTTTATTTATTTATTTAGTTTATTTAAGAAGGGACAGTGCATATTAACCAACAACAAATGTAAATATGCCAGATTTAGCCAAAAGGCTCATTTTCATCTGTAGTCCCTGGCCAAAGTGTTATAAAAAGGCTTCCTTAAAAGATAAAGGTAAACAGTAAAACATACAGAGCAAAGAAAAAGAAAAAAAAACACACAGTTATTTAAAAAAGGTGGTCAACACAAGCAACAACAGATGTTAGAGGGTTAGAGGGTACACAGACATACTGACATGACACAGAAGCATAGGACATGTAACATTTCAGTGCTGACAGGTTTGTATTTTAATCATCCATAGTTTTAAGTGATGTCTAAAAGACCTGAAGGTATTGAGTTCTTTGAGGTTAGTTGGAATTGAGTTCCACTCTCCTAACCCTCTAACTGACCAGGCAGGCTTTTCCTCATTGGCATAATGCAGTCCGCTCTAGTAACCTCTCTCGTGATGCGAGATGTACCCGTTCGATGGCTAACGAATGCTTTGAGTGGAGGTGGAGCCAAGATTGTGCTCTTATCTTTACAGTTTGTGGACATTAAGTTTACAGTATTTACAGAGTGTAGACATTTGGTAAATCCACGTTTCTCTTGTCTTCTTACATTGTAGTTTCAAACGTATGTTGTGGGTGTCCTCTGGCCTTGTGTTTGATGTGGAGGCAGTCCGCCTATGCGCTACTTTTGTCGTCTTGTCAGTGCTTAAAACTGAAACCAACTTGTCTCTCACATAAACTGCAGTATTTTTCAGATGCGTCACCAAAATGAAACGATGTATTATTTATGCAAATGGATAGTAAATGTTTTATTTGGCAGGTGACAAAGACCACTAAAATATAATGCCAGCGGCTTGCATTATAAGGAAATCACTGACATAACTTTATTTCTGGCTTACGCCACTTTCTCTACCCATATCTTGTTTTGTTTAATCACATTTCGTGAGATGTAGCTCATATCTAAGGCAGCTTAGAAGTATGCAGTATTAGACCAGCTATGGGCTGATGGGCTGATGGCATTATCGTCACCCAGCATAAGTATTGGCAAAGTGTAATTCTGAGAATCTGCTTGAACTGAAATTGAGATTTGTGTGAACTTGTGTGCATGTGTGTATCATGCAGACATTTATGATGTGTACGAGGATGCTGGAGGATGCTTGTTTATCCAATGGAGGCAATTAGTTACAACGTACACAGAAAATATACTGAAAAGTATTTGCCTAACATGATTCTGTTCTCAAAATTCTTCCATTTCTAAAAGATAAACAAAGCATGCAGGGTAAGCTTGAAGTGACTGAACTTCTGGTTGCTTTTGATCTTTTGCAGTTTGATCTTTTGCTGAACGTGCGTATCCTGAACAATTATAAAAATATCTTCAGCATGACTAAAGCAGGAAGGATTATTTATTTTTTTGTATTCATTGTTACCCTACCTGAATGGCCAGGTATGCTTCTTTGAGGAAGTAGGTTAAGGCAAAGGGTGGGTCCTGATCACTGCAGGCTGGCAGCTGTCATGCTGTATAAAAGGCAAGCAGTCTGTGTCTTAACTATATACAGTATTTTCAAAACATACAGTTGCCTAATGTTTGTTTTTTTCACATTGCGTGAAGAATGACATATAGACACATCACTGCCCTCCTGCTATAGTTTAAGAGACAATGAAGGCCTATTCCATGGCCACCATACAGACCCATTCTAAAAAAATGAGTTCCTTGTTTTCAAAGTATTGTGTATCATGTTATTGGAAATGGAGGTGTGATATGGGTGTATTGTTGCATAGTGAATTAGTCCTAAGTACATCAGATGATAAAGAGTGCATAGTCAATACTCTTTGATGTATTCAGGTCATCCAGGAAGAAGGAAGTTTTAAGAATATAGCTGGTGACTTGATTGTTCTCATTCTTGACATATTCCCGTAGGTCAAAACTTCCTGTTAGACTAGAATGGCATGGAATATAGGAACCACCATTATGAGAAGATCACACAGTCAGAAATTGATTGCTAATCTTCGGTACAGCTTTGGGTGTTTCATGGAATATGTCTTGAATATTGATCCAGAAGACGGTGTACCAGGGGTTAGAAGTGTTATCACAAAAAGAGAAGCTTTAATTTGTTCCCTTTGTTAACATCGCATAAGCATAAACTGTAAGCATTTGAGCTCCCAAGTGCTCATTCCCTACTCATGCCTTCTTTGTAATAGAGGATAAAATACAAGCAGATGATATCTGACCATTCTTAATATGGCATGCTATGTGTCTCTAGAATTTGTATTTTGCATTACATTTTTTTTTTACATTTTTCAACACCAATGTGCATATGGTTTGAAACACCGTAGACCCATGACATTGCTTCAGGATTATCCCTGGTGCGCCCGAGGACTGCACGGGTGCTAGGTTAGCAAGACAGATGTGGAGGCAACTATCCATTCAGTTTACAAGATGGGGTTTTATTGTGATCTCTTACTGTAACTGAACAGGAATGGGAAAAAAAACCGAGAGGGTAGACACTGAGCTAGCTCGCTTGCTCATTAACCTCTGAAGAAGATGCTTGTCACATTGACACTTTGGTCTGGCTCTTCTATTAAATTAAATTTTTACATGAAACTATGTTTTGAGCACTCCAGTTTTTACTCAGCTAGTCTCACTCTGGAGAACTTGCCTGGTCATGGAAATTTGTTATTGATCACAGACCTAGTTGGTGGTTTTAAACGCCTTCTCCCTGCCTAACCCCTTCAGTAGCTGAGCTGATTCACATGGGCTTTCCTGTCCTCTGTGTTTTTCTCTGTTTATGATTCATAACACCAGAGACTAGTCTGACTGGAAGAATAAGAGTGGGTGATTGGGCAAATGTCCACTTTTAGCTAATGTTACTGTTCCTAACAGCTCCAAACCCAAAAGAGGAAATGGCTTCACCCTGCGATGACACTTGGCAGAATCTGTGCACTTCCAACAGAGAGAATTCAGGATGTACTAAATCTGCAATCCACCTAACAAGGGTTGCCATAATATTACTGTTTCCTACCCGAATGTGCTATTGTCTTTACCATTGATTTTAGCTCGAGCCATCTGTATTGCAAATTCATTGTTTTTTGGGTGATAGCTAGTTATGTTAGTGGTGAGCAATTTAGTGTTTACAGAGAACATGTTTCTACTGGCAAATGCATGAACTGGACATGAGTACACAAAACTATTTATGCCAAAAATATGGTAGATAGCCAGTTATGCACTCCTGGCCACAGTTGCTGTTGGCATGGACTGGAATTGATATTGGCTGTATGGTTTGCCCCTGAACTTTGGTAAAGCTCCTCCGCTGGGTAGATGCTCATGGGTTGCTATTCTTCTAAAGCAAGATTCCAGACCAGAGCACAGCTTACAGTTTTCAGTATTCTCAACCCTACTGAAAAATACATTGCCCAGGACTAAATATTTAATGGCTAACTTTCTCAGGCAAATGTCTGTGAAGAACATCAGACTAAACCTATTGCTCTTAACCTGGAGCTGTGCTGTTGTGTAGGGAAATATTTGTCCATTCATAGAGTCTCTTTGAGGGCCTTAGCAGGCATGTTATGTTGTATTCCTCATTTTCTGGTATTCAGGGCAGGTCAGGTGTTCTTACTCTCAATTTCTTTGCATGAAAGTTTTCTTCCCCTCACACCTTCAGGATATGAAGGATCCAAAGCTATCACCACATCTGTGTTAGCCGTGCATAAACACATTCTGTCACCACATGTTCTGATGGGGCCGTAGAGCACATAGGCTGCCAGAAGGTGATAAGTCTTGCCTTCTTGTCATGGACATCAGACACAGAACCCCTTTTCTGGACTGAAACACTGAAGATGAGGCCTGGATGCCTGGTACTGTTTGAGTAATGAAAACAGTGCTAGCAAGACCAGAGCTTTGTGAGTGTATCTGTCAGTCATAAAATCTGCACTATGTTTTCGTTCATATTTCCAAAGCCTTTGACATGCAGTATAATTCAAAATAGCTGTAGGGTGTAATGCATATTGTAGTGCAGATATCTTGATGGCAAATAACATATTTTGGAGGGAGAAATCAGCTAACCAGTAGCATCCATCCATCGATCCACTTTATGACTCACTGACTGCTCTATCCAGTAGCACACACATTTAATGTGTTATCTTTTGTTAAGGTGGATTTATCAAACCTTTTCCTTCATTTGATGCTTATAGTCGGGCACATCTCAGATCTCAATGTTGCATAAACACACTTGTGGACTCTTGCTTGCCATGTCATTGAGAAACCTTATACAATGGGTTGGCCATCTCCTTACAAAGTCCTGTGAAGTCACACTTCTGTATCCATGTCTTGATTGAGCTTTTGTTTTAATTAAAGAGGACGTTCCTGTGCTACATGGTAGACTGGGTGGGGTATCATTTATCTGTCAATGCTGGCTCACACTGTTGGTCTTGCCCATTCACAATGTGTACACTGGACATAGTGCTCAGAATATGGTGTGTGGGTTGAGTCTGCACAGTCTCTCTCTCTCTCTCTCTCTCTCAGTGCTTCAGTGCTTCTTTAAACTTCTTTAGAACTGTCTTCTATTATAAATGTTTTGGATCTTCTAATAAAATAGTGTTGTTTCATGTGTCTTTTCTTATACAAAGAATTTGATCAAAAGTTAGTTTATCACCCTTTTGACTAACTCTTGTGTTGTAGTTCTTCCTCTTGCAAGTGTTTTGCATTTATATATACTGTAAGTTAGGAAAATGGGGCATAGGATATATCCATATTTGAGTAGTTAGCTAGTATCACAACAACAATATGAACATACGGATTCTCCCTAATGTATAAATATATTCCAACCAATAAATATAATTATACTGTCATTTTTCAACCTTCATTTTTTTTGCTGAGATGGGACAGTCCAAAACAACAGTTTCCCAAACATTTTTTGGCCCGTCCCATCTCTGCAGTGTCCCCCATGCATTGTAAGTACTGTTTTTCTGAGACCTCCGTGTCTTCCTGTGTTTCTGTACAGGGTTCAGAAGGTGCCAGTCAGGATGGCCCAGTGGAATCAGTTGCAGCAGCTGGACACCAGGTACCTTGAGCAGCTGTACCACCTGTACAGCGACAGCTTCCCCATGGAGTTGCGGCAGTTCCTTGCCCCCTGGATTGAGAGCCAAGACTGGTAGGTACAGTGAAAGGTCTGGGTTCATATCGTGCTGCCGCTATAGATATTCTACTTACTAGCAAGTCACCTTAGTATGTGCTTCACTGAAAAAGTTGGATAGCTGAACTGAGGAAAGGTCTACACTCTTCTATCTCTGTGTATGTGCGCATAGGGCCCGATAATAATTTTGGTAATTTCAGGGCATTTTCAGTCTGCTCCATCTTGGAGTTTGTCCTTTTCACGGTGCATTTTGTGAAAACACAATCGCCCTCTGTTCTGAACCCTGAAATCTGGACTGAACTGGGGCTAAAGTCCAGGTTGTTTTGGCTCAGTTTGCAATCGTGCCCTGGATACAACCAGTATGAACAACTGAGTCCAGGAAAAAAAATTCCGAAATGAGGGATTTGTTCATTGTTTTGTTGAAACTTCACATGCAATTCATGTGGATTACCTATTCTCTGCTTCGTGTTACTTAAAGGCGTCAGAGATACTGCATGTGTATTCTCATTTGAGATATGCACCTGTGTAACTCGGTAATAGGTGGTTCATCTTCAGTTTCACTGCGTATGAGCTGGCCACGAACAGCTGTTACTTACGTGGGCAGGGTACGTATTTCAAAAACTTCCAATTTAAAGGGGAATTTCGCTTTACAACACTTCTGCTTCTCATGACTGATATTGTCCTTCTAATGAATGTGTCGCCCTTCATTTCGATTAGTTAATTCATTATGTTAATATTTTACGCTGTTTTGTTGTTTTCCTTGTAGGAAGTAGACCCAGGCAGTTTAGTGTCGAACTGAGGATGCATATCATTGCGCGACATCTGATGTGGGCGTACCTGCAGACAATAACATTAGGTTGGTCATAGAAATAGTGCTGTATGACTACTAGCTAACGAAACCAAAAATGTCTGAGGACAAAGGAGATTTTGTTTTTGATCATGGGATTGTTGTGCCCTATCGATTCGAGCCGGAATACACAGAAGAAGAGCTTTTATTTTATTTATTTCACCTTTATTTCACCAGGCAAGTCATTAAGAACAAATTCTTATTTACAATGGCGGCCTGACAAGAAAAAAAAGCCACTTAAGGGAAGGGGAGGTGGGCTAGAAGATAAAAGCACAAAATACATCAATAATAACAAACTAAACATAGGCACATGAAAACACAGGCAGGCAAGCAACAGTCAACAAACGAGAGCTGGCTAATTTGCAGGCTGATCGTGCAAATCACAATGACATAAGACCATGAAATGTAAAACATTATATGATACATTAGATGTATATCTTCAAAGAGTCATTTTAATACAAATAAATAAATAATTTAAAGCTAAATGAAAAAGATGAGTCTTTAGCTGGTGCATAAAAGTATCCAATGAATTTGCCCCACTAACAGCCCTGGGGTGTTCCACAGCCTGGGGGTATAATTTAAGAAGGTGGATGCCCCAATCTTTTTCTTCGTGCTGTGGTATCGAGAGGCCAACAAGCCAGCATCAGATGACTGCACAGAGGGCTCGTGCAGGATCATAAGGAGCCATGGAATCTGTGATAAACGTTGGGCCTGAGCCATTGAGTGCTTTGTAGACATGCAGGAGGAATCTATCCTGGATGCCACTGGGAGCCTGTGTAGGGAAGCTAAAACTGGAGTGATATGCTCCCATTGCTTTGCTTTGCTGAGAAGACCAGCAGCGCCATTCTGTATGAGCCGTTAACTATTAATAGATCTTTTGGGCAGCCCAGAAAAAATGGCATTGCGTTAGATACATTTTAAGTTTTTCACCATCACGCCTCCTGAAAAAGATTGTACCTCAGCAATGTGTTTGAGATGACAGAAAGCTGTCTTTGTCACCTTATTTATGGAATAAGTCTGGACCAAGTAAAAGAATTTCAGTATTTCAGTTACTCCCCACTCCCAATTATTGATGGCAGATATGCCAGAAAATAAAGAACTTTGTGTATTTGTGTCATTCAACAGAGAGATATAATTGTGTGTCATTAGCGTAGCTATGGAAATAAACAATTTACTCTCTGATGACCCCACCTAGCGAAAGCATGTAAATGGACAGCTTACATGTGAAAAAACAAAGGGTATATTGTACCTATCTGACACAGGTTAACAAATTTCCTCCCAGTAATATATGAACAAAACCAATTTAGAATATAATCTTAGCAGCCAGCCCAGTTCTCTAGATGATCAATGAGGCTATTGTGGTCAATTGTATCAATTGCTGCACTGATTCTGTATCTAAAAAGAATGTTTGCATCACTACTAAGTCTTAGATGATTGACTGTTTTGGTCTGAGCAGACTCTGTGATATGGTTGGCTCTGGGAACTGACTGAAATTCCTCTAGGGTATTGTTTTTATTCAGAAAGTTGCTGATTTGGTTAAAAACTTCTTTCTCTTACATATAAAAGGCAGATTTGATATGCATCTGAAGTTACTCAGTACCACACTGTTTCAGTTAGATTTCTTTAGTAGAGGCTTCACGACTGCAGTTTTGAAAGCCTCAGGGACAATTCCTGTCTCGGGGGATGTATTTATTATTTTGAAGACAGACCTGGAGATATTATTAATAATATTCTAAAGAAATGTAACACAGATTCTGCTATATATTGTAGTAAATAATGTCTTATCTGCAAAGTTAGGATCACTGTCTACGTTTAGAATATGTTACTCACTCTACTGTTTGGCCAATTTGTTCTGCTCTTGTGAAGCTTTCTTTCAATCAAGCTTGACTTCAATGGACATTGTTACATATTCCACAATGTACATTTTATCTCTATCTTTTCTTATTCAGTATTTTAATGAAGATTTTGTTTCTGGGAAGTTCATGTTATAGGCCAATATTATGTTTGTCATGAAATCAAAGACTGAAAGTTGTTTGTGTAAAAGAATTTAAGTTTTTCCAGTTCTGTGTTATCCCCAACTTCAAATTGTTATACCAACCTTCTCATTCATGCAACTCAGGTACCTTTGGATAGAGAAGTGGTTCTCAGACTCAGTCCTGGGGGACCCCTGTGTATGCTGGTTTTCATTCCAACCTCAACAGCAATCCCAGAATTTTAACAAGCATACACGGGGGTCCCCCAGGACTGAATTTGAGATCCACTGGGATAGAGAGTGCTGTACATAACAACTTAGAATTTAACAGGAATTTTGAAGACCACTTGGTTCTTTCACTTCCACTTGCAAAAGAGAAGTTCAAAAACTTCATGCCATCACTGTAATGTCTTTTCCCCCTATGTTCAGGGCCTACGCAGCTAACCAAGAGTCCCATGCCACGCTGGTGTTCCACAACCTCCTGGGGGAGATCGACCAGCAGTACAGCCGCTTCCTGCAGGAGAACAACGTGCTGTACCAGCACAACCTGCGGCGCATCAAGCAGCACCTGCAGAGCAAGTACCTGGAGAAGCCCATGGAGATCGCCCGCATTGTGGCCCGCTGCCTGTGGGAGGAGCAGAGGCTGCTGCAGTCGGCCACCTCCACCTCGCAGGTACTGGGCCTAGCTTTCAGTTCATTGTAATCGTTTGGTTATGTCAGTTTAAATCAGGCTGGTCCCAGCAATACTCCCAGTGCAGAAATTGGTTATTCAAATGACAGATAAAGCCACTGGTTGACCTTGAAGCTGGCTGAGTTACCCAAACAATGAGAGAAGCCCCCCCATTTTATCCAAGACAGAGCTTTTTTTCAGACCGTATGCAGTGCCATTGCTCAAGAAGGGATACTTTTCTCGATGTAGCTAGGCCAGAAGCTCAGCAGCGTACAAAAAGTTTAGTCTCTAAGCTGCCTGTTAGCTTTCTGCAGTGCACAGAATGCCATTTCGTCATACTAATTTCGCCACGCTAATTTCATTCATGTGTTGCGAAATTCACTTATGAAACGACCCTGTCGACAGCACATTAAAGCACACACATGAAAAAGAGCGCATTCAGTGTTAGGGAACGTCTCTAAATTTACATCCTTAAGACTAGCTATAATCCTCCATTCCCCCCCTGCAGGACGGGCAGGTGACCCACCCATCAGGGGCAGTGGTGACAGAGAAGCAGCAGATGCTGGAGCACAACCTGCAGGACGTGAGGAAGAGAGTGCAGGTGAGGATTCCCTGGGTGTGAGGGCTGACCCGCCTGCACTTGCGTCTGAGCGCGCTCGCCTCAGGCTCATTTACCCGTGTGTCTTTCCACAGCAGTGGCACAGGCACTCACATTTCCAAGGTGGGCGAGCTTCCTCTTTGTAGCTGTCAAGGGCCTTGGTGGTTTTTAGTGCTGATAGATACACTCTGTTCTGGCATTAGCTGAATGTATTTCTGTACCTTTTGGACTGTTGGCTGTCCTGTCATATCTGCTGTTGACAGGAAACACACTGTGCTGTTTCTGTCACTCTCCTCAGGACATGGAACAGAAGATGAAAATGCTAGAGAACCTACAGGATGACTTTGACTTCAACTACAAGACTCTGAAAAGCCAAGGAGGTAAGGTCATACTGTAGGCCATTCAAGACATCCTAATACTCCTACTGTATACCCTCATTATAAATTGCATAACTGTCTCATTGCTGTAATGAGATGAATGAGACTCTCTCAGCGACGGTTGGCCTCTATGCTTGCTGAGCGCATTTAGAGAGCAGATACTTGCATCCACAAAGTGAATCTGTTCCTATTATGCAGAGGTGCCGCAGGAACTGAACGGGAACAACCAGGCAGCCACCAGGCAGAAGATGGCCCAGCTAGAACAGATGCTCACTGCCCTGGACCAGCTCAGAAGGGTAGGTCATTCGCAAATACTACTAATTTCACATAAAGCTTTAGTGTACCTTTTTTCCTCAGATCTGTAAAAGAATGTATACTTGTATTTATATTTGTTATATATCATTTTCATTCTACTTCATTGTCCACCATTCCCTTTTTTTTGCAATGTTCTGCATAAAGCATCATTATTTAGGGAAGATTTGTACATCAGAAATGTCTTTTTATCAGCACCGCTTGTTTAAGTTCAAGCCCTTCCCATTGTGAACAAAGGAACACATAGGGTCCTGCTATCTTCTTTTGCTCCTTTGATACCTGCTGTTACTTTGCTTGCAAGACTCTGATCTTCCAGCATGTGCAGCTGAACTAATAGAAGTTCCCCCATCTGTAAAAATATGTGGAGTATGGAAACCCAGATGCAAACAGGCACTGACTGCGCTCTCTCGGCAGCAAATTGTGACAGAGATGGCGGGACTGCTGTCGGCCATGGAGTTTGTGCAGAAGAACCTGACTGAGGAGGAGCTGGCCGATTGGAAAAGGAGGCAGCAGATAGCCTGCATCGGAGGAACACCCAACACCTGCTTGGACCGTCTGGAGACCTGGTACTGTACGATCACCTTTCCCCTAAATCAGAATTCTCATTTTTGATGTAGCTAATAAGTCGCTCTGTGTAAACCAAGGCAGAATGTGATGTATGCACATTCACTCACAGGTGGAAAACTGTTGTTTCTTTATTATGTATGAACACAAGATTATTTGACACACAGGGTTTTTTTCAAATAACTGTTGTTTGTTCAGACATTTAAGAAACAGTGGCTTGCAAAAGCATTCAGACATTTTTTCACAATTTATTTCCTCAGTGCCTTATAAAATGACATTTTTAAAGAGGAACTAATATTTCTGATCTACTCCAGCTACTTCGCAATGTCACTTCACAGTACTGGCCTGCCAGTGTATGCATCAGATATAATGCTTTTGCATGGCAATTAAATTTTCGTCTCATCTCAGCATATACAATGAGCTCCATAATGTTTGGGACAAAGACATATATTTTCTCGATTTTACTCTACTCCACTATTTTAGACTTGTATGATAATTCACATATGGTTAAAGAGCAGATTCTCAGCTTTTATTTAAGGGTATTATACAGTTAGGTTCCACCATGTAGAAATTAGAGCACTTTGTATACATAAGGTTTGGGACATATTAATGTTACGCAGTTGAAATTTGTCATGTTTAGTACTTTGTTGCATATCCTTTGCATGCAATGACTGCTTTAAGTTTGTAACCCATAGACATCACCTGATGCTATGTTTCTTCTCTGGTGGTGCTCTGCCAGGCCTGCACAGCCAATTAGATGCCTCTGTACACTTCAGAATTCATTCTGCAGCTGCTATCAGCACTTACATCATCACAGAACACACATGAGGCAAAATCTGTGGCAGCCATACATGTTTCACCACCATGTTTCACAGATGAGGTGGGGTGCTTTGGACCTTGGGCAGTTCCCTTTGGCCTCCACACTTTGCTCTTGAAATCACTCTGATACAAGTCTCATCTGTCCACAAGAGCTTTTTCCAGAGCATATACGGTGCACATGTATGCATCGTATATTGTAAGAGTCATTGCAAGAATCATAGTTAATTACTGTTATATCCAGTGCACTTCATTATGACCCTGTTTCTAACAGCCAGATAGCAATAGCTTTGTTCGCCTGTGCTTTGGTTGGACTAAAGCCCTGACCTTGTCCCCTCCCAGGATAACATCCTTGGCAGAGTCCCAGCTGCAAATCCGGCAGCAGATAAAGAAGCTGGAGGAGCTGCAGCAGAAAGTGTCCTACAAGGGGGACCCCATCATCCAGCACCGGCCCGCCCTGGAGGAAAAGATCGTCGACATCTTCAGGAACCTCATGAAGAGGTGGGCGTCCCACTCGCCTCCCCATCCACATGCAGTGTATAACCACCCACCCATTACCAGATCGTTATCCACTTCCCTATTATGCTGAAACACTGTCAGTTCCAGTTCTTTGTTTTGGCCACTTGAATCTAGACGACACCGGGTTCCCGGAACTTCTGAGAATCTCTCGGGTTTGCACGTACATGCAGAGATGCTTGCAAATGATAAGTTCTCCCGGAAGTAAAAAATAGAAAAATGAACCTCAATCTGTTTCTGAAATCATGCTAGAAATGATATGTGTATGCGCACGTTTTTGGAAACAAGCCATCAACATTTTTCCCCACTCGTCCTTTCATGTGACTTGCATGGACATAACCCAATAAATTTTATTTTTATAAATCGCGTTTTACGCCAAGGTGTCCCAAAGTACTGAATATTTTAAAGAATACGAAGCCTGTACATGAAGATTTCTTGAAAGCACAATCAAAGACAAGTGCCTTTATTTGGCCATGGACAAACCAGCTATTGTGTCTTGCAAACTTGTCTTGCAAGCTTATAATGTCAACCTAATTGGGATGGCAGGTTTGCCACGCAGGGCCACATTTATCATACCTATACAGCACTGAGAGTTCGGCACTTTTCAAAGTTTCCTACAAAAATAACCACAATGACCACATACTCTCAGCCCTTTTTCTCATTAATTTCTGTTTCTTCTGACATCATGTCAACAGACAGAATTCACAAGCAACTTCACTAGAAGTGAAGAAAATAAAGCCCCAAACTTAGGGGATTTTGCATTTTTTCCTTCTTCTACTTTCTTCTCCTGCTGATTACATCATTACAAATGCTCCAGGCCCACAACGTATACATTTCCCCATTGGACATTTAGCTACGTCAGCCAAACATCGAATAGACTTGGCCCTGTGTTTTTTCATCTTACCGTCTGAAGACAATGCGGTCATTCAAACTTCAAACTACTGATGAATACTTATACTCCAGCCAGGATATGTTTATACTTGGTTGTAAAGTTTTACATTTTACAAAATGTACAGTACAAGTTCTTGTATATTTGCAACTTAAAATAAATAGTGATTGTAAAATAAATACTGTTCATACATTCATATATGCATACATGCCGATAAAAATGAAAAATATTGAGGCCTATTAAATTAATATTGAATCTTACAATCCAGACATAGGTTGCCATTTTTGTATGTGGAAAACATGTTTTTCTTCAGTTACCCATACAGTCCCCTCCAAAAGTATTGGAACAGCAAGGTCAATTCCTTTGTTTTTGCTATACACTGAAGACAATTGATTTTGAGGTCAAAAGATGTACATGAGATGACAGATCCGAATTTCAGCTTTTATTTCCTGGTATTTTTATCTAGATTTGATTTAGAACATATCACCTTTTGTATCAGACAACCCAATTTTTAGGTGAGCAAAAGTATTGGAACATGTGACTGACAGGTGTTTCTTGTTGCCCAGATGTGTCCTGTTAGATTGATTGGTTAAACAATAAATAGTTCTGAATGTCTACTCTTGGTTTTAGCCTTGGGTTTTGCCTGTGAAAACTGCATTTGTGTTATAAAAGATAAACTAACATGAAGACCAGAGAGCTGTCTTTGGGAGAAAAGCAAGCTTAGAAAAGAGGGGAAATCGATCAGAGCCATTGCACAAGCATTGGGGATAGCTTGTACGACAACCTGGAATGTCCTGAAAAAGAAAGAAACCGCTGGCGTACTGAGCAACAGATATCGAACAGGTCGACCAAGGAAAACAACAGCAGTTGATGACAGAAACATTGTGAAAGCTGTGAAGAAAAACCTCAAAACATCAGTCAGTGACATCACAAACAATCTCCACAGGACAGGGGTGAAGGTAGAAGAAGACTTAGAGAGCAGCAATATAGAGGCTATACCACAAGATGCAAACCACTCATCAGTAGCAAGAATCGGAAGACGAGATTACAATTTGCAAAGAAGTACAGAGATGAGCCACAAAAGTTCTGGAACAAAGTTTTATGGACTGATGAGACCAAGATTAACCTCTACCAAAGTGATGGAAAGGCCAATGTGTGGAGAAAGAAGGGATCTGCTCATGATCCAAAACATATAAGCTCATCTGTGAAGCACGGTGGAGGAAGTGTCATGGCTTGGGCTTGCATGGCTGCTTCTGGAGTGGGCTCACTAATCTTTATTGATGATGTAACTCATGATGGTAGCAGCAGGATGAATTCAGAAGTCTACAAAAACATTCTGTCTGCCAACTTACGGAGAAATGCGTCCAAACTAATTTGGAGGAACTTCATCATGCAGCAAGACAATGACCCAAAACACACTGCCAACACAACAAAGGATTTCATTAGGGAGAAAAAGTGGAAGGTTTTAGACTGGCCAAGTCAATCACCAGGCCTTAACCCAATTGAGCATGCATTTCACCTCCTGAAGAGGAGATTGAAGGGAAAAAACCCCCGAAACAAACAACAACTGAAAGAGGCTGCAGTAAAAGCCTGGAAAAGCATCACAAAAGAAGAATGCAACAGTTTGGTGATGTCAATGGGTCGCAGGCTTGATGCAGTTATTGCAAGCAAGAGATATGCTATCAAATATTAAGTGTTATTTGCTTTCATTTACTTAAATACTCTCTGTTCCAATACTTCTGCTCACCTAAAAATTGGGTGGTCTGATACCAAAGGTGCTATGTGCTAAGTAGTTTAACACATCTAGGTGTAAATACCAGGAAATAAAAGCTGAAATTCTGAACTCTTGTCTCATGTTCATCTTTTTATCTCAACCCCAAATGTATTCAGTGTATTGCAAAAACAAAGGAATTGGCCTTGCTGTTCCAATACTTTTGGAGCGGACTGTATACTGTATCTTGGATCGCAACTATTCTTTGCAGTAACCAAGCTTTTTGTGTTTATACATTGTTAAAAGGTGTTCATTGACCATACAGTACGTTTAGCGTGATGTGTATCAGTGTGTTACATGGCCCGTGTATTTGGCATTGCAGTGCCTTCGTGGTGGAGCGCCAGCCCTGTATGCCCATGCACCCAGACAGGCCTCTGGTCATCAAGACTGGCGTGCAGTTCACCAACAAAGTCAGGTGAGCAAGTCACACCACCGCAGGACATTTAACCTGTCTGGACCTTCATTGGTCAGACAGCAGAAGGCATTAGTGCGTGAATGGTTGCAGTTTTGTGGATTTTTTCTATAGGGTCATATATTGATTTTGTTCTGAACTGGATTCTTTGTTTCTCTTGTTTTCAGGTTACTAGTAAAATTTCCAGAACTGAATTACCAGCTGAAAATCAAAGTGTGCATTGACAAGTGAGTTTCAAATGTGTTTATTTTTAAGTCACTTTCAAAGGACCAGGAAGTTCTGTATGAAAGAGCTGAAAGCTTTCATTGCTCAGACTCATGTCCCCTTTGAGCATTATCTGAGCACAGTCTGTAAGAACTGACAGACTAAGGAACAGAAGCCTGTTTGTTCTGCCTTGAAATCATGAGCCTGTCAACTAATTGGACGTAATTGTTTTTGCAGAGAATCGGGGGATTCGCTGCGGGGGTAAGTGAGTTCCCTGTCCTGGATCCTGACTGAGGATTTGGTTTGGATGTGATAAATCCTGACAAAGGTGAAAGAAGGTTTTCTTGATTTTTTTAAATTCCTTTTTAATACCATTGATGTTCTAGGTCCCGCAAATTTAACATCCTGGGAACCAACACCAAGGTGATGAACATGGAGGAGTCTAACAATGGCAGTTTGTCTGCAGAGTTCAAACACTTGGTGAGTGCTAATAACAGGCCTCTGTGGTCAGTACTGCTGTTAGTGCTGTGGATGCCACAGCATTACTAACAGCAGGCCTCTGTGGTCAGTACTGCTGTTAGTATTGTTGATGCAACACTTGCTAAAAACAGGCCTCTGTGGTCAGTACTGTTGTAAGTGTTGATTCTACAGCTCTTCTAATAACAGGCCTCTGTGGTCAGTACTGCTGTAAGTGTTGTTGATGCTACAGCTCTGGTAATAATGGGCCTCTGTGGTCAGTACTGCTGTGGTTTCTGTGGTCAGTACTGTGGTAAGTGTTGTTGATGCTACAGCTCTGGTAATAATGGGCCTCTGTGGTCAGTACTGCTGTAAGTGTTGTTGTTGCTACAGTGCTGCTAATAACAGGTTTCTGTGGTCAGTACTGTGGTAAGTGTTGTTGATGCTACAGCTCTGGTAATAATGGGCCTCTGTGGTCAGTACTGCTGTAAGTGTTGATGCCACCGCTCTGCTAATAACAGGCCTCTGTGGTCAGTACTGCTGTTATTTTTGCTGATGGTCTATTTGTCCACTGCAGACCCTGAGGGAGCAGAGGTGTGGGAGTGGAGGCAGGACCAACAGTGACGTGAGTATTTACTGTAAAAATACAAGTTTACAAGTCCAGCGTGCAGGTTCTGTCATTAGTATCTTTAATGCAGTTTGTTCATATTGTGTTTAAAATATAAATATTGAGTCTTTGATTCTAGGGTAGTACAACTGCTATTGTACCCTTGGGCAAGGTACACAAATATGGAAAAATGTTAAAGAGTCACTTTGGAAAGGAGCGTCTGCTAAATCCCTGTGATGTTGTGCCAGTCTCTTTTAATTCTTACCGGCTGTCAGTCAAGAAGCCGGATTTGTGAATAATGTGAATTGGTGTGACCACTGGCTCTGACCCCTGACTCTCTCCCGATTCCTAGGCCTCGCTGATTGTGACAGAAGAGCTCCACCTCATCACCTTTGAGACAGAGGTCTACCACCAAGGCCTGAAGATCGACCTGGAGGTACGCCAGAGGCAGGCTCTACCAGTTTCTAAAAGTGGAACAGTTCACCGAGCACTTGAATACCTCTGTCAAAACACTCCAGATGATGAGTTTGTTTTCAACATAGCATTGAACGTGCTGTTACTCAATGCGCCACCTGAATAGCAATTACCCCAAGCGTATGCAGTCCCACATTCAGGCAACAGTGAGGGGATTTCACGGCCACATTCAAATTTGCATGCAGTTGAGTGTTATTAGAGAATTAGAGGCACACAGGTTGTTTTAAGAGGCCATTTTCTCATTATGGGTTCCTCCAGAGATGTCCTAATGCCACTCGAGGGTGTTCTTTTCTCTGATCAACTGCACTAATCCACATTAGTTTGTCCTCCTCACCTCTGGCATGTTCCTTCAGTGCCGTCGGGAATCAACTTCCCTCTGGCGTGGGAGGGATTAAATGAATTAAGAGGTGTGAAATTAAATGTGCTCGGCGAAACATTGCTCTTTTCCTTATCAACACAGCTGCATGGAAATCCAATCAATTATCGCACAAAGGAAAATGAGCCCATCAATTACACTCTTTGCTGATTCTTTATCACCATCAAATTCCTTAACTAAATATTGCTGTTATTTCTTATCATATAACAGCGATGTTTCTGAGGGCTAAGCTTTGGTCTTTTCTTTAAAGATATATTATTCCAGAGTTTGAGTCCCTACCATTACAAAATTTTCCTCATATATATTCTGTGGAGCACATGCTTTCTGCAAATTTAGAATGGCCAAATTTCGTCTCACCACCGCCATTAATTCTGGAGAGTGCAGACGAGACACGCATGTCCCCCCAGGCACGTGTAGCCTGCTGGCTCTTCTTTTTTTACGCTGTCGTTAACCAGCTGAGCTGCCCTTTAGGCTGGCACAGGTAGAATGAGTGCTGCTATCCAGAGGAGTTGTGTAATGAGCCAGGAATACCCTGCCACTTGAATCTCTCTCTCCCTCCTCGAGTGGCTCCATGGCCAATACACGCACAGCTTTGGGGTGCTGCCCACCAGGCAACAACACAGTCAGGATTCCCAATTGTGTGGAGTCCTTTAGCAGATCATGCCAGGCCCTCTCCCCCCCCCACCCATATTTGAAATATGGCTGCCATCTATTTGTGTTCTGTGTACATGTATTTTCTGTCACTGCATTGAGTGTCCTTGTTTGGAGATTGACAGCACAAGAGTAAGGATTGGCAGTGAATGTGTATTCCCTTCTCTAGGCACACTCCCTCCCTGTGGTTGTGATCTCCAACATTTGTCAGATGCCAAATGCCTGGGCCTCTATCCTGTGGTACAACATGCTCACCAACCATCCCAAGGTAACATACCGCCCCCTGGTGGCTATCTTCAAATAGTAATGTTGAATTTCCCTTCTAATGTGCTGTGTAATGTGGATAGTGAATCATAAAATGTTTGAATATGAATTACATCCGGTCATAATTTATCAGAACATGATGTTTTCTTCCATAGAGCAAAGGTGTTTCAATTAAAGGTGTTATATATTGTATAGCTGTTACAAGAAGTGCATAGTGGGTAATGTTAATGGTCTCTAACAGGTTTCTAGTGGAAATTTAATGAAATGGTTGGCGCTGAACATTTGGTGTTCAATTCTACCCCCCCCCCCCCCCTTCAATTAGAACATCAACTTTTTCACTAAGCCACCAGTGGCTACTTGGGACCAGGTGGCTGAGGTTCTGACCTGGCAGTTCTCCTCCACCACCAAGAGAGGCCTGACCCTGGAACAGCTGACTACTCTGGCCGAGAAGCTGCTGGGTGAGGAGGGATGGCGCCTCTGCGTTCACCCCACAATCTGCGACTGTGCTCCTACACTGTGACTGCGACTGTGCTCCTACACTGTGACTGCGGTTGTGCTCCTACACTGTGACTGCGACTGTGCTCCTACACTGACTGCGACTGTGCTCCTACACTGTGACTGCGACTGTGCTCTTATATTGTGACTGCGATTGTGCTCCTACACTGTGACTGCGGTTGTGCTCCTACACTGTGACTGCAACTGTGCTCTTATACTGTGACTGCGACTGTGCTCCTACACTGTGACTGCGGTTGTGCTCCTACACTATGACTGCAACTGTGCACTTATACTGTGACTGCGACTGTGCTCCTACACTGTGAACTGTGACTGTGCTCCTACACTCTCACTGTGACTGTGCTCTTATACTGTGACTGTGACTGTGCTCCTACACTGTGACTGCGGTTGTGCTCCTACACTATGACTGCAACTGTGCACTTATACTGTGACTGCGACTGTGCTCCTACACTGTGAACTGTGACTGTGCTCCTACACTCTCACTGTGACTGTGCTCCTACACTGTGACTGCGACTGTGCTCCTACGCTGTGACTGCGATTGTGCTCCTACACTCTCACTGTGACTGTGGTCCTACACTGTGAACTGTGACTGTGCTCCTACACTGTGACTGCGACTGCGCTCTTATACTGTGACTGCGACTGTGCTCCTACACTGCGACTGTGCTCGTGCACTGTTGACTGTGCTCGTGCACTGTTGACTGTGCTCCTACGCTGTGACTGCGATTGTGCTCCTACACTCTCACTGTGACTGTGGTCCTACACTGTGAACTGTGACTGTGCTCCTACACTGTGACTGCGACTGTGCTCCTACACTGTGACTGTGCTCCAATACTGTGACTGCGATTGTGCTCGTGCACTGTGACTGTGCTCCTACACTGTGACTGCGACTGTGCTCCTACACTGTGACTGCGACTGTGCTCCTACACTCTCTCTGTGACTGTGCTCCTACACTGTGAACTGTGAGTGTGCTCCTACACTGTGACTGCGACTGTACTCTTACACTGTGACTGCGACTGTGCAGCTACACTGTGACTGTGCTCCCACACTGTGACTGCGACTCTGCTCTTACACTGTGAACTGTGACTGTGCTGCTACACTGTGACTGCAGCTGTGTTCTTATACTGTAACTGCCACTCTCCCTTGTTCACTTATAGAGTGGAGCCACAAATTGCATGTCACCTATTTGTGGCTCCACTCTCACTGTACAACACAAAGACTCATTTTTTAATTCCCTGTTGCTAACATCTCCACAGGTCCATGTGTGAACTACTCTGGATGCCAAATCACTTGGGCCAAGTTCTGCAAAGTATGTGTTTGTAACGATCATAGCAATCTGCATTATTATTCTGGACTTCATATTTCCTCTAGATGTTAACATACTGTGCGATTTCTCTTATCGCCAATCCAGGAAAACATGGCTGGAAAAGGCTTCTCTTTCTGGGTGTGGCTAGACAACATCATTGACCTGGTGAAGAAGTATATCCTGGCACTCTGGAACGAAGGGTGAGTAGTTGGCAAATACTAGCACTAGATCAAAAAGAGGTCTGCCTGAATCAGAATTTTGCATTTTAACAAACAAATGCAGGTCATGTGGCCCACAGCACAGCTTAAGTGTCTAACGGGTCAAAGGTGAGTCAAAGCTTTGACCTTGCACTGGCCATTCAGGAATTTTTTCACGTTCATGTTATGGCACTGTCGTAGTGCATGGGCGGGGCACGTGGTCTGGTATTCAATGCAGATCATGCAAGTGCTGGGTACAGTGTCTCTTTCACTCACTAGCAACCCAAGCTGGTCCATCAAGTGCCTGCAGTTCCATCTGTTGAGCTGCAAGTGTAGTATCTTCCTCTGACTCTGTGTCTGTGTGAACCCATCTTGCGAATTGGTATGTGATAAGATGTGATTTCGCATGGTTTGGAGGAGAGCATAGGCTTGTCTGTGCTCTCCCAAATTGGCAGAAGAGGTTGCAACAATGAGCTCTGATATATATAGTTTGGAATTCTAAAATGGGGAGATTGTGTCTGTTTAAATCAGGTTGCATTTTTTTAGCATTAAAATCAAGTAGGCTGTCCAATTCAGTGACCTTGAAATGTTGATATATAATTTAATATTTGTTTCCGTCTACTACTGCAGTGATACTGCAGCATAAAAATGCTCTTTTTTCCTTAGTTATCTTCATATGAACAAACCAGAAAGTACTGTGTGTAGCTTCATCTACTGAAAGAAAATATTTTTGCAGCTAATAGATGCCAACTACCGCAGCTGGAAAAATGTACCATGTGTAACAAATTAGCTGTCCATATACAGGAAATAAAATTAATTCAATCTCTTCTTCTGGTCATTAATAAATTATCTTCTTGGCAGGAGTAAAATAAACCAATTTAAAAAACCATGCAAGTTGCCACAATGGAATCCAGATACTAATCACTCCAAAATAACGAACTAACTGCATTTGCGATTGCGTCGGCTTTCTGTGCCATTAAATAGGGCCCGTAATGTACAGTAAAAGCAATTTCAATTGAAAATGAAAGGAGTAATTCCTTGAATTCTGAGAATGATCGTTTATGATCTAAAGGTTGTGTGCTGTAGATGCGAGGGGGTTAATGCATTTAGATTATACGACTTTACTTTCAGCATCATCAAGAAATGCTTTAAGTATTTCCCGACTTAGGATATTGCTCGCCAATCTTATTTGTGCATGCATTAGCCTGGAGCGTCTCAAATGTCTTACTCTCCGACAGGCATTTTTTGCTCGCTTTTAAAAAATAGACTCATCCCATTATAGGCGACAGTGTCTACGACCCCCAGTATCCCCTCAAAATGGTTTCCGCTCCTCACAATCGCCTTGCTTGATGAGTTATTCCTTCCGGCAGTTTATACGCTGCCAGAGTAGGAATCCATTAGAAGTCTCACAGACAACATCACACAGCTTCCACAAAATTGAAAGTTTTTTTGTGCGCACGCGATAAGTAAAAGAAATGGCGAAGCGTACAACTACATTTACATTAACCAATTAGCTAGCATTGACTATTAGGCTACATTTTGGCAGGTTTATGCTTGCATATTTTGGCTCCTCTATAACCAGCTTCAACGTGCTTTGGTTGCCTCATAAGAATCCAGCTGTTAAAATTGCCCAAAGAACATGTGGGCCATGAACACGAGTCATTGTGTATACATGGCATATGCAAATTTCATGTGCGTAATTGTGAATTTGTGAATCTACTGCTCGTAATTTGCTAATTGTATTACGGTCTGTGTGAAACTCTGTGTAAGAAGTGGAAGCCAGTTGGGGAAATAGAGATTTATTGTGCTCTGGAGGCTGTCTGAGAGGCGGAATGACGTGGTGTGTTAATGTGTGTCGGGCAGGTACATCACGGGCTTCATCAGTAAGGAGAGGGAAAGGGCCATCCTCAGCACCAAGCCGCCCGGGACCTTCCTGCTGCGCTTCAGCGAGAGCAGCAAGGAGGGGGGCATCACCTTCACCTGGGTGGAGAAGGACATCAGCGGTGAGAGCAGCCGAGGCCCACGAGGGCCGCTCGCGGTTGTTTTCCCCCAAAGCAGCGGCCATTAGAACGGGAATGTTCTCGCTGAAGAAGGGCTGGTGGCTTGTGTACCTTGCGGGGGAAAGCCCGTTCGTGATGATACTCTAAAAGAATTAAGTAGCGTGTACTTCTTTTCACGAATTGAATTTTAGTTGAAGCCCTGCTTGGGCATGGTTCTGTGAATCCAGGTATTTTCAAATCTAGCGCACATACAGTAGGTTTGCATCTGTCACAGCGTTGGTTTTGGTAACTTCTTTCCAACCACACCCACCTCATGCCTTTCTTTCTTTTACTCCTTGTTTTTCCTCACACTTTATCTCCTTTCCAACATCTCTCCATCTCTTCCCTTTCTCCCATTCTCCTCTCCCTATTCACTCTTCTTCCTCTCCTTCTTTCACACCTATCCTCCTCTCTGTCGTGTCTCCTCTTCTCCTTCCCTCCATCACTCTTCGTCTCCCCGCTCTCTCCAGGTAAGACCCAGATCCAGTCGGTGGAGCCCTACACCAAACAGCAACTCAGCAGCATGTCATTCGCTGAGATTATCATGGGTTACAAGATCATGGATGCCACCAACATCCTGGTCTCGCCTCTGGGCTGCCTCTTCCCGGATATCCCCAAGGAAGAGGCCTTTGGGAAGTACTGCCGAAGCGAAGCCATCGAGCCTGACTTCACTGACCTAGGTAGTTGTTGATTTTCCTCCCTGCCAGAGGTGGTTACTCAAGGAGAGGCAGTCTGTTCATTTTATCTGCAAAGTATCAGCAAATACAGTTACACCCTCAATGCTCTACAGTACATCAGCCACATGTTAATGTTAATTGTAATTCTTCATTTTGATGACGCTTTCAAGGTGACAATTAGTCTTATTGTGTTTAGTAGGTACTGCACCATACTTGAAGACAAGGTTCATCTGCGTTACGTCGTAAGTATTTTTGTACAATTTTATTTTCAGCTATTTTATGTAGTGAAACATATTCCTCTGTACAAATTGTTCTGTACAAGCCTGGGAATTAGACACAGATTACAGTATCTAGTATTTTTTAATCACTGCCATGGTCTTCAACACATTACTGTTATAAGCTCCTGTTTTTTCACATGGGAGATGAGGGAAAACCTCTGGCTATTTAGCTGCATCTTGCATATGTTGCTTAAGTCAGGTTATATAAAAATAACACCTGTTTCAGTTTGGGGCTGAGGGCTTTTTGGGCAACATATAAGCGAAGTTAAGCCATGCCTGTTCCTGAAGATGAAAATTCCAAAAAGTCCAAAATAAATGTCTCCATTTTTCACGCCTGTAAACAAATAAACAAATTGCACCTAGTTTGAATTTCACCTCTGTGCAGTCATTAGCCTCTGCCGATAAAGGTGACGGGTAATGACGGGGCTACCCATTTCACAGGAGAGTAGAAAGAGAGAACTGCTAAAATGAGGAAGTGCATGTGTGTGGAGTCCTGCGGAGTGAGAAACTGGCCTTTCTCCTTAGGTTTCCCCCCTTGTTCTCGGACTTGCCGGAGCTGCTGGTGAATGGATTTCCAGGGTAGGACAGTGCAGGGCTGGGGCATGGAGAGTGGCGTGCTTGCCTGTCGGTGGGGTGGCGGACAATGGTTCTGAAACACACCATTGTTGTTCCTTTAATATTTCATTGGTTTAACGTTGGTTAATGATTTCAGAGACAGATGTAGTACAGTAGTCGGCAAAATAGGGGACATTCAAAGGATCCTTTTGATAAATAATATATTTATAGATTTCATTTCACACTTTATTCATGTGTTTATTCAATGTTAATTACTACTGTAGTATATTATACTTAGAAAAATAGTTTCTGTAATGTTTAAGTTGGAGCCCATACGCACTAAACTGACATATAGTTTAAACCCTTAGAATGTCATCTCCATCCAGTCTGATTTCAGACTATCCATTGTACTCAAGCTTGTTTTCATACCCAGTTTATAACAGTGTGTACTGGTGATTGTAGTGGTACCACTGTTCAGCATCTGGAAACCACCATTTTAAAACATGTGCTGTGTTCCATAGAACAACTGCTGGTGGAATTGCAACACTCCTAAGCTGTCTTGTTCTGTTGTCCTTGTGAATGATAACAGACATAGCAACTGGAGTATGTGATAAACAGTATACAGTGTAACGTGTAAGAGTGCAACAACTTATAGGAACATCTCTGGGGACAATACAGGCAGATAAACATGAGGCGCAGTCTTACGAAATTTGGAAAACCCAGAACTTGTAAAATAGAGACAACACTGGTGAACTGGAAAGGGAAGTGACTGCATTCTCAAATGTCATGCTGAGCCATGACTGCTTTGCATTTTGCATGTTTCAGTTTGGTTCTTTATGCATAAGCTATGATAAAATTGTTCAGCTGTACTTCGGGGCATAGGCAAGCTTTGTGGCTTAATACAAGTTTAAAGGTTAGTCATCTGGACTTTTTCCATACAGAGACCCCTGCTTTTTGTCACCAAATTTAGCCCTTAACCACTGTTCCTGTGCTTTTCTAGTCCATTAACTTGAGTCTTATTATTAAAGAGGATCCGTGGTTAAAATCAATGGTTGGACCAGAAACCTTTGTGTGGAGTAAGGGTTGGGTGGTCAGATATCAGACCAAGAGAGTGACTGACCGAAAGCTATGCAGAGCGTGCTAAATGGCCCAGTGTTTGCAAGCTGTATAGGAAGAGCAAGTGCTGTGTTTTTTCTGGCAGACATGGAGTGACTTTATACATAGCTATACAGATTGTGTATATGTCAACATTTGAAACAAACGGGATTTGCGCCAGTTTTCCTTCAGATCTCCCGTGGACACTAGGGAAGCACAGTTTCAGGCGTGAAAGAGAGGGGTCGTACTTCTTTGTGCTTTATTTACATTTTTCATGTATTATCTGTGACGTCTTCCTTTTGATTTGGATGATCAGCAGTCTGGATTTTTGCATGCAATTTATTTTCAGCAAGCCTACAGGAAAGACCCAAAACTTTGTTATCTTACAGAAGACAAAGCATGATATCAACATACTAGTTTGGATATCACTGAAAATGCCATATCTCTGGGCATCGCATTGCCTTTTTTTGGCAGTACAGTGTTTTGCAGAAGCAAAGGTTTGTGTTGAAGTTGATCACGTTGTTGTGAAAGCAGGTCTTGCCATAAATGGTGAGTGCCCGTATGTCTCATGGCTGCTCTCTGCCTTTTCCAGCACCAACTCTGGCAACACCAGCGACCCGTTCCCCCTGGAGTCTCACATACTGGACTCTCTGTTTAACAATGACAGGGCAGACGCCAGCCCCGGCCAGTTGGGTAAGACTGCTCTTTTCTAACCCTGATTAGAAAAGTTTAAACACAAAATGTGGGCAAGAGCAAGGTCCAGGGCAAGGTTTATGCGCAGCACGTGTTTAGTTAAAAGTGTATAGTTCAAAGTACTTCTATGCTCAATTGCTTTATTTTCAAAGTCTAAAATTATTGCGGTGGCATAGTCGGTTGTCAAATATAGATTCTTTTTACATTTTGTTGTGCAATATTATACATAGCACTCTTAAGAATTCCTAACAAAATTTGTAACAAAAAGACTGCTTGGCCAGTCTGATTGGTGTGTTCCCAAAAGCTTCCCAGCATTGCATAACTTTTTTTTTCTTTTTTTCCTTTAAGGACAACTGAAATAATTTTGTTTGCTCTTCACCTGCAGTCATTTCCATGAATGAATTGTACTCCTAGGTTGTTAAGTGTCCTCTTGAGGACTGGCAACCTTTTCATTTGATGACAACACAGTTATTCAAAGGGGTTTATCAGGAGTTCTTGTGTGACCAGATGCTCTTTGTGTAGTGGTGCGCCCTGTGGCCCAGAATTATAATTCTGAATATGCCCCTGTGGGCTGTGATGCGTGGTCCCACGGGCAAGCGCGCAATTGGCCGTCGCATCACCAGGGAGCCGCCCCTGGTCAGTCTGCATCAGCGGTGTGAGACCCGTGGTCCTGCGGCCTTTGGGCCACGCAGCTCAGTTGGCAGACTGCTGGGCGACAAGAGGTGGCAGCGTGCGACAAACGTGCCAAAGGGAGGGCAGGCTTGTCTGCCTCTTCCTGTGTAAGAAACTGCCAACTTCATTCTATAAAAGTGTCCATTTCAGTTCAAAGGCCCTAATCTTTACAGAAAGGGGCACCCAGCAGATGTTTGTTCCTTCCACGACTGACTTTATATCTCATTCCCTGTGTGCCTTTGGGTTTTTCTCTTCTCAGAATCCCTCACTTCGAAAATGGACTACAGTTCATCCGACATGGCGTCACCCAACTGAAGAGTCTTGGGCCCAGGAGGGAAAGACCAGCATATGTATCCCTCTGCCCTTCACATCATACTTTGCGGTGTCGTCTGAGATGGTACTTTTCATCCCACCACTCACCAGATCCCAAACGGAAGCCCGGGGACAATGGAAGACCACCGCTACATCAAAGGAACCGCCGCGTTAACTTCTCTGACAAATACTGACAGTCTGGAACCTGATCACTTATTGTTGACAGTGGCTAATTTCTCTGATCACACGCTGTATTTACCCGCTGTCCTTAACGCTCGAGTCAGTGAAAAGAAAACCTATCAAAGAATCAAGCATAGTCTCATCAAGGAAATGTGTTGGCCTTCGTTCCATTGAATGTTTTGTCTCTGCTGTGTTTGTTCTGTGGTATTTTACTTTATTCTGTGTCTTTCTTTTCCCAGGCACTTTGTTTATAATGGTGTAATGTTTGCCACTGAATACAACATGCAGTCATGTATAGATTCAGTAAATGAGGGATCTTTGCTTTTCATGGTCATGGGTGTTCTCACCGTGAAGCCATGACGAGTGGTCAGCTTAGTCCGGTTTGTGATGGTTGAGTAACTGATTTGCAAGCATAATGTTTACACAAATACCAGCTGAAAATAATGAAGTGGAAATATAATTTTTGCTTACTGCAGTAGATTGATCGTGTATATATATATATATGTATATATATATATATATATATATATATAATAGTCCAATGTAGTATATTCTTTTTTTAATGATTGAATAATTGAACGAACATTGTGACTGCGATGTGTTCCACAGTAAAAACTTTGCTTTGCTACGGGTCATTTACACTCGTACATTGGTGATTTAAAGTGTAAGTCCATGTGTGTCTATTGATTGTGTTCCTGTTTAAAAATGGTTCTAAAAGTAGAGCAAGTCATAGAAAGTCTGTTTCTAGTTAATTATCATTCTGTATTGCAAGATATTAAAAGTGATGCCTACAGTGAAATTCTATCACGGTAATGTAGCTTATGTTATTGCTTTTAAAAATAGATCACACATATTTTCTGACTGACCAAGTGATCATTTGATCTATGACAAATGGGATTGTATTGGTGACTATGTTACCTGCTGTTTAATCTTCTCTGATCATTCAGTTCAAGTTTCTGATGGATCCCTGGACTTCATCCATTAAATCTCTGTTGAAGCTTGCATAAGGAGTACTGGCAAAACTGGCACACAGATGCTTTTGTTAATTATCAAGCCAGACACGACCTAGAGTCACAACATGCTTACCCCAGGCTTGTGGTAAACCATGCACATGATGAGACCTCAAAGTAAGCTAATGTAATGAGGGGTACTATTATGTGTGTGGTTATCAGGGACTAGTTTTTTTTCCTCAAACTTGCCATAGGAAGTCTGAGTCCAGGCATTCACTTCCAAGTCTTGTATTTCTTTACTGGGGAGGGCTATGTTTTACGCTTTTTCTGTAAATGGAATTTAGATTTTGAGTTTTTCTGTAAATTATGCTCAAACTAATGGCTTATTAATTTTTATAAAATGTATGACACATCTTAAATGTTCTGGTCTGCTCTGAACTGGTGGGTACACGGTTTTAATGAGTAAGAATAAATGGATGTGTTAAAATGACTTGGTTGGGATTCATTAATGAAGTGTGACAATTCTGTAAATTCTGTAAGTGTACAAGCTTTGTTTGATGTTGCTAATCCATATATGGTACAGTATGTTTATTTTGTTAATATTGATGGTAGTGCACCAGTTCATCACTTGGTTGAATCCTCCTAAAATGAAAGTGTAGCTATCTTGCATTTACGGATATTTAAACTGCAAAGGTCATTCCATGACTCTCCATATATAGTGACGGAAATACTTCTTTAAGCTAACTTTATTGGCCTTGGCTCAGATCATGTGTGTTCACCCAGTGTGGATGTCACGGTAGACTTGATTTAATCATTTGCATTAAGAAGAATATTGTATTCGCTCCAGGGTGGTCAGCAAAGTTAAAAGGTCAGATCTGGGTACCCAAACTTGGAGACTTGCCAGGGAACTGTTAAAGTAATAGGTTCTTATGGTTACTTTTATGTCCTCCTCTGGATAAGGAAAATGACTTAAACATGGTCTTGAAGTGGCATGTTGTCTCATGAAGCTTATGTTTGACTGAAAAAACCACTGCAGATATGTTGTGTTGACAAGCAGTCAGAAAATTGAAGTAATGTTTTTATTTTGCATCTAAAATCCCACCAATTTGATTCATTTGAAGTTGCTATTAAAATTAACAGCAGTAAGGTTTGTCAAAGGAAGGTTTGTATGTTTTGTGTAATAATGTTGTAAATTCTGCTTTGAGGGAAATGAAGAAGGAAAAAGTTCACTTTTGATGAATGTGAGCAGCCATATCACAGCCCTACTAGTAACTGTCCTTGCATGCTTTGCATGCTCACAAACAAATAAGCTGTGCATGGTGAAGATGAGCTGCCTAATGTACTGCCATTAGTTTTCCAAGGCCTCAGACTTGGACATGCAAAGTTTCAGTGTGCTATCCATCCCTAGCTGTGTGTATCAGCTTTCATTAAATTGACATCCACGTTCTGCAGAGAACAGGTAATCTTTCCAACAGCTTAAAAGCCAGTCTCCACCACTTTACATTACTCATGAGAAATTATCGTTTGCACCATCATGATGTAGTCATTGTTCTGAGCTTAATAACAGTTATTTTTATGTGCCTGTGCTCCTCATGTGAAGTCAATGGGAGATTTGCATGCTTGAAGTGATTCACCTTTAAGACTTGCTTGTGTGTAGAAAGGTCAGCAGGGACAGAGGCAGCCCGAATCACCTTGGCAACCACACACACTTTGCCTCTCTACCATTTCTCCCTAGTGGAGTTGTTTTGTTCTTTCTGGCTGCCTCAAGCTCTCTGATTTGATTGGTCCATTAAATTTAGTTGTTGGCTTTCTGTTCCTCTCCTACTGCCTCATTATGTCTTCTCAGAGACAGCTAAATCCATTCCCATTTTTTCCACATGATAACAGTAGGTATGGAAATATATGTACACATAGATCAACATTTACATGTTCAAAGGTTTTCTGCAATAGTTGTGCAGTTGTTTTGTTTAAGTTTGTTTCCACGTGAATCCGACTGAGTTGTGTTGGATCACTATGTGAGCAAAGCTTCTCTGTAATTATCCTAAATTGCAACAGAATTCCACTACCTCTGTAGCACCTGAGATCGGATTCTCCGATCCTGGTCTTGAAGAACTGCAGGAACTGATCCTTTTTGTTTTCATCTTAAGGTTAACAACCAGGTGAGTTAACAGTTTGATCATCTGCTTTAGTTGATAAATTAAATATGTGTGAGTGACAATAAAAATCAGAAAGCCCTGCAGCCTTCCAGTACTAGGGTTGGGATGTCCTTATCTAAGATACTTGACCATAAAGCCTACCTGTATTACTTTATGACTGAGTATAGCCGAGATCCCTGCTTTCCAAACGTGTCAGTTTGCCAGTTGACCATCAGGTGTCGCCATTTTCTATTTTGAAACAGTTGTTTCATTAAACATGATGTATTTACTTCATGTGTTTGAGCAAATGCCCTTTTTACTGTAGCTTTCGTCGTGCTGCTGGATATTTAGGCTACTGAAGTAATTTAGGTCAGGGAGCATATTAAAGAGTTGTATGGGCTTATCTTTTGGTTATAAGCATGCAAGTATCCAGTTTTTTAATGACAGGACGACTCTGCTAGCCTTTTAATTAACATCACATCTACTGATATGGAGAAAATGTGGCAGATCTGAGGTTTGAGTTATTAGAGGGGAAAGGCTGAGTATATTCCACTATACATACGTATTAAGTTATCTTAGGCTCATGGAACGACTAACACACATTTTGCATTTCAAAAGCAGTGATGGAAAGTCCAGGGGTCAGAAAGTATTATTAATTACATTTATGTAGCACTTTTCCAAATGCTCGAAGTGCTTTACAGTGAAGGGGAACTCACCTCACCCACCACCAATGTGTAGCACCCACCTGGGTGATGCACGGCAGCCAATTTGCACCAGAACGCTCACCACACAGTAAATTATTACACAAAGTAAAAGTCCTGCCATATGTTTCTTCCATCCATGAACTCAGCCAGTTGATTTCACTAATTAGTTATACCTCCTGGCTGAAGACCTGTACCTAATTAGCAAATCCAGGTGATTGGAACAAAATACTGGGGAGGATTTTTACTTTCTGAACTTGGATTTTCCACCTTTTGTCAAATGGGAGAAAAAACAATCTTAACATTCTGTAGCTTCCCCTCATCATTCATTCATTCAGCTTTTTTATTTTAGACTCATCTAAAAAGGTCTATAGCAGGAAAAAAGAAAAAGAAAACAAACAATGACAGGCAGGTTACAAGAAATGACAAGGCTTCATTTACATGTAAATTCACTTTAAGTTTCTGCATACAGCCTTTCGTATAAGTACACCACTGGTGAGCAGTATACAGGGGCACACAGAAAGCTCTCAACAATGAGGTGTTGACATTAACTGTCCACATAATTACGTGAAATTTACATATCAGCATGTTAGCCTGTTCATATAATCAGCGATAATGTCTATAGATACTGTATCTCTTTCATCTGTTAAATTGTCTGTGATACAATTAGCCTACCAAGGTATTTTAATCAGTATTTCCTGAATTTCCCTTAAGTGCTATTTTTGGCATTATACTGTATTTGATGTCAAAATCTTCACTGCACTGGGAACATAATAACTGTTAGAAATAAGCACTATAACATCACAAAACAACAAAATCGTCTGCATACATGAGCTGGTTATGAAGATAACAGATGGACGTTATAGAATTTAGTCCTCTATATTATTTTCCTTCAGGGCAAAAATACCATGTTTTCTTTTATAACCAAATTGATTGTCAGTGGTAAGAATGTACAATTCAAGCCTGTCCAGCAAGATATCTCTCCAATATTTTAGAAAGAATGCTGGCTAGGGCAATATCGGTCTATAATTTCCCAATCTATTTATTTTACCAGCCTTGTCTTTAAGGACAGGCACAAGTGATACGGATATAAGAATCTGGTAGGATATCGTGAACTAGAAAACCAATAATACAAAAAACAAGAAGTGGAAGAAGTTTTGACTAGCATGATTTAGATGTCCTGTAGTAATTTGATCCATTCCACATACCTTGTTGTGTTCAAGCCTCATTTCTAGTTAGGCTATAACAGGCCTATTGTTAGATAGTCAAACAAATTTATAAGGAGCAACATCTACCCTAGGCTATGACAGTGACAGTTCACTGGAAAAATAAGTCGTTTTTGGACATCCCTGCTTTTCCTCCCACAAATAGCAGGTCACAGAATTGCAGTGTGGTCGGAAAAAGTAACGCAGGACAAACGCCAAAGCCTGGGAGAAATACTGTAGAAAGCGTATGCCCTGCCTTAGTCATTTGCATGCGAGCTGCTTTTGATGAATGGCGTTGTGTTCTCAGCCATCCCTGCTTATAATTCCAACAAAACATGCAGCGAGGCGAATCGTTTGATAACTAAATCAGAAAAGTAAAGACTGCGGAAAGTGCATTTTGGGCAAACCCCCTATACAATGCTTTACATTTAAGTGTATTTGGGACAATTACATACGAATGGATTTGGGATTAAGAATTGACTCGCGCTCACATAAAGTTAATGATAACAGGTAGGCTAATACTGATTTTTACTCAATAATAATAATAATAATATTAATAGAAAATCTATGTTACTCAGTTGCTATGGTGAACTACTGCCTGTTCAACTTGTGGCTAACTATGGGGCACAGAAGGGCATTCTCTTCACAGAAACCCCTGTAAAAGTAAATTATTTGAAATTAACTAACTTAATTTAAAAAAAGACAGTGCTAGTCAGCTAGAAAAAAAAAACGAACGAGCTTGATTTAAGTCGCTCCGACTGAACTTGCTATCTAAGCAGATAAAATGAATTCAAACTGAAACGCATCTGTCACACGTTAAGAGCCGGAAGTGGGCGGCTGGATGGAGCTAGCTAGATTGCGAGAGACCGAAAGAACGAGAGAAAACTGCGTATCTGACAGGGACGTGGAGAGCTACTCTCTCTGCGTTGCATGCACGGTGTGGATATTTCCTGTACTTTCATGTTAAAAGAAAACTAAATTTTACGTTCTGACGAGGTAAGTAAAGTATGAATTGTTCACTTTGGACACACTGTGCTCTTACTGTCCTGTTTATATCGATTTTTTTTTGTAAACAAACTATGACTCGGGCTCCACGACACCGTTCAGCAGTTACTGTGAGCTCCAGTGCACACAGAACGAGAGCAGTTGTTTACATTTTGTTGGTTTAATGAAGTTTAAAGTCACTTTTAAGAATATTGTTGAATTTTTGTTTTACGGTATGTTATTGCTATATGTGGTATTTCCTGCATAAAGGGGGATTTGGGTCAAACAGGCTGTGAACGTCACAAGCAGTAGGCTAGTGTAGTGAGTGTTATTTTACCTGCTTGCTAGCTAGCTAACGAACAGCTAGCCAGCAAGCTCGCTAACGTTAGCTAACGAAACATTACCTTCTCTTTTTGCGCTGTCAAGTGAGAACGGATTCGACAGATGTTTATAAGTATTTGAATTCTGAAGTGATTTCGTTGAGTCGATTGTAGCTTGCGCCAATATATTTTATTTCATTTAACATTTGTTTACTGTAGTTTAATCATAACAATAATACAAACTTTCATATGAAATAGCTAACTACTGTCGACACGGTGCTGGAAATAATTGCCAATGCTAAGTTTCTAGCTAGCTAACCACATTATTATGCAGTTTACAAGATACAATAAATAAAATTTAACATTAAGTCAACTAAAGCCAGCAAAAGTTGAGATTCCGCTTGTTTTTTCACGCTGTGAGTTGGAATTGTTTTTATTTATTTAACGTAATTTATTTTCCTCGAAATGTCAGGAAAATGAACCTTTTTTCACAGTAAGATAGCTAGCTAGCTACTCGCAGGAGTCGCCAGGATTAGAGAAAATAAATTCTGCAGTCAGTTTCAACCTCCACAACTTCTGGTAACTGACTTACTGCTGACACATGTTTACATCATTAGTCATGTACACGTGTGACGTTTGACAGGAGCACATAGTAGATTGTGTTTGGGACCGCTACTTAATTAACGTTAGCTGGTTTAAAATTAATGCCGCATTCCGGCGACTGGTTTAAGAAATAATTTCTAGTTCTGTAAATGTTTCAGGTTTTCTTGGCTATTTGAAATGGATGGTGTCGCTCTGGTTGAAATTGTTACTTGTGCTTTAAAATTGCCCACGTTTCATCCATTTTCATCCAAACGAATTTGAGTTTTGGTGTGTAGAAGAGGGAACACAGTGCTTTTTAACAAGGAACTTGGTGCTATATTTGCATATGCAAAAGGAGCGCTATATATGTCACACAGTATTTCAGTATAATATTAAATTACTGTTGAAAATTTCGTGTTGAATTGCTTATTCAGCGAGTCTAGTTGATATGAATGTGTTCTGTAGCAACCAGATTTTACACTGCAAGCATTTATTGGTTTATTCATTAGTGATGCGTTGCCATATATTGCACATCGGTATTTGCAACAGGGAGAGGACTGCAGGAACCAGAGTAGAGCAATTCTCACAACTGAGATGCCATTGAGATACCAGAAAACAGCTTGTAATTTTTGTTATGCTTGTGGTTGTAAATTATTTTATTTTCTTTCATGTATGCAATTGTCTTTGTCTGGCCGTTCCTAGATCAGTTTGGTATTTGCAAAGTAAATACAATTTGTGTTTAGGCTTATGCATTGTTTTCAGTGTTCTGCAGTGATCAGCTAGATTATGAGTTTTAGCTGTTCTGCAATTTAGGAATCTGTGATGCTGCTTGCAACGCCTTATAATACTAGGTATGATGAATATACACGTAGGCACTGTGGTCTGAGCCAAAGCAATGTGCATATACCATTCAGGTGCTGCCATATTTCGACAAAAGATGAATCCATCAATATAAATAGTACTGTTTTAAGTACATTGCTGACATAACAGAACTGTTTTCCTGTTGTAAAGGGAAAAGTTGAGTGTGCTTTAATTAAAATGGTTCATATTTTTACTGAGAAAATGGCCTTCAATTGCATGAGTAATGACCAACTGACAGGTTAATCAATATACAGTTTGTCTCCATGTTGACTGTACATTTTCCAAGGTAAATAGAAAATCACAGACATCCAGATAAAACTGTCTGTGTTTTCTCACTGAATACAAAGAATTTTTCTCCAAGCTGGGCTTCTTTCTCTCCAAGCAGGCTTACTGTGCTAAGGCTGAATAATTCCTTACCTGAATAGCAGGAATTTAAACCAAATATAAGGAAATATATTTGCCTATCAGATTTTAAATATTAAAAGAAATGCTTCAAAAGAGTTACGTTTGAGTTTGTCAGAAAGCAGTCAGTATAGCCTTCCTATGGAGGCATAAAGCCTTCTCGACAGTATCAGAAACAGCATGTACATACTTAAGTACACTTTTGGCAGTATCATTACTAAAAGCTTCATATTGCTTTCATTGGGCTATGTCATAATGCGTATTACATCTAGAAGAGCTAATACAACTTTAGCAACCTTTGGTTACTGATTGAATCCTGGATTAAACATAAGTGTGATTATAAACAATTAGCTTGGTCTCGATAGAGATCTCTTTGATTCCTAAGGTGATTGCACTCCATCTCCCAACTATTGTATCTGTTTTAGTTATGTCATCCTGCCTCCTTATGCAGGGTGAAATGGAGAGATTAGAGGGGGGTCGGTCCTCTTTGATGTGCATGTATCCAATCATGGAAAGGCTAAGTACTGAAAACGGACCCCAGTTCAGAGTGCTGCACTGATGCAGAAATTGATGTAAAAGGCCCCTCACCACCCACAGTGGGAATTAACAGAGGTCACAGATTAGTTTGATCTTACACAGAAGGCCCTTCCTGGAGCCTCTTTGCATCCTCTCCATTTTGAGAGGGGAAAACATATCTTACTAAAATCATTTAAAGGCCCATGTGGAATTTACAGTGTTGACATGGCTTTCTACTGCTTTGACTTGTTTCCTCTCCAACTGATTGCTTGCAACAGAAATGTGCAGAGTTCAGTGGTCAAGAACACAACTGTATTACACAAAACAAATTAACAAGTGGGAATACACAAAGTCAAATCTCAAAACGAATGAGCAACTGTGAAAACATAATGACGCATGCTGTGTTGGACAGTGCAATGCAGCTTGCAAGTGCAATGACTTTACCGGAGCCAGGTTCACTTCCTATGACCCAGAGTGGCATCGTAGGCATCCAATCAGCAATGACAATGCTTGTACCTGCCTTTTCCGGTTTCACTTTTGCTGTTGTGTTTTGTGAAACGTCCTTGTGTTTCTGGTTCTGTCAGTTTGCCTTTTGAAATGTTGTGCTTTCGGAGTTGTCAGCTTGTTTTGTGAAACATTGTTTTTTTCCCTGTTTTATTCATTTGTTTTATGAACTGGCATTGTGTTTTCAGACTTCATTTGTTCTGAGATTTTTTGTGTTTCCTAATTTGTTAATTTTTTGTGTGTAATGCAGTTGTGTTTTGTACTTCTCGGGCACTGTAGTAGAGGGCCCGAGTTATGCTCATCATGTTGTATTGTCCCCTTGAGTCATTTCTCCCCTCAAGTCCCACAATCATCATTGGGTGACTTAATTTTTATCACTGAGATTAACAATTAAAATTGTGAACCTTGCTGCTCTTGCTTAACTTCAACAAAATCTTAACTCTAATGTTATCTCCTAATCTCTTTCAAAATCTGTGTTTTACACTAATTTGCTTTTGTTCTGATAAAAATAACAATTTTCATTCATAATTGTATTATGATAATTGTAACTAGTCGGATGAAATAGCGGGATTTGCAGGATGAAGTAAGATACAAATAAAGTTTAGGTATTTTTATCAAAACAGTTTTTTGCCACACGGGCTCATTTTAAAAATACCTTGGAGCAATTTCTGTTTTAATTTAGGCCTACTCATGTTGAGCAAGCTAGCTAATCTTGTTTTCAACTTTTCGTTCAAATTAAGCACTTTCTCGCAATGCTACGAATGGCTGTGTAAATATTATGATCAGTAAACGACACAAATGTCAGACCCTGAAGGAAGATTGGCTCAAATAAATAATTATTTATTTAATTATTATTTTGTTATTGTTCAAGTAATTAGTAATTATTTTGTTGTGGTTCAAGACTGGGTCATTGCCCATCGTAATCCTTAAAAAAAGACCTCGGAATATCTGCGTCAGTAGAATCCATTGTATTCTTTCCCCTGCATTTTGGCTTTTTTGTCTGTGTAAAAATGCAGAATTCTGCATTAAATGGTGTTGATGTTGTAATGGCTCTAATGGTGTTTCCTAACTCTAATGTTGTTCCTCAAATTGTTTTATGGAAAGAACCTGCTTTGCATATTATTGTCATTTTCTTTGGCAATGTGTTGTCTGATGTCAACAGACAGCCCCTCTCATGCATGAACGATGAAAGGGCACTTGGTTTGTGACTTCTGCTGTTGGAAAGTTTTTTACAATGCCCATGTATGCCTTCAAACCATGCAGCTGTCCTGAAAAAATGAAGCTCTTTATTTTTTGGTCGAAATATTAACATTTCTTAAGCCTTGCTTTGTATTGCCATCATTTATTGTAGGTTTGTTGTGGTGATATTTCTCAGTTCTGTTCACATTATCATTCTTCCATCCATCCTGCAAAATCAAATAGCGGTCTTCTTTTTTGCTGTTGTTTCCATCGCAGTACTACCTTTTGCAAAGCTCCATTTGAGTTTTTTTTTTTTGCTTTGCAGAAAGTTTATTGAGAAAGAGAGAAGTCATGCAGAAAAACTGATTGAGTAGCCTAATAGAAACTGCTTTTCTCTTCTCTGTGACAGTTAATGTTGCCAAAGAGTTCCTACAACTTTGGAATAATTTGTACTTTTGCTGCTGCGCAGAAGAGAGAACTATGAACATGTGGCTATGAGGCAGCTGGTTTGCATCGACACAGTGCCAGCTGGAATGGTTTGGATATCTCTACATATTGTGTCAACAGTGGGAGTGGGGGAAGAAGGGGATTGTGGGTGATTACTCCGGTGGGCGCTGACACCGTGAAAGACCATGTTTGAAGTGTTGGATTTCAGAGCTTGAGAGGCTGAAAATATAAAATCCCATTCAAGCCTTCTCACCTTGTATTTATTATCCTCAGGAGCGGTCCTTGTAATTGGACAGTTCCGGAGCGCACATGACACGTTCAGTTCTCTTGGAAGCCCACAAGTCCCATTCTGGGACACACTGGGGTACACTGGGTTTTTGCAAGAGGGGGATCGTTGGGAGACCGTTTAGGCTATGTGAACAGTTTTTGCATTGATTGAATTGATTTCTGACTTTTGCAAGCTCTGGCTGGAATGCAAAGCCTAGATGTGTCTGTCCTTCTCAGAAACAAGTCTTCTCAGAGACACCCTGCTTCTGTGGATTGCTTCATTAGTTTTCTTTCGCAACTAATTTTCTGGTTGAAAAGGGACATTAGGGGTGGTTATTTTCAATCTTTTCGCAGATTGAGTGATTGCTGAATGTGCTCGATTCCAAATCGGTTTCTAGCACTGGGAAGAATCTATTTTAAGAACGCATCTTGGCCAGATGGCACCACTCTTACAGAATATGCATAAACGCATAACAAAGCACGAGTGTGAGATATGATAGAAAGAATTTTATTCTCAACTCACAAATATACAAGGGCTTTGCTGAATACTCGATCCTGATTGGTTGGAACGTGTGCATTATTTTTCCATATATGCCCGGCTATGAAGTAGTGCTGGCAAAAGTTAAATCACCATTCTAAATTAATGCGTATAAACGCCTTGATAAATAAAGTTGAAATTTGTTAGAACAAGCGAGCCAACAGTTACCAAATCGTACTTACAACAGCATCAGCTTGATGTCGATGAATGACTGTATGGAGAGTAGCTAGTATAGTTATTGCTTGACTACATTTATAGTTGAGCTTCTTTTGCTATTCTTTTGAATGTAATTCAGTAGTTGGCTAGCTAGCTGTCCATGATGAGAAACATGCTGTGAGACCATTCTGACTTAAAACCAAACTGGAATTTTTATATTAGGTAAGCCGGTTGAGATGGGGGTACTCATGAAAGTTGCATTTGTGGCTAAGTGGTATGGGACAGGGTGTGGGACATTTGCTGGAATACTTAAGTTATGTTTCTATTGCAATGCAGTCCATATTTTGAAATGCGTGTTTTCATTACAATTGAAGGAGATAGTGAATTCACCTTTGGCAATTTCCCAATTTCCCTCAGTGCATTCAAACTGCATAATGCTCAGCCCCTCGGACGTTGTCCCGCAGTGGTTTACCAGCAAAAAGCATAATTGCAATCAAACAATCAAAACGTGTTTCAAAATATATATTTGCCTTGTTTTGTTCATAGTAGATGAAGAAATCTCTATTTTAATGCATTTCTTCTTTTTTTAGTTAAATTCAAAAATTGAACCAAGTTACAACACATGGTTGTACACGCATAGCCTTTATGAGAAAAAAAAAAAAGTTTGAGTAGGCACGTACAGTGTCCGACGAGCGAGTAATCGATGGATCCATTACTGGTACCCACTCCTAGTATCCATCCTGCCCCGTGTGGCTCATGCAGACTGCCAATAGAAGGCCTGCGGTTGCCTGAAGGAGGTCCTGTTTTTTAGGATTAATGTTGCAATTCGCAGATCTGCAACAACCTTTGCAGGAATCTCTGGGCGAGCTGCCAGTGCTGGCTGATTGTTATTCCCAGGGCCTGGTCCTTTTTTCACTATGTCTTAATTCAATTGTGAATCAAGGTTCAGGGACATGATGCAGTGCTGACAGGGCCCAGGATGTCTCTCTGAGCCCAGGACAAAAAGAGCCCCTTCGGGGCTGCTGGGCGGCTCATTTGGTTAAGGCGCCCCGTTATAATGTAGGGACGAGCCCCACGGTGTCAGATCGAATCTGGAACGTGCCAGTGCTGACTGCGGCCAGTAACTCCATAGGGCAACGTGCATTTGGCAGTTGCATTGCCCAGGGTATGGGATGGTTCAGTTGGTAGGAGTCTGCATATCATTGCTCTCTAGCACACTGTTTGTCAGTCAGGTACCTGCGGACTGCACATTGAAGTTGCATATAAAAGGTCTTCCTCTGACTCTTCTCTGTGTGAGCTTAGCTGTAGTCTGTGATGTGGAAAGAAGCAGCTGGTTCCACCGTGCGGAGAACAGTGGATGGAGGAGAACACTCTCCCAAATGGCCAGTGGGGTTCTCGCATGAACGCGGCTGTGGTTGCAGATAATCGGACATTCCAAATTGAGGTTGTAATTATTCATGCTCGGCCCGATTAGGTGCCAAATTAAACAAAAAAAAGAGCCCCTTCAGCTAATGACTCGGAAGTGTTCAGCAGTGAGCCCAGGCCTGCGGTTGCCTTCTGCTGTGTTTGTGCTTCTCTTTTCCATTTTTATTCATTGTTCTGTTTTTTTGACCCTGTTCTTACAAGCTTTCATTTGACAACTGTACCTGAATCAGCAATATTAAAACCAAACCCATGAGAATTTAGTGCATTAAAATACAGTACATACAATACTGTAGTTTATTAGTCTTGTGCAAACCACATGATTCCATTCAGATTTTCCGTGTGCTTATTCCTAGATGAATTATATTACTTTGCCGTATAATTATATTATATTACCGTATTGTATTTGAGAGTATGTTAGCCACCTGTGCTACCAATTGTATGTACTGCCATCCTAGGCATGACGTGAAGGGAAAAAAAAAGTCTTGTGTCACTTTCCACTTGTCACATCCACTTCAAAACCTTTTATACCCAATGAAAACACCCTAGGGAATTCATTGTGCAATATTGATCCTGTAGTTGTAGGCTAATTATAAACTTCAGCTGGTTCAGACATTCTGCTTTTACTTTATTGAGAATGGTGCATTTGATGGAAATGTTAAAAGTGTGTGTGCCTAGCCTAAAATTTTATAATTTGGCTGCTGAATGGCTCGTCTTCTCATAAAGTTCTAGTGTACGCATGGACCCCATGGTCAGCATATTTCAGAGCATTCTGTTGTGTTTCTGTTGCATGAAAAACGAAAGTTTAAGTTGCTTTTGATTTTGGAGGGGTGGTTGTGCTGCCGATCATACACACATTGATTTCTGAGAGGTTTATGAAAAAAAACATCTTAAAATTATAAACAAAAGGTTTATTCAGCTACTTATATTTACACTAATTCACAAATGTCTGTGCAACTTCAAAAAGTTGTCAGAAATTTAGTACAAAGATGATTATGTACAGTATACCTGTAATGATTTTTTTCTACAATGTGCGGTTTATGGAAACTCTAGGTGAATTCCTTCAAGACAAAAACATTTCAGCAAATGAAACTGAAAGGAAATATTTATGAAAATAGCGTTAGTTTTATGTTGTTGAAAGTAAACTAATTAATAAACATTACAGGTACAGTTTTCTGTTTGCTGTCAACTCCCATCACTTTCTCTCCTCTTTTGGAATGATAAAATCTCCTTTAAAATGGAAGAAAGTTCTGGAGGTATTTGATCAGGGACTGATCCTGTGCGGTTTTACAAATGATTACTTTCACATTGAGATTGAGCTGCAGACAGAGAAAAGACAGATGCTTCCAGACATCCGTGGGTTATCAACCTATTGGCAGTAAAATAGAGTGGGGCGGGTCCAAGTAGTGGGAAAAATACAAACTATTTATCTCTCAATTGTAGCATCACGCATGCACATTTTAGGTCGTCTGAACTCTGGAATTATGGCCTGCAATTTCTCTGTTGTTGCAGTTCGTTACAGGGCTTGAATTACACATCAGCCATACAGCCGTTGCCCTTGATGCCCTGCGTTTTGGGCTTAATGCCCTTTTAAAAATAACTACCTGCTTGGCCATTTGCGCATTGCCTTTTAATCTCTATGGCCATGGTTCCCTTTGGAGGGGAAAAAAAAAAACATTGCCAGTCCCCGCTCATGGAAGTAATTCTCTGGAGCGTTTATTCGCTGCATACTGAAGTGGTGCCATTTGGCAGCATTTTCCTATAGTATTACCGCCACCCAGACTCCTGCCTTGTGTACTTGTGCAATAGTGCACCACAATCTGGGAATATTGCATAACTAGCCAGCATTGAAATTTCTGAGAATACATTTATATTGATGATTTGTGCCTTAAATTATATTGTTATTGTTCAATTCCAAAACAATTTTCATCAGCTATTGATGAGTTTGGTTTAACAATTATTTTTTTCTGTAAATGTGACCCCCATATCCGACTACACAATGCTTAGGCCTAATGCTTTAAGTAAGACATTCACCCAGAATATGCAACCAGGAAGGTTTGAGAAGTGCATATTTTGTCATGTAATATACAGGTACGCCACCTATTCGACCTTCTATTTTGTTGTGGCTGGCCAGCCTTTAACCCTTAAAGGCAGTTTACAGGTCCCTTCATTTATGGTTTAAATCATCCATGTCGTTCGGGCATTGCCCGACCTCCTCTGCAATCTTGACCCATGTTACCGAGATGGTCCATGCTTAAAGGGATACTTCACTTTGTAACACAAGTAATTGTGTGGAGCTTACCCCATTGTATTTGCATAGCGTGAATACTAGCAACATCTGATGTCCCTGTTGACTGTTAATGGTAGTGCTGTTCCTTCCGGTTATCTGGTTCCAAGTTCCCGCCCATTCATTTTCGTGACCTCGCCAAAATTAATTAACAAACTAACTACAGAGCCTAATAGGTTGATAAATGAGAGTACTAACATCAAACAGTCCCAGGTTTTTTGAATATCTGATGTATTTTCAACATTGTATTGCCTTATAAAAGAAAAAGATGATTGAGTAATAGTTTTGTTATTTTAACCAAGCAATGTATCCATGAGCACAATAACATATTCACATGGGCGCGAATACAGTGTGGTAAGCTGCACATAGGCCTAATTACTTGTGTTATACAAAAGTAAATTATCCCTTTAAGGTACACAAGCCATATCGAATGGAGTGGTGCTTGCCTCTTGCTGCACAAGAACCTCTGGCTCTTCGCTGAAATAACCTCTGCCATATATCTTTGAACCAGTATCTACTGTTGCAGGTACTAAAGCAAAGGAAATTTGTTAGACCATTATTATCAACTGTGCAATTATTGGATTCAAATATCATGGATTGGCACATAATTGCAGCTCATCTGACAATAATCTGTTGCCCATTTCATCCATTTCTGCATTTGGAATGTAAAGTGGAAAGAGATAAACACCTTCTCCGAGGTAGCTGGCAGCTGCATTGTTAAAGGGGCAATTTGCTTCTCGTTCAGTACACAAACCTTCTGTGCTGAGAAGCAGAAGAATGTACTCTCATCTCGCTGTTCAAACAGACACAGAATATGGGCTGTAAATCAGTACATGAACTTCATAGAAAAAGTCATATTTATTTATGGTTTTGACTGATGCATGTTCATTGGACCTGAAGTTGCACAATTCACGTAGCAAATGCGCCATAAGGGTAGCATGTGAATATGCTACTCCCGCATACAGAATTGAAAAGGGCCTAGCTCACAGTCTAGAAAGCATGGTTGAATATTCAAAAGTCATCAGGCAAAATCATAGTAAACATATTACACGTATGCAATATGGATCACCATATAGCATCAAAAACGATTAACCCTGGCGAACACAGTCCAAGTCAACATTGTTCCCCGGTGTATAATTCTTCATCTTATGTTGTTTTGGATTCAGTATAGGCTTCCCTCATTTTACAAAGAGGTGAATAGCCTACATTGCTGTGTACGATGTGAAATTTATTTACATAAATAAATTTACATAAATTTACATTACATGTCTGAAATGAATAGCACAGTATTTACAGTATAATTCTGTAATGGGTGTGTGTGCAATCCATTGTTACTGTGCATTAAATAGGCAAATCAAGGAAAGCTGTGGTTGTCTTGTCATTCTCAGAATGTTGGCTATACCCTACTGAATAAATATATCGCCCACATGCATAAAAACAGACTGAGCATCTATCAGGCCAATTGAAGTTATTTTTGTATAAACACACAATGAATTGGTGTATTTAAAAAGATTTATTAAACTTTTTTGTTGAAGCCTACCTGTTCCGTATTTATTGTCAGATAAATATTACGCTTCTAATTTAAGTTTGAAATGCAGATGAAATTGGACAAAACAGAAAATTTAATTGCCTGCATTTTCTTCAGTAATCCATCTCAGTGTGTTCTCAGTGGCTTTTGTCTGCTCTGTTATGCGATAGCTAGCCTATATCCTTCACTAATAAGATTCGCCTTGACCGTCTCTGAGGGACTTTCCATAGAAAGGCAAGGGGAGATCACATGTAACACAATTAAGTGCAGAGTTGTCACTGGGCCTGTGTTTTGTGTTCATTGAAGAAATTCTGGCAGTAGCTCAGTAGCTGGCCGACATTACAATAGAGAACAGAGTTTGAATGACGAGGCAGAAGCCAGCTTGCAGCAGTTTAAAGAAGTTGCGGCCAGGACACTAACTGTGTACCGCACTCCACTGTCACCATGCAGACTTCACTTCTGTAGGAAAAAGAAAACATCCACCTCTGTTTTTTGTGGCAGGCTAATCTTTGCACAGGAAGTGCCTCGCCAACCTCAAATTGGAGATAAGGGGTCATAACGGTAAGAGCAGGCCACTGCCCAGGGTAGAGGAAGCTGGATAAACAGTTAGGCAATAATGTTATAGTATTATCAACACAAACTTCCAATCATGATGTGTAGCTATGTATCGATAATATACTGTACTTGCTTTTCAGAGTTTTCTTTTAGGAGCAAGAGCAAAAATGCCCCCATATCTTGTAAAAGACTTAGAGCTTGAGGCCTGCACCTCTCTGGATTGTTATCTGCGCCTTCTCTTGGAGCTAGGCATCGCAGCTTCCAGTGTCTGCACTGTACACAGTACAGTGTTCTTACTGTGACTCAGTCCAGCCAATTGTGAGCATGACTTTGCCACTGAGTTTCCTGTCACTGAGTTTTCATAACTTGTATTCAACAGTAAGAATTTCTGTCTGTTCAGAAATGGTAGACTCCAATATCTCATGAGCATTTGTTACTAGTTACTGTATCTCCTGCTGACTCCTCTAGTTTTTGTGTCACTCCGTTGCCCCTCACTCTCCTTGTGAATTTTCGCTGCACACATTTTCACTCAGTCCCTTAGACCTGCATTGGCATTGCTGTCTGGCGTCGGCTATTAGGTCAGCCTGGGTGCTGAGGATCAGAAACCATAATATGGGCACTCGTGTGTTTCACACTCAGGCTTAGCCAGTTAGGCCTGTTTAGCTCCTATAAACAGCTTGCCCTTTAGCCGTACGTGCAGGCACAGTCTGTTCTGCCAGAGGCTGGAGGTGAGCGCCGTCCAGCTAAATCTCTTTCCTGTGTACTGTGGTCTAGTTCCCTCAATACCTTCTCTGTGTCTCCCCTGTACCGCGGAAACAAGTGGCTAGAGAATACACTGCTATAGCAGAGCCGTTCGATAACGATGTTGTTGTCGAGGACCACTGTCCTGTAACGTCGAACCGATTGGAAGACAAAGAGATCCAAATCTGATAAGAAGACAACTTAATGGGGATCAAGTACAGAGCCTATATAGGAACTGTCAAGGCTGGGAGGGGCCGGACGGTGAAGCACTTGGAGGGACTGGGGAGCAGCCTGTACTGCGAGTGGCTCTACTCAGGCTGAGAGCAAAAAAGCTTGCTGCCCATTGAACTCAGTGAAGAAAACCAAGCTGCTTTGACAGCCAACCTCATCGGTCATTTCATTATGGCTGGGTAGCAATTTGTGAAACAATGATTTATTATTTTTTGGTCCAGAAGTTTTGGGAAAATAGAAACTTTTAATACCTTTTTATAATTGATATCCCATAGAGCCCTGTCTTCAATATGCTGTTTATGTCTGTACACCAGTGCCTCTGTTGCTCTGAGGTCAGTACTGGTCAAGTGACCCTAGCGGCCTCAGTGAAGATGATTTATTCTGGTACATAATGAATTGCATTTTATCATCAAACTCGAGGAGAATTGTTTGTGAAATAGGTCATTATATCTATTTTGCCTCCTATGTATATTTGCTTGTTTGTTGGCTAAGAACATAGGTAGACATGGCACATCAATGCTAGCTTTTAAAGTTTGCCAGTTGTGCAATAGCTAGCTTAGTCTTACTTTATGCAATGCCTACCTCAGCACCATAGCCATATCGTATCATAAACAAGAAGATATTACAGGGCACAACATTATCGGCAGGCCTGTTGTTGTTTGCTTTCAATATTTAACATGTACTCTACCTCAGATTTCAAATGGCATCCAACTGAGCTGTAATTCAAAGGCAAAAATAAGGAACATTTAAATCAAATGTAATTGATTTTCCTTGCACAAATACGATACAGTGTGCAATAAATATTTGTCTGTGCCATCTGTTGACTCATCTGTAGGCACAGACATGCCGTCAGCTTGACCAGCTCCTTTATCTTTCCTTTACGTGGGTCTGCAACCTGCACACACACACACTTCATCCAAAGTTGCTTCGCAGAGGGAACAGCCTTACATGCATATTTAAAAATGTGTGTAATTTAGGGTTGTCAGCTTTTTCAAGTCAAATGTTTGCACTCAAAAATGCGTCTGTGAAATCTCAGATCTGTCTGCTGTTCAATTCTGCTTTTTCACTGAAGGAAGTTTCTCCCTTGTTGATTTCAATTAATATTTTTTTTCCTGTATGGATTAACTACAAACTGTGCAGAATAATTGCATGGTCACTGTGCAGTGTACCAGGAGGGCACTGTTGCACCCGGTCGCACAAATCTTTTTTTTTCTGTTTAGCATCTGTTCATTTTGCATTCCTTCTTTTCCCCCTGTAGCCTATATTTTGTCAACTAATTGCCTTTATGAGGGTCACATTTGATCATTGACAGGTTGTGGCAGTACAAGCAGTTTAAAGGTCAAGCTCCATCATCCAAGTCAGCATGCAGCCCTACATTCAGCCGAGGGTAGTGATGTCTGCATTGTTTTACTCAGCCGTTTACATATAATAGGCTAAACATTGTCTGTGACTAAAGTTTGACCCTACTGTTGCCTAAAAGGTGATTTGTTTTGTCCAAGCGGCCAAAACCAGACTTCGTTTTTGAAGCTCATTTCCTGGTGTTGTAGTTCCTGGTTGCTCACTAGCGCCACTACGAATGGCTCCAGTATAGGTGTTTTCATATCCGGTTTCCATGTAAGTCTACGGTACAAATGCGATCAAAATACAAAGTCAATAATTTTTTCTCACAAGAACAAATAGTCATAATAGGTGTATTTTATTGGTCTTATGACTGTCCATGGGTCGATTTCATGATTTATTGCGTCATTTGGGCACAGTGCCAATATTTGTTCTGAACCAATGAGGTACAGCTTGCGTCATTTCCGGATTACTGCGGAGGACTACGCTACAGTAGTGGCTACAGTCTATGGTAACTGGGGTGGGCGGTGGCGCCTCTTGGCCTTGACATTGCGGCTCCGGCCACGGCCCGCCTGTGCGAAGTCTGAAAATGCAGGCATCCCATTTCGTGGTGATTTCATTATGGCATGTGCTATTTACAGCTGCACTAGACGACCATAAAATAATCCTCCTCTTAAGTTTTTCGGTACCCGAGTCATTTTTACTATTTCCTTTAGCCTACTTAACCAAATAATTACTTGGCAGAAAGCGTAATCAGCTTGCTATATTTGGTAGTCCAGTAGTAGCCTATGCTAAAACAGTTCGCAACTTCGGCTACCAAGCGATTTGACTAGCTAGCTAACCTTAACCGGCAAACATTCTGTCAGACGTGTTTGGCGGCTTGTCAGTCGTGTACATTCCGTAAATGTCTACCTGGGCCATGCTTCACGCATGTGACAAAGCTACTATAATCCCGATTTTGGGATAAACACTTTTTCAGGTTCACGAAGCGAATTAAGAGTCTCAAGGTTCATTTGCTGAATATACAACGCACGATGAAATCACACACACAGAATTTAACGAAATTAACCATCTTGGCATTTAGAAAGGAACATGTTTTTAGCATTTAAGAGACCGACAAGCTAGGCATTTAAGACAGTGGTTCTCTGAATCGGTTCTGGGGGCTCCTTGCGTATATTGGCTTTTCTCCATTGGTTTTGATGATTTACAAGAAAAAAATAATAGCCTAATAATAATTACAAATTCAACAAAGGCTGCATTATTTTTGTCTTCATGCACCAGGTGGAAAACTTGCTGTACAAAGTGCGTTGTCATATTTACACGCCTGCAGATCAGTTATTAAAATACTTGGTAGATTTGTTAATCACCGCTGAGTGTTAATTTTTATTCGGTAGAAAGTGATTTGCGAACGATCGGTCAGCTAGCGTCACCCAGCAAGTGAACACCACAAACGGCGATGGACTAGCTAGTAGCAGTTACTGGCTCATTAACTGACTGTGGCGAAAACCTAGGACGATAACTTGCTCGGTTAACAGCAGGTCTACCAGACAGTTATACGAAAATTAGCCTAGTCAAATCACCAGTAGCCTACACATCTCTGATTGATTGACCATCAGTGTAGTCGATGTTCTTCCCCTGTGGTTCATATTGCTAATACGTGAGCTAACCACGGATAGCCTCCCTAGCTCACTGGCAAGCTGATATGCTAGCTAAGCATATTCGTTTTGCTGAGAAACATAAATTGAAGATAACGGAACATAGCCTAGTTGTATTTTTAATGTCATACATATAACGTGATTACATGACACAGTACAGTCACGGATGGAAATTAAACTCCGTAAACATCTGATAATATATTTTAAAAGATAACGGCAGACGGTCAGCTAGCCTCGTTCAGGTTGATGGGCTTTTCCGCACCGGACTGTCAATCAAATTGTAAAAATCACAAGACCGCTTAACTCTATGGTTTTGGCTCCAAATCGAGAAAATGGCCGCGCCCGCCATTGAGCTTCAAAACGTGTTTTAGAGACCCACGGAGAGTCAATGGGTGACGTCACAGTAGCTTTGTCCATATTTTTTACAGTCTCTGGTTTTGTCTATGAAGATGTAATGACCATTTACATATTGTTTAACTGTACAAAAAACATCTCTTGAACAAATTGCCTTACTTGGCAAATGAATTGGCAGTTGCTGTTTGGATTGTTTTAATGACCTTGGATGTCATACTGAATTCTTGTTGGCTTACGGTGATAATAAGATCTTTCTTACAGGTCATTTACTAAAATAAAGAATAATTTAAACTCATTTTATAATCGCCGTTGTATAGGCTAAGTGAAGTAGACATGAGAAATAAATTGGCTGCACCTGCGTTCAGTCTCACAAGGCAATATGGTGAGTGTTTCATCTTTAAAAATCTGCAAATCAAATTCAAATATTTTATTTGAAAATGTCTTCAGTGGGGAAAAAAAGTTTTGCCTGATTCACATTAGCCACAGTTCTAATGGAGTGCACTGAAAAGGTTGGTGCCTTAAACAATTTAAAAAAAAATTGTTTTATTTTTTGTGTTTAGGACTATATATTTTTTTAAAACAAATTGGCAGCTGTATAAAAGGGCTGATTTAATCAAAATCCTCTTTGCCTTTGTCGTTAATGGCACAGATATCCTTTTAAATAAAAAAATTTAAAAAACCTATTACTTGACAATCTCAAAGCTGTTCTTTGGCTTCCAAATATGTCAAAGTACAGTGCATGTGTATCTATAATTATTCCTGTTACTTTAATATTCCTCCTTCTTCCATTGTGTGCTACTTCTTCTCATGGTGAAACCCCTGATCTGACCTAGCATGAACCCTTCAGTCAGCTGTCCTTGCCTTGAACCTTTTAGCCCTATAGCTGCACAACACTAATCCAAGTTGTTATGAAACAAGCAAAGTTGCGCTAACAACACTATGCACTACAGTATATCTTGCATCAAAATCACTGTACTGTACTGAACTGAATCAAAATATAATTCATTTTGCACTACAGTTAGCAATTGCATCTTTTGACTAATTAAATAATGTTTCCATGGCCCACATTTTTGACACATCTTTGTCGTACATTTGTGAAGACTGCTCTTTGAGAGCAGCTTGTTTTGAAGCGACACATATGATAACAGACTGTTAGTGGTCATAGCTGCCTGATTCCCTGCATCAGGGGCAGTTGATTAGGCTACTTTACAACCCCTCTGACACCAATTTATTGTCCTCTTGTCACATAGCTTCCCCTTCAGGAATTTCCTGCATTCCAAGTTTAATTCAGAATGTGGAAGCAAGAACTGACTGAAAAACCCACATCTATCAACACCTTGGTACCAAACAACTTTATTTTCTACAGGTCATTCAGGCTCACCAATTAAAAACCAAAATGGCTTTTCCCATTTTTGCATTTTTTGATAAGAAAAAAATAAACAAATTGTTGTCATTGAACTAATTATGAGTAATACACTATGCAGTGCTTTTAATGAGGCCTGCCTGCGTACCACTTTCACTACAGAATACAGTGTATGCTATTGAATAGGCTGATGTGTTCTTTTTATTAAAAGACCGTGTTAGCGGCTACAAGTGTTGTCAGAAATGCAAAAAAAAAAGACTAAAGTGCTTCATTTGTTTATTACAATGTTAAGCATTAATAAGCAGAATAATAAGAAATATTTTTTGTCACCTTTGCAGTAGCAGCTCAGCCAGCCTGTAATATAAATGTCTGTGATCCCTCTGCTCCTGTGCAGATTTCTCAGTCTCTGAATCTGTGTTTGTATAATTTAGTTTTTTGCCATTATGGCCTTAATACATAATGCAAATCACGTCTTAATAATTGTTTCAGCTTGTCTTAATAAAACCTCTCTGATATATGCAACTCATTAATTGGGCCTATTTTGAGTCATTCGTTTTATAGGCTATATCATAGATTTTAAGCTTATCAGATAGGCTAATCATTTATCGATTAATGGGCACCAACCACAATTGCACGAAATTTGCTTCCCTAGCATATACAGTTGCAAGAAAAAGTTTGTGAACCCTTTGGAATGACTTGGATTTCTGCATTAATTACTCATAAAGGTAGTCTGATCTTGATCTAAGTCACATTAATAGACAAACACAATCTGCGAAAAATAATGAATAAATAACCGTTTTTTCTTGTCAGTACTGAATGCATCATTTAAACATTCACAGTCTAAGTTGGAAAACGTATGTGAATCTCTAGGCTAATGACTTCTCTAAAAGCTAATTGGAGTCAGGTGTTCCAATCAATGAGATGAGATTGGAGGTGTGAGTTGGAGATGCCCGGCCCTATAAAGAAGGCACACAAAGTTTGGTTACTGACAGAGTCTGCGCTTCTCAAGAAACATCTGTTCATGTGAACCATGCCCTGATCAGATCAATTTTCAGAAGGCCTAGAAGAAGAACTGTGGGGATGCATAAAGCTGGAAAAGGCTACAAAAGTATTTCTAAAGGCCTGGGTGTTCATCAATCCACGATAAGACAAGTTGTTTACAGATAGAGGAAATACTGTACTGTTGCTACTAGGGTTTGGCAATATGGAAAAAAAAATCTTGATATTTTAAAGCTCTTTGGTATTATCTCGATGTTAATGTATTCTCTGAAATAGCTTAACAGAGTGATTTTCAATCAGAATCATATACTTAATGTAAACAGCCTATATTTAGTGCTATCCGATGCGCACAACTTGCACATAACCTCTTTTAGGAGCTGACTCAATAAAACAATAACAGTGCTCAGACATATAGTGGCATGATAGATTGTTGCCACTGGAACTAAATGCCCTCCGAGGGAGAAGGACAAGCTGACAGGGCTCGTTCAAAAACCAGAGTTAACCTTGAAACTGCTTTACCTTGATGGTGACAGAAAAACAGAGATATAAAAATGGATATAAAATATAAAATGGAGGTGAGTGGGCGGGGTTGAGAACAGAGGACACTTTGATTCTAAAAACAGGACCACAAAAAAGCTAAAAATGCTGTTGTAAATAAGGTATCCTCAGGAGAAATAGTTCTGTTCATTAAAGAGATTATTTAAAACCGTTATAAAAATTCAAGCAGTATGTGCAGTGTTAACAATAATACAGATTAACACGACTTGAAAAGTGGAACTAATGTTCAAAAAGCAGCTCAAAAAGAATCGTAGGGTAACGGCAAAGGACCTGCAGAAATCTCTTGAACTTGCTAAAGTCTCTGTTCATGTGTCCACTATACGAAAAACACTAAACAAGAATGGTAGTCCTGGGAGAACACCACAGGAAACTACTGCTCTCCCAAAAACATTGCTCCACGTCTCAAGTTTGCAAAAGTTTATGTTCCACAACTTTTCTGGGATAATGTTCTATGGATGGATGAGACAAAAGTTTTTTTGCAGAAATGCACAATGTTTTGTTTGGAGGGGAAAAGCACTGCTTACCAACTCCAGAACCTCATCCCAACTGTGAAGCATGGTGGAGGGAGCATCATGGTTTGGGTCTGCTTTGCTGCCTCAGGCTCTGAACAGCTTGCAGTCATTCAGGGAACAAAGAATTAAACATTGCATCAAGAAATATTACAGGAGAATGTCAGGGTAGTGGTTCATCACCTGAAGTTTAATATAAGTTCGGTGATGCCACAAAACAATGATTCAAAACACATGAGTAAATCAACAACAGAATGATTTAAACAGAAGAAAATGCAAAAAAATGTTCTGGAATGGCCAAGTCAGAATCCAGACCTTAACCCAAATGAGATGTTGAGGCATGACCTGAAGAGGGCTTTTAATGCAAGAAATCTAAGAAATATTAAGGAACTGAAGCAGTTTTGTGAAGGAGAATGGTCTAAAATTCCTCCTAGCTATTGTGCAAGTCTGATCGGCAGCTATTGGAAACATTTGGTGGAGGCAATTGCTACTAAGATGTCTTGCCAGTTACTCGATACAAGGGTTCACATACTTTTTTCCTGCCTGAACTGTGAATGTTTAGACCGTGTGTTCAATAAAGACATTAATAGTTCAATTGATTGTGTGCTATTCGTTTAAGCAGAATGTGTTTGTCTATCATTGTGACTTAAATAAAGACCAGACTACATTTAATGAGTAATTAATACAGAAATCCAGGTAATTCCAAATGGTTCACAACTTTTTTCTTGCAGCTATATATAAAAAGTATATATGTCTATATTGCGCTTTGTGTTTGCTTATTAGATTCCATATAATTTTGTTCAGTTGGTTTCATTATTCATTATTGTACTTTAACAACACTTGGCCTTTTTTTTCCATTTTAACGACCAACCTTACACTGATATAATTATTACTTTAGACAGAAACTGTTTACCACTCGTTTTTATTTGGCTTGAGACTCTATTGTTTGCACCGGACTGTCGACGAGGCTCTCCTCTTTTGCCCAGATAAGATGCTGATCTTACAGTTTGAGAAAGCTCCAGTGCAGAGAAAGGGGACAAGCCGCTACTGCTGCATTTCCAGCCTACTGTCACAGACCTGTAGGTTCTAGTAGCAATTAAGAGTGTATTCAAGTAGGACAGCTGCTTTGTTAATGGAGTGTTGGATTTGGCAAAGTGAGTAGTTCTACAGTCATGCAGTCTCAGACAAATGGGCTGCCATTGCCGGGGTCACGCACCAAACGCTACACTTTCCAGGATCTAAGGTTCTACAGCCCAGGTCCACATTTTTACAAACCCCTGTGCTTTTCACTGTCCTCTCCTCTCCTCCTCTGGTGTGTTTATGATGTTAATATCATCCTGTCGGTACAACAGAACCTCAATGCAAGCACCATTTATGCGGCAGGAAATGCACACATATGCCATTTAAAGAAAACTGTATAGTGAATCCTCAAGTGCTCTCAAAGCACTCACAGTGCATTAAGCAATTATTAGTCAATGGTGTGTGGTGACTTATGCATGGTGAAATTGTTAAAGTGAGCCCAGAATCTTTCCTAATGGCAATGCATAAAATCGTTTCATCTCTCCCGGCATCAGTCATGAATATCGTTTGCGAGCTCATCGCATCGCCTCGGGACAATGCCGAAGCCCCCCCCCCCCCCCCCACGCCCCACCCCGCTGTACTGCAAGGCTAAACCTGGGGATCAGATGGGAGATTGCCAAGCAGAGGGCAGCCAAGCGTCCCGCCGTGTTCAGTCAGGGGCTTATGGATCCAATTACTCCCTCAACACCCCTGTCCATTTCACTGAAGCGGCTTACTCAGCACGGCTCGGCACAGACCCCTGTGGAACCTCGTATGAAAGCTGGGCTTCGTATGAAATGTACAAATAAAGGAACGCCCTCATTAGAATTCATGTGAGGAGTTGCCTTGCTGTCTTGGGCTGTGGTGTAAGAATGTGCAGTGAGGTGCCCTGCGTTGGCATGGTCATGGGTTTGTTCTCCCTGTCTTACAGGATGGGAGTTGCTACCATCCTTGCTTTTTGCATTGTAATTATTGCATATGCTGCAATGCAGTGTTGACAAGACAGCATCTCGTAGTATATTTTACTTCAAATAAATTCAAGTAATTTTATGTTGTGTAAAGTAATAAAATACAATCTCTTGGTAACCAACTCTGTTTGCCAGAAGTGCCATGGATCATTAAAGCTTTGGCTCTCAGATGCTCATTAGAATTGAAGCTCCTCATAATTGTAAGCTTATCGAGTGTTTTTCTGGGCTCTTCTGACATTGACACTATTTCTGCTTTAACACAGTTAGTGTTGGCAGTGTTGCTCATCTGTTTTGGGAAGTTTTATGAAAGTCTGTGAGAACTGAACTTCACATAAAATGTGGGAGAATGTTCCATGTGACAATGGAGGGTCTTTAATAAAGCCTGTAAACATGGCATTAAATCACATTGAGTGCAGTCATCATGAAATCATCTCAACTGACCTTTGGCAGTGACCAAGTGTTTGGATCAGGTTGAAGTTATTTTCGTCGCTTGGATGGAAATGAGAGAATATGTTTCGTAAGAATTGAGGTGGGCTAGGCTAGTTACTTATGGGACTCTGCTCACTTAAAAACCTGAAAACAGTTGTTTGCGGCGCACGTTGCACACTGTAATACTGTAATCTGTGTTTGTCGGCTGTAACTTAGTACCTCAAATGTATGATCTTGTGCACTACCCTGTGTAAAAGTCTCACAAGTGTGCCATCGTACAGAATAGGAACAGAGCATGGAAGTGTAAAATAGATTAGGAGGGAGGGAATGGGCAGAAAAAGGGAATGGATGGGGAGGGGAAAAAACAAGTTGGTGTTCTGAACTTTCAGCATGATATTTTGAGAATCACACATTATTTTGTCAAATATTATGGAGTCCCCAGGTAGCTTGCTAGCACAATGTAGATGCTGACTTCATGAACTGTTCAGTTTGTGAGAGATTAACTTGATGCCTATGAAGGCCGCTGTCTACTTGAGCAATGAGGGTGCCTTCGAAATGGAACGCAGACACTATCAGCCCTTCCTTTATTGAAACCCTATTACAAAACTAGATGAGGGCCGTGTAGTGGTACTAAAGAATACACTGTGGTGAAGTCATTTAAATGAGATGTAGGCCTATCGTTCGGAAAGCCAGCATAGAAGAAATATTCCAAATGGATCGTCACTGGTGTACTCATTGGTTATTAACTTAAACTAAGTTTCATAGCTAACCTGTATGATGAGAGCAGCTTTTTTCTTTTTTTTCCTTTTTTTTAATAGAAAGGCTATAGAAATAGAAGTTATGGCAGCAGTATTCACATTAATATGGTGAAGTCCTGCTTCATGGTCAAAGGACACACAACAACACCTCTTACTGTGCATCTAGGTCTTTCATCTCATATAATTATTTTTCTCAATTGAGGGCACATGAATGCTTTTAAGCCAAATGGATGAAAGTAATGAGTCCAAAACCACCAATTCATGTGAATCTTTCTCTCTTTTTCTCCAAAATGGCATTCAATTCAGGCTTAAAAGCCTGGCAGTAGGAAGAGGCCACCCTTTGCAAGCAGATTAGTGCTTTTTTAGCAGATGACAGATTTGTGTCCACTCCCACATGGACTGCTTTACCTTTTTTTCCAAAGCGATGGTTTGCCCCTTGTTTTCAGTTCTAATGTAGGTTAAGCGTTAAGCTCCCTCATAGCTGATTAATTTAGAAAATAACATCCCCCCCTCCCCCACCCCCCCTCCACAGACCTAACTGCACAACATGCCTTGTTGTCATCTCTTGGTTTTGTTTTTGAAATCATCTCTGTTGACGTGGTGCCAGCTCTTCACTGCTGCCAAGCGAAAAGACGGCTACATGTAAGAGTTTAAGAGTCTATGCTCTGTGGCTGCTGGACTGGTAGGATCACAATCCACGTTCTTGCTTTCTTAGTGCTCCAGTCAGGAAATAATGGTTGTCATCTAGGAATAGTTTCACGGGATGCAGGTACGTCCCGGTGCTTAGCTGAATTAATATCTCTGCAGATGCCTTTTTTCCACTGCCTTACCTTGATGTTCACTTTCCTTTGTTGAACAATGGTGTCCTGACTGTTTCCCCTGCCTTTGCCTTTCTCTTTTGCCCTCTCATCCCATCCAGTTTCCACCCATATTGCTCATTCCCATTGCACACAACTTTTTCTGTTTCATGCTCTTCTCCCTTTCTCCTCTCTTTCTCTTTTCCCCGTCTCTTTCTCTTCTCTGTGTCTCTATCTCTTTCTCCTCTCTCACTCTCACCTGTCTCTCCCTTTTCTTTCTCTCTCTTTCCCTCTTTTTTCCCCCTCTCGCTCCCTCTCTCTCTCGGCAGAGTTTGTGTCAGGTCACAGAGGGCCTCTCGAGTGCGGCTTCCTCTGGGGTGGGGCGGAGTCTTTCACCCCGGCCCCTTGCAGCCTGTAAAGCTTGTGGGAATGCATTTTTCTTCAGAAGAGTGTGATTTGGAAGCAGGGGTATGGGGCGGGAGAGTGAGTCACCTCAAAGCGGGTCAAGCTGCCTGAGCTCTTCCAGCACTCATTCCATACATACAGCTTTGGAAAGGGTGACTGCAATGCCCTCTCACTTCCTCTGTGTTTTTCTTCCTGTATTCTCAGCCTTTCTGTTCACACCTCAGGGCTTTTGGTGCGTTCAGCCACAGAGTTATCTTAGGGTTTTTTGCATCCTCTTTTTTTCCCATTTACAGTCCGTACCGCACAAGTGCAATACAAATACCCATCCACAAATGCACTTGCGTACATAACAACCTTCTGGTGGCTCTGCACTAGAGTTTTGTCTTGGTGCTTTGTTTACATATTTTGCTGTAGAGTACCTGTTATGCAGTTGAGAGCAAAGTCTGGATGTCGATCCCAGACACAAACAGAAAATGGCAATATGTTACAATAGTTTGCTCTGCTGAAATGATCTGATTGCTTGTGTACTGTTGTTACCTTGTCCAAGAGGAGAAACAACCTTGTTTAAGTAAAGTGATATCCATATTGAAAGTTTTGCACTGGTAGGCCTGTGGTAACAATTTTGGTATTTTAGTGATCAGCATGCCTAGTGACCTGACTTTGGCTCCTGATTACCATGACCCAGGTGTGATTCGATACCAGCATTGTATAGCCCCCGGGTTATCTTTTAAATCCAAGTGTCAACCCATTTATTTGATTAGCAATGGATATTTTAAGTTGGGAACAAGCATCTAAAACCAATAAACGGCGAGGAGTTCAAACAACTTTGGCCTGGATGTCAATGTGGTATGGAATTTCCTTTCAGCTTGCTTTCGTGTTCATTTTAAACCTGGATTCTGCATTCTGTTGACAGAGAACTAAAATAACTGGAAGCGTAACTCAAAAAAACATTTTTTTCCAAATAATGGCTGTATCCAGAAGATACACACAAGTGGGTCTTGCTTTATCCCTCTACTTTTGTTCTGTTTGTTGTTTGAGCTGCTGTGCCAGATGGCCCCTGGGATATCCGCAGACACACAGGCTGAGAGGGATTTAGACTGATTGACACACACAGACACCAGCTCAATGAGGTCAGACCACTGTTCTCAGGCAAGGCGGACTTCTACAGTTAAGTCGGTTGAGTCAAATGGAGCCTTCAGGCTCTGTAGAAGATTTGTGAACCTTGATGTGCTTTCTGCCCTGTGTACATTCAAGTAAGCCAAACTTTAGGTTTAGAGGGTTCAACTTTTACCTGCAACATTGCTTCCCAAATCTATATATCGTTTGGGTATTTTTCCTGTCTAGTTACGAGACACCTCCTGGACAACTTATTATGGAGCGGGATTTAGCAGAATCAAATGGTTTAATTTGCTGACATACTGTAGGTCAAGATTAAATACACATTTTAGCTGCTTGTCATTTTTAATCTGTACATGAACCCAGATGTCTCAGACAGACCTCTTCATAAGACCCTGATACAATAGTTGTTTGTAAGATTTTTTCCCCCTCCACATGTAGCCTAACTGTTCACTTCCAGTGATTGCCTCAACATGCATCTAGTGTTACATGGCTAAACTGGAATCTCGTTCGGTGCAGCCTGTAATTGTGTGCGGGGGTCTGCAATCATCTCTGTGGCATCATTATTTAAGTACTGTACATCCGTCAACATCATGGCTGACTACTTTGTGGCTCAAAGCTTTGACTTTGTGACTCAAACGTCTAAAGGCAGAGAGAGGTACCTGCCTCCCAGGCTATCAGAGACAAGTGGGCTAGTTCAGTTTTGAAATGGAAATCTTTGGCTCTGTGTTTTTTTTGGCTCATTGTAATGACACTGTGTATAATCTCGGTGCCACACATTTGCGTCCAAAATGGCGTGGACTGTCAAGTGACGTGAATATCGCCCATCGCACATGAGTGACAATGACACAAAGACCTAGATGGGTTTTTTTTTTTAAACTCGCTTATTAATTATTAATGTTAATTGAATGATTTTCACAAGAAAGTGACAAAGATTGATGTGCCATAATGCAATGCGGGTGAGCTGGACAGTACTAGCATGTGGCATTTGAGCAGAGTATTTGTCATGGTCCTTCAAATACATTTTCAGTGAGCTCATCCATTTTGTTTTTTAAATAGCCACAGCTTCCCCTTCCCCTGGCTTGAGGCTCTTTCAGTAGCCTGAATTGATCTTTAATATTTCATGTCTGATTATACTTGCTCATTAAACTGTTGCAGTGCTTTTTATACACCAGCTCATAAAATATGGAGTTTTGCCTTATCAGCATCCTCAGATTAGTCAGATTTGTTTTGTAAGTTTATAGCTGTAAATTATTTCTGGGCTTAGTTGACTGGTTTAATAGTGGCAGAATAAAAGTTTTGTGGTTGCTTTAGTTGTTTTATGTTGAGTAAACCAGTAAGTACACAGCAGAATGACTGTGTATGAAATACACAGTATGATTTTATTAAATTCATCTTCTGCAATAAACTCCACTCAACTGCAGTATGTAGACCAGAATTCAGAAATATCATTTTCTTCTGTTTAGTGAATGTGGAGTCTCTGCTGGCCTCTGCATTCCTCTTAGCAGTTATTAGAGGGGCTAGCAACCAGATAGGCCTAAATTTGTCCTGAGCAAGAAAATACGCAAAAAACAGTTAGCTACATTTATGTTAATCTTTTACCATTATCAACACCACATATTACGATGACAGCAATGGCGAACAGTCGGTGATCAGATTCATATGTCATATGGATTGTTAAGGCATTACTCTGATTCGAAAACATGGATGGGCCTCATGGTCCAGGGTCAAATAGCGACCGTGCCTGTGGCAGTGGCAGCGGTAACCCCCCACAGGGCGATGCCTAATTGGTGGTTACGGTGCCCTGAGTGAGGGAGGGTTCAATCAGCAGGGATCCATATCTCATTGGTCTATAGCTACTGCCGGTCGATAGGACCACCCATCTAGCTGCATGTGATGTGTCTTCTTCCAACTCATCTCTGTGCAAGCCCGACCTGCCAGCTGCGACAAACACCCAGCCTTAGTTCTAACCTATAAATTGGATGTTTTGTTAACGATTAATGTTAAGGAAAACGATTAAATAAATTCCTTAAATGTTTCATCCCTAATCATGCCCGTTCTGTTAGGTCTATGCCTAAATTGGTGTTATTGTTTGTTTTTTTAGACTAGCATTTTAGTTCTATGTAGGCCTCTCAGCAGTACTATAAGCTATTGGCTAGTGTAGGCATTATTTTGATTTGTTTCTTTTGCCCAGCCCAGTCGTTGCATTCTCTTGCCAGTCTTTCATTGCAAGTCTTGCCAGTCTTTCATATTGCTAATGTGAGGATAGGATATAGCCTAGGTGTATCCAGGATTTATTTACCTGTATGCTGTCACTAACTTTTAAATATGGGTATCAGTCATCTTAATTAGGTAACTGAATTCATCAGCTAAGGTGAAATTGGGGAGGAAAAGGGTTCAAAGTTCAAAAGGGAGGAAATCCTCATTGAAATGCTGTGCAGCACAGACTGTAGGCTACTGTGTTGTAGATTAATAGGAACAACTGGGCTTCCAGTGAATGTCGATGGATAAAAGGCAGAATAAGTTCTACCTACAAGGCATTTAAAAAACAATGATTTAGGATTAATCTATGTAGGCTATTATGCATTAACAAATTATAAAAAGTAAAAATGACTGCATTTCTCATGCTGAGAAATAATTAGTTATACTCATTTACATCTACTCCAGACCGTAGTGGGACACTATTAGCCTAGTAGTTAGCAGTGTCCCCTTTAAAGGTTCTGGAAACTGAAATCTGTGAATTCTTTGTTGATGTAATACCATTGTAATGCCAAGAAATTATTCTTGAAATTACTTTTGAAAAAAAAAAAAACAATAGGCTACTTACCAAAAAAATGACTAAACGTACCAGAAAAATTCTTCTGAGGATGTCAAAATCTGAAATATCAAAAAAGTTTCTTTGGAACGTCTTCTGTGGTCACAGGAACATCTCACCCATGTGCATTCCTAATTCCATATCAGCAAATCTGATTGGTTTAAAATAAAATCTGGCATAAATGTATCAAGTAGCTTCATTTGAAGAAACATTAGAAAACACATTTGAAAGTGGGCTTATATGGTACGTGGGCTAAATATGGAAAAATCCTTCATCACGCTCAAAAACTGTCTGGTCCAATCTAAAACAAGCTGAAACTGCAGTAATATGATAATGTATATGACCTTACTTGAAAGCTGGCATGACTTGCTTTTTCTGTCATGTGAGTAAGTTTTCTGTATCCAGCTATTCTAGTAGAGTAAGGCACTTGCCCACAAGCCTCAAACTTCTCTTTGTACCTTAAAGTTGAATTTCCTTAGTAAACATCCAGTGTTTCAGTTCAGCTCACTGAAACTGGCCATTTTCCCACTGATTATTTGGCAGTCAGCCTGCCTAGTTTGTTGCGTCTACCATTCATTGATAGCCAACTACGAGAAATGAGACTCAGTTCTGCATTCCTCCCTATATGGTCACCAGAATTGCTTGTCCAATTGCTTTACAGTATAATCTTCATTGGACAGGGAGTGCAAGGAGTTATTGTGCAAGGAGGTGGGTGCATGGAGAGGACGCGGGACATGGGCGATTTCTGCATTGAGGTTTGCCTTCACCATTTAACTGATTGTTTGTGAAGGGCTGGACAGTGGTGCAGCCTGTTTGCGTTCAGGATCAGCAAAGGTTTCTGTTAGTTTCAGCGGTTTTGGCTGGACATGCCCTGACCCTCAGATTCCACTGCTGGATTCATGATCCCAGCAGCCACATCCAAGGTTTGTTCTTTGGGACGATATTGTGCAAGAGCTCTCAGAGTTCACTTTGTTCAGCTCTGGACACAAGCCGCATCCAGAGCGGTCGCCGTGCATTTATAGTTGGAGCTGACCAATGGTCGCCCTTTTTACTTTCCAAATCGACCTCCCTCACACCTTTCACCTCACTGCTTTAAATAGCTTGGCTTCTCCCCATGAGCTTGCAAAACTTCTCCTGACCACTGAGTTGTTGTGCCTGCAGCAGTGACTTTATTGTGCGCGTCAGTAAATTTCTGTCAGTTAGTATTTGCCAAATTCTTTTGAATACTAGACATTTGTATTTTAAGATTTAGCTGAATACAGCTCCTTACAATCCAACATAGTAGTTTTACTCCTTCACAAAAAGTACAGCGTTTTTACAAGGACGTTTAATAAGCAGGAACATAGCCCTCAGGTTTTGAAGCAGGGGTTTGACTGGCTAGTGCTTCTGCGCTTTGTGCCCTTGTTTGTTTCCCAAGGCTATAGGCCAGAAATATGCTGGACGGAAGTCAGGGTATTTACAGGAACGTCTGAAACAGGATGGAGGAAGTTGAGCAACCTCTTACCGGAGCTGTTGGCCGCGAGGAGGCCTGCGAAGTGTTGCGCGAGTCACGCACAGACTGGGACCCGGGGTGGCGTTTTTTGCGGCGTGGGTCACGTTGTGGAGAAACCGACACTGCTGTTAGGGCTCAGGGTTTTGATCCGAGTCGAGAAAAGTGCCTCGGATGCCCCCCCCCCCATCCCCCGAAGATACGGCCAATTACAGCGTGACAAGCCAAAGAATACGGTGCTCTGCTTGTCTAAATGCAGAGACTCCCTGTCCCTGCTGGGGCACTGCGAATGCCATCAGTCTGTTTCCATACTCGAAAAGGGACAGCTTCTATGTGCTTTTCAGCGGAGGTCCCTTATTGTGAATTCCTAATATCCACTATATCTTTAAATAAAATTAAATAAATAAGGAGTCTCTTTGCACTGCTTTTTGTTCTGAATAACCAGAGCCAGTTGTGCCAGGATGAACTGTCTTCGACTCAACTGAAGGTCTGCGTTATTTACCATCTGAAATGTCTGTTTTAGACTCGATTTTTAGCTTCCCACTCTCATTTTCACATCGCATATGCTTCATTTGTGGGTACATCCTCTCTGATATTACCGGCTCATTTTCGTGATCAGTTCGGTCCATGTTAATTCTGATAATTTTGCATTGCTCATCTGTCTGCCTGTAGATGGGTTGTAGTAGCCTACTTGTTGCATGAAAATGCAAAAAAGGGAATTAGTGTGACTAAGGTTTAAAATGTTGACTGCTATGGTAAATTTTGTAAAACAATTCACCTTAAGATGGTCTGTCATGTCCTGGTCAACCAGTTTGCTAGTAAATCCAGTATGGGTGTGTGGAAGTGCAACTATTCTGGGGTTTCACCGTTTCCTTTTTTTTTTAACCTGTGCTACATTCAGAGACAGTTTTTCATCTGTGCGTCTCATGTTATTGCATCATCACCATCTCTGCAGTGGTTCCTTTTGGAAAGCTGGCTGACTTTATTTCATCACATAGAATCATGATAATAGCATGATATAGCATCACAAACATTATCTTCTATATTCTGAAGTACTCTTCAGGTTACCCATTCACAGCAATGGCTATCAGATGCATTCTCTGCAGTTCCTCTGTTTGTGTGCTGTCCAATGTGTTCTATGATGTTTGTGCTCCTCTTTTGGACAATAAGGGTTAATGTAGCCTATCTGCTGCTCTGGTCATTATGCGGACAGCAATCGCGCCAAACCTGCATGTTCTGTGTTGCATCTGTGATCTTAGCAAACTGCACCGTGGCTATGACATTAGAAATGGAACGGAACCCAGCGTCAGTGATAATTGGCAGGGCAGCCTAAGCCATAGTCCTGCGGCGCCGCAGTGGAGCTCAGCGGTTTCTCCGTTCTGAGACGGGTCTGCTTTATGTCCGTTCACTGCCCCCTTTTCAGGCCAGCGCTAATGGAAGGCCAGAGCTAGCAGCCCTCAGCGCTTGGCTCTCACAGGCCTTAAAACCAGAGAGCAGCTCCTCACTACAGATAGCCACGGCCTTGGTTTCTCAGAAGCCTAAGTGCTCCGGTATGGGACCCCTTTGTGATTAAATGCCTTCGCTTTGAAGGTGGTAAGGGCCAAACCTTGCTATCACATAAAAGTTAGAGCGTGTTTGGCTGTGCTCATAGACGCTGTCAGTCATTTGGAACTTGAGTCCAGCCATACTCCTCTAGTTTACTGAGGACACTAACTGAAGCAACTAAAGTCCTGAGGTCAGATATATATGGCGAATAGAATGCTTCTCCTCACCAAAATCATGAACACACAAACCCCATCGTCATGGAAATGTAGAATCTTGACATGTAGGATAACAGCAATAGCGTTGTGTGTGTTTGTGTGTGTGTATGGTGCATGCATGTGCGTGCGTGCGTGCGCATGTAATTTCATATATGCTCATAGACCTCTGAGTATCATGTCCCCGCAAGTCGATTGAGTCAACACCCTCTCTTTTACACCTTTTCTTGTGTCCTTTATCGATGTTCCTTTCTGCTTGTACAGCCTGCTTGTGAAAGGACAGGGTGCATTGAAAGTATTTTTCTGTCCAGTGCTGTTGTTGTCTTTGAACATCCTGCTCTTCACCAACAACAGTTGTATGTATAAAGACACAAATAGTACAATTCCCACAACAGCAGGGAGGGAAATTGCTTTCACTGAATACCCGTTGAACTTCAAGAATATTGGGATTCACAGCAATAGCAGTGTGACAGTAATGACAGTCTGATGCTTTTATCCATTAGGCTACTGCTGAGTAGCATCGAAATGGGTAGCCTTTTGCAGCTTACAAATGGTCATCAAATAGCAAATGGCCTTACTGCACTCTCCCTGGCAACGTTGGGTTTCAGCTTTGGCAGGCAGGGGGGGCAGATTCAATCTAACCATATTGAAGTAGGTTGTTACTATAAAAAAGTAGAGTGTTCTATACATGCAGCATACATTCAGCTGAGACTAAGCACAAATAGGCTACTTGTAATTTATACACTTTTGTTCATTTTCTTCCATGAAAATCTTTTAGCCTATATAGCTGAGTGTTGTATTCTCTAAACAGTTATTTAAACGGTAAGATCTTTGATGTCTAATATCATGCACCCTACAGTAATGGCTTATATTTTCATACTATATAGAGTAAAATGGTGTTCCCAGAAAATAAATATGCCTTTATGGATAATGCATTGGAACCTATTAGCTATTTTAGTAGTGCGGTTCCTAATTAGTGAGCTGGGTTTGTATCTTTGAGGTTGTATGTTTGGTTCCCAAGTGGGACACTGCTGTTTTGTACCCCTGAGGAAGGTTCTTGACCTGAATTGCTCAAATGTCTTTTATATTCATATCGTTTTCTCAAAGTTCTGTTTCTGTTAACTTGATACCCCTTCCTTACTTGACTGTGCAGTGCAGTCTTTGCTGATTCGCTTCAAGTTTCACGTTCTCATCGCAGTCTGCCATAGCGCAGACGAATACCCCTTCTTCTGGAAAATTCTAATGGAAAATAGTCTGGAACATGAGTAAAAGAAACATCCTTTAGAATGTCTGGGTATCACATTGAATCAGCTCAATCTTTCACAGGCATGGATCTAATTAAGCTGGCTTAGTTGTCAAACCCTAGTTCCATTTAAAGGCTGTTAACCATGTTAACCATGTTCAGTCATATCTTCAATGCACTGAAGTGGTCTCTGTTTTTGTGCAGATTTGCCAAATCTGTTCTCTTTTGGCTGTATTTCTTTTTCTAAAATGTGTTTGGGACGTTTCTGGGCTTTTCTGTGTGGAGACGGAAGGTTGTGGATACAGAGCCTGGGGTGGGATTGGGTTTGCAAATAGCTACTGCAATGGCAGAGGTGAAGCAGCACAAGTACAGCAAAGCATAATGACAATCCAACAGGGCTCATTCAAAAAACAGAATTTGGAATTGCTATTCCTCAATGGCGACAGTTGAAGTTTACCAAGGGGATGAAAAGCGATGCAGAGTTGGCATGTTTTCTTTTGAAACTGCAAGTTACATTCTCACTACCTATCCAGCTAGCTACATTCAGTAGCAACTGTAGATGGCCAAAGTCATATGCTCTGGGTGAGTGGGCGGAGTTGAAGACAGAGGACGAGACTTCTTGGGTTGTAAACACAGGACAACAGCAAGGCAAAAAAAAATCCTGCATAGCATACCTTTAAACTACGCTTTTGTCAGTTTTAGCAACATTTCAAGTTTGAATTCATTACACGTATTAGAGGCAAAAATATGATATGGTAGGACTCCAGAGCAGGGCTAGGTATACACTACGGCATGCTGTATTGTACATTGGGAATGCTTTGAAAGAACGGAAATAGAAGTGGTTTATTCATGGCTACCTCACCAAATATACTAGGCCCTATGTTTTATGATGGACTGGAATGTTCACTTTGCTGCACTCGATGTGATTGGATAATGTCTTGTAAACATCACACAGTCAGCTTGACCTTACTTTACTTTCCTTGCTAGTTGAGCTGGAATATGTACCAGCAGGACCATTCTTGTTTTATGTGAATGTGTCATCCTCAAACTGTCTCTGAAGTTACTTGGCTTGGAAGACAGTTTGATTATAGCATAAGAACATACTTAAGGACTTACTTGCAGAATAGTCAGAGACATTATCTGGTCTGTGGATCGAAGGTGACAGAATGCAAGGCTGAATTTCTAAAATGTTTGAGTCATACGCAATACCTGAAACTTAAAACACAGGCCATAGCTACTACTGAAAATTTCCCCCCTGAAAAACACAATTGTTTTACCAACCGCTTTTCATACTTGACAGTTTCAGTAGGTGGGTGGGAGGTAGGGGGGCTCATTAAATGTCATTATTGTTTGCTACACGGGGATTAGCGTTATTGGTTCCTTAGGCCTACACCATAATGAACATGGAAAAAGATGTGCAGGAAAAAAAAGTTCAGAAACCACTAGATGTTTGTTGTGCAGTGAGTCCACAGTTCAGGTGTTGGACTGCACAGTGGAAAGAAATGGGGGTTGGCGTCATGCTCTGAGTAGGAGAGGACATTCCTGTTTCTGTTTTTCCTAAATAACAAGCAGTGTTGAACAGATGAGATGGACCTACAGATACAACTAAAAGTGGGGAAATTTAAAATGATTTTGTCTTCTCCCACTGTATTATCTGTGTCTTGTTGTGGACCAGCAGGTCAGAAAATGATCATGTTACAGAGTCACTGACAAGTGCTATGGACTTGTATTGATGCCCCCAGCCCTCAGTCCCACCCCCTAACCCTTTCAAGCGGGGTCCATGGAGAGAGACATTGCATCCAACCTTAAGGATCACGAGGGTGCCCATCTCACAAAGGGACCCTTTGTCCTGTCGGTCTTTTTCAATTGTGCCATATCGTGCACTGAGTTGATGGCTGGAAGTTACACTGTCCAATTCTGCTTGTTATATTTTCTGGGGCGTGTTTCCTCTCGCAAACCTCTCTCTGCTCCTCCTCTGACTTCTCCATACATAGGAGGACCAGGGTCCAGGGAATCTTGTTATAGTTTCTTTAAGACCTTCAAAAGCAGTTTTCCATTTGGCCTGTCGGGGGTTTTCTTTGTTTGAGCGATAATGGCCTGTTATCGCCCATTTTTTTTCATGGAATGACATTTTTATTGTCATTAGCAGAGCACCTCTTTGGTAAACTCAGGAAAGATCTGCGCCCATTATCCAAACTGTATGTCTGGTTGCAGTTTTGTTTATGCAACACATACAAATGCATAATTTCATTAGGAAAGACTAGCAGTTAACTCTTTGAACCTCTTCACTTCAGACACAGAAACACTGACCTGTTCAGTACAGACCTGCATTCACGTTTGTGAGAGGTTTTGTTCGCCTTGTTGAATGCACTCGGTACTCTTTTGGAATTGCAAGCTAGAGTGTTGAAAAAGAACAAACTGAAAGAGCTTTTGGCACCAAGTGTGGGGCGTCGTGTTCAAGTGATGGACATGAATGGTTGTCCACCAATAGCCAGCATTGTGCAGCAGGGAAAATGGCCCAATGACCTGCCGTGACTGCAACCTTGGGACCAAGGTTCCAGAGTGGCACATTTGCCTGGCAATGCTTTGTTTGAGAAAGAAACTTTACTTTTTATGGCAAAGCGGCATTGAACCGCTCAAATAGTGATGGGCATTTGAACAAAACTTTTACACTTTGCAGTGTTGGGGTATTAAACTTTAAAAATTTTTTTAAAAATGGATAGGCTATCACTTCATTTTAGTAAAACAATGAAAGATAAAATATTTGAATTTTTTCAGTGTTGTATGCTTAAAGTGCTAGAAATTAATTGTCATTGAGTTGTCTATATTTTCTTAATGAAGTATGGTATTTCCCAATTCTTGAATGGTGCTTTCAGTTCTTTCACCTTGAATCGTACAATAGGCCTACTTGCAGAAAACGAAATAAATAATTCCGACTATTGAATAATCAGGAAGGATATATGTGGCGACGCCACTAGCCAAACCAGTGCTTATCATTAAGCGGCCTGCTGCAGACATAGAAGAGTTCTGACATTTCATTTCAAAATAAATTGGCAAATGGTGTCGACTGTCGCTTAGGCTACACTAAACTGCCAGCCTGTCTGAAAAGAACACAGCCGAAGAACAAAGAATGACACTGATATTCCAGGCCACTTTATGTTTTACTCATTTTCCGGATTGACAGGAGCCCTTCAGCCTGCTTTTGAGGACAGTCGCTTGCCACGTCTTTGCTGTCATTGAATGTGATTCTCAGGTTGTTTCAATATTTTTAGTGTTTAATATTCTGTTAAAAAGAATCCCTCCATCAATTCCTATCAATAGTGCAGCCTATGAGGCATGTCCTCCACAGGATGCGTAGCTAGCCGCCCGCTGCTTCTTTTTAGAGCCCGACCGATGCCACATTTTTTGGTCCGATGCCGATCCCGATTTTGGAGAGTCCTAGCCCACCGATTACCGATGTTTAGACCGATATTTTGTCAAAAAATGCAACATTTTCAAATCAATTTGAAAAACTTATATTTTATCAAAGTTTCTATATTTGAGAACATTTAACTTAGGCTATAAGCAAACAAATAAATAAAAATAAACACACAACGAACTTTTTGATAGATAAAAAAATGTAAAAGATTAATGTAAATTAAATATATATATTAACACCATCTTCAAGTGGTGTGAATTCAAAATAACTCCACACATTACTCCTTTCTTTTCCAGCCATCTATAAAAAAAATAATTTAAAAAAATCAGTTTTCCAGTTTCAAACATGTATTTTTATGAATATTATTATTATTGTTGTTGTTGTTATTATTAATTTGTTATTATTATTTCTTAGCATCTATTCTCAGTAAATTAATTATATTTTCTTATATTATTCCTAATACATGATCTCAAAGAGTAAGACTATCTAGCGAGCTTCCCTGTCCATAAGAATTCGGCGGTGAAAAAACTACAATGCGCTCTGAAGCGTGACTAGATGACACACACCCACTTGCAATAACGCATTAGCTGTTGACATAGCCTCATTATTTCTTATTATTTAGTCTCAGTAAGTTAAATGAATTATATTTTCTTATTTTATTCCTACTACATGATCCCAAAGAGTAATACTTTATCTAGCGAAGCTAATGAGTGAATCAAGTGTAACGTTAGATGAAACTAAATTGACTGGATGAAATACGTAACGTGAGGCTTGTCCATAAGAATTTGGTGGTGAAAAAAAACTACGCGCTTTCGTGCAGGTTACCCGCGCTAACTGTTGGTTGATTCACTTCTCCAACAGCAATCCTTCTCTCATGTTATCACGACAACGCAAGATAACATGGCTTAAAATGATGCACGTTAGAAGTGTTTTATCTACGTTTTTACTGTCTGGTTAGCTTGCTACGATGACGCGTGACTAGATGACACACTCGCTTCCAATAACGCGTTGGCTATTGACACAGCATCATATAGTAGCTAATATCATTATCTCAGATTTAAAAAAAACAAATGTGTGATGCATTCGACCACCATTTTATTTTGGCTGGTTATTTATTTGAGAATACAGCGATGTCCTCTGGAAATGTAGATCCTACGCTGCTTATGTGCTCACTGCCACTTCATAAAGGCTTGCCAGCCAGCTAGCTTGCCAAAGTGAACCAAATATGTTAGCTAGCTCGCTCGCTTGATAATGAGGATTGATAAACATAGTGGTCGTATAAACGCATTTAATTAAAAACTTTAATTAAATATACATACCTTTATTGCGGCAATCAAATCTGTGCAGACAAGTCTTGCAGTGGAGAATATTGGATGAGGCACGAGTGACAAACGTCTAATTACAGAAGTAGTGCGTCAGCTGCTGCAGTTCACACTTGTATTAGAGCTCCCTCTACTGGATAATTCTAGCAAACCAATTACAACTTTCGAACAGACAAGTACAGATAAATAATCATTGATTCTTTTGTTTATTATACTTATTTAAAAATCGGGACACATCGGCTGCATAACTGCCGATCCCGATGTCGTCAAGAAAGTCAAATAATGGCCGATATATCGGCCAAACCGATATATCGGTCGGGCTCTACTTCTTTTTACTCCTGCAGACCGCCGCGCAGTCCGCCAGCAGACCCGGGCCCCGCCGCCGGCTCGGGCCGACCGCACACGCTCCGTTCGCCCGGAGGAGCTGCTCACGGGGGGCTGTGGGGCGTCCGAAACGCTCCCTCCCCGGGCGACGCCGCAGACGGCTGGCTCCTCTCCGGGGCACGGCCGCGCGCTTCTGCTGACTTGTGCTGGTGGCCTTTGAAGCCCGCGTGCCGCCGGAAGATGCTTCTCGTGCCGCATATAAATAGCCAGGGCGAGTTTCGCGGCGTCCATGTCTGTGACATTACGATAACGTTCCAGCGTAATTTGTTACATGTATGTGCAAAGAACTCCTTTTAGACTGTATCTTTTAGACCAGCCCCCCCCCCCCACCCACGACTCCTTCTTCCCAAACCCCCACCTTGTCTCTGACTCATTGTGCCTCCCCTCCACAGTGTGGGAACCGGGAGGTTGCCCTCTGCACAACAGGCTTGGTCAGTGTTTTTCATTCTTACTCTTGACGTGTGTCACACGGTATTAGCACCCAGTTCGTTTCTGTGTCTCCGTTCTATTTATGGGTCCTGTCTGCATGTGACGCCGTCCACCCCTGTCTGCTGTTGAAAAGGGCGGGGTGGGGGGGGGGGGGGGGGTTTCTTCTGCGCGGAGTCTCCTGCAGATGTTCCACAGGGCCGCCACGTCAGCCATGTCCAGGGCACGGCCGGCTAATGCGGCACGGGCGCTCGCTCGACACCGCGCCGTACACTGAGCTCTGCTTCGGGCTTCTGGTCCCCAGACATCCAAAATGGGGTCACGGACCTCACCTGCATGCCAGTAGGAAAGGCCTAACGGATTCACATAAGAGTTGGGTTTCTTTTGGCATGCTGCGATGTGCCGGGAAGGCCAAGTGCTTTAAATTGACCGCGGCGCATCACCGATGGCGAATTGCGTAGCTTTATTACGCGTGGTGTACGCACCGCAGGTTTGCGCCTCAGGGTACAGCGGCAGCCCCGTCACGGGTGACTGCAGGTGTCTCTTGCTCTGCGGCGCCCCGCCCTCTACGTTCCAAACCATGGGTTGTGGGGGGGGGGGGGGGGGATGTAGGTGAAGCGACTAACCTTTCGCACAGCCAAAGTTATTCATAGCCCTCGACGGGGGAGGTGGGGTTACCCCCCGAGCCGCGAGGCACCTCGCGCAAAGGGCAATCGCGTAACCGTACGCCTGGCACCCTCCGCCTTTTGCTCTCAGGGTGCCACTGTAAAGGCCTGAACTCTGGGCTCTTTATTAATAGTAAACAATGGCTTTGATTCTATCCTTCCTGTCCCCGCCTCTCCCCTCCCCCCTACCAGCTTGTTTATGGTTTTGTGCCACGGTGCTAATGCGGTGAGAATTCTTATCCAAAACACTACAGTAGCTGCAGACGGTACGCTGAGCTGTTTTATCACATAATTGGTAAAAAAACAATTTTTTTTTTTTTTTTTTGGGTGTAGGGGGTTGGGTGCTTTAATCACAGTCCGTTTTGTTCAAGCTGCAGTTGTTGGAATGCGGATTATGTTTATAGCTCATGTCACATTTTCACTTAAGTTCCTGCACGTAGATGTTTCATTTTGTCTGGTAAAAGTAATGTTTGACAAAACGCTGCAATTAATTTTTTCGAAAGTTTTAGCGAATGTCACATCAGGATGAACGGTATGCCGGCCCGGTCTGCTGTTTTGTCCGAGGCTGTCTGAAGAATGCTGGTCTTCATTTGCATTAGGCCTACTACTTTATTTATTGAGTTGGAGAACCGTCATAGAATTTAATGTCCATTCTGTGATGCCTCCGTTGGTCACACAGGCATGTCCCATGCCCCACCACCACGTATTATTTGCTGATAAAAGCAATGGAGGATGCTGGGGTATAATCCAACAGATGGTCCCAGTGACTCAGCCATTTACTCTCATGAGTTCACCTGGGCCGCGTCAGATTTTATGATTACTTTGAGTCTGTCGGCCGATGAAGGGCCCGGGGACGGACTCAGAGACGGCGGCGAGCGGCGTACGCGTACCGTAGCGCCCAAGGCAACGCGCGGCGCTGCACCCAGAAACGGCACCGCTGAGATTACTGTTAAAGCAGAGAGGGCCCTCGCCCTCCCTCGCAAGCTCAAAAGCAGAGACCTAAATGAGTCATCGACATGCGTGCCGCCTCTTCTGGCAAAGACGGGCAGCCCGTTGCAACACTGCAGGGCTCGGCGCTGCTCCCATTTTACGAGCGTTTGCTCCTGAAAATGTGCGCGCTTTAACTGGAAAAATAATTTAGGAGCCCGTCCGCTAATTGAGATGCATTAGCGCGCTCGTCAACTTTTCAACTTCGGAGCGCGTGTGGTCCTTGGGGAAAGGACCACAGCCCTGCTGCCGGCCGCGGCCGAGCCGTCGACTGCGGTTCAGAGTTTAGTCGTTTGAGCAGAGGCTGCTACCCGAAACAGCCTGCAGAGCTGCACTGCGCGCGGTGCGCCGGCCGCGCGGCTGGAAGCCCTGCTCGGGTGGGGGCAGGGCCGCTCGGCTTTGGCGCGGCTTTGAACTGAACTCCTGCCGTTCTCAGCAGTGCGCGCGTAGCTGCCAGGCCTGTTCTGTTGCACAACTCTACAGCTGTCGGTTGCCAAGAGGTGGGGGGGCGTGGGGGGGGGGGAGTGTACGGGGATGAACTCGGTTGCCAACTTGCCGTAGTAACTTTTCTAGAATAGGTAATGAAGTTCTTCTTCCCATAACTTTATGGGTGGGCAAAGGGGGGGGGGGGGGGAGGCTGCATATTGAATGGGGAAGGTGGGCTGAGCAGCCTGTTCTTTTTATTTCACGTGTCCTAATGAGTAAATAAAGAGCTCAAAATCTCGCCTTGCTTCAAGCTGTGTACGTAGAATTGTGACGGGCAGCCCCTGAGGGAGGGGACCACGGTGCGGCCCTGTTGCGCTCGCTGGTCTAATGCCTGCCGTAGGCGTGCTGGCAGAAACTGCACGACGTTGTCTGGAGGAAAAGATGGCAGCGGGGGCTGCTTCACTGTGAATCATTGGACCGGTTGCAACATTCGCTCTAATGAACCACATCTGGCTGTGAGTAACTCTGTGTTTACCCTCTTTGTGGATGCAGCAGGAACAACTGACCTGTTTTTTTTGACATCAGTGCGATTACGGCACTGATGTTTCTGTTGTTCAGTGCTGTTCAGTGACTGCTGTGAGGAATCCTTCATCCGGTATGGATGCAAGGGAGATTTCGAAGCACATCTATACTATTTCTTTAAAGGAGATGGACATGGCAGAAATGCTCCAGTATCAGGTGTGTTTGTAAGGTATTGTTTAACTTGTTTGAGTGGTCATTTGTACAGAACCCCTGATACTGTCCATCTTGACTAAAACCTCCTGTTTCTGTTTTCTTTGGGTTCAGCCAGTCAGAACTGGTAGGAGCTGTAAAAAACGGAAAGGCTGTTCATTAACGATTTGATGCTAAAAGCAAACCGCTAGTTCTTTTTACGCAGTAACGGCGATTTAAGGATATTTCATCTGAAAAGCATGACTCCTGAATCTTGACTCCTATTCAAGACTGGAATTTTTCAGTCATGAATCAAAGAGATGTGAGGCAATATCCCAGCATTGTGCAGGTTTGGTTCCACCTCTCTCCTCAGCCTTGGCGCTAGCCTGGGAAGCAAATGTTCCAGATGTTTCCGTGGCACGTGTCTTATTTGTAAGACCAGTTATCTGTTGACCAGGTCCTGGACAGCCACAGAATCTGCCGGTTTTCATTGTTGCTCTGCACCTAATCAATAAAGCGGTTGATTGCGCATTTAACTCTCCTCACCTGGTCACTTGGGACTGAATTGGGTGCTGACTTCAAGGTGAAAACAAAAACCAGCAGACCTTATGGCTCACCAGGGCCGGAGACTCCTACCGTAGACCAACACCCCGGACGCTTCTGTGAAACTTGGGGTTTTTCTCTGAACACGCCCTGATATTTCGTTGGCGATTTTGTCTTGAGAGGTGTTTCCTTTCGAGGAGGGAAATAATTGTTTTTCTTGTCTCTTTCTTTTCAGTTTGGTACCAGCTGCAACCGCATTTACTTCTGGTTCTGACTCATTGGGACTTTTTTCCTACCCTGCCTGTTTTTTTTTTGTTCTAAACTGTGTCTGAGCTGGCCATAGTGCCTATCCTTTAGGCGTCAGTGCCCCCCTTGCCATGTGATGGGGTTCCGAGTTTAAAGCGATACAGGCAGTGACCCTCTCACCCATTTTTGTTGTGTGATTCCAAGTGTCTCGAGAGTTGAAGTGCTCTGTGGTGGCTGGGGAAACAACATCAGCACCTCTTCCAATCATTGACTTTGTGACGTTAAAGTGAGATGAAGTGGCTGGGCTTTCCCCATATGATTTGTTTGTCTTTTCATTTAGAAAGTTTCCATGTGTTGCCAATGCACTGACCTCAATCTCTTGCTCTGCAAATTCTGTATAAATACTTTGCCTGTTGGTCGGTGCTTTTTTTTTTTTTTGATAAGACAACCAATCAGCAGCTAGTCCTTGAAGCTTCCATATGATTGACAAAAGCGTATTAGCTACGTGCTCACATGGAAGCAGTAGAACATTGCTGCTGATTGGCTGTCTTATCAACATCCAATGGATATCATTGGTGATTTATTTTATTTTTTTTCCGGAGGGAGGAAGGAGAGGCGGTGATTGTTATTGCGCTCCAAAAAAAAACGTGATCATTACCGAAAGTGCGCATCGCCCAGCCTGAGACTGACGGGCCCCGGATCCAAACGAGTTTGGCGAGTTTGTCTCCGTGATCGCTGCATTTGCCAAACCGTGTTAGCGGAGGGGAAAAAAAAAAAAAAAGAAAAAGATTCTTGCTTTGAACTGTCAGGCAGGGCAAAGTGTTGAATGAGTCCCAGCCTTTGACCACCCGAGATGGACGGCACGTACTGCAGGGGTTCTGCTCGCCAACGGCCGGAAGCCCGCCACCCACTGTGTACAGGCCCTGAATGAGCACGGCAGGGGTGGCAGCAACAGCCTGAGCTAAAATAACACAGAGGACTGCCCCACGGACAGGCCGTGCCCTCGCAGCTATTTGTGGTTCCCCCAGCTGTGGAGGCCGACAGTCGGCCATGTCAAGGCGGTCCTGCCCTCACACCCACCTCTTCAGTTCTCTAGCTCTTAAGCAGTTTTTTTTTTTTTTTTTTTTTTTTTTGGCGCTCTTTCAGACTTTCTTCCTTTTTAAAAGGTCATCATCTTCAATTACTGTAAACTTTCCCTGCTGGTAGAAATGGCCCGTATTTCTGTGAAATGTCGGTCTGTCAGTCTCCCTGCCTTCACGTTTTTGCTGCTTTTCTTTGTATTTGTGTATTTATTTACATTCTTCTCGGTAGGTCTTCGCTGGGGCACCATAGGAAGCAGTGCGTCTTTGATGTTGTATTTCCCCTGCCCCTGAGCTGTGCGTGGTTGTTCTGTAGGCTACTCCCGTTCTGTGAATTGCACGGTTGCGTCTCTCAGGTTCTCGCTTCCATTCGGTTACCTACGCCTTGGTCTGAGGGATTTCCCATCAAAGTTCCGTTTTTGCTTTAGTCTCACTCCCACGGTCTCTCGCCACCCTGTTTGTCCTGTGCTGCACCTCACTTTCAGCCATCGCTTCAGCTCCTGTCTCTCCTGTGTGAAACTGTTTATTTTGGGTAAAAAGTCGGGGGACCAAATTTTTATTTTCTAAGAAATCCCCTTTACAGTTCAATGTATGCCTAATTCACAATATTGTCTCACAAAAACACTATTTCTGAGGCTACTATGTATTGAAATACTAAATTATGAATAATGTGTTGGCCTAAACACTCCTACTGTGAGTGTGACCTTTACGCTACAAATGTTCTGTCACCAAAGAACTTCAGAAATGTTGGGGCTTTTTTGCTAAGGCGTGCAGTCACGTATTTTTCACGAACTTTATATGCCAGGGATGAATTATTTTTAATCAACTACTCTCTCATGCATGTGCCTGTGTCTCTCTGTTTTTAGGCCCAAGGCAGGGCCTCCAGGAGATGCATCTGGGTTAGCCTGCATGAGAAACAAGAAGGCCGGCGTAGCATTGTCCGGCCTCCAGACCGCATTAAATGGAATCGCATGTGGCAATTCCTGGCATATCCTACCCGTGTGTGTCAGCTGAGATACGGGAGTACAGCATGAGATCACTTCCTGTGTTATCGGCCAGTCTCAGCCCCTCTTTTTCCTGTAGACGTGTGCCGGTGAAAATGAAAGAAAACGAGTTCTGAATATAGACAGAAAGGAAGTGGCATCTGTGTGAAAAGAAAAGAAAGCGAGAGCTATAATAGTCTGTCTCTCAAATCCGCCATGCTCGTGTCAGGACTAGCATTGATACAGTCCTACAAATTGCTGCTGCTTAGAACAGGCATTTGCTTTTAGTATCAAATCGTTAAAAAAAAAATCAACCTCTCGTGTATACCTCATTGCAGTTCTGTCTGGATGGCCTCGTAGAGCAAACCAAAACAAGGTTCTAAAAAAAGTGACTTAAAACAGTTTTTATGGTTTATTCAGGATTTCTGTTCTAAAAATAGCAGTATAAATTCTGTGTTTAAAATAGGCATGTATAACAGGTTAGCCACTGACAAATTAAAAACTGGTTTTGCAGAATAACTGAACAGAAGGAGCACACCGTCAAGGAAATTCTACCTTTTAATGTAATGAAACAACATGTGAAATCATACCCCAAAAATTTGCAAACAAAGTGCTAACGCCAAGCTGAATTCTTCGAAGTTGGTTTCCGTAAGTGAGGTATGTTTATCAGTGATGAAAGGGTCACTAATCATGAAGCGTGCAATCTGTCGCTGATCGATTCCGGCCTGGAATTACGCACAACGTGTCATTTCTGTTGCACAGCATGAATATTGGTATGATTCATAACCCCCACCCCCCTGTAGTTTCTGCATCCTGAAGGCAAAATGAGGCCCTGGCAATTTTGCATCACTCATTCATCCTGGTGAGGTCAATGAAGTACACAAAATACGTGCACGCACATGTCTTGTAGCTATTACGTCCTGTGGTGCAGAGGTAAAACATGTAGCTTAAAAAGCATAAATTATAGCAATGGAATGACGACCGAATGCTGTTTTTAAGTTTGGTGGGTTTAAAAAAGCAAGCGTTGGAGCAATGCATTTTCCTCGGTACTTGATGTTATTTTTCCTTGGTGTTGTATTAGCCTGTGTTGTACAACATGTGATGTCAGAAGCTGCAAAAAATTAAAAAAATTAATTAAAAACTGGTTGCTCGCACTGTATGATCTAGTAAGATGTATTTTAATTTGAATTTAACACATATTAGAAATCCTGAGGATATTTTCCTTATGGACGTTCTCTCCTGCAAAATAATTTTGTGACGGTTGGTGCAGAATTTGCTGCAGACCGTGATACCTGGGTGTTAGTGCGCTGCACCCCTTCTGTTCCCTGTGCTCACGTTTTTCTCAACAGTGCGTCTGGTCAAGGTGCCATTTAGGGTGACTGCCCTGAAGATGTAGCAGTGCTTATTCAGTCAATCCAGACTAAATTTAAAAATGATTTAGAGCTTTACAGTTAGCTGTGTGAAATATACTTTTGGCCCAGGTGTCTGCCCACATTCTGTTTAAATATTCTTGGCTTTGTACCTTAGTAAATTCCAAACTGTTTGCGTAAGCCCCGAGTTTCGTGTCAATTGCAGTTTTTGCCATTGTGCCACTGATGTCCTTATAAAGATAACATAAGCCACTTTCAGTCCCAGGAACTACTTTTCAAGGAACTAAAGTCCCGCGAAGATTAGGCAAATTAGCCCACTGACGTATGAAAAAGCGACGTTGTCATCGGTCCATCTGTCCTATGATTTCTTCTGTAACCCCATACTACCACCGAAGTAGCCTACATTATTTTCTAATAACCGGGACAGCCCGGAGGGGTTTATTCCACTTATATACAAAGGGTTACCAACAATGACTATATATGGTTACTTTTGTATTTATTTATTTTTATCGATTTCATCACCTGGAATTGAAATATTCTTCTGCAGCCGTTTGGGCATATTTTACCGTTGTCAAGCAAAACTGTCGTTGGTAGTTGAACTTGGACCGTTGTTATGCAACAAATAGGATATAACATGCCAATAGTCAGATTGTAACTGTTTTATATATCCTCTCAAACACATTCATTATGTTTTTATGCGAACATTCACTTTCATGTCTTGACATCCGAGGCGACAGAATGCATTCACATTTCCAATATAACTGGCAACAACAGCAGAAAACATGCACACGTTGTAAACAATTTGCTGTTTGATTACTTTCTCATCGTCAATTCCATATAGGCTAATCGCAAAATGAATAGAACGAAAACTCGGACTTGCGTGAAAATTTAAATTAGCAGTGGTACAGCCACCGTTTGCTTTCCTTCAAAGTTACTGCTAGCCGAGCAGCGAAGTGTGCCCTCCAGATGCGAACCATGCACCATAAATTAGTCCATAGTCTTCCTGGTCTTTTTGTGGAATTTAAGAATGGCAGAGTAAAATTACGGCAGTCTGAAAAAGCTAAAGGGACGATTACTAGAATTAACCTGTTATTTTACCCTGACAAAAAGTGCGGAAGGTGATTTCCAGTTTGCTTTTACTGTATCACCAATGTGAATTACACAGAACTACCGCATACCTCACATAACTGTATCAAACATTTTGAGTCAATTACAACGGGCTAACAAAGAAAATCTGGAAGAAAATATTCAGCAACCGAATTAATCCGTTTGAATGTTTTGGTACGTAATATGCTGTCCCAGCACGAATGCTTAGCATTTTATTAAACGAATACTAAAGCAAGAAAAGAACAGAAGAGCACACGTTATAATTCCAAGACGTTGGCAGGTTATAACCAAAACTAGGCTACTGCGCCGCATAACATACAAGTTTGATTTGAAGTTATTATGAAAAGAAATCGGTTTGCGGTTGCAGATTTTTAAACATGGCGATTGAAATAAAACACTGCAAGTAGTCGACCAATCAGAAATTTTCAGCGCTTGCGCCCCACCCCAAAGGTTCCGGTACTTTTGGAAAGTACTACCCCCCGAGCAGGGACGTTTTTGGGGGTAAAATAAAGCCCCCAGAACTAAATTTAGACCCTAGTTCCTGCGGTGGAAACGCACTGAGTTCCTCAAAAGGTTCCTAGTTCCGGGCTAAAGTTCCTGCGGCGGAAACGCGGCTATACCTAAATAATTAACTGCAGAAGCCCCACATCAATCCTTTTGTGGTACAGCTTCCTATTCCTCTTTGGTTGCATAAGGTCTCCAAAAAACCTCTTCTTGAGTAGTCTGCCTTGCATCCAGTTTCAAAACTGATGAAAAGCTCCTGTGATATTGCTCTAACTTTGATGATGAGTAGGCCTATATTTTGTAGTCATGTCAAGTCAGGCTAATGGTAGTCTATATTTGGAGTCAAAACCAGGCAAATGATATCATGTTTATTTAGATTCTTTGTTGGAATATAGGCTATTGGTCATTTTGCTGTGGTCCCCCTAGAAACTTATTAGCTTAAGTCTTCTTGGGTATCTCCAATAGTTATAAACCCTTCTTTTATTGTCTCTCTCTCCTCCAGGTTTGTGGCTTTCCTCTCCAGAATATCGTGCTTGTACATGGTAACAGAGAGCTGAAGACTGAGGTACGCTGTACAATTCTGTGTATTCCATTTAGGGCGTATGACATTATATTACCGTGCATTTCATTAATTCGGAGCGGCTTACATTGAAAGAGAACACAAGGCCCTTCCATTTATATGAGTTATGTGTGCAGCCGTGCCAGACCAGGCTCATAACATTCCCAGACCAGTCAATGTAAGTGCAGCTTCAATAAAGCACTAAATCTAAGCTAATTTAAGCTAGCCGTAAAACACATCACAGATTTATACAGCCAGCAAACTTATAAAACCATAAAGCTAACCGTTGAAATCCTAACATTATTACCCAAGGCAAAAAAAAGCAGTCATTCTGTGGTTTTCGTTGCCGTTTTAGCTATTAAGGCTGGATCTCCAGTGGGCTGGAGCATGTGGAAGTGCCCAGGGGCTTTGCGTTTGCTCTGTAGAGTGATGTAAAGACTGCGTTGTGCGAGTGTTGGCGGACCGAGGGGTTCTCCCTGCTGTCAGAGCGCTGCGGTTAATCCCCTGAGGCCCAACAGTTCCCATGGGAGAGCACGCTCGGGCAAGCTAAAGGAGAAGGGTGCCAATGAACTTGCAGCCTGAGGCGGCAGCCGCTGCAGACGTCACTTAAGTTCAGAGCAGTGGGACTGACACTTTCACTCACGATCGCACGGGAAACATCCCCCGCTCCAGGACGGGTCGAGGCAAAGACAGACTGAGATAGCGAAGGGGGGGGGGGGCGGCGGTGGGGATGGGGGAGCAAAGGGGTGAGGGTTAAGGTTAGGCACCGGTACGTCATTGCATGTGCACTGTGCCCTTCTCAGCAGCTGACCTCTCAACCGTTGGCTGCTCACCACTAAAGAAGGGAGCCGTGGACATCCATCTGGCAGTCCTCTCCTCCAGCTCCAGAGCTGGACTTCACGACGTCACGTTTCTCCCTTTTCATTTTGCCTTGCCTGGAAGTGAAGCTTAATGTGTAACAAAAGGCAAACATTTTTTAAGTGTTTGGGGACAGCAGGAGCCGCTGGATCTGCGGGGGGTGCGAGTGATGAGGAACTGTACGCCAACGGGCACGAGTCTATCAGCTGACTATTCTAAAGTACATTTTTAACGCCTGGCAGCGTGCAGGTGGGCACCCTTTTGGACTGTGTGAGGCCGGTTTCTTCACTTTCCCAGAGTTCCTCTATCTGAATGGGACCGACTGTTCTGAAGAGCTCAGAAGAGAGCAGGCCAGCCAGTGCAAGCATTTTCTTCCCATTTCTGACTCCTCCTTTGGGACATTTGTCTAGTGTGGTTTTTCTTGCAGCGTCACATCATTGCACAAGCAGATGCTAAATTGGACAGCCAACTCAAGGCAACGGTTAAAGGCACGTGAACTGGTCAGCTGTGCAGAACAGGAATAGTCCTCCGAGTTTGTCGTAGAGGCTGTTCTCTTAAAAGCCCATGCAAGGCTGAATGTCGTGAATAGCCTAAGCGTAAGCTAGAAACACTACAGCACAATATTGCTAAATGAATTGTGCAATGCACATGTCTACCCCTTCTATATGAAACAAATTATAATACACAAATTGTTTAGAACACTAAGTTCTAAGTTGCTTGCGTCTATTCGGAATTCCATGTCGTACTTTTAAGTGTCAGGTGGTGACCGCTCTAGTTGTTTTAATGTCTATGGTTGCACCATTTCTCTCTCTCATTCGTAGTATCAGTGCTGTTTGTGCCAAATTGTAAGCTTGTCCAGGCAGCGTGAAGCACTGAGGAAGTTAATAAGTTAACCAGACACTACATTCGGCTCTTTCACTTCCCCTGTGAAAGCTACTGCTGGGACAGAAAAGGGATGAAAGAGGAGTTGAAGCGAGGGCCTCGTGGGAGAGCCTCGTAGCGAAAGACACATAATGGTCTCCTTTGTTTCAACCGCACGGCGGTTGTTTCTTCCTTTTCTCATTCGATCCTCCTCTCTGGCCCCAAGTGAACTCCAGAGGATGTCTTATGATTCCTCCTGTCTCTTGGGTTTTTCAGAAAGGCAAACTTGTGTTTCCGTGCCATGTGTGTTCTTTCAAGCCGACTTTGGCCATTGGGGCCAAACAGCGTGGTCGGTGATTAAGTTTTGGTACCCTAGACGCACGGCAAAGGATTTGTTACAACTTATTTTAAATACTATTAACATAGTTATGGCTCTGGTCAATAGGATATGCTGAAAATATTTGTGCATGAGGAATGTTTTATTAGTAAGAGGCTTTGTCCTTTGTCATTTAGAGCTGAATTGTAATGTTAGAAGTCAGTACTCTCTCTTCATTTGGTTGCACGCGTGATTTTATTGTTGTTCATTTCACCTCATTTCACCCTGTGCTCTTTTGCTTTGTGTGAGCACGGCGACTTTGGCGAGACTCGCACGTAGACCTCTCCTGCCTCTCAGTGTGATTCGAACTGGTAGACGCCAAGGAGCATGAGCATTTGATTTGCCGCTTCTCGTGACACATCCTACCAGCGGCCTAGTTCAGGGCTTATAAATTGGCGACTTGTAAAAACTCTGTAAAACAACGAGGGTTACTTGTGCTATAAGGTGAGTTGTGAAAGTGGAATTTATCACATTATTGAAGTTTTAAAAAAAATATTATTTGAGATTTACTTTGTGTTTCCGATTGGCCCGGACAGTTTTTATGTGTGGCGATGGATTTTTTAGATACCTGAGAGAATTTAGAATGACTAGCTGGTTTGGGGCAGTTGCAGGCTCATGTTTGAAAGCTTAATGCAGAAAGAACAACATCAAAAAAACACGCTAACTGCAGTCACATTCTTTCATGTTTATTTGTCTCTCTGTTTCCCCACCCCTGCACTCTAGGCATCTGTGCATATGGCCTCTCCTGAGCACCAGATTAGTTCAACAAAGTGATGGAATCTTCTCAGAGTATCTGCACTCTGCTGTAAAGGTCCAAGGAAACTGATATCTGTGAATTTTTTGCTGATGTGTTGTTTTAACACTTTCTTGCATTTACAAACGGCCAAGAAATATTTTCAAAAGATTCCTGCGAAAAAGAAAGTATAAAAGCTTGTGCCAAATTTTCTTGCTTTCCCTCTAGACCAAACGGCCGGTTTTTAGTGGGCGGGGTTAACTGGGTGTAAGTTACGCAACAAAAACATTGAGCCCGGTGAAATCTTTTCTACATGTAATATGTAAATGATGCTCTTGCCATTTTTTTGCCATTTAGTATTTGCAGTGTCCATTTTCGCTTGGATCACAGAAACACGGTGGATTGGTAGGAAGACCTACCGTTAGCTAGCAACCAATAAATAGCTTTCAAGCGTAGACATGTGAAATCAACGACTTTCTCTACTCGGGTGTCCGGAGATTGAGACTGCTGTAGAGTCTAATGTTAGTGTACGGTAGCGCAGTGTTACAACGCTATTACACACAGAATGATAATCAGGTTTAACTGTACAATGGTAAAGCCTAGTTCATGTTGCTTTCTTTCTTTTGTCTGGTAGCGTAAGGTTGTTGTAAGGTTTACTGCTCTAACCGGCTCTAACCAAGCTAGCGATGGGGAATGGTTTGCATATGACGTGTCTTACAGATATGAATGCTAATGAGCGCAGGATACACGCCCACCCTGTCCTTGTCTGCTGAACAGGTTGCTGTAATCTAATAGTCTTTATTACAATTTAATGGCTATCATGGGGTTAAACTTGACTCGAAACTATTATTAAGAAGACAATGAATTGTCGCTTCTGGGGAGTATAACTTGAATCCATTTGCCTGGACCTGTTCTGCACAAGCGTATGCCTCATTTTTTTTATTTTTTTTATAAAGGAGAGCAAACAGTCTCCTCCTCCTTTTTTGTTATTTTTTTTTTTTGCTTTATTCAGATAGAAAGCATGGACAGTAAGGGGTAGAAAAGTGATCACAGCTCAGAGCGTACGGTGGCACAGGATCAAATCCTATTTTGTTCACATTTGGCAGATTAAAGAATAAACGAGAAGATCATTTGCAGTGAACATGCATACCAGTGTATCAAATATACATTCCCAATGTGAGAACACTATGCATGACCGCCATTTCATCAGAAATAGACTGCCATTTCTCTCTCTCTCTCTCCCTCCCCCTCCCACTCCGTCTCCCTCCTTCTCTCTCCCTCTCTGTCTCTTTATGACGGTGCTGATTTTGTGCACTATAAGGCTATGAACACCCTAAAGGATTTTAAACCTGTTTAAATGGGTGGCAAATGAATGGGGCTCTGTAATGGGTGGCAAATGAATATTTGTGAATGCTTTTTGCTGACTCCCGGTAGTGTTTTTTTAATTCATTTTTTTTTTTAAATGTACCTTCTTTAGCTTATGTTTTGTCTGGTTCCGTTAGATATTTACATTTTTGATTGCTTGGGTTTCTACAGTGTGTCGCCCCAACACTAGTTAACTGTCCGTAAAGGGGTTTGTTAAAAGGCGCGTCTCTCTTTTATCTCTCTCCTTGCCTTCAGGGTGCTGAAGATGGCAGTTTGGATCCAGGCCCAGCAGCTCCAGGGGGATGCGCTGCACCAGATGCAGTCCCTCTACGGCCAGCACTTCCCCATCGAGGTGCGCCACTACCTGTCCCAGTGGATCGAGGGCCAGCTGTGGTGCGTCCGTCCGTCCGTCCGTCCGTCTGTCCTCACGGCCCTCTCTCGGCGCCGCTCCCGAAACCCTCCGCGGCCCCCGCCCCTCTCCCTCTCCCTCTCCCTCTCCCTCCCTCCTCACATGGCCTGTGCTCTCGGGCTAGCGCTGCATTTCTCCGGCGGGCATGTCTGGCTCCTCGCCCGGCTCGTTCTCTCCGTGTGGACTCGAGCGTGTAGAACGTGAACAACGCACCAGACGTCCATCCAAATATCTGCCCAATGGGACAGTGTCACAACGGGGAGTTTAACTATGACGGCAGCTGCTTGGGTAACTTTATATTGTGCAATGTGGATGGATGTGTATATATTTTGTTTTGGTTTATGATTTGAGCATTTCTATAGAATCCGTTAATCGTGATTAAGGTATATGAGTAGACTGTCAAGCTGTCTATAATTCCTGCCGTATTAAAAGATTAAAGATACTGGTAGTCTGCTGGAAGTCTACTCCCCATCCACATTTTCAGGGCAATTTTATTGATTAGTATTGCTCAATATTTAATAAGGTTTAATACATATTTTACTGTATTTAATCATGTTTTGGCTACCAATCCCCACATTCCCAATGCAGGAAATTTTATATTGGTTAGCTGGTTAGCTTAAAGCATGAGATATGAAATGTATTTAAAATTCATTCTGATTCCTTTGCTTGCTACCCAGCTGCCATATTATTGTTTGAGCAGCCATTTCCAAACATCCTTTAAATTCAAATTTTCCCAAACTTGCATGAACCTGGTAGTTTAATTCTCCTATAGCATTCATTTGCTGCAGTCAGTTTACATGTTTTGTAAAGGAATGTGTAAGGCCCAAACATTTCTTATTTTCACTTTAATGATTTTCGTTGAGTGCATGTGATGATTTTGAGAATTCAGGCCGGCTGGCTGCAGGAGTCAGCTTATAGCACCAGGCCAGTGTAGCAGAGGCAGCAGCGACACGTCTTTCTGGCATGCTGGTTTCCTGCGTTTTTGGAGCGGTTGCACCTCTTTGGCTACGGCGTGGCTGTCAGGTTTGCCAGGTCACTCCCGGGAACCCAGAACGTTTGCGCAAGTTGTGGCTGACTTGTGCACAGCGATTCCGGTCACAGATTAGGGCAAGGTTCTGTGAAAACCTTGGCACGCTCCTCAGTGGAATGAAATCGGAAAGGGCCGAGCTGTGAGCCATTCGGTCACTATGTGACCAAAGGCCTTTCCTGGAATTCCAAACAGGCTAACACTGAGTCAGGCCCATCTTTTCAGTAACTTCATCTGCTCAGAGCGAATTTACCGTTACCGCTTTGAAGCCATTACGGCTGCAAACCACAGGAGTCGCCTTTTCCTGTTTCCATTTGGATCCATGCCTGTGAATTTCCTAGCCCTTTGGGCTCTCCGTGTGACCAGGCGACCGTTCAGGGCACTCAGAGTTTATCGCCACAGAGCACGAGAACACCCCTGGCCTGTGTCGTTCCGCCAGCTTAATGGTTTATCTTCAGGGTGAACGGTCCTTGACCTTGTTCTGTCATTAGCTTCGGCTCACGTGAGAGAGGCTTTTGAGGGTTTTTTCTAAAAAAAATTTTTTTTTTTTTTTTTAATGCGCTCCAGGGACTCGATCGACTTGGAGAACCCGCAGGAGGAGTTCAAGGCCAAGCGAATGCTGGACAGTCTGATCCAGGAGCTGCAGAACAAGGCCGAGCACCAGATGGGGGAGGACGGCTTCTTGCTGAGAATCAAACTGGGCCACTACGCCACTCAGCTAAAGGTGAGCTGCCCGTGTGGGCCGTCACGCCGCTAATGAGAGGTGCATCATGGGTTCAGCCGCTCCGAGAGAGGAAAAGCTCAGGTATCAGAGGTCGGGACAGGAGAGGGCCCTGATGTACCAATGCAGGAAGAGGCCTTGGGTGCTGGTATTTCCGAACAGTTTTCCAGTGACCTTCTACTCACGGTCATCTCTGATTCCTAACACGAATAAAAGGAAGCAGAGATGAAAAACTCTCCTCGAACTAGGCCCACGAGACATCTCGGACTCCCTCTGTGTACCTTCTGTCCGACTGTCCGAATCCCAGCCCTCGTGTGAATTTCACTGTATCGAGCGTGCCCGAGGGCGGCGGCGGCGGCGGCGGCTGGCTCCCGGGTGGCGCGAGCGGTGAAAGACGCGCTCTCGAGCCACGGTGCCAGCGCGCGCCGCACCTTCGGCACGGGGGAACCCGACGCCCGGCGCGGACGGACGGACAGACGCGCACCGCGCGAGTCCAAGGCTGCGTCCTGAGGGCTGTCCGCACCCGGCACGTCTGCTGAAAGAAGTCGTGCTGTTTTGCGCAGACTGGACGAATGTAATTTGATTACGTTTGAGCACTGCGGGCAGACCGTTCCAGCCGGGACAAAGACGCTGTTGTGTGCGTGGCCCGCTGGCGTGCCGGGGCCCCGCGTGGCTGTTTTGCTTTGCAAATGCTTTGCCGTTTCCGTCTCGCAGAGCACGTATGACCGATGTCCGCTGGAGTTGGTGCGGTGTATCAAACACATCCTCTACACCGAGCAGAGGCTGGTGCGGGAGGCCACAAATGTGAGTGAAGAGCCCGTTAAAAATAAGATTGTGCAAAGACTCGTGGCTTTCTGGGCCATTCAGTGTTTCACCAATAGCTGGATAGAATTTTGTTTTTTTAAATTTATTTCGCCTTTATTTCACCAGGCAAGTCATTAAGAACAAATTCTTATTTACAATGGCGGCCTGGCAAGCGACAAAAGCCACTTAAGGGAAGGGGAGGTGGGCTAGAAGACAAAAACATGTTAAAAGCACAAAATACAGGAGCCACCAGCAGGTGCTAATACATTTTTTTTGTTTGAGATGTGGTATTTTGATTATACACACACATTGCAGACAGGCACACAGATGCGCTCACACACACACACACACAACACATACACAAGCGTGCGCACACACATATGGCATTTAATGATGATGACCAATTCACTGACAGTCGTCATAGGCGAGTCAGAAGGAAAGGTTAATTCTCGTGGTTTGCGAATGTGTGATGTGAGAGCACGTGGGCTCAGAAAGTTCACACGCAGTACCTGTGCTCTGATTGGCTTGCAGTCAAACTCCCCAGGGGGCGGGATGCTGGACAGCATGTCTCAGAAGTACCAGCAGATCAACCAGGCGTTCGAGGAGCTGCGCGTGATGACGCAGGACACGGAGAACGACCTGCGCAAGCTGCAGCACAACCAGGAGTACTTCATCATCCAGTACCAGGAGAGCCTGCGCATTCAGGGTCAGCTCCCATCATGCCTTTCTGCAAACGCCTCTTCTCTGTCCTCCAGAGGCGTACCGAGCTCCCCACTACAGACAGGACAGCCGAGTCACTGTGCATCCTCTGCAGCTGACTGAGAATACACACTTATACTGAGTATTTATTGTGGATTTAATACCTTTACCTATGGTGCAGCAAATTCTATACCATAAAACCCTTCTACTTAAACGTCTACATTCACAATATTCAACTTGCACCTACTGTAAGGCAGCTGAAGGTAAAGCTCTGTTCTATCTTCAAATCAGCATCAGGCACCTCCCCCCCCACCCCCCCCCCCTCCTCCTCCGCGTACCTGCATGTCCTGGTCACGTCTCCCGTCTGTAATGGCCCCCTGGTGGTGGAGTGCGCTTCCCACCGCAGTCAGGACAGCTCATATTCTGACGCAGGCTGAAGACTCAGATTCTTCAGATTGTGCCATGGCTGCCCTAGATAACCTTTCTTTTTCTCTCTCTTTCATTGGATTGAATAATGTTAAACTTATAGCTGTTCGAAGATTGGTTGTCTAGTGGTACTTTGTTTAGTTACTGTACAAATTGTTGTTTATTGGGTTAATATGACACTTATTCATTTTTATTGGGTCACTTTGCTATCTTGGTGACACTGCATTTTTGTATTTGTGAGAGTTACACTGATGATCTCCACTTCTATACATTGCTCTATGTCTACTATGTGATGTATTAACGTAATGTAATATACAGGCTACTTAACTTTATGTTGTAGGTTTATGCCTTCATTACTAAAGTGGGCTGTGACACTGATTGCTTGGCACCAGCAGTGATCATGGTCTTAACCTTTACAGTATGTGTGCGCATATTGAAGTCACTCTGGATTAGAGATTCTGTTATATGCATAAACTTGAATGTAACTTCGACTGTGTGGCTCAGCAAGAGTGAAATCAATGCAAGTACGTACGGCTCAGGATGCACGTTACTCGTGTGCGCTCGTGTGCACGCGTGGTCCGGTTAGCCCAAGGCCTGCGGTGCGCCTGTTGGAAGCATCCGGCAGGTGGGACGAAGCGAAAAGTGGCTGACTCCTCTCCCCGCCCCCGCTCCCCTCCCCTCCCGTCCAGCCCAGCTGAGCAGCCTGTCCACCCTGCCCCCGGCCGACCGCCTGCTGAGGGAGCCCGCCCTGCAGAGCAAGAGGGCCACCGTGGAGGCCTGGCTCACCCGGGAGGCCAACACACTACAGAAATACAGACTGGTACGCCCCCTCCCCAGTGCACCCACTGCCAGAATTCAGCCCCCCACCACCCCCCGCCACCTCGCCTGTTAGAGTGGAGCGCCCAAATTCTCACCGCCCGTCTAAAATTCGGCCTGCATTAGTGAGGCGGTTTAAACTCATACTTCACACATTCATCAAAAGTCTTTGGAAAAAATATGCAAAACTCTTATCTCCCTCATAAAGGCATTTTTTTCCTTCTTTTGAGGAAATATCGGTTAAAATATTCTTCATTAAAAGGCATACGCAACATTTTATGGTATCGCGGAGGAATGGTTGAGCTTCAGCTTGAGTTGGAGCATTTGTAGATGCGCTGTCAGTGAAAAGCTATGCGAGGAATGCTTGGCTGACAGGTGACACAATCTTCGTGGGCTTGTCCTCATGTAACGTGTGTGTGCTTGTGTGTGTGTGTGTGTCTGTTTATGTGTGCGTGTGTGTATGTGTGTGTGCGTGTGCGTGTGTGTGTGTGCCTGTGTGTGTTTGTGTGTCTGCGTGCATTTGTGTGTGTGTGTGTGTGTGTGTGTGTGTGTATTCAGGACCTGGCAGAGAAACACCAGAAGACCCTGCAGCTGCTCCGGAAGCAGCAGACCATCATCCTGGATGACGAGCTGATCCAGTGGAAGAGACGGCAACAGCTGGCGGGCAACGGGGGTCCACCAGAGGGGGGGCTGGACGTCCTGCAGTCCTGGTGAGTCCACACCAAAGAGAACCACCACGATCGGTCCCGCGGTATCGTGTGACACCCCTGCAGTACTTCAGATGGGATTCTGGTCCAACCGCGGCGGTAAGCTCCCCCTGAGTCGTATCTGCAAATTGCAGAGGATCCTACGAGGGGGACCCCTTGTTGATGAGGATGGCGACGAGGACGAGGTAGAGGAGGAAGGCACTCAAGACGGGTCCCCGTCCTTCTGCGCGTCTCTCATTTGAGCGTCCTTCCGCCTCCAGGTGTGAAAAGCTGGCGGAGATGATCTGGCAGAACCGGCAGCAGATCCGGAGAGCCGAGCACCTCAGGCAGCAGCTGCCCATCCCCGGCCCCATCGAGGAGCTCCTGACCGAGCTCAACAGCACCATCACAGACATCATCTCCGCGCTGGTCACCAGGTCCGTGCCCACGCGCGCGCTTCCGAGAGGGGGGGGGGCGGCCTGCGTCAGCGTGCAGATTTCCACGCTCCGCCCTTGGCGACGCGCATAGCCGTCCAATCTCTGCGCAGAAGCGATTTCCTGCTGCGGCCCACGCCGCCAGCGCAGTTTTGAGAAAGGCCGCGCTGTAGGAACTGGTATTTGCTAGCAGATGCCAAATAGTTTAGGGCAGGGCTGCCCTTCCCCGTTTCAGGAGATCTGCTGTCCTGTAGGTTCTCACTCCCACTCAAATTGGGCACACCTGATTCTGCTAATGAGCCGCTCAGTGAGATCTTTAGCAGTTAAATGAGGCGTGCCTGGTTAGGGATGGACTGATAACCTACCCTGATTTAGGGCTTCAGGCCTTAGGGCATTGAGCATGAGCTATAGGCAGGTGAATTCCAGGTGACTTCACAGTCTTTTTCACGACAGTTAATTATGGAATAGAGAAAACATAGTCATTGTGCTATATTTTATACGACTGTAATACTATTCAAACTTTCAAAATTCTTTTGAAAATGTTGGCGTTCATGCATTCGTAAGCATGTAACCGTCCTGTTATTTAGTCATTGGGGAGTTTTTTTTTTATTTTTTATTTTTTTACATCTCTTGTGCTGTAGTACTGCCAAGCTTTTCTTTTTTTTTTTTTTACTGTACGCATCTGTCTTGGAGGCTTTCCTGGTGTGTGAGTGCGTTGGCTGTCGCCATTTTAATGTACTTCCATATGGTGAGGATGGAGGGAAATTAAAAAACAAAAAAAAAATTAGATACAGTGTTTGACTCATGTAAATCTGTACTGTCCTCGTACAGGGCATCATTTATGTGGTGGTGTCGAGTATATCTTATTGCTCTGGTGTATCTTATTGCTCCACCTCAGAGGTGTTTCAGAGGTGTGTGTTTGTGTGTGTGCATGGTGTGTGTGTGTGTATCCTCCAATAACCAGGCAACAGCTTAGGATTTTAGAATTTACAATAAATGACAATTTAGGAGGAACCTAGCAATACTTTTAATTTGAGTTTGTTTAATCAGTAGAGTGCACGTATTACAATATAGAGACAACGCAATCTGTAACCCAAAACATTTATTTACAAATGATTAAGAAAAGACAAAGATGAAATAGTTAATAGAAACGATAATATGTGTTCCACTCAGATATAATAGTTATCTAATTGTCTCAGGTCTCTCAGAATTTCAAGTTATTGCACTCAGTCTGCCTGGTTGTTGCTGCTGAGAGGGAGGCGTAGGGTGCAAGGGCAAGTGGTTGCCATGGCAATGTTTGTATCGGTCGCTGCCTCCTGAGTGGAGCATGAGAGAATGGGAGGAGCCTCCCGCTGCACGTTCTCTGAAGATGCTCTATACAGAATTGCAGCAGCGCACTAGTACATTTTGCCACTGAAAAATGCTTCCCTGCGGTTTGTGCTCATTGTTTGAAATCGGTGAAGTCTATTTTTGAGACAAAAGCCACGTTAACCTTCATCTCCTAATCTTAGTCGGAACCACAGAGCGTAAGCACATTTGCATGTTTTGTAGAGCACAAGCCAGTCTAACTAGGTCAGGGGTGCACAACTCCAGTTTTGGAGGGCTGGTCTGTGTGCTGGTTTTTGTTCCAACCAATTACTTTAGTTTCAGTTTTCTGACTGCTCTTTAAACCATGCCGGTTCACTCCTGTGCTTTAGCACAGTAAAATCTTTAGTGTATGCTTGCAATCTGCAGTTGCTGCTGGTGCTTAAAAAAAATGTCAGGTCAAGATATGATCTTATCTGCTCAGGTTCAAGAAAATGCCTTTAAACTCATTGGATGGTGCTTTATCCTACAGCACGTCAATGATCCCGAACATACTGCTGAAGTAACAAAGGAGTTTTCAAGGCCAAAAACTGAAAGGTTCTTGCCAGGGTGCAGTACAGGGCTATCAGAGCATCACTAGAGAAAATACTCAGCACCTGGTGATGTCTATTTTGGACAGACTTCAAGCAGACATTGCCTGTAAAGAACGTGCCATGTGGCAAAGTACTAAATATGACTGTCATTACATAACATTAACTGACATTGTGGTGCTCTGAAATGGGGGCTGTGTAAAAAGTGGTGCAATTTCTACATGGTGAAACCAGAGTGTATGAAAATACCTTTAAATAAAAGGTGAGGATGTACACTTTAACCACATGTGGACTTCTTGATCGCACATCTAACATTGTTGAGTACAGAACCAAATCAAGAAGAAAAAAACAAGGTCTTTGTCCTTAACATTATGGTGCTGATACTCACTTTGTGTACCATTACATTCATACTACAATAAGGACAAAGGACAAAACAATTAAACCGCAAATATACTGCAGTTGAAAGTCTTTAAGGAGTCCATTCATCAGTTTGTAAAGTGCAAACAAAAATGTTGAGCAACACAGAATACTTTTGTTTGTTTTCTTAGGATACTCAATATCTGCCATGTAGCATGTTAATTTTTATTTTAGAGGTACTGGCCATGCCATATTTGGGGAGGTTCCTGTAGCCACTACCCTTCCCCAGTCTCAGTCTACTGAGGGAAACATCTACTGTACACAAGTCAACCCTGTCATATCTGCACAACTCTCCAGTACAGTGTATCTACACAACCTTCTGCTTTTTCCAAAAGTACAAAACCCTCCTCTCTCTGCATATCTACACAACACTAATCTCTTTGTGCCATAAACCATCCCGTCGTCACAGGGAAAATATTAAAGTTAAGTTTTATTCCTTTATTACTTTCCTCTTCCATTGACAGTTTTGTTTTTCAAAAGGAAATAAAAACTGTGGACCCGCACTTGTTAAAACGTAAAGCATACAATATAATCTGTGAAACATGCCAATATCTACTATATTGTCTAAGATTTACTGTAGGTTTTCTAAATGACCCCCATTTTATTGAATCTAATCAATAATTATTGACTGTAATGGGTTGAATGGGTTTTTCCCCTCCTGTGTAGCTCAACGTCTTGTTTGGAGACATTTTGTATTTTTTTTTCTTTCTTTTGAGGCATTTAGTTCCTGCATGTGCTTTGTGTGCTGCAGTATGTGGCAGGGAAAAGAAGAAGTACAGATTATTTTAACGAGCTGTAAAAAGCGAGAACATCTGTGATAACTCTTTCTCAATCTATTTTTTTATTTGTCTTGCTCATCATTGTTTGATAATCTCAGTACTATGATGTTTGTGTGTCAGATTTTGGATACAAGTAATATTTGTTTCATGGTTATTTTTTATGGTTGGAATTTTATTTTTTTTACCGACAAACTCAATACTTCTTCATTCTAACCAAGGTCAGCGTGTTTTCCCGACAATTACATCATTCTTTTATTATAATGCATGTTGATTCATTTTCCCTTATAGAGTTATATTGCATTACATTCACTTAGCACACGCTGTTATCCAGAGTGACTTACGAAACTGCAGATTGTTAGTCTCGGGAACACAAAATTTGATATGTTCAAGACGGCACAGAAGGACCATTTAATCTATGTACATATGTACACACTCTGGATACTGTGGATACAGGGTCCCATTTGAAGAAGCTGATCCTCTGATGTCACTGTCCCCCCAGCACCTTCATCATCGAAAAGCAGCCCCCGCAGGTCCTGAAGACGCAGACAAAATTCGCCGCCACCGTGCGGCTCCTGGTAGGGGGAAAGCTGAACGTCCACATGAACCCTCCTCAGGTGAAGGCCACCATCATCAGCGAGCAGCAGGCCAAGGCCCTCTTAAAGAACGAGAACACCAGGAAGTAGGTCTAGCCCCCACCGCTCCGCTCTAGTTTGTTAAGCAACGTGACTTCCATGGAACGATTTTTATGTCATTATTGTTCATCATAATGGGATATTAAGGAGGGTTACATTGCATTACATTCATTACATTTATTTGGCAGATGCTTTTGTCCAAAGCGACGTACAATAAGTGCATACCAAAGATCATTGGAACTACTACAAAACACAGGTCCAGAGTGTTGGATAAATATTGGCAAACTGGGTAGGAGGGTCACATGGTGCAGAAATGAATGTACGTGGTCACATTTGTAAGCTAGATGAGGACAAACTGTATGTGCACAGGTGGTGACTAATGGAAGCCCAGACATCGGCATAGGGCTGAGCAGTGTGATGGTAGTGTCAATTATCGGCGATGGAAACTGGATATTATGTTACTTTGCTAAGTTCATTTCCACATGCAGGCACTGCACCTTGAAAGATTATAGTCCTACATGGCGGAGAGCCAAAAAAGCATTCCTTTTCAAACTTGGCCTATATCAAGCGTGTTAGGCATGGCCAAAAATGCAAGAGGGACGCTTTTTGCAAAAAAACAGACGAGAAGGCCTCCATTTGTCTTTCTCTCTAACTCATTCCTTGGTATTTAGGTGCTCTGAGACTTGTGCAACATCGCCTATTCCTGTAGTTATTTAAAAGGTCTTTTCCTTTTGTTTAATCTCTTCGCTAATATAACTAATTAGGGTTAAATGACCGTTGCATACATGACATTTGGTAGTGCAACCGATAACACCTCCAACATTGTGCGGGAATGGACAATGGGCCTAATAGGCTTCGTAAATAATGTAAAAATAGTAGGCAATTTATTGTAATACCTATAGCCTGCTGATAATAAATGCACACCATAGACTTTGTTGCATGACTATGCTATGACAGCCTAAAAGACTAGAAGAATATGAAAACAAAAGGGTCATCCAATAAAAAGTATTTTACGATTTGTAAGATTATCCACTCAAGTCTCTACACTAGCACATCAACCATGCCAGTTGCCTGGGTAGTTTTGGCCACTTATCATTAGGACAATGCAGGTTACATGCATGTAGCTCATCACCAGTGACCGGCATAGTACTCAATTACAGAATAGCAGCCGGGACTGGGTGATCAGGAACTATTCCAAACAAGGAGACTTGATTAAAAATGCGGTAGACTTTCCTGGCTAGGGACCTGGAACATCAGACGCCCTATTGACGGTTGATTTAGGGAGTCCAGACACTGATCAAATCGCATTATCTCTGTTTCACGCCTCAGAAAACACTGCATGAAAAAAGGTATTTAAGGACATTCAGTCCTGAGAGCAAGGTTCAAACTAACTCTGCTGAATCCAGAATCCATTACAGTATTTCTGACAACTGCTGTTCTTTTAAATAAACCATCAGTTTTCATCGAGTTCGAGAGACCTTCCTTTTTCTTCGTACAAGTATCATTGTATATTATATCACGATTTTTACGGGACAGCATCGTGACGTGACATTGGTGGAGAACATTACAGCACAAGTGAATTCTGGTTCCAGACAGACGATGCATTAAACATCCAGTGATGACAAATGAAGGCAGATGCTTTTTGTCTGGGCTACTGCCCAGCTAACAGACTTTGCCCTCTGCTTCAGTGACAGCAGTGGCGAGATCCTCAACAACAACTGTGTAATGGAGTACCACCAGACCACTGGGACACTCAGCGCCCACTTCAGGAACATGGTGAGTGGCGAGGACGCCCGGATCGTACCCATGTGGTATCTATTGAAGATCAAAGGCCTCGCGCTACATGCGCTATTTTTATGTGCTTCGTGGGTAAAACAGTTGGGTTTAGGCAGCACACTGTGGTGCCTGGGTGAGCCTCACGGCCTCGGGTCAAATCCGGACTGTGCCTATACCAACTGTTGGCCGGGAGCTCCATGGGGCGACTCGCAGTTGGCGCCTGCATGGGAGGGATTGGCCGCATAGCGATCTTTGCTCTCAAACAACCCCCCTGCTGGCTGAAAAGGGCGCTCGTAAGGCTGCATGTCAACACAGCATATGCGAGCGTAGCTGTGGTCTCCGATGCCAAATGAAGTATATGTTGGACGCCACATGTTTCAGAGGTGAACCACAGATGTCTCAGTTCTCCCAAATGGACAGTTGGTTTGCGGACAGTTGGACAATCCAGATTGGGGTGGAAATTGGGTACATACAGCCCTGGGTAACATATAATATGTCATATTTAGCACATTTATCCTAATATACCAGGGGTAGCCAACCCTGGTCCTGGAGTGCCAGAGATGGTCCTGGTTTTTGACGCATTCAAAGCTATAACTACATAACTGGATTCATTTTAATTAATCAGGTTCAATGAAAGCAGGTGACAATGTGCTTGAAGCACTTTCACCATTCAGAATATGCAGGCGCAGGCTATTCATCGTCCGTCAAACTGCTGTGATCAAACTCAGGTGGATCTAAATGCGGAAGTGTCACTGGCACTCCAGGACCAGGGCACTATACAGTAGAGTGACGGGGGAAAATACACCGTCCCTCCCCTTCCAGGTTTACAGATATTCCATTGCTGTCGTCCTTGTCTTTCCTGCAGTCTTTGAAGCGGATCAAGCGCTCGGATAGGCGCGGGGCGGAGTCGGTCACGGAGGAGAAGTTCACCATTCTGTTCGAGTCGCAGTTCAGCGTGGGGGGCAATGAGCTAGTATTTCAAGTGAAGGTACGTACCGTGAGAGAGGATCTGACAAAGACTTTTCGTTTTTAGGCAGATAACTCTGTGTGTGAGTGAGTGAGTGAGTGAGTGAATGTATCAATAGAGTAATTTCATCGGTTAGAGAAGTGATGTATCCTGTTACGCCTGTGAGGTAAAAGTTATCCAAAGCATCACTGCCAGCCAGACTGGAAGTTCCTGTGTTGCATGCTCCTCAGTGCTGTGGTGTGTGATACATGCCCAAATTCAGCCTCTATTTTCTCACATCTGAAAGTATTTCCTGTCTTTGCCTCACTCCTCACTTAGACATTATCACTTCCTGTGGTTGTGATTGTCCACGGTAGCCAAGACAACAACGCCACTGCAACGGTACTTTGGGATAATGCTTTTGCTGAGCCGGTGAGTGTTGTTTGTTTCTTTGCATGTCATTACATCAGTTTCTCAATACAGAAGAGCGCAATGCACTTCCCTTACTGACTGCAGCCTTACCCTCCCGCGTGAATTTCTGCTTTTACTGCAGTTGTAGGCCAACAGTTAGCGCCAATTAAGCACTACTTAGATTTGCCTTGAGATCTTCAGATAATCCAAAGTCTTATATGCAAGACAAACCCCACTGATACTGTATTTATATGAAGACCCCTGTCACAAAGAGTGCTTAAATGTTAGCATGAACGCGGCAACAAGGTGACAGCCACTCTGACGTAAAACTGAAGAGGATCTCCAGTGCAGATGAGTGCCGTAGGGGTGTAGGTGTACGGATAGACTGCTTCATGAGCGCACGAGGGTCGTGGGTAAGTTCACATCCGGGGCGTGACCCCAGACCTGCCCCCTGCTCCCTCAGGGTCGGGTTCCCTTCATCGTGCCGGATAAGGTGCTGTGGCCCCAGCTGTGCGAGGCGCTCAACATGAAGTACAAGGCCGAGGTGCAGAGCAACCGGGGGCTGTCGGAGGAGAACCTGGTCTTCCTGGCTCAGAAGGCCTTCAGCAGCTCCAGCATCAACCCGGAGGACTACCGCAACATGACCATGTCCTGGTCTCAGTTCAACAGGGTGAGTGTCCGCAGCCGCAGAGGACGAACGCTGCGCGGGCGCGGTCGTCGCGGGAACGCCCGGTGCCCTTTTTTAAGGCCCCCAAAGAAACCGACCGCGCCGCCGTCCTGAACTCCCTGTTTCGGTTGGGTTCCGCGGTAGGCTGGTGCCTCCAGCACCGCGCTGACGCTGACGCACGGTGACGTCCTGACGCTGACGCACGGTGAAGCGCTGAAGCGCTGATGTCTCATGATGTCTCATGTCCCTTTCACACAGAAGGAGCAAGCGTGCAGCTGTGACTGGCCTTTTGTTGTTACAAATGGAAAGAACGGAAGGCAAATGGAAGGCAAATCACAGCTGCACGCTTGAACTCCCGCTGTTTTGCTCGATCATGCAGCTGTAATGACCAATCATTGCCCAATCGAGAGGCCTAAAATAGCGCAACAGTATGATAGACTGTCTTTTTGAAAATTCTAGTTTAAATGCAGATTCTTGTAATGATATCTATTTTTGAGTTTAATTAAAAATGCTATACTGATTTCCTGAGATTGGCTGGTGCAACCATGCGCTCGTAACCTGTCAGAAGTAGCTTCCTGTGTGACAGTAGAGAGCCCACCTCCTCATGAGTGACAATAATTTATCATTGCTGGGAGCGGAAAGCTTTTTGTGCTTATGCATGTTCTGTCTGACAGACCCATCAGATGCTGTACTAAAGTGCGGTCTCAGACAGTGCTGTCTCAGACACCGTGCTACCTCAGACAAAGTGCTGTCTCAGACATCATGCTGTCTCAGACACAGTTGTCTCAGACACAGTGCTGTCTCAGACACTGTGCTGTCTTAGACACAGTGATGTCTCAGACACAGTGCTGTCTCAGACACACTGTACTGCAGTGCAGTCTCAGACGACTACTGTACTAGTACTCCTGCACAGTGAACTTCCCCTTTAAGCTGTTACCCATTTCCTCCACAAGAAAGACCAGTCATAATTTTTCTGTTTGTCCAGCCCTGCCCCCAGTGATTCCAATTCCAGGTCACCCTTAACTGATCTCTAATGGCAGCGAGCACATGGGTAGCTTGCCTTCAATTAGGGGCATTTGTTCAATTAAGGGCCCTACGGTCGCTGAAATTTAACGGATGTTGCTGTCCTCGTTCCACACGGTTTCTTAAGCACTGAAATGCAAGCTGCACTGAATGGAACAAAATGTCCTCGTATCCTGATGGAGAATTATGGGATGGCTCTGTACACAAAATACAGAATTGCTTTGTCTTGAATACCTCCGTTTCTCCCGTCTGTCTACTCAAGTATGATTTTCCACTGCCGGATCCTCTGATGCAGTATACGTTGAACCGACCATTAAACAAAATGAATATCCGTATTGAAGCACTGCCTGTGATTTACTTCTCTGCAGTGAAACTAGGCATCTTTCATCACTCACAAGTGTTTATTTATGGTTGGGGTGCTGAGCTTGTATCCAAAAGGATGCAGATTCAATTCCACGGTTCCCTTGAGGAAGGTACTTAACCTGAATTGCTTCTGTATATCCAGCTGTACAAGTGGTTCATACTGTGAAAAAAAAAGCAAAACCTGTGTAAGTCTCTGTGGATAAGAGCAGCTGCTAAATGCCTGTAATGTACCGTAAATGTAACTTTATGTTCTCAAATTTAATATTCTGTTATGTACATACAGTACAACGAAGCTGTTCCTGGTTGCCATGGTTTCGGTTCGAAAATAAAGCACTGTTTTCGTTCCCTTGAGAAAGAATGTGTAAAGCCCTTATGTCGTTTGCAAGAAAAGCGCATTTGCTAAGAAAATTGATATGTAATATCAAATACATTATGCAATGAAAGGCGTGTTGTGAACTGCTAGAATCTTTATCCCAACTTTCGATCCACAGGAAAGCCTACCTGGTCGGAACTTCACGTTTTGGCAGTGGTTTGACGGAGTCATGGAGCTCATGAAGAAGCACCTTAAACCACACTGGAATGATGGGTAGGAGAACACTGTCATCTGCCCTGTGTTCCAGAGGAAATGAAAGATCATTTGTGATTACCGCCTTACTGTCAAGACTAGGTCATTGTACACCTTTATCTTCAACTGTGAAGAAATTTCAGGGCTTTGAAAATGTCTCATTGCAAGAAAGGTCAATGTAAAAATAGGAATAGAGAGAGAAAGGAAATGGCATATTTCTTTCTGAGCGGTAATTGAAATGGGAAAAAAAAATGATGGCACTGTCTCATGCGCGTGTCAGTTGTTTTTTTCTTTAGTTGTTCGATGAATTCCGGTTTGATGTTGATGGTACTCTCCTTCCACAGCGACAGCATGATCATCACAAAATGGGTTCTGATGACGAGGGATAAAAATGAATTAATGACGAGTTGAATTAACATTACATCAGGTGCGACCTGGACGCACAAAGATCTAATTAGGCCGAGTAAACGAGGCTGTATCTGTGCTGTGCGTCTATTTACGTCTGTCTTTTTGCTTCTGTCTGTGTCTGCTTCTTCTGTCTCCTGTCTGTCTGTCTGTATGTGTCTGTGATGTGGCAGGGCAATCTTGGGCTTTGTGAACAAGCAGCAGGCCCAGGACATGCTGATGTCCAAACCCAACGGGACCTTCCTGTTGCGCTTCAGTGACTCTGAGATCGGGGGCATCACCATAGCCTGGGTGGCCGAGAACCCAAACAAACCAGGTATTGTCTGCCGACTGAGGGTTGCGTCCGCTGTGATTGGCTGGTTGCGGTGGCTTTACTTGGGGCTGACTTGCATAGTTGGTTATTTTTGTGTGTTCCTATCCCTAAGTGCTGTCTCTGCTCATCAAGCCTGTTGCTCCTAACTAGCAAGAACATGCAGTTCTTGGTGATTTATTAGCATTCCTTACAGTACCTTCCAAACCCAGGGTACACTGGACCATTGGTATTTTTCTACAAGAGACTGAAAAAACACTCCAGAGGGCAGTGAACAGTTTTTTGCTCTCAACTTTACAATGAGTGCAAAAAAACAATGATTTTTCTTTTTCGATATAAATAAGAAATGAAACTTTTCAAAACTAAATGGCGAATTAAAACTACTGTTCTGTTTTTCTAACGTGTGGGTGTTCAGACTCAGTCTGGGTAAAGTTTACGCATCTTTACTGCATTTAGCACCAGCATTGGAAGAGTGTGCTTGCGCCAGGGTTTTTGTTGAAAAGGGGTTTATAACACATTGATTTCCGAATTAAGCTTATGCTGACTCCTCAACAAGAGTGTTTTCTTTCTTCACTCAGTAAAATGCGTGGAGGAGTTGCCCTACTGGCTGGGTTGTATAAACTACAGCATAAATATAAACATTTCTATTGCAGGGAAACTGCGGCAAAACAAAAATGTAATCAAATAATGTGTTAAATATACATTAAGTTTTATATACAAAATGATATAATAAAAAGTGTAATCAATTATGTAATTTAACATTTTCATTAGCAAAATATAGCCATATGAGTCAGTTATATTACATTTATTTTACATTTATATTATTGCTGCTTCTACATGTAGAGTCCAGAAAGATGGCTCTGGTCTGTTTTCACTCTGCTAAGGCATGGCACAGTTTTTTTCATCTCCTTTTTTTACAATGTGGAGCCCCAGATGCATCACCCCACCTCTCTGAACTGCATATTATACATTTCTTCATTTGTTCTTCCTGCTGGCGGACAGTTTAATACCTCAGACTGTAGACCATTTGATTATTTGCTGTGGCAGATGCCACATTGCATTTGCTATGATCCACTCTACCCTTTACCCGTCCATTTGGCCCCCTCAGTAGCTGGGTTCCTCCTGAGATTTCTTCCCTTCAGGGAGATTTTTCTTCAGAAGGCAAAGCTCACGATTTACGAGTCAGTCTTCATCTCCACTCTCACCTATTGGTCACATGCAGTGGGTAGTGACTGGAAGAGTGAGATTGCAGATACAAGCGGCCGAAATGGGGCTTCTCCGTAGGGAGGCGGGGCTTGTTCTCCTTGATAGAGTGAGGAGCTCAGCTGTCTGGGAGGACCTCACAGTAGAGGCACTGCTCCTCCACATCGAGAGAAGACAGTTGAGGTGGTTCAGGCATCTAATAAAGATGCTCCCTGGGCGCCTCCCTTTGGAGGTCTTTTGGGCATTGTTTGGTGGCCAAAAGTAACCAGGGAATTCCATCCAAATGGAATTGGCAACCCATTCCTGAGTAGCAGGTCAGATGCTTGGTGGCTGACAGTGCTGTGTCTGTTTTCCCGCTGACCCAGGAGAGAGGATGGTGTGGAACCTCATGCCCTACACAACCAAAGACTTCTCTATTCGCTCCCTGGCCGACCGCATCAGCGACCTCAACCATCTTCTGTTCCTCTACCCCGACCGGCCCAAGGACGAGGTCTTCTCCAAATATTACACCCCTCCTCTCTGTATGTACCGCTCCTCGTGCCACCCCGTTGTTGCTTTGTCTCAATATACTACCACAACCAATGTTCAGTGACTGGGGATCTAAAGTGGTAGCTCCTCTGTTGATTTCTCCTGTGCACATTGCCAGATTGGTAAGCTAATTCCAGGGAACAAGAGCTTGTGGGTGCTGGTTTTGGAAGGCTGGACGGATGGCATTGTGGGATGCTTACCCTTCTCTCTGCTCTCCTCTCACCTGTCCCACCCCCCACCCCCCCCCCCGCCCACCTCTCTCCCCTCCAGCGAAAGCAGTGGACGGCTACGTCAAACCGCAGATTAAACAAGTTGTGCCTGAGTAAGTCCCGCCGCTGGTCTCCGTGCATGTCGGGGGGCATCGTCCTCCCCGCTCCTCCGTCCCCCTGCTGGTAAGGGGCCGGGGCCCGTCGAACGCGAGACGCCGGAACCGCTTTATCCGCGCGGCGCGGAGGCCGCGGATAACAGGAAAGGGCTGATTATCGCTAATTGCGCCCTTCAAATTCTCAATTCAGCTCCGGAGTGAGCCGGAGAGGCGCTAATGCAGAGGAGGGGGGGGGAGGGGGGGAGGGGAATGGATGAGAGCCATTAATAGCACTTTGCTCTACAATGGAAAGATTGCCTGACCCGTCACACTTGCAGCGTCTTCTACTGTCTTTCGCTCCGGGGGTTGATTCATTAGCAGGACGTCTTTTGCCTCTTATTTAACTGGCGGCTCAGCATGCCGCGGGCTCCTTTCGGCGGTGCTGCCTTCTGAAGCCCCCTTCCCCGCTCGCTCTCCCCTCCCCGACGCGGGGCATTAATTCCTCTCGGGCCCTCTCGGCCACGACGCCTCCGAATTAATGGCCGAGGGCATCGCGGCCGGCAGGCCCCCTCGTTAATTGCCAATTAAGCGCGAGCTCCCTGTCCTCGCATTAATACCGTGGCGGTTAGCGCATTAGCCCGAGCGGAACGCACGGAAAATGTCGCCCCTTCTCCGGCGCAGCAGGGAGCTGTTGCTAAGGAGCGCTCGTCTCTGCTCCCTCTCACCGCGCTCGTGACGGCAGCAGTACGAGACGCTGTGTCTATGTCACACAGCAGAACACAAATCCATGAGTGAGGCAAAGCCCTCTAATGTCTTTATGAGGAGTAAAGACATATTTGCCTCTTAGAGGCTTGGAGGTTGTTATTTTGTAAAATAATGTTATAACCTCCCAGAACTAAAATACGTCAATTTAATGTGGTACCAACAATATCACATTAGTGCTGTTCTTCAGTGGCGACTGGTGAGTTGAGAACAGACAGGGCTGAAAACTTCATTGGTCTCAACCTTTTTTCAGTCATTTTCCGTGATTAACAAGTGGGCCAATGATCGGAATAATCAGTTGGCAGATAAACACACAGCCCCTTTCTTCACATAATGTTTGGGGGGTTAAACGATAAATTCAATGTAGAAAAATCTGTTTTAATCAGTCAGAACATGTAACGACAAAAGATTAAACCACTCCGTTAGCTGCTTATGTAGGGCTTCCTTTTTTAACACAAGCCTGAAAATGACATACCCAAAATAGAATGGTTACTATTTTTGAACCCTTTTGACTACAGGCATAATTTTGGTCTCTTCTGAAAGGTAACCCTTGGGAGTTTGGTGGGAGTTCCGGTCTCGCTCTAAATATTACTGAAATAAAGTAACCAAAGCTCAACAGTGGGAGTTTTTTTCTCACCCACTTTTTTTGAGTGGATACAAATGCTTGTGAGTGTGCCTGGTAGGCTTAGAAACACAGTGGAGCCACAATGCTGGACAAATCCTGGTTCAAATTTGATGACAGAATTCTGCATTGATTTTCTTTCTAAGCTATGTGTTAACAGGTTTCCAAAAAGGCCATTTGGAGACTCCAAAAGGACACTTGGTTGTTAAATGATATTATGGGTGTTTAAATGTGTAAAGTAGTATATATTGCATACTGTATACTTGTGTAGGAAGTGTGCAGAAATGAGCTGCCTTTTCCCCTGCCCGTCAGCCTCTCCCTCCCCCTCCCCCTCCCTCTAACTGCGCTCCCCTTGCAGCACCTCTTGCAGCAGCAGGTCTGGAAATTTGTAGAAAATAACTACATTAGCTAGTTTACTAATCCATTGATTGAGGTCCATTGATTGAAGTTTTTGTCAAATACCCCACCCCATCAACATGTCTAACACATCCCACAGTTTCTCATGCCAAATTTATTATTTAAAATCAGGCGTACTCCTTATTTTTAAGCATACTCAATAATAGAAATATTTTGACTCACCGATATAAAATTGGAACATGTCCTCTGCTGTGGAGTTGTTTTTACTGTCATCCTCAGAAATATTCACTCACATTGATTGTTTTACAAGGCCTCCAAAGGCATTTTTATTGTAAAACAATCACCTTTTTAGGCATAAACTCTCAAAAACTTTTTGCTGGTGCATGACGTTCATAGCGTGCATACTGAAAAAAAGGTTTGTTTACGCAGGAGAAAGAATGCGTGTTCTTTTATGCAAGCCTGACAACCTATACACTGTTACAAACAATTTCATTGGCTATAATCTTCTCAGTTGTCATTATAGTGGCTTGCCATTGGCTGGCTGTGTACTTGGCAGTAGTTATTGTGTCAATTTTGAGTCGTTGCTTGCACACAGCGGGTACCATTGGCTATACTGAGGGACTGCTTAGCCAGTACTGGTCAGAGAACAATTGTAGGTGGGCTCATCTTGTTCCAGAGAGTCTATACAAACCAGAGATAGTAACATTTCCTGTGTACAGAGTACTCCCAGTCCTCACAGTGTGTATCATTGGACAACAATAATAATTCTTCTGGAGAATTGCTAAGTAAACAATAGGCATTCTATCAATGTTTCTCCGTTTCTTGTGATTCATGTCGGATTTCCAGAACGCATAGAAGGTGAGGACCCCCCAAACCTGTTTTGCCTCCCAAACATAAAAATTGAGTATTTTGTATTGTTAATCAAGGAAAACAGGCCAATAATTGTTTGAAGAGGAAGTTTTCCACCACATCAGTTTTCAGCTCATCAGCGACCAAGAAAATTTTATTTTTTTTATCTTGAATGTGTCTTCAGAGGACAATGCAATTTTAAGTGCAGTACAGTACATTGCGATTAATAAGGATATGTCTATACTTACACATGCAGGTTCACCACAGCCAGTCCAGACCCATCCGGAGGAAACCCCACCTACATGGATCATGCGGCCTCCCCATCTGTCAGTCACCCTCACAACTATGGCATTTACCCTCCCATGTGAGTACTGTGACATCAGCAAATACACCTGAGCATATGTGAATTGGACCTGGAGTTTGACACTTTGTCTGTGGTTTGTGCGCAAGCTTAAGTAGATTGTTTATATGTAACGGCTGTGTTGCATTCTGGTAGGAGTGATTCAATGCTGGATGGAGATGGAGAATTTGACCTGGAAGACACCATGGACGTAGCCAGACACGTGGAGGAACTGCTACGTCGGCCAATGGAAACCCAGTGGAGTGGTCAACAATCGTGACCCTTGACCTCTGACCCCTGACCCTATACCGCACCAAAAGAAAGCACCCTTTAATTTTCTGATGTTTTGATTCCATTGTTGTTTTTATTTCTGTTTATGTTAAATAACCACAATGTGAAATGTTAATAATGGTTGTTAATCTGAGTATTTTTTGTTGTTTGTTTCTCTTATAGCATGCTCATCAAGTGGCAAAAGGACTTTGTCCTAGATTCTGTCCCCTCTGTACCCGTTAAAGAGATAACAACAGGGAAAAAATTACAGTAATTGAACTACACTGCTAAAATAACATTAAACATATTTCCCTGGTCAAATTTTCTATCTCTGTTTCACATAATAATAATAATTATTATGATTATTATTATTATTATCAAAAGCACACATTGTGATGGGGAAAACAACAACAAGAAAATACTATACTAAAAGAAAAAAAATCCAGGTCAACATTTTTAAATTAATGGTTCAGAAGCTGTATCAAAATTACATTAAACTGCCTAAAACGTTGTTATAGATTTCATCATTATTATTGTTATGATGATGTGATGTAATTGAGGCTGTTTTTGTTTTGTTTTGTTTTTTTGAACAATTATTTCCAAGTGCTTGGTACTTGGTGGTGAGTTTTGTGTTGCAAATAAAGTCCTGTATTTGTTCCAAGGTGCCCGTGCCTGCCGTGGAGACAGACTCATGTGACTAGGGGTGCGGCCCCTTCCGTGAGTGGGAGGCCACCGGCCAATCGGAGCGCTGGTGCAAGACCCCTCTATCGCTTCTCGTCTCATCCCAGTAGTACACTAAAAAAAAAAAAAAGCACTTGCGTAACCGCGTCTAGATTAAGTGTTCCTCTGTATCCTCGGCCTTTACCGCGTTGTATCTTGTAGCTACGTCCTTCACCATCTCCTCTGCTGGTGTTTGTGCCCCTCCTCGATCGTCAGTGTTAACACAGACGTGTTGTGTTTGAATGGTTGTCAAATGTGCATGTGAAGGCTCGTGACGGACCCAGAGTTACGCAGTGGCTCCACTGTCCTGTGCACACTCCCCATACCGATGTGCACCTCCAACTCCAGCGATTCCCCTACGCGGCTGTGAGAGCAGACATTAGACACAGGTGAAGTTTAACGAGGAGTACAACATATGAAGGCAGTGGTGTAACGCCTCCTGTCTTGCATACTGTACAATATCTCCATCCTTTATATGGCTGCCTGAGCTTTCAAAAATGCAGAGATGTCCCTTTTGACTATATTAGCCAAATGTTCTACCATCAGTGTTTACAATGTCTAAAGCAGTGACTACATTTTCAAACATTTCTTCTGTTGCTGACCTGTAAGTTGTTTTTTTTCCCCTTTGTCTTTGAAGTGATGGTGAAATCAATGCTTTGCAATTATGGTCTGTGTTTGGACTTGGACTTATCTCTGTGTCGAGTCATACTGAGCATGTGCAGCTGGAACCCTTTGTTGCCCCAACAACAGTGCAAAGTGTAAAATACCTTCCTCCTATCATCAAAGACAATTGCCCATTTCAATGATTCCAAATCCTCCCACCCCTTGCTGTGGATCACAATCACGTAAAAGCCATAAGGTCTCAGGACAGGATAACTGTAACAGGTGGATGTATCAAAAAATAGAGAAGAAAAAAAATATGTATATGAAGTTATTTTCTCTAAAATAATGCTATTTTAATAATATGTAAATCTATTGCAAGATAACTATATGAGGGGGAAATGGCTAACAACACAACCATGGATTTTCATCAAAAGAAATAAAAACAGCTGGATAGTCAATGTGGAATCAGTAGCAGAATAAAGATTTGGTGCTTTTGTTTGTTTGACCGACATCATGGGTTTTAAAGTTTTTTTTTTTTTTTTTTTCATGTAAAGGTTTTTTGCTGATTGAAAGAGGGTCAAGTGACACATGAGAAGTTAGGAAATGTCTTTTAATTTTTACATTTATTGTTATTTTAAATTCTGATCGTTCTCTTGTTTCACCTAGCCTATGTGTAATCTCAAAGATCTTGTCGATGGAGTGTAGTCTGTCTCATGTTTGTTCTTCATTTGTGTTTGGTTTTAGTACCTGGATGTAAGTTGAGAGGAAACAATTGGAAATAAAGTTTTATAAATAATTTTAACATTAAAAAAGAGATTATACTTTAAATTAAATGTTGATAAGGGTCACGGTATTAGTTGAATTGCTATGAAAAAGAATTAAAGTACTGAATATTCTTGATGTGCAGACCAGTTGCATGTTATGCACATAGAAGATGTCTGAAAATCATTCTCTGTGTTTGTTCAAAGTAGCAATGCATGTTTCCTGTTCCATTTTCTACAGTGACATACTGATAGTAAAACAAAATTGCCACAACTATGTTGTTTATCAACATCAGCTCAGTGGTTGGCAATATTTTGAAAGCCAGACATGACTACTTCTTATTGTGTGCCTCTCTATACAGTTGACCACAAGAACCAAAATTGCATTACCTTTTTACATTACCATCTGAATGTTGAATTATCTTTAAGCTCCTATTGTAGCAGGGTGAATAATTATTCTTATTATCATTGTTTATCATTTATCTGTTCAAGGCAAAAACATATATATGTATATATAAGTTGAGACGACGTAAAAAAAAAAAAAAAAGAGCAGAAAGACTGCCTGGCTGTGCAATGCATGTCTCTTTCTTGTTATTATTGAGTTTGGGGCTGAAATCTGTCCACAATTAGACTCCTAAGGTTTTCATTTCCTTTGGGGGTTTGCCTAAGCCAAAAAGAGGAAAAACAAGACATTAATCTTTTCTGTTTGCTTGGTTGACGCTGGGAGCAATCTGGAAGCTCACTCCTGCCATCCTCTGGCAGAAGTAGGCCTATGTTTGTGTTCTGTTTTCACTTTCTAGTTATTCTTTTTTTTTTCTTTAAAGACATTAGTAATTTAAAATATGCATTAACAATATTAATAGCTACAGTAACTGCAGACAGTAATAAGAGCCACTTGGTGGATTGTTTAATTGTTGGATGACACTGCTGAAAGCACAGAACATGAGAGGTTATTATTAAATGGATGTTAAGAAGCTGCATAAATACAGTACTGGCTCAGATGGAGGGTAGGAAAAAGCAAAATCAGACTTTATGAATAGCTTTTGGCTGCAGCAAAAATGAATCCATCATAATTGTTTATAATGTATTTCAACGAGATTTAAATAAAAAGATGCGACACAACACCAGTCATACAAATAGCAATGGAACTGCTGTGATAAAGTTTCCAGTTACCATGCATACAATTAATGTGATCTAGCGAACTGTAGGCGAACAGTGGCCAGCGTTTCCTTCCATTCTAAAGTTTCACTCTCATTTACATCTAGCTAGGCCTACTTTTATCCTTCACGTTATTAGTGCCTTGCAAGAAAGGGAAGTCGGGGTTTTGCCGGTAACGTCACACAATGAAGTGACATCATCGTAATTTGATACGGTCAAAGTTCAGTTGTGTCATTGGAATCTGTCAACGTTGGCCAGCTAAGGAAGTAGGCTACTGATAAACAACAGTTAGCGGATGTTACCTAGCTAAATAGCTACAGCGAACGGTTCAACTATGAAGTGGATCTACAAATACCCCTGGTATTTTACAAAGTAAACGACATTTTACGCCACGATTTGCAGGCCGTTAAAATACCTTAGCTAACTGTAGCTATAGTTTAGCTTAGTTCGCAAGCCATGTCCTACTATTTTTTTTATTTGTGGCTAGCTAGAGTAGTCTAATATTACGTGTTCCAGTCACTGGAAACTAAGGAGAGTATCATAAATACTTTCCCGTGGAAGTATCATAAGTACTTTCCCCGTAATATCTTGGAAATACTACAGATAACTGGCTCGCTGCAATGGCAACAGTACAGCATCGCATTAAACGGACCAGTTATGCATTTTTTATGTTAACGTTACTGGTTATCATCTTAATTGTGTTTGGACGTAATTACGGTATGTGAAACTTCTCAAACGCGTTATCTAGTTGATTATGGTTTACTACTTTAATTGTACCAGCTATGCTGAAATGACAGTATTCTGAAAATACACGCATCAGCACCAGTTACTAAGAAAATGGAATATTAGCCAACTAGATCAGGAAATAAAGCTTGTACATAGTTCAATCAGAGGATAGCGTTAGCTATGCTAAATTCAACTGGCTGGTTAAATTAACTAGACGTATACAGAACGTTGCTGTGGATGTAATTTCGTTAGAATTGAGCAAATATCGGCTACTAGACTAGTAACGTTGCTTTCTAATGGGTGTTGATTCGCTACTCGCTACACCACAGCAAGGCTTCCTTACCTCGGTCCTGATGCTGTCAAACAATGTTATAATTTGGCAGTTTACAGTTTGTTTATTTTACCATAAGGCTGCATTTTCGGAAATATATATGCATGCCTCGGAGAAAGAATGGCACTGCATTCACACCCCGATGTTTTCTCATCAGTCAGATCAGTTTTCAGGCTGAAGTTACTGGTTCAGTTTTCCATAATTTTCTTTGGCCTATATGACAAATAAAGTACAAAATCCGTGGAGCCCTAAATCTAAATGTTGAAAATATTTCTGCCTCAGCACTGCATAAACTGCAAAAACATAAGGCATGTCGCCTTAGTTTAAAAATCTATGACTGTATAGAAAGACCGAATGTATATGTATGTATGCGTTTTTTGATGAAGCAACTGTGAGCTTGAGCGCCTTCATGTGGGCGTGTCTGTTGTCTCCTTTGAAGGACTTCTCGGAGTGCCCTCTTCTGTCTCGGTCGTTATCGGAGTTTTTTCTTTTGGTGGCATGGCGCTTCTGTGGAGTGCCATCGGCTGGAGGGTGAAAGTGGATAATAGATCGTTGGGCAGCCTTCTCACTCAATACGTGGCCATCAAAGTGGTGGGCTGGCTGGGGAAACGGCAGAGGGAACGTCTGGAAGCAGACACGCGTGACATCAGGAAAGCACAGGAGGAGACACTACTCAAGCGCCTGCGCAAAAACGCAAACACCTACTATGGACGTCTGTACGAATTCAGTTCAATCAAAGGTAATATCAGGCCTAACCAACACATGTGTGTTAAACATGACACCGTTTGCGGAAAATATGTGTGCAAGTAATATTTTTCAGAGTGACAGTTGACTTTGAAGTGACGCCACTGGCAATTAGGTTGGCCAACGCTGCGTTCTACGAATTGAACTTGGTTGTCGACGTGAAGTGTACACTGGGCTTACACAAACTATTGTTGCATGATATTCCAGTGAAACATCTATTTTTCATTGCATAACCCTAAATAATTGGAAACTAAGCTTACATGGAATGGAATACCCCATATTGGCTGTATGTGACTTACTGTACGATGAATGGATTCCATAATAACTCGCACTGTCCTCTGGAGATTTGAAAATGACAGAAATGAATGTTCAGATGATGGAATGCCTTTACAAATAAAGGCATTAAGTCAAAAAAAATAAATAAGTGATTAAGTAAATAATCATAAAAACTTGTTTTTTAGACTGTGTGACTTTTTGCCAGCTTCACCCGTTGACTGGGTATGAGCACTACTGTGACCTGGTCAAGCGTGTGGCTGCAGGGGAGGAGGGAGTGCTGATAGCTGAGAAACCCCTCATCCTGGCCATGACTTCTGGCACATCTGGAGCCAGCAGCATGCTACTCAGCACGAAGGACACCAACACAGAATTCTTCTTACAGGTCAGTGTCAGAACTCTTGGGGCTCAGGATAGCATTTCGCATTCAGCCTTCTCCCTCAGGTGACATGCATTCTTTAATTTATCTAATGGTTCTGCTGCACCATAATAGTTAAGACAATGCTATTGGTCTATTCTGGTAGCCTACTTCTGAGTCTGTCAGTTTCTCAGTGTAGATGGCTCTTCGCTGATAGACCTATATTCACAAACACTGTTGCTACTATTTATCTATTTATACAGTACATTGTCGTTTAATTATGACTTTTTCTCAGTAACTTGAAATACTTTGAAATGATTAAAATGAGATATTTTTGGCATTACCTGAGTGCAGCTGTGTTCAGTGCACTATGTTCAGAAGCTTAGAAGTACTTACTCCTGAATTTCTTGCAATATGCAACTTTGGAGCTACTAAGTAGTTACTCTGCCCAGTATTCATCCTTTGCCCACCTTCTCTAGTAGTATTGTGACAGATTTTGAAGGATTCTTATACTAAATGAAAGAGACTCAGATACAGCTACTGCTTCGCCTTCTATAAATAAGTCTCAGCTGTAATCTCAGCAAGTTACAGATCAGACATGGGTGAGTTCAGCTGTGAGGCAGAGCCCTGCAGTTTTGCCCTGCAGCTTAACACGGACCCCGCATTCGTGTAGAGGCAGTTCGGCGTAAAAGATAGCGGGACGGTCGAGAAAGAAATACAGTGAGATGCACATATCCTCCATCTGCTTTGGCCTGTTTATCCGTCCAGGGTGTCGCTGTGTGCCTGGATGCCATGAGGAAGGCCTTTCCTGCCAGCGACAGCCTACAGCGCACCGTCAAGTTCTTCTACGCGCCCACGTTTCGCCAGTCGGAGGCGGGCATCCCCATCGGACCCAACTCCTCCACCCCCGCCTCCTCCCGCCACATGCTCGCCCTGTACACCACCCCCGCACCCGCCTTCCAGGTGCCCAGCGAGCCGGACGCCCTCTACCTGCACCTGCTCTTCGCCCTCAAGGACCCGAGCGTGGGCACCCTGGAGTCCAACTTCGCCTCCACTGTCTTTTATGCCTTCAGGTTCTTGCAGGTACGGCAAGAGCGGTACTGCCGTCCGCTCAAATTCAAGCTGTGTATCGCTCTGATTTTGTAGACGAGAATTTGGTAGTTTTGGAGCCTTTCGTGGATATTTCCATTTTTAACTGGCATTCACCAAAATTGACATGTAGTGGCATTTACTTGGCCAGAAAGCCACTGGAGATCCAGTCATATGAGGTCATTTTCAACTCATTCCTAAAATGTGTGATGCCGTTGAAAGCTTTGTGGGTTAACCGGCTCCGTGTTTTGCCCGTGCAGACAGAGAAGCAGTAATTGGTGATTGGGAATGATGCGTTTGGAAGGGGGTGCTTGCGCGTGAAGGCCCGCGCAGCGCTAACTATGCTCCTCCGTCTGTGCCATACCTTCAGGAGCGGTGGTCGGAGCTGGTGGAGGACGTGGAGCTGGGCCGGGTCAGCCCCCGGCTGGCCCTGGAGGACGGGGTGCGGCGCGGCCTGGACCGTCTGCTGAAGCCGGACACGGGGCGGGCGGGCAGGCTGAAGGCCGAGTTCGAGCGGGGCTTCGAGGGCATCGCGCTCCGCCTGTGGCCCCAGCTCAACCTGGTGCTGGCCGTGGACTCCGGCTCCAACCAGATCTACGGAGAGCTACTGAGGCAGCACTACTGCCGGGGCGTCCCCTTCTACTCCCCCTTCTACGCCGCCACTGAAGGTCTGACCACCGCCGCCTGAGCCGCCAGCACGCAGGGAGAACTGCCCAGTTTCAGTCTGACCAGAATGTCGAATGCACAGACATGCCATAGAGTTTATCTGTCAGTGGTAACCAACCCTGTTCCTGGAGATCTACCAGCTAGAGATCCTGTTGAACAGGTGTTTCCAATTAGGGTTGAAATGAAAGCCTATAGGATGGTAGATCTCCAGGAACAGGGTTGGTTACCACAGTGTGTTTCATGACTTAGTCTTTAGCCTAAGCCCACTTCCTGTGTCAATCCAGACTAGCTTCTTGTGAAATGTTAACATTAGATCTGTAGTTCAGAAACAGATAGGCCTTTTCCCAAACCTCTAGAAAATGGATACTGAAATCTGGCCCACAAATCCAAATCCGGCTCTGGTTTTCTTTTCTCCCAGGCAATTAACTGAATGGTTAGTGCTACTGATTTGCCAGACTGTCTTCACACCTAACCTCCAGGTACTGGGGAGTTGAAAACTACTGTAGCTGCTTTTGGCTCTCAAGGACCATGATTTTAGTAACAGAGTATACATGATGCTTATACTTGGTCATAGCTAAGGCACTACAGTAATGTACTGCGGAGAAAAATATGGGTACGTAGGGGGACATGTGTGCTTCATCTATCATGGCTGAGATTAGAATGAAGTGCCCCATGAATGTATGTGTTTGTGTGCACGCATGCCTCTGCGTAAACACAGTTGTGGTGCATGCATCGTCACAGGCCACCTGAGTGGCTTTCTTGGGGCCCTCCAGCAGGAGGACACAGGGAGCATCATGTGAACAGTCCACTTAGTCCAGAGGGTTTGGCAGATGGTAAGCCAATGCAGATGTTCCCTGTCTGGACGGAAGCTCCTGGGGGTGGGGATGGCATTTACCTGGCAGGATACCTACTAGCCAGGAGCCCTCGTTCCTGTCATAGCTGGCAATACTATTCTCATATCATTGCCAGTCTGAAGTGCCCCATGGACAGGTGTGGCCTGTAACGCAGACCATCCACACCACACAGTGTGTGTGGGTGCTTGCATGCATGAGTGCAGGTGCATGCCTGCGGGCATACAGTATGTGGTTAAGGGTGTGGATGTTTGTGCAGGCCTCATTGGGGTGAACCTGTGGCCAGAGAAGGAGCAGCGACAGTACCTGCTCTGTCCACGCTCCATGTTCTGCGAGTTCCTGCCCGAGGCCAGCCTGGACGAGGAGCAGCCGCCCACCCTGCTGATGGACCAGGTCCAGCAGGGGCTCTCCTACGAGCTGGTGGTCACCAACGCATCTGGGCTCTTCAGGTTCGGCCACCTAACGACTGCCTGGGAAGGCTGGGAGTCGTGTCTGTATACTGTGCATGTAACTGCTCCTGTATTATGTATTAATGCTACAGGGAGCCTATTATTTTCTGTGCTGTTAAAACCATTTACTAATTTTGCCTGTTGGATATGTGTGTCTGGCCCTTGTTCCGACTCGGGTCTTCACAGCTTAATTTGAGCTGATGATTGGATAGGAGCATGAATCTCCTGCTGTTGGTGTCAATCAACATATACCAGATGGAATATTCATAACAGTTCCATTTTTCTCTCAGAATGACATTAATAAATGCACACCTGCATGCTTTCACAAAGCAAAATGTGTTATTAATTGCATAATGCAAATGTTCAGCTGAGGGTTCTCTAAAAATAATCACATTAATACATTTTATGAGCTCAAAGAATTGTCTTAAAATTATATATATTATATAATTATATTTACCTAAAGACATTATAAACTGTGAACCCACATTGACTGATAACTTCAGTTTATCCAAGTATTTTCCAATGTTGGTGTTGTCTTTTTGTTTGACAGTAAGTGGTGCCATTAATATTTTTGTGGGGTGATTTGTGCTTTTTGTTAACCTGTCAGAACACCGTATCTGCCTATTCCATACTGGACAAGCATTGTAGGCTAGTGATCATTTATGCCCTGCAGAGGCCATTTGCTTTCAGACTCTCTGCTCCTGAACATTAGCTCCTAGCATTAGATGTGCATTTTGGTACAGATCTTAGTATCTAAAAGCTTTATGAATGACTTATTGACTGGTGTATGTTTGATTCAGGACACTTCAGTGTGGTTTTTGGTTTTTAATCACTGTAATCTGAGTACACATGCAGATCAGTATTTGAAGAAGCATTTTGGGTTAATTTCTTGTGGTGGCCACTAGATGTCAGAAGAGTTTACGTGATCTTCAGCCCGTTTCACCTTGCTGTAAACAGATTTTCTCTGACTAATAACTCTGAGTAATGAATGTAATAACACTGGGTTATATACGAACCCTATATGATGCGAGTATTTTCGTGTGGAGAGGGAGAGAAATCCAGTATGAATCTGCTGTTACTATTTGTCTACCTAGGTATCGCATAGGAGATGTGGTGAAAGTGGTTGGATTCCACAATCAATGCCCAGTGGTGGAATTCCAGTACAGGTACAGCCCTTATATATTGTCTGTGGCTCAAACACCATCAGTATTTAAAAGCTTATGGCAGATGTAGGCCCGTGCAGCATGAGGTGTCTGGACCTCCGTGTCTGTGTGTGTGATCTGTCAACAGGCGTGGACAAATGCTGAATGTTCGAGGGGAGAAAGTGTCTGAGGCCATGTTTCTAGCAGCCCTGAAAAGAGCCGTCACTCAGTGGCCAGGGGCGAAGCTAGTGGACTATTGCTGTGCAGAAAGTGGAATTTTGGGTAAGGTATAATTCGTTGACTGCTGTGGTATTACAAAAGGGGTCGTTCATAAAAAAAGGGGCTATTCATGCTGCAGGTTGTGACACATTTGAACAGAAGCATGCAGACTCTGTCGGAAACCTCAACGAAATTAGCAATGTGGTTACAAGCTGTGTGAAGTCTTCCTGTACAAGTAGTTTCAAGATTTGCAAAGCAGTTTTGCAGAAAAGCAACATCAAGTTGACTTATCTTGCCACCCAGGCCTTATTTTAATTAGCAGTTGAAGCATTTTCGTATTTACACAACATTATATGGTTAGCAGTTATCACAGACAGCGTTTAAACTTTCAGAAAATTTAAATGTCTCTTAAAATGTTGTTTTTACTCTGTCAGTGGATGCAGTCGTGTTTTGTTTGGAATTGATCTGAAAAACCTGATTGCCTGTTGTTTTCGTAGACTTGTTTCATTTAGACTTTTGAGATTGCTTGCAGCGCAAGAACATGCTGGCAGTTGAGACGCGGCTCAATTTGGCCTTCGGTTGTAGAATTAGTTGTAAATTCTCAAAGTATAAAGCACTCAAAGGCGGTAGCATTCGAGAATATTACAGGAAACAGATTTAACTGCCAACTGTGGATGTCACACAACTTTTGTCCACTTTTTTCCTATTCTGGCACCAGATTAGGTGTTTTTTTGCACATGTCTACCATAGAGTGGCTCTGATTTGATGACTCTTGTGTTGAAGGCGAGTCCTCTGGTGGCTCTGACCCCCACTATCAAGTGTTCCTGGAACTGAAGGGGGTTCGAAACCTGACTGAGGAGCAGCGATACAAGGTGAGGACATCGTCCTGGGAACGTTGCACCTAGCGCCTTCAGTGCTCAGGTCCCAAAAGGCAGAAAGGCACTGGTGCCGTGCTCAGGTTTGGGCCAGGGGTGCAGTTTGATTGGGGGAGGGGGGGGTTAAAAAACAGACTGTTTCACTTCCCCCTCTGACTCGGTCGTGTGACCAAGCACAGGAACTACGGGTCTGTATTTTAACAGGCAACGCCCTTGACGCCACCCTTCAGTTGTGGGGCAGGAGACCGTCACTGTTTCCGAAAATAAGCCCGGGCTGACTCATGCTTTTCAGCGCATTCCACAACCTCTCCTCCTCCACTGGTCATTCATGCTTCTTTGTGTGGAGAAAGTTGAAAATCTGATTGTCTTCGAATATCATACTCGTTTGAAAGGAATGGTCACTTGGTTTTTCAGCAATAGTATATCTGAAAATTCGAGCCATATAAAAAATATCCATGGGTATTTAAAGCCAGAACCTCAGAATTTTTTTGAAGGGAAAAATACACAGAATCTGAAGGTGCATTAGGGGAAATAATACATAATGGAGCTCAAAGGAAGTGTGGATGGCCTTGGACTTTGACTGCTATTGCTCTGCCAGCCTCCTCTGTCCTTATGGCAGTGTGTGACTCAGGCGTAATGACAAAGTAATCATGTATCGGTGTCCTCACTTAGTACAGCTGTGGGGGGAGGGGGTTGGTCATGTGACCAGTGTCTTGAGCGATAAGCTCCCCCAGTGGAACCTCCTGGCGAGGTGTTACAGGGGTAATGAGTGTCGCCTGGTAACCGGAGGTATGAGTGACTGCCACCCTGGGATTGGCCCAGAGAGGAAGATCTCACAGCAGTGCACAACTGTAGTGCACTTCCTGCCACAGGAAATCACACAAACTGCAAATGAGGTTGGCTGCCTTGATTTAAGACTGAAAGTTGGGATGAATCACACGATGGCTTTATCTCTGGCTGACTTCCTTCATTACCATGGTTTCCTTTATAAAGATAAGAAACCTAATTATATGCAATATATTTCAACACGTGGCATATAATGCTCATAAACAGCTATTTGAAATTTGAAACACTGGTTTCTGCATGTATTACAGAATGACTTGTTTTATTAGGTATGTTATGAATATGTCCTGCTATATATGTAGACAATTGCATATCTGAAGTTGGAAAATGTTATGCCACTTTTCTCATTGGCATCCAGATGATTTTTGAGCTTCTACCTTCTACCTGTTAATCCCGTGGTAATTTGCAAAAGCTTTGTCTGCAGAGAGCAGCATATGACACATGCAGTCATGTTACGCTGTAGTTCAGGGTATAGTGAAAACTAAATGTACCGTAGTTGCTGTATATTGACTCTGCTTGTTTGGAGTTGGAACTGATATCCTCCCGTGTCACAGGACAGGCTGTGTTTTGCACATTAAAGGGAGACAGACGGGCAGAAAGGCAGGGAGGCTTTTAAAAGCTGGATTGTGTAAATTATTTCTGAGGATGCATTATGCATGAATCAGGGGGCTGCCTCTCCGAATCTCTGGCTCTCCCCACTTCTCTGTTTCCTCACTCCCTCACTCCCTTCCCCTCTCCCCTTTCTTTTCTCTCTCTCTCTCTCTCTCTCTCTCTCTCTCTCCCTCTCCCTCTCTCTCTCTTTCAGTTGGACCACTGTCTCCAAGAAGACTCGGCCATCTATAAATCTTTCAGGTTCAAAGGGAGCATCGGGCCAATGAGGGTACAGCTGGTGGGGGGCGGGGCCTTCCAGGAGCTGCGCGGACTCATGCTGGCCTCCTCCCAAGCTTCGCCCAACACCTTCAAAATGCACCGCGTGCTGCGCAGGAAGGAGTACGCCGATTTCCTGCAGGGAAAGATCATCTCCTAGGAGCTCTCTGAAGCTCTTTGTGGGAACCGGCCCCAGTCGGACCCCTGCCTATAGCGAGCTTGGCAGCGACAAGAGAGACTCCGAACCCGACCGCGGGTTTCATGCCAAGCCTCCGCGGGGGGCCTCTTTTGAAGGTCCCAGCCACCTTTAATCAACTTGTTAAGGTTGCCTTTTGATTTAAACGGTGTTTTTATTGCGCAGGTTTCTTCTTTTTTTAAAAGAGCAATGGTTGTCATCCATTCGTACCCACACGGTGGGAATCTTCAGCCTACTCTACGCCAAGGTTCGCTTCATCATTCTCCATCGCCAGAGACTACATGCTGGGCACGGTTGGAGCGGTTACTATGGGGACAACAGTATTTGTGGTTTTTTGCCTTGAAGAGACGCAACACGCAGTGAAATCACTCAAGAAAATACATCGAAAGTTGAAAGATAACGGAATGTGGCGGCTACAGGGAACTGTATTAAACTTTGCAGTTAAAAAACATTTAAAGCTATTAAGTATGTTTCCCAGGAGACCTGAGGTCTTTACAGGTTAGAGTTTACTGAAATCAGGGGAAGGGGGAGGGAGAGATGTCAGACAAGCTGAACACAAGTTACAGCATGCCCCCACGCCTGGGGGTGCGTTGTTAAGAGCAGGACACTGGAAGCCCAGGAGAATTTGAGAGGGTTGTGCCCCTGAATCAGGATGGGGGCAGGGCTCAGTCGTCTTAAGGTCATAGTTCGCTTAATGAGATTGCAATAGCCATTGGCCATGCTCCATCATCGGATTCCAATATTAATTGCATCTAATTTTGACTTTGCCTGCCTTGCATTCAGTTTCTGTTTCTTTTTGTGCCAAGCCAAACTTTATTATGAAATTTCCAAACGCAGCGATCATTAATGACGTGTACAGATCAATAAAATCACAGCTCATGATGATAGTATGCCTTGTGTTCATCAAGATTGATCTCTGCTCTTACACTTCTCAGCTGATTGGCTGATAGTTCCCTGTGTGCACCAATCACAGAACAACATCACACCGAATAGATTTTGTTGTGGATTTTTATTTTTATCTTTTTGCTGACACAGAGCAGTATTTGCTGAGGTGGGAAGTGCGCTCGTTGCTGACGTAAAAGTGGGGTTCCGCTTGGCAGTCTTTTCCAGAAATTTTAGTTCTTCGGCCACAAATTGTGACATCCCTTCTAGAGGACTTACTGCCACATCTCTGAACCGTCCAGCAGCATGGAAGTCATGAGGGAAGTGGCTTAAATTAGAGCTGACAGCTGATTTTGTGCAAATGAGTGCAAAGTGGAAACAATAATGGACTCCCCTTTAATCAAGGTCTGGCGTCATGAATCTGGCAACTACAGTAATTATCCGGTAGCTGCCAAGACGTGAGCGTGAGGTCTGGCAAGGACCTGAGGGCTTCCTTGCCAGATTGCTTCCACCCCCCACCCCCCGGGGTTTTACACCAGCTTACTGGCCTTGCCTGCCCAGATGATTGGCATCAGCTGCCGGGTGACCTAAGCTGTCCTTTGGCAGATATGTGCTTGCAGATTTGTTCTCCTCGGGAGGTCGACCCCGTGGGGCACAGGCATGGTCCTATCACCAAAGTGACTCAAGTTAATTAAAGTTTTATGTTTCTGGATTATGATGCTTAGAACTGCAGTGTTTTTACAACATAAAAAAACAGTCTTTTAAATGGGTGACACTCATTATTTTTTAAACTAACATGCCGCTAACCAGCTGCCCTAATTATTAATACAGGCTGCTGTGTGTCCAGTCTTGTTAATGCACTGTTTTAGTGCATGCTGGTATGGAATCTGGACTGTGCCAGTGCTGGCTGGGGCTGGCTAACCTTGCAGGGTAGCGCATAACTGACTGTAGCATCACCCAGGAAACAGATGGTTTTCAGTTGGTGGGACCTTTTTTTTCTCTCTGTGTAGCAGCCACCCCCCTGCAGTCGAGCCCACGGCTGAAGTATCCTCCTCTGACTCTGTGTCTGTGCCAGATTAACTGGTGGACCGTACGGTGAAAAGAGACGGTAGCTGAGCATCACATTTGGAGAGCAAGCTATTCCAAACTGACAGTGATGTGCACAAGCATAAAAATTGGGTGTTCCAAATTCGGAGAAAATATGGCTACAAAATTTGAAATGTACTGTATATATGTATATTGTTCTTCTGCTGTGTTTATGCTACAGTAGGTATCATTTACAACCAGGTATTCTCCTCAACGCTACACTTATTAAATTGAATACAATAATCTACCCATGAATTCCATGGTCTGGAAAGTCTTAAGTGGAAAGGATGCTTTAAGTAAAATGGAGTAGTAAAATTTGTGTTGTGACAGAATAACTGCCAGTTAAGTAAACTGTAAAATCGATTGCCCTTAGAAGATTAATCAGATGCCAACAGCAAAGCCTCTCAACTAGGGAATGTAAATGGCAATTTCTGAAATGTGTGCTAATTTCAATATGAATGAATTGATAGATATAGCTGATAAGCCTATGTGCGAATGCTATGGTATTTCTGTCCCTGGGAGCTTATTCAAAACTATTTTCATGCACAGCTTCACCTCCGCTTTCTTCGCTACCATAAACAGCTGTGTCCTTAAATGGCTTCCGTTAACGCTGGAAGAATGATAATTTGACTGCTATGTCCCATCCCGCTGCAAGTGAGCCTGCTTCCTTTTTTAGACTGTGCTTGTCAGGTTTAAAGCTTTATATCAGTAAGTGGATATGTTTCCACATTTGAAATTTCTGCAAAATTGAAGCAGGGAGACAAGATTTCTGTCCCTTTTCGGCAAGCCGCTTTTTAATAATCCCCTCCCCCTCATTTACATTCATGCTGAAACACACAAGGTCTCCAATTTGTTTTTTTTACAAAGAAAAGGCTGTTAAAGGAAAATTGGAGTTTTAATGAAAATTACATATTTTCTCCTGCAAGGACAGGCTGGCCTCATTCTCTGCAGCTGAAACATAAAAAGAAAATGGTAGTCAGGACAAAGGGCAGACACAGATAAAAACAGGTACAGCATAAACAAAATTGTCCAGTTCTTCATAACATGCTTGTGCCTCCTGTCAGGATGGCTGGCTCTTGTTCCGTTCCTTATGCTGTCAGACTACACGAAATCTTTGTTTGCAGGTGGGCTTGTCAGCAATAAATCCCCCACAGCAATTCCCAGACCTCATGCTGTTCACAAGTCAGCACAGCTGTGGAGATCAGGGTTGCGTCTCCTGGGCCTGTATCAATCCCCCAGTTTGTTATGCTGCAAGATCACAAGGTCGGGATATTCCCTCATCTCTGGGGTATCTAGGGCTATAAGGCAGCGGCATCGCTTCAGTCGTCATTCTCGGTTCAGGTTAAATGCTTTGCTTAAGTGTCCCAGCTGAGACTCATACCCTCAGACATTGAGTTATGAGCCCTGTTGCCTAACCACGATACTGCTCTTCGAACCTGACTCTGAGACCTTAAATTTCAGCCTCTGTTTGGAAAATTCTTGTCAGTTCATGTTCTGGCGATGTAAAACCAGCCAGTTTTACTTTGTACGAATGGCCTACTGTTACCGGCCTTGTATACAGAAACAGAGTAAACGTTAATGTCTCTGCTACAGGTTCCTTAGAAAAGATTTGTTACACAAACACAGTTCTCTACTCTTTTCGGTGTCCAAATCTTCATCCATGACACCAGCATAGAGGAATGTTGCTGGAGGCCAAATCTGATCACACATTTGCTGAAGTATGTAGATATCTCTATCACTATTGAAGTTGATACTAGTGCTGTTTTCAGCATCACTTTTATGTCACAGTACTTTATCTAGGCCTTGGATCAGAGTTGGGGAAGCAAGGTCATATCTGGACTTCTGGATTTCATGCCAATTTCTCCTCATGTAAATGTACTCAGTCTACTCATTTGAACAACATGACATTTCAGCTGTATATATTGTGAGTGACAGCTGAAAATTCCATCTCAATATCAAATGCTTTACTCATAGTTCTAATGCATGAGTTCCCAACCCTGGTCCTGAGGCCCCACTGTATGCTGGTTTCATTCTGGTTTCAATGGCCCTAATCACAAGTGGCGTCTTCCTGACTGCCTGCTGCCTCTCTGCTTCCCCCCTGCGGGTGCCTGCTGCCTGCTGAAGACCCCTAAACAGACCATCTCAACAAACTGAAGTGACTTCTGAAGGGATGAGCAGCTGGTTAGAGACAGGGCTGCTGTACTTGTGCACTCACTCACACACACACACACACACAAGCGTTCTTCAGCTGTTTCTTCCTGTGGGCCAGATTCTTTTTATTCTATTAAGATGGTACATGCAGGCTGCGCATTTATAAAACAAATACATCCATGAAATGTTTCCTATATGTAGATTAAGTAGATGCCTTCTATGATAGACAAATTGATTGATAGACATAGTCTTTATGCTTTTAAAAGACGCTCTATTCCAGAGTAATTTACAGAAGTGCACACAAAATGATCAAGGCAATGATCAGATGTTGAATCATCAGTGTCCAACCAACATTAAGTCAGTGCACAGACCTATAACCTATAGTACAACATGGAGATTTAGGATGTAGCCAATTGGATTGGGGATGTGGTGTATGTTGCAGCATAGGTAAGGCTAGTAAACCCATGTCTCCCAGGGCTAGGGGCTTGTAAACTATGTTCACTGTTGAAGTTATTCTCTAACCGGGTCTCCTTGTCATCCTGTCTTCCTCATGAATTTCTTTGAGGACTAGGGTGAGGCTGCACCCCTACACATGCACCATCAAGGCAAACTTTGAGTTTGAGATCCTGTCCACCAGAATGTGTCTTAGATGAGCTGTCCCAAACTCAATCTCTCCTGTGAGTCTGGTTGAACGCAATGCCTGTTTCCTGTTTTCAATTATTTGGGAATTTCCACCAGCCACAAAGAGAGCTGGAGAAGTGGTGGGTGGACCTAAATAAAGTTGTTGCTGTGCGAAGTAAAACAGTGGCCTGTGAGTCAGGCCTTGTGGGTCAGTCAGTCAGTTCAGGAAACTGTAAAATCCTCACAGAAAAACAGTAACAGGATTTAATTATTGAGTTGAATTGCAGTCCATTTCTGAATGGAATTGGCTTCATCCCCAGTTCTGCCTATGAGTGTTAATTTCAGCATCTGAGTGGTTCCTTCTCTAAAACTGTTTGGCAAAGATGTGTAAAACAGTTATATATCTGTGTTTCCATGGACTTTGTTCTAGGGGCCTCCATACAGGAGAGTTTGGCTCACTACTATAAGGTAAGTGTCCACCTGGAGCACCACCACTGGCAGTTATTCAACATTAACAGAGTCCATCTGTCTGTGAGCTTGGTGTTGAATGCATTACCATACTTTGCAGTGTGTAAGGTCAGTGCTGAATGTGTTACTGTGCTTTGTTTTCACAGGTCTGTGAGATGTAATGTCAGTACCAGTGGTGCTCTGGGCAGTTGGCCTCTGTTCAGCAGACGTTATAGTCTGTAAGTATGGCCTCCTCCCCCATCTTTCAGTCTTCCTCTCTTTCAGTATTGTTTATTGTTTGTTTATCGTTTATTTTGGATCCCCATTAGCTGTCGCCGGAACGACTGTTAGTCTTCCTGGGGTCGACATAAAATATCTGGCTTGGGACCTGAGGATAACTTTTTTTCAGGTATACCATGAATCTTCCATTAGATGCAGAGTCTCTAACAAAAGCCTTTTTCTTTATAGCGAAAATGTATCACCCTAGTAACAGCAATTCTGTTCTACAATGTCCCACGGCAGCACAGCTAGCGTATGGTAACTTGGATACAGAAAAGCAAAGATATATTATTGATATGTCCATATTTTACAACATACATACTGCACATACATTTCCAGTTCCCAGTCTTATCATATTGATCATCCAATTTAAAATGCTATCTTGAATGACTGGAAACCTGTAGTTTCAGAGAGAGAAACTGTAATGGCTAGTTGCTAAGCAGGTTGTCACTGCCGACTTGGTCTCTGTCACTGGCATTGTCTCCTGAAATATACTTAATGGAGGGAAAAATGGGAAGACAAAGAAGAATAATGTGGTAGTGAGACAGTAGAGCAATAGTAGGCTAAGTCTGCTCAACCCTGGGACTGCCCCTTTAATTTCTTTTAATAGTCCTTCATCAAAGCCCATGCTCATAACTTATGTGGATCCACACATGACCTTTCAAATTGTAAGTCTACTAAATGAATGTAATGTAAGGCACGTTCAAACACACACACACACACACACCCCTAATGATGAAATGAATTTATACAGCTCTATCCTCGATCTGATCAGGAGACATTTTCAGTGTATGATAAACCCCTACTGCAACCGCAATAAGCAGAGCCAAGCTGAACATCCATTTGTATAATTCTGCAGGCCATTACATCAGCGAGAGTACTGGCTGCAATGCAAACTGGCTTTGATGATGAAAGAGTGAAGCAGATGGGAAAGAAGCCGGCCAGAGAGCAAGCTCTGCCTTTCTGCTGTTTTATGAGTATGTATAAGGTAAGCTGCTGCTGTTCTGTGAATACAGGTAAGAGCTTGCCTGTGGCAGTTGCATCACAAGCAGTTCCGTGTTAGGGTTTTGCAGGCTGATGTGTGTTAGGGGTGCTGGTGGATAGATCTGAAACCACAACAACCACTCAGATCTCTCCAAGACAGTGGGACAGCCATATGTTTGTAGTGGGTTATTGTTTCAAATGTATTTTACTGTATGAGCAGTGCTTGAAGTGTGCCGTCAATCATTGGCACGTGGTACTGGCACTTAATTTGCTCTTTGTAGTACGTCGTAGTACGTCTCTTGCGTATCAGCACTTATTTTAAGCTCCCGGTACTCTCCCTTTTTTCTGCCCCGGTCCAACCATATTCTCTTCCCAGCAAAAGACAGTTGTAGTCAGTGGTAGCATCAGCTCTTGAAGTGTGCTGGAACAGACCGGTATGCCGTATCAGAACCACGTTTTTGTCAAGTACCGGCACTTATTTTTTTCCACTTCAAGCACTGGCAATGAGCATTGTAGAGGAAAAAACATTTCATGTAATATGAACAAACTGTTTAAACCACATGTAAGCTGTATAATATTTGTGTTCATGTGAATTTGATTTTAATCTGTGTTTTCATAAAAGTTTTATGCACATACTGATATTTAAGAAAATTAGCACCGATTTAACTGAGACTTCTCATTCAGCTCATTCACACACATACGACTCAATATAATAGTTTCTATCCATGTACTTTAACATACATTTGCACACACTTGGAAAGAAAGCTAGAAACTTGTAAGGAAAACAAGAAAAAAAATTAAAGGACAAATTTTACTGGGCTTGATTATATTTGAACTCTTAAAATTGAAAGGAGAGAATATGAGTAGTAAAATAATGTAATGAACCTGGAAGTAAAGTTTCAAGTTTAAAAGTTTTAAAGTTCCAAACAAGTTTGTAAATGTATTTATCTACCTATGATCTAGTTAGCTATACAAGCCCTAGCTAGCTATCCGAGGTTCAGATAAAGTCACAATCATACATTGACATCCCCTAATTTACTTGCAAGAAGCTCATTAGTAAAGCTTATTCGCTTTAGCAAACTGTTTTATGTTGTTTGTTGCATATAAATGATACAACAAATTCAGCCTACATCCCATGGTTTTGCTGGTGTCACACCCATTGGAGACTTCTGTGTCATCTTGTCACTATACGGATAAGGATATAAATTACTGGACATGTGTTTCAGATTTAAGGAAATACAATTACATGTTCATTTAATGTATCCTCTAAATCAAAGAAATCACATTCATGTGGTAAACTGGGGTTCAATTACATCAATACAATTCTCTTATACTTTAACTTCAGTCAATTAAATCCTTTTTCATATTAATTATTTGAATGAATTCAATTCCTCTCAGTTCAAATTTGAGTAAATTCACCAAACACTGGTCTGAACACTGTATTATCCACAGTAATTATTGCAACTTAATCCTTTTTATTTCATTCCTCTTCATTCTGTGACATTTATAAATCCATGCAATTTTTTTCATCATAAGTAATGTTTTATGGGAACAATAAATATTCCATACTACTGTGTATTATCAACAATGAAGTTAAGTTTGCCATTTTTACAAGTCTACTGCTATATCTGTAAATAAGAAAGTTCATATAATTAAAGTAAACAGATCATTACGATAGTCCAAGTGAGATGACAAAAAGCATGAATTATTTTCCCAGTGTGCTGAAAAGACAGGATACCTATGATCTTAGTGATGTTGGAGGAGTTTCTTGGTATGCAAGAGAAGATTCAAGCAATAATAAAAAATAACACCTATTATTGGGCCCAAGAACCAGAACTTCAATTTTGTCTTCATTTGGCTTAAGGACGTAGTAAGACATCCTGTCCTTAATGGCTAAAAAGAGTCAGTTAGATTAACCATGCTAAGATTATTGTGTTTGACAGCCAGGTACAGCTGTGTGTCATCAGCATAAAAATGAAAAGATATTAAAATGTTGTATTAAATTAACCAGAGGCAGGGTAAATATGTGAAGGGAAAATAAAATATGGCCAAGAATGGAGCCTTGAGGCACCTCCACATGAAAGAGCAGCAGTTGAGGACATCTTTTCACCAACAAACACTGAATATTTTCGGTCAGATAAATAAGACGAAAACCAATTATAAGCAGTCCCTGATATGTCAACCAACTGCCTAAGCCTACAGTATTAATCAGGATGTCATAATCGATTGTATCAAAGGCAGTCCTGAGATCCAGCAGTTCCAGAATAGAGACCTCACTAGCATGCATTAGAATGTCATTTAGTACTCTCAGCAGTGCAGTTTCTGTGTTATGTCACTGACAAAAACCTGACTGACACCTTTTAAAAATGCAGTTGGCCTCCAATATGTCTAGTAGCTGATATGAGACCACTTTGACAGAAACTTAGAAATAAATGCCAATTTGGAGGTTGGTGTACAATTACTAGAGATTCCTGGATCAAGGGCAGGTTTTTTTAAAGAAGAAGTTATATACTGGCTAACTTAGTCGGGAACACAGCCCAAAGTGAAGGATTCAGTCACAATAGCGAATAGACAGTGAAACCTCCTTGAGAATATTGGCAGGCATAGCATCACAAGGGCTGGAAGATGATCATAAGTGAAAACAGTCTTTAAAGGAATTAACAGTCTGTTAAGTCCTTTAAAGAAATAGGTGTGAACTCAGTCAGAGCATCAGTATTACAACTAGGTGGGGATAAGTCCATACCAGCAGGAGGAAATGTAACCTTGGCTCTGATATCCCTTATCTTTTCAACAAAAAAGGTTAGAAATTGTTCACGGTCAATGGAAGAAAAAGGAGTAACAGATGGAGCACCGTTGACAAGGCAATCAGTAGTAAAACATTTGGTTATGCTTAGGGCACTAATTAAACTATTTAAATAAGCAGGTTTTGCATACATAATTTCTGAATTATAAGAAAACAACCAATCTTTCATGAGCAGGAACTGAACCTGAAGTTTGGACCATGTCCATCTACGCTCAGCCCTCCGACATTTTATTTTAAAAAGTAGCATTCCTTCATTCAGCCAAGAGTAAGGATTAGGCCGTGTGTTAAAAGTAGCAAAAATTATCCAACGCGGTTGAACATACGTTATTAAAACACCAAACCAAGTCACTGACTTGACTAGATGAGTCATTGTTACACTCAGGCCATTAAAAACAGTAGAATTCGCAGCTGAATCAGCATTAAAATATGAGATCTTACGGTGCGATTAAGGTTAAGAACATCAGCGTGGAACACAGTATCAAGGAAAATACATTTGTGGTCAGAAACAAAGATGTCTTCCAAAGACCGAGAGCTAGACTCAGTCCAAAAGTAAAAACCAATTCTAAGTGTGGCCACGATTATGTGTGGGACTAGAAACAGCTTGCCTAAAATTAAAAGAGTGCCTTGTTTAAGTAAAAACTCGGAAGCAAAAGCTTCGGAAACATCATCGACGTGGATAATCACCGACCATTAAAACTTTATCATAGTCGAGCACAACAGATGACAGATGATTCTATTGAAAAACAACCCAACCATGTGTTTTAGAAGGACAATAAATAACAGGACATATAACCAGTTTGTCACAAATTTGAATGCCATCACTTCAAAGCTAGAAAACGCATCAAAGGTGACAGAGACAGCAATTAAAATTATTTAAAATTAACACAACAGTGAGACTTCTCCCCCGACCACTCAGTCGTGGGGGCTTAAAAGTTGCCTTTTACAACAAATTATACACAATTTTACGTACTTTTCAATGACACTACGGCAATCTGGGATGGACTAATTCAATTCAGATTCAAAATGTATACATGCCACCACAATTTCAGAGCCAAAGATGGTAATTTTTCCTATTCCAATTCTCCAGTAGGCTAATTCTTACAGGGTTACAAAACGTCTAGATCCCAATTCAAAATGGTTCAAATTCCATTCTTGTTATTACAATATATGACAGGTTCCCACAATATATGGAATTCCATGCCACACCGTTTCTTTTTTCGTTTCAAGGTTACACAAATTCATTTTCTCGATTAGCCTGACGTAGCTTATTATTATTGCCAGAGCCAGTATAACGCCTGTGCAATTCGCAACGCAACGCTTTTTAACACCAATTTAGCAGCCGCCAGAGAGCGCTTAATCACAATTGGGTTTTCTCTTCCGGCGACGTCGACTTGCAGTTCGCATTTAAATCAAGCTGCTGCCGTCTTGAGCAGGGAACACTGGATTTTTCTCATGACCTATTCTTTTTTCACACCTTCAATATTTCTAAAGTTGACCTGAGTCAAACGCACAGCTTTAAAAAAAAGTTTTTAAATAAGACCATTAAAAAAATGTATCCAATACAACCAAAACATTGATTTAAAAATCTAGATATCTTAACACATTAACCCAGTAACCTTTTAGTGATAAGAATGTTTACATGAAGGAAAACACCTGGTTTCTTGATTATGTTGCGAGAACATACACACTTTCATATCAGACCAATGAAAGACTGACGGGACTTCATACAGCAATCACTTGGAAGTCTCTTGTTGACCTTTGACGCATCTGATAAGATTTGCCATATGATATTATATATGACATAAGACATATGTTAGCAATAAAACGTTGCGTACTTTAATTAGAATCAAAATTCAGAGAGAGAGAGGGAGAGGGAGAGGGAGAGAGAGAGAGAGATACGCGTTGTAAATAGCCGCATCCCGAGGAAGCACGTGTGTAAGCAAGGAAGTGCCCCCGCTTGTTCTCGCTCGTTCACAAACCAGCATTCAAGCGCAGCCTAAAGAAGGAAACCGACAGCAACGTTGTGTAGCCTAGACTGAGACTACTGCGTCTGAAAACAAAAAGTAGCAGGTACTGTTCAGTTCGTTATTAGGAGCTATTCGTTATCGCCATGGAGTCGCTGCAGAATATCTTTTAAGAACATCAGAAACACTTTCTAACTCAAGAGCACAAAAGAGCACCATCTGCTTAATTTCATGTCCAGAGCCGGCAAGAGTTGGAGGGGGGCTGCTTTTCCCATACTGCTTGCCCTGTGCGTTTGAACGAGACGTGCACTGCTCCTGTATCAATGTACCTTTTGCGTACGGCCGGGATATTTTTTTGATTTTTAATGTTTAACCAAATGAAATTCTAGAAGACAACAATTGCAGCAGTCTGCGTGATGATTTTTGTGTTTTAGTTGGTGATGTTGGGATGATGGCGGAGGAGGTACAGGCTACCGAAGCACGAACGGGACCTTTGCTCAATCCAACGGCTGCGGTACCGGTCGGGACAGAGATAGTGGGGTTAAACAACAATGACGCCGTGTTTCTTTCGTCGAGTACTCGGGCATTTCTGGACGTTGCTGCTGCTGCGGCGGCCGTAGGTACCGCGCACCCCGCCGTAGGAGCCGAGGCGGTGTGCACGAATGGAAGACACAAAGAACACGGCAGTCCCAGGGCTGGCAGCAGAAGCCGGGATAATTCCAATGAGAGGAATCCGGGAGGCTTGATCACACCTTGCAGCATCATGAAGGTTAGTTTGTTTCACTTTTACTTTATCATGAGGTAATGTCATTAATTAGCTAATATCAGAGACTGACACAAACTTGCGTCAAAACGTGTACCGTGGTAATTGACATTGGTAGGCTATATCTAACTATATTCATAAACCGATTAAGAAACTATTTACATAGGAAATTATTAGCAAGTTATTTGCTACTACAAATTTTAATGCTCTAGCATTTTGGGCGCATAATTAGCTAGATACTCAGATTGCATTAATAACAAATTTGAGTCACATAGAGCTATTCACGAAGTTTCCCTACTGTTTGTTGAGATGCGTTAGCATACTCTGACAATAGGCTAATCACAGAATGAACGAGACGTATGCAGGGGAAATATCCAATTCAAAGCTGCTTTTGGGAGCATAGTGATTTCTTAACAGAATACTGATTTTAATGTGTGAAGACTGTGGTACATTTTATTTAGGCCCGGGGCTAATACCGTCTCGTCATGACTGATACAATAGATGGATCACATTTAATAATAATAATAACAATAATAATAATAATAATAACAATAATAAAATAATAATAATTATTATTATTATTATGATTTTCTGTAATTGCACTAAATGTGGTTTTGAAGGATATATTCAGTGCAGTTTTCGTACAACCATCATGCATTTAAAAAAAGGGAGAACTTCGCTTATAAATTGTGCCCTGAGGCAAATAAATATTTTTTGGTTTCCCATGCATGCAGTTTTACATATTCTGAAAGACTAGTTTGCTCTGCTAATGGCCTACGTGCGTGTAATGTAGTTAGGCTTAAAATGTCTGTAGCAGTCTACGGAGAACACGAAGCGATTTAAAATTTGAATTTGGCTGTCAAACTGGAAGAGGAATTCCAATGGGAGGTGACTTATCAGTCACATTTTGTGACAGGTGTGACACGTTTTTAAATGTGTGCAAGCGAAGTAATGTTTTTTTTTTTTTTTAAATACAAAAAAATCTATATGTATGCAAATTCTTGCAATAAATGCATAAAATGCATGCTTTCTAGTTTTATGTGGTAATTTATCACAAAAATATTATTCAGTATTCTTTTTATGCTAACTGTTGTGTGCTTGAAGTGACAGGCTTTCCTGTCGATACCTATTCCTGGCTATACCTAAACCAAACATCATGTGGTTTATCACAGTTAAGCACTTGTGTGGTCTCTCTAGGTGTCAAATTTTGATCCATGGCATGACTGTAAAGTTCCTGTGGCTGAAAGTAGAATACACAAGCTGTGCTGTCTTGTGGACACTGCATGTGTGTGGATGAGCCAGTGATGGCAGAGAAATATCCCTTGTGTTTATATCAACATGGTATGCAAGAGATGGGATTGGTGCAGCACATAAATCTAAATTAAATCGAAATTGGATTGTAAATCCAAGATAATCATTCAAGTCAAGTGTGAACCTGTCTGAAAATGCAAAATCACTTGCACTAGCTCCAGTAATGATTGTGACGGCCATGAAGGTTCATTTAAATGTTGTGCAATTTTCTAAAAAGTCTGTTTGTCTGATCATATTTCTCATGGTTTATGCATGTTTTTCTTCACTTTTTCCCTCGGTTAACCCATGTTATTCTTCACCACTGATCTCTGAGCTGTGTTTTTGTTCTGAACCCCCTGTGCAAAACCAGCCTTCACCTGCAGTGTTCTGCCACAAACTTTCAGCTGGTTGCTGCTTTACCTGCAAGCGGTCACTGCAGCAGCAGTATCCCTTTCAATAATGTAGGAATTGGGCTATTTTCCGCTTTAGATGCTAGCAGGGCCTTCAGTGCTGTTGTGAAAGATGGATTTCACACAGTGCAGCCATGCCCGTTGCGTGGAATGGGGGTGTAGGGGTGCCGGTTGGTTGGCAGAAGCCGCAATATTATACATGCAGTGTTGGGGGTGGGGGGCACTGGATATCTGGGTCAATTATTTAGTTTAATGGTCAGCACCAGCCCTGTGCTCCAGCCATGGGAGCCTCGGAGTTTGGCAATTAAGTGCGATTAGGGCAATCTGCGCACATTTCCACAGCTTGTTATTTGAAGACAGGAAAAGCTGTTGGGTTCCAGCATGGCTGCGCTCGCATGCAGAGCTTGCAAGAAGTTCCCACAATCAGTGTGCTGTGTGAGGGGTTAGAGCCCATCTCCAAAAGTAGCCCCAGCGTGTTTTCATTCCAGTGCCGTTATGTAATAAGGCTTCAAGGCGACTGTTGCTCCCTGTGTTCCTGTTGGTGAGATGTTGCACACGGCCAGTTAGAAGAAGTGACAGGCCTTCTCAGCCAGTTATGCAATGCCCAGATGAGTGAAGAATAGCACTTAAAACCTGTTTTCTGTTCTGGTTTTCAGTCCACATTTCTTGGATTTCTGAAGACTCGAGTGAAAAGCAGGTTTTTTTTTGTTCATTTTTAAAAAACCTGTGTTGTGAAGATTAGCGTCCCTAATTAAGCTAAAGTGTGCTAAAGTGCGCTGAAACTTTCTATTCCACCCATGTCTAACCAACGTGATAATTCAACAATTGCATTACAAGTATTACACAAGAGTTATAGTTATGTAATATGCGTACACATGATTGTTTCATGCATGTATGAAGCATGTATACATACTGTTCTGTATGTTGTACTTCTTGAAGAAGCAAAAAAAAAAAAACCTGTCAAGGACAGCTATTGTAATGAGAATGATGATTGTGTGAAAGATTTCTCCTGCTCCAGTCCTTTTGACTCATGAGAGCAGTGTCAATAAAGCCAACCACCTCGGGCAGTGTCCTTAAACAGCGATATTGTGTTTTATCCTCAAACAGATATGCATGCACAGGGAGTGAAAGTAACAGAAGATCATGTTGCACAAGACATGGGTGCTTCTGAGCTCAAATTCAGTCAGAAAGAAGCTCGACTGCACACTCGCTGACCCCTTTTATGAGGTGTCCTCATGCCAAAACCACGTATCTTTGCCCATAAAAAGATGTGACGGCCATATAGGCCAGTTGAATTTTTTGCGCTTGATTTGCCTGCGTGCACAGTGCCAGTGGACCCACCATAATGAGCTAGGTATAAAATAACAAGGAAGCCGAAAGAGTATACAATGTGAAAATAAATGAGCTGTGTCCTTATGCTATTTCTTCCATTGTGTTGGCTTCTTTCATTTAGAGGGCTGTTCTGTTGCCTGAAATATGTTTGTAACTGAAAAAAATCAGAGGAAATCCCTTTTGTTTTAGCCCGACCGTTAAGCAGCGAGAGAACCTATTGTTCACGGAATGTTGGCCTTGCAGTCAGTGGGGGACAGCTCTCTGGCAGACCAGCTGCTCCCGCGGATCCTGGCTTGAGATTCTGTCTTGAGAACGAGATTAGCCTATCAGCCAGCGTGATAGTGTCAAAGGGTCAGTTCACGGCAATGAATACCACACACCCGCTGACGGACGCACCCAGGACAGCCCCACGGAGCCGTGGGACTGGCAACACTGAGAACAGTAGCACACCGGGTTTGGTCAAGGTTATTACCCGCCCTTTCCAGTCTTACCTGTGTGCTTAAAAATGAGCCAATCAGAAACCCTGTTGGTTAGAAGTGGGATTCAATAGTTGAGGTGGTCTGTCTGTACAGGGAATCCCTGTATCATAAGGGTTTGAGTTAACTCTCCATGCCGCCATCGTGTTCTGCTGGGCGCCCTGTCGTTTCTGTTCATTTTTATTTTTTTTGGTCAACTCAATTAGGAGGGAAAGAACGCGGCGAGACGCCGAGGACGCAGATTGATGTGCGTGACGACAGATGTTTGTGGCAGAGACGCATCGGGTCTCCCTTGATGTTGCCCTGAGCGCGGCCATCTGTGAAATGCAAACCGCGCGCAAGGGGAACGCGCGCATTTCCGAAGCCCCCCCCCCCCCCCCGCGCCCCTGAGAGTAAACAGCGGGCTGGTGAAAGACGAGCGTCTCGCTCTTCATTCAGATTAAGGTCACTGTGCCGGTCGAGGGTGCGCTTTCAGCGCTGACCCTGCATATTTCAGGACCCGAGGAGCAGAACGAGCCGCCTCGTCTGAGCGCAACTGTATCGTTAGCGCCCGTTTCCCCTTTGGATGGTGCGACGTCTGTGAATTCACGGAGCGGCTGTTAAACTGTGCTCTGTCGATAATGCATCTCCTGCGTATCAGGTGAAATGATCTGAACATGCTTTTATCATGTGCTGAAAGAGTGCTCATAACCAACACTCTCTTTGCTTTTGTTCGGTCTTTGGTCGAAATTAATGAATGGTTCACACAGATGTGGAGTGTCTATGTGGAGTGACGCCTAACTGTAGTACCTTTACATGGTAATGATGACGATATTGGTGAGAAGTGTGGCACAATCCATAGGTTCTGCTGCAGACTCTTCAGCCTTATACGACCCCCTATCTGATCCCCTAATCAGGGCTCCTTCTCAGCTGAGATCCCTTCTCTATCTGTTACCCTCTCTGCTTTCTTCCTGTCTGAATAAAGCAAAAAATATGACAGCACAGTGGACTGTCCATTGCCTTAAAAAAGGAAATAAATGGAAATTACTGCTGATGTTGGTGTTGTCATTGACAGTGATGGGGATGCTTAATAAACAAGGACAGCTTTTGTTCTGACTTCATGCTCCACAGATCTGTGGTCATTTGTGTGCTCCGTAGCAATGGCTATTTTTTATTAAATGTGTCTGAATTGCCACACTCAAACTGTCCATGAGTTAAAAAAATGAACCAAGAGATCTTCTTTTCAACTAGGAAAATTGTTTTTGATCTTCTTTTCAACTAGGAAAAAGCGTGAGTTGTGTAAACCAGAACAGATTCAGCAAGTGGGTCAGTTTTACTTGAATGATGGTCTGAGCAGGGTAATTAACAGGAGATAACGTGTAAAGATGAAAGAAAGCACAGTGTGTTCCCCATATATAGATCTGGCCAGCCATTTTACAAAGGCCCTGTGTGTCCCAATGTCCTTTACAGAGTGTGTCTGAATGGCTTTTTTCTCCATGTATTCGATCACTTTGTCCATCTTATGTATATCATGGTCCAATAACTTTCACCATTTAGCTGTAGTCTGCAAGCAGTGAAAATGTTCCAGGAGTGCACTTCAGCTTTCTGTAAAAGAAAAAAGAGCAGATGTCTTCATTGTTGATTCTCTTTACTTAAGCTCTGTGTGTGTTTTATCAATTATCTCACTCAGTTGTGTCCAAGCGGCGCTTGTTGTGAGTATAGGTTTGTTAGGTGACTAGAGGCCACCCCTCCTGTGGCCTGCACCACTGTTAATCACCACTGGCATGGCAGTGTTCATCTCAGGAGTACTTCCTCTGTGACCTCCCATAAACCGTGTGTGGCTTTGAAAGTAGGCTGACCGCTGCAAGTGTTTCCATTAAACAAGAAGCAGCAAGAGATGATCAAAATTAAAAACTCATGAGAAGCATCTAATTTTCTTTGTTTTGTCCACTGTAGAAAACTTGCAAGGATGGATTCTAGCACTTTGTATGCCCCCTGTAGATGGATGAGCTGCTATGAGAAGCAGTCAGCCTCCCATCAGTTTGATTCTGTTTTATTGAGCTGTTTTGGAGCCTACTTTTAACTTGCATGTTGTTGTATTTTGAGGTTTTGCCAAGTCTTGTGATGGTGCTTTTTTGTGGCACAGCAGAAGAAAAAGCAACAGCTCAGCTCTTATAATGAAACCTCCCAGACAGGATATGAAAGTAGTCTTTATTTTCATGTCTCTTCATAAAAACACATTAGCGATAAGGCTTTTTTTTTAAACGTAGCTCAGTTCTAGCTCAGTTCAACGTTGTTTATCACACTGATACCTATTAATAGACTTGCAATAGCCTGGATTTAGGCTAGTGCAAGTCACTTAATGCCACCTTGCCTGGGAATGCTAAAATACATTGTCTCTAACAACCTGCAGTGTTCTTGCTTAAACTGTTTTGCAGCAATAGAATGAAAATATTAGTCACGAAACAGAAGAGGATATTGAGTCAGCAGAGTTGTTGTTTTGAACGGACATTATCTGAGCTAATTACCTTTCTGATTGGTTCATTTTATGTGTTATCATTCCTTGCTAGGTCAGAGAATCTGTCACTGAGGACTGAACTGGGGTGTCTTCAATCAGCACACACACCTGTGAACGATTATCTTGTCGGCCCCTTGAGTGAAACGGAGTCTGCGTCTGTGGTGCATTTTGAGAGGGAAAGGACACGTAAACACAGACTGTTAGGTGTTCACTGATGTGGATGCTGATGTTGCTGGGTCTCTGTTAGAGAGCATTATTTCTGTACATGCGTACATTGTAAGGTCCCCTTCTTATGGGATGTTTTCCATTCCTGAGTTAGGCTAGTTGTGGGCTGCAGAGGACCTCCCGGGGCTTCCTGGAGGACAGGTTTTGCTGTGGGACTCTCTGCTTTTCGGCTTAGATATGACTCCATAGCTCACCTTAAGAAACCTGTTGGGGACAAGCTTTGTGTGTGAAGGAAAAAAATCAGGCACTTAGAAATAATCAGTCTGATAGAAATGGCAGTGGACAAGCACTGTGGTGATTTATTCCTTTCCAGGCCTTAAAAACGGGTATATTTCAAAAATATTTCTACAGAACTGGGTCTAATTATAGATTTTTCTGTGATCATGTAGCCAGCGTGTATGAGTTAAACATGAAAAGGGAAACGGGTAATGTATCAGGGCTTTTTTTGTCACAGCAGTCACAGCATCTTTACCGCTGAATTTGAACAGGGTTTCTCAGAACACGACACTTCATTGACAGTAAGCACTTTTGTGAAACATAACAAGTCAGGAAAAGAATTTGTGAATGACTGCTGATTGAAGAGCAGGGGATTATTACTCATAGCAGGGTAATAAAATATTGGCTCCTGGTCCCATGTTCATTCAGAGAGAGCAAGCCATAACCATGCACTCTCAGAATAGAGTTCTTCAAGGTGTGCGCACACAATTTCTACTCAGTAGCAATAACTTAAAACACATAATCCAATATAGGCTTGTTTATCGTTTGAGAAAAATGAATGGACAAAATTTTATTGCTTGTAAGTGTGATGTTCAGACTTGGAGTCTGTTGCAATACACAAAAAATAATTTAATTTATGGTAATTGCATTACCGTGGTGTTTATTTAATGTCTCATATTCTGATGAAAGCAAAATCATGTGCAAGCTGTTTTTTGACAAATGGTTTTATGCTTTGATGAATGATATTTTTAACGTTTCTATTTCATTCCATTTCCATATGCATCTGTCTAACAGTTCAACCCTTGTTATTGCGAAACATAGCTGTTAGTCAGACTGAATTGGGGCGACATAGCTCAGGAGGTAAGACGATTGTCTGCATGGAGGGTTGCGTTCAAGCCGCCTGGGCATTCGAGGTCCTTGAGCAAGCACCTAACCTACCTAATGTGGCGAATGAGAGGCATCATGTAAAGCGCTTTGGATAAAGCGCTTATATCGTCTTTACTTTACCTCTTGAATAGGTGCAGACTGGGGGAAAAGAAAACTTTAAGCCTCTGCACTGTGCATGTAAATCAATCCATACTTGTCCTACCTACACAATCCTACATTGCGAATGATGCCAGATGTGGCATTGCCCTAAGCGCAACAAGTGAACAGACAACCAGGCAAAGACGCGGTTTTACTCGCGGTGATATACGGTAGGGCCTGCCGGAGTGGCTCTCCTGCAGCGGCTTGGAACAGAGCCGGATGCCCACGTTGGTCGCCGGTTCGCGGCGAACGCCAACGAACACCGCCGCCCGCAGGCCCTAAGAATAGCCGCAATTAAGTGCGTTAAGGAGAACCCGAAGGGCTGGCTGAAGGACGGGATGCCAGGATGGCCGGGCTTTCATGGGCGTTAGTGATTTGTGCCGAGTGGAGGTATTGAATGGAGGCTGGAGGGATGGGGGGCAAGGTAAGGTAGTAGCGGGTTCAGTAGATCTTTCACAAAGGATCCATTTTGAGATCAGCTATAAACTGTAGCACAATAGACTAAGCGATGTATAGAGCAGAGTGCCTGGGATATCTCTTTACACGCGGGCGCGGATGCCCCATAGGGCAAGTGTCCGATTACCGTTGATACTACTTCTGAATTCCTGCCCAGCCAGGGATGGAGGGCTCTCTCTCCAATGAAAGGTTATAGCACCATATATGTTTCACTTTGTGAAAACGAGAGATAAATGCATTTTGGGAACTGGATAAATTCCTTTTAGGTTTCCTTTTTTAGCAGCTCTGTATATTTACAGCATGCATCATACATCAGAATAAGGGGAGTAATTTCATTGGTATTTTGTGAAGCGTGATTTTGATTTGCTAGCACCATTTCAATTGAGCCTTCTCTCGGTGCTGGTCTCCTAATGCCTCTGTAAAAGATGAGGCTCTGTCTCAAGCGTCTGTAATGCGACACTGAAAACTCAATTCACCTGGGGCCCCTTGCAGTGCATTAAAAAAGGCCGCATTGTACAAGCAGAAAAAGTTTGGGAACAGATCATTTTCAGATGTTTTTCCACTGAGTACCTTTTTTCTCTGCCGTAGAATTTTAAATTGCAATGCAAACATTTCAGGTTACATATATGCATACGTGTACTGCTTCTCATCACAGGTTCACTTGTGGAACAAGCTATGAGTGTGTGCGTGCGTGCATGTGTGCTTGTGTGTGTGCGTGCATGTGTGCATGCGTGTGTAGGCACACACATAGCATGTTATATGCCAATAAATCTTGACAAGTAAGCTGTAGTTCTGCCAGAAGAATGGAATGGTTTTGGACCAGTGTAGCAGAATGTAATGCCTGAAGCATCGCAGCCATGTAATGGCTGTGTACAGATAGGACCCAAGCAGCGTCGACCTAGTTTGTATAAATATCGACTGTGTGGGTGAGAGATTGAGTGGAGGTGTGGAATATGTTCCGAGGGTGAAAAAAAGGTATGTCCTTTGGAGAATCACATTCGCGAGATGGAGCCATGTACGAAAGTGCCTGGGGTGATTAATTCAGGGGTTAATTTAAACAGGGTACCGTCTGAAATAATGCTGTCACTGCTTATGGTTGTTGAGTGCGCTGCTCATTTCAATTAGGCCTGTTCTACATACATTTTACATATGTATTTTGTTGTACATCTGTCTGTGTATTTAATGTTTTTGATGTATATAAATTATTTAACGTACTGTAAGTAAATGTATAGTATATCCTGTATATGGGCATGATGTGCCTCCTGTCTGCATCTCTCTGCTTGTAAGAGGGGTTACCTAGAGAAGGACCCTCTGGGGTGCCACAACCCTTCTGTTTCCTATAACATAATTAGGGCTGAGGAAATGAGTGGAAGTAGGCCACTCATGTTCCTGAGTGAAAAATTGGAGAGAGTGCCAGGGTCAGGCCATTATGGGTCCTCTGAATATGCCTCTCCAGCAATACCATTAAACACATGTAAAAAGCACATTTCTGTGTTCTGCCTTGTGGTCTTGTTCCAATGGAGTTCAGTAGTCTTCCACGCCTTCAATTGAGGTGCTTCATGTTTTAGTAATTGCTGTGCTCTGTGTGTGTGTGGTGGTGATGATGGTGGTTTGTTGGGGGGTGGTGGAGGATGGGGCTGTAGGCTATTCTCAGACTGGCCCAGTTAGTTCAACAAGCTAATGTTCACAGTTTTTACCATGTCATTATAATCAGGTTAAATCTTTTTTTTTTTTTTTTTGGAATCACTATTCCTAAAATTCCCTTTTGTGTTAAAATTATGCTTTATTCCACTGTTTATTCAGTGGAATACCCAGATCTTGGCATACGAAAAATAATTTTAACCCTGTACATCCAAATATATTTAATTTGCTGTTGAATAGAAATATAACAAAAAATATTAAACTTATAGGCATCACTTACATTTTGTAATTGACGAAAGTCAAGGGATTCTTGGTATGCTCACAAACAAGGAATTGCCTACAACGGCTGTGACTGATGTTGACTAGCTAGCTTCCTGATGCTCCCTTACCCCCAGCATTAGCCTAGCTTTAAACTGAGAAATACTTTCAGCCTGTTTCCATTTACTTTGCTTGAATCAAACAATGAATTTGCTGAATAATCAAGACCAATATGGAGCCTATAATGATTAAGAAATTATACGCACTGTGTTATAACTACAACATGAGATTGTTTAATTTGGATGACGATCTGATTAATTATTTATCCCACAAAGATTATACAACCGTAAAAGCAAAAGTTAATTTTTTTTTGGAAATTATTAGTTAGCAAACAAACTAGTGTCCCCACAAAAAAAGGTGGTGACCACTAGGTTTTTAACAAGACTAGGAAGCCTAGTACATGGCTGGACCTAACGCACGTAATCCATGGTCGGCACCAATGGTGTAACTTCATAACTTGGCTGACCAATGGTGTAACTTCATCACTCAGTCAGTCACAGACATTCTGTGGCAAAATGGACATACAAGGAAGTTCACATGTGATGCCATTTCAGCCAACAAAACATGTTTTTGGCTGGACCGCAACAGCAGGGCCAGCCCTACAAACCCTTCAAACATGTTCTGTTGGCTGAAATGGCATCACATGTGAACTTCCTTGTATGTCCATTTTGCCTGTGTATTCGAGCCTGCATATCAGCCGGAAAAAGAAGTAGTAAAAAACGCAAAATAAGTTTGGGGCTTGTGTGAAGTTGTATCTGAATTCTGTGTGCCAGAAGGTTCAGAGGATAATGTTCTTAAGAGCTGAGAGTGTGTGGTCATTTTCTGTTGGAAACCCTGAATAGTGCCAACGTCTCGGTGCTGTATCAGTATGGGGCATGCCCCACTAAGCCGTAACTTATGATGGCATACCTGCTATCTCTGTTGCATCATCGTTATATCTCTGAAATATCATTATCAGCATCAACCTTGGGTGGCGGCACCCAAGGCTAAAGCCTTCTGGGAAGATGAGCTGGGATTTCTTTCATCACTGGCATATTGGTGACCTTGACAGGCATATGCTTCATAACTGAATTATCCCATGTCTGTTCAGGTTCTTTTCCCTAATGAGATTGTAATTGTTTGGCTATGGAATCCCCATGTGGCTAACATGTGCAAAAAAAAAAAATCATTAAGCAGGTACACATGGTTGGCTAATGCTGAAGGTCATTGGACACTGCCATTGACACTCATCTGTATTGTCATTGACCCGAAAAACCTGAGCACATGTCCAATTGAAAAAGACCACGATCCACCAGAACATAGATTAATTCCATTGTTTAGCAGACATGGCCTCTCCAATCCAGTGTACTACTAGAGCAAGTGTAGCAATTCAGGATGACACTTCCGGAAGAGAGCTTCGCATTAGCTCTGGATAGTGGCAGCTCCTGTGTTAGAGCCTGCGTCGTACTCATGTGGCAGATATCTAAGCGTTCCTCCAGTCCAACTCAAAACAGAAAGGCTTCAACTCATCACTCTAAAATGACAGCATTGAGTTCTGATAAATAGTGCTGTGTTAATTAGCATTCAAATCTGAACGCTTTATTGAATTACTTGCAAGTAAACTTTAGATTTCCTGTTGTCCCAAATTATGTAAGCACTTGAAACAATTAGAATGTGGTTTTTGCACGATAAATATGAATGTCCCAAAAAACAGATGTACCATGAGCTCTTGTCTTGTGTAAGAGATTAAGATTTCTTCATATTAAGTTTTATTGACAGTCACAGGAGAAACGCTCTGTGGAAATATTTAATATCTGAATGTTGTATTACCATTGGATTTAGATTTTTAAAGATGTCACAATCAGTAGGGAATTAACAACTTAGCCAAAGGAGCGGCTCAATGCTGGCTAATCCAAAATAGAGATGTGTGGGACTGTTGGTTCTCAGAAGCAGAAAGTGTGCCTGCCTTTGTGTGTCTGTGTGTGTGCCTGCCTTTGTGTGTGTGTGTGTGTTAATTTGGAATTCCTCATTCCTATCTACCTCCTCCTGCACTTCATTTTCTAGTGTTAATTAATGTTGTTTTTCTGCTTTTCTCTATTCAATCCCGCAGTTGTTTATGTGACTTCCATAAGAGTTATTTCAATGTGACTCACTCGAATAAATGCCCTTCATGTGCCGCCTTTTGCCAGCGGGGAGCCTTGCATGAAATGCAGGGTCTCAGACTGGGGATTTGTCCAACGAATGTGTTAAGTGTGCTTGAGCCAGACAGAAGTGGCGCATTGGTTTGCATAACCATTGTTGTGCGTGTTTGTGCACGTGCGGGATGGGTCCCTGGAGGCCCAGTTCGATGGGAGCGATTTGGGCTGCGAAGTGCCACTCCGTCAGCCTCTTCAGGAAGAGAGCGTTCTCTCCCCCCAGTTGCCACCCCCGTGCCCATTCGCAAAGGTCAACACAACAGCCCAGGGGCCCCCACAGTTATTCCGATGAAGTGTCTATTGAATTTGTTTTATGAAATTATTAGATAAGCAAAAACAAACTTGCAGAAAATTGCACAGCAGAGGCAACCATCCTTCTTAGTCCTTCTGTAATTTCCAATGCTAAAAGTAGTTTTCACAGAAATAAGCAAGTTTTACCTGAACCTTTTCATTGTTGTTTCATGTCTCTTTATGTGTTATTAGTGCACTTACAATAAAACCAAATCCCTGAAATGCATTTTAAATCTACAGTAACTGCGTTGCCTGAAGCTGTTGGTAATGTGTTATGGCTGACTGGATTTAATCGTTTCATTTTCTAAATATGTGATTTCATGTCATTTCTCTTGGGTGTTGAATTAATGGCTGAGCCATCCACAATAATCCATGAATGACCCTTTCACTTCAGTGATAATCACAGTGATAAGATTTTATTCAGATTTTGTGAACCTCAAAATCAGAACAGACGGCTTCCAGTGCTCACTTCAATTGAGGATTAATATCTTCTGGTTGCAAAGCATGCTGGGTTGATGGTTGCACCTGCATATGTGACCCAAATAGCGATCAAGATACAGCCACTGGTTTGTCCCAAGACTTGCGTGTGATTACTGAGCGCGGCCCTGCGTCGTGTGGTGATGTCGCGGTGGTGGCCCTGCCCTGTGGTGATGTCGCGGGTCCAGAAATAGGGTGTGAAAGAGCTTCTGTGCCGCACAGTGCTGAAGGGGACGGTTACGCGAGCAGGCCCTGGGAGCCCTTCGTCTGCTCTGGCCTGTTTGCCATCACACTCTTCACTCCACCCCGTGGATGTTCATGTCTGGGCTTTTTAAGTGCTTACCTCGACTGGCTTCGCATCAGCGCAGGCCTCTAAGGATGACCTTCTCCGCCCGTCTCCCGTTAAAAGGTTTACTTTCGTCGAAAAAAGGGAGAAGCGCCAGCGAGGTGTTTAATGTCTCGCAGGGATCTGCCGCACCGCGGAACGTCTCCGAGCCAACGGAAGGGCCGCGCTGAACTCCGGAGAAAGGGAGGGAACGACAGAGGGAGGAGGGCGAGAGACTGAGGGACGGAGGGATTGTGGTCAATTGGATTTGAAGATAAGGGGGAGCAATTAAATTATGGCGCAAATGCAGCGCAATCGGATTACATAGCAGTTCATCAAATATTGATGGCATGCATGGCACCGTGGTTCAGACGGGGCTGATGGAAGCATTATTGGGCTTGTCCACCTAACTGTGTTATCAGGCTCCTCCTCTCTCCCTAACATGTGGACTGCCCAGAGTAAGAAATCTCCATGCCTTTACACCCTCTCCTTTTGTGCCTGTGAACAAGATCAGTATAAAAGCACTTTTCAGTCCTGTAACTTTGTTCTTTGTGCTTAGCTTTGACTAATAAATGAAAGAAAGTTTTACGTATGTATTCACACAGAAAGCATTTGCAAAAATATAATTGGAATTGGGTCACATTTTTTGCATCTAATAAATTGTAAATGGTAACTTGAGAGTGAGTCGTCACAGGTAAATTAGTCTGAGAAAGAGCACGAAAGAATCCTGAGTCATTAAATGAATGAGAAAGTATAAAAGATAATGGCACGATTTAATCAACATTTTCCTTTAACTTTAACATTGCAATGGGTTTATCCAAATTGCAGTAGGTTCATTCAGATGTAAAACAGGACTAAAAATTGGGTTCACAAGTGTAGCTTCAGTTGGGAATTCAAAATATTTGATACGACCATACCAACCCCCCTCTGGCGTAGCGCAGTTTCTCTTGCCCAGCTCCCCCGCAGAGCTGTTACAGGAGGAGATTTAGTGGAAAACTGAGGACAGCCTGCTGCTGTGGAGGTATATTTACTTGCGTTTGTATTTTGTCAGTTGATCTGGAAGCTTCTTTGTATTGCTGTTTGAATACGGACTTTATTTTTGATATATTAGCTTTAGCTTGTGCAGTGCTTTTTGCTGCGATTTTGAGCACCACTGAGACTTTTTACTCACCGTCTTGAGAAATAAACCGCATACTCATTCTTTGACCTGATTTAGTGAGTGATGTTATTTTCGGTAGCTTTTCATTTTATCCAGCTCCGCGTATTGTTTTATTGTCTTTCTCGAGCACAGCTCAGATATTTTCTCTTAATTTTAAAAGCAGAACGAGCTGGTTAGTAAAATAACGTGACAGCCTTAATCTTTTGAACGTGATACCCACCCATCTACAACTGGTCAGCCCCAGAAGGATAGTTAAACTAGACGTGATTCGACAGTAGCTTGATTGACGGGAAGAGGGCCCCGCGATGATGTAGAGTAGGCTACTGACTACTCAAGATGGTCGGGGGTTTGGTCAATTCGTCTTGTAGCCAATAGGGGCCCCCCAGTTGTCTATCAACGTCACCGTCGAATCTTACCTTTTTCAGTCAAATAATAAAAACAGTGTTTAATCTTTAAAAAAAAAAAAAAAAAATCTTAGTAGGATGGGGCCCTCTGGGTAGCTAACCCTCCCCCACACCCTGGGGGCCAGTGGGGGTGTCCACTACACCAGTGCGACCCCAAGGACCTCAGATCCTGGATCTCAGATGTGGGTTTAAAATTGCCAAAGGCGGTTTTGCTTGTGTCAGAGTTCAGAGCCGCACATTCAGCTTTCGCCATTGAAACCACTCGTCAGTTTTTACCACTTTAACACATGCACGTTTACAGATAAATCTGTATGACTGCCTGGCAATTTGATAAGAGAAGGTAGAGAAAATGCTTTTCATGTTATGCTTCATGTTTAATTTGTGTAATTATGCTTATGTGTGTTATCTGTATTTACTCTTTGTGCCAACGGAACACTTTGAATGAATTTATCCTCAATCTGGACGTATAGGTTCTACCAATATTTTCATGAGCGTAATTAAAATTGATGCATATCTTTCTTGCATTGATTGTGTTTACTACCTTTGCTTTGATGAATGTTGTGCTTGAACAGGAGGTCCTGCTATCAGGGAATGTACATTTTCCAGTGCTTGCTGAAGAAAAATGCTTTTTGAATCCTATCAGATTCAGGATTGGAAGATAAGGATGGATTCTGAAACTGGTCAAAATGTCTCTGCATCAGTAGGGAAACATAGTTCTCTGTAAAGATGCCATCAGGGTACATAACTGAGTAAAATTCTAAAACCAAAAACGTTAATGTATTAATTTAATATTTAATTAAGTCTTATAAAGAGAAATGTTTTTTGTGTGCATTACTGTGGTTTATATAGTACAGTGTACACTGTATGACCAAAATTATCTGGACACCCCTTGGGCTGGGGCTGTTTTTAATTGTTTGGGCTAGGCCCCTTAGTTCCAGCGAAGGGACATCTTTATGTTACAGCGTACAATCGCATTCTCGACGATTCTGTGCTTCCCCAACAGTTTAGGGAAGGCCATTTCCTGTTTCAGCATGACACTGCCCCCGGGCACACAGGAAAGTCCGTAGAGAAGTGCTTTTGTCGAAATCAGTGTGGAGGAACATGACTGGCCTGCACAGAGCCCTGACCTCAACCCCATTCAACACATTTGGGATCAATTGGAAAGCCAACTGCGACCCAGGCCTAATCGTCCAATTGGTGCCTGTTCCTCACTAATGCTCTTCTGGCTGAATGGAAGCAAATCCCTGCAGCAGTGCTCCAAATTCTTGTATAAAGCTTTCCCAGAAGAGTGGAGGTTGTTACAGCACGAAGGGTGGACCATCTTCATAGTAATCCTCATAATTTTGGATATGATGTTGGATGTCAGGTGTCCGCATACTTTTGGCCATATAGTAGGCCTATATGTGCTATATGAAGAACGATATGCAACAACTTGCAAATTAGCAGTATAAGTTGTGAGATTTTTTTATTTTATAGTCAAGGAATTGTGTTATGGGCTGTTTTTTCCTGATATTAAGGAGCTGCTTGCTTCATCCTAACAGTGGGGGGTAGTGCCGTGCGGGATAGACACCGAGCAGGCAACATGTCAGCTTTCCAGCTGCACAACCCGGCTGCCTGCAGTGCTTTATTTTGAGGGAGAAAGTAGCATCCATTTAGCAGCCCATCCATGGTGCTGTGGGCAGCGGACTGGTGTAATAAATAAATCGGACCAATGGTAATGCGCGCACCTGCGGCTTCTGGCACACAGACCCTTTCGGTTTCATAGGCTTAGATTTAGCCAGGGGTGAGGGGTGGACAGTGACTGTTAAATTGTCCTCACCAATAATTTGCTTTAATCTGGAAGTCTTTTTTATCTACACCACAAAGGGTTAACTGTTTCTGCATTCCCTTGTTGCTCCTCCCACCCTTGTCTAGCCCCCAAAAAAACTCTCAGAAACCCAGCTCATTTTATTGGCTTTGGCTTGGATCTGGTTTACCTTGAACTTGTTATCAATGAACAAATGGGATTGCTTTAGCAGTGCCGCTTGGAGTCTTTGAGTGACCATGTTTAAGTGCATGCTAATAACTGGATTTGAAGGTACAATGAACACACCAGTTTATGACTAAGCTCTTAAAGTAAGCATAGCCACGGATATGTGGGGCACTTGGATTTTACTGTCATTAATGTAGAGCTATTAGAATGTGTAAACATCCTAATCAGATTTCTCGGTGTGTGCTAGCACTGCACATGTCTGGGCAAGATTGTTGCTGCTGTGTGCCAACCTTGTTAATAGTTTGTATTATTAGTATCACCGATTAAGTGTACTGTAGAGCTGTCTTCTTTTTTAAAGACCTGAAGCAGTACGTTTTGCAAGATTGACGAAGGGGCAAATTCAAATGTCTATTACAGAAGTTTGACTGAAGTTTTGTGAAAAGTAGCAGGACAATGGAAAAATGGTACAGGACCCTGCAGAGAAAGGCATCGGCCTCCTCCTGCTGTTTGATCTTGTTAACCTGCAGTAGCATTAGGGGTGCATTTATTATTCATACACATGTAAACGGCTTAAACGCACTAGTGGATGTAAACGTGGTCATCGGTGAAGCCATGAACCATTGTTACATCGGTTGATAGGAGTATGAATTCATTTAATATTAATTAATTGTATATTATTTAGTTGTTGGATATATATATATATGTACGTTGTACATCTTGCTTGTGTGTGTTGGGGCAGCAGGCATATTGGTAGCCTGTAAAACAGTGGTCCACACACGTGTCCCCACCGATGTTAAACTCAAACCCATGCCCTTGAGTGAGATGCATCCACTCACAGAGAGAGTTGTAGGCAAACATCTGGTGGTTCCCCTGGGAGTCTGCAGGGCTTTATTTAGAGCACATTTTAGTTTTACATAAGTAAAGCTAAGACAAGGATGGAAAAAAAGTGTTAAAGGCAGTGTAAAAGCAAAGCAGCAGTGAATTATTTAGGGCAGGTGCATGTGAATCTGTGCACTACAGTGTACTGCGGACAAGTGAAGGAACAGCCTCTGAAGATTACCAGTTGATTCTCAGGTTAGTTTTTACAGCAGGATGGTAAAATGGTTCAGTGTAAGGTACACAGGGAAGAGAAGTTGTAAATAGAGACATATGGTTGTGGAAGGAGGCCGTAGCTTGACTGTATTATGCTAAGGCCAGCTTTGGGCTAGGTCTCTATGTGGGGGGGCAGACATGGCAAGAGGGGGGGCCCACATGCCAACCAGGAAGAGAAGGGATCCATTGTAACGCCGCTGTTCACTGTGGGTAAGAGGTCAAATCCGAAGACCTCCAGCTAGCGAAACATATGGCGACTAATGTGGGAAGCTTTGTTCTGTGTCACATTACATCTCTGTACATACGTCCAATGTCTGACATTCCGTGCTGCTCAGTGCCTTTCTGGGGGAAAGTGCCTCTCATTTCCATATCATCAAGGGCCGGCCTCAATCTGCACATCTGTATATAGTATGTATGTTTTTAATGCACATCCACAGCAAGGAACCCTGTTATTGGGAACTGAAGAATAAACAAATACGCTCCTCTTTCTGTCACTCACCGGCACAAACAAAACCTCTTTGAAAGAAGGAACCGGGAACTATCTCTGTAAGGATAAACTGGGAACTGTACGCCTTCATTTCCAGATCAGGGTTAGCGGTATACCTGTGGTGTCCCCTCCCCACAGTCCGATGGCCCCTCATGAACAAGCTTTCGGGGCACCTGCTCGGGGGGCGGCCCGAGTTCCCTCCTCGCTCTCTCTCTGCACCTCGTCCCTCCGGCCAGCTCCTCTCCTCTCCCAGGACCCTCGTTTCCACGCCGTTGCGTTTCTTTACCGCCGCCGTAAATGCCAAATTCGGAAAGACAATCGTCCGACGTGCGTCATGCCGCGAGAACAACTGCTTTCATCTACCGCCTCACGCGGTTCTCTCTTCCTTGAGATTGTTCCCCGGTGGCACGTATGTTTCTTTCTTGATCCGCCACCACGAACAAGCTAATGGAATGAATCACAATCCCCCTGTAGCAACCAGAACCTCACCTCCCCTTCTCATCCCTCTCTCTCCGTTTAATGAAGTGGCTACACGGCATTATCTGTTTATTTTTCTTTCTGCGGTGCCCCGTCCTGGAGTTCCCCGTTTGTTTATGAATGATTAATGTGACTCTGATGTGCAGGGCATGTCTAAATGAATCCTGCCCGCACAGGAGCACATTAGCGCTGGTCCTTCAGGCCTTTTCCATGAAAGTCAGAGCTCCTCTGGGTTCGCTATGTTTATGCCGCTTTGCGTTTTGAGATTCTTTTCCGCTGAAACTTCCAGCGATTCTGTGGAGATTGAGGACATGCTCCCACGATACCCCTCTCTCTTCCTCTCCTTCTCTTCTGTTCTCTAGCTCTCTGTCTTTCTGTCCATCCGGGTACAGATGTTACCTGAAGCAAAAGTCCTGACAGTACGTTATACATTTTAGGCATTTAACTGATGCTCTTATCCAGAGCAACTCACAGTTAGCGCAAACAGAGAAAGGGCCTTTTCACCATAGAAAATTCATGCTGTCCATCCTGCCTTAAAATCCAATCTAGTTGAGGCCCATTGTGGCTAAATGCCCCATATAATCAAATGTTATGTACATAGGGCCAACAATGGAAGCTGCTTTTTTGGGTTATCTCAGTCCTACTGCATCTTCTCATTGTCAAAAATTCCATTTGCAATGTATCTGCAAAACCTTTGCCATATAGTTCCCAATAGTGAACAACTTTAGTTTGTCAAAAAGAAGGACTAACCCCCTGTTACAACCATAATCTTGCCTCAGCCTTAATGCCTACCATTTTCTTAACCCTAACCATAATTCTAACCCTAGCCATCTTTCTAGCCTGAAGAGTGATCTCAAATAAGTGATTTTTCAATTATAGTGGATTAAGGAAAATCTAAATGCATCTTCAATTCAACAAAAGAAATGCAAAGAAACGTGTTTATTATGAAAAATATTTGGCTATTTCACTGAAGAAATATCCACATATATCACATTGTTAGGCCTAAGCAGAGAAAAACATATTTGCTGTCCAAGTCCAGGACTAACCTTTATGTTAACCAATTCCCAAGCTCCTAAACATTAATCTTGCCTCAACCCTAACGCTTACCATTTTCCTAACCCTAACCCTACCCCTAATTGTAAACCTAATCTTAATTTTAGCTCTAGGAGCGATCTCTAAAATGTTCAATTCAATGGATGAAGAACAATGTAAATATCGTTGATTACAGCTTTTATTTTGAATCTGTCGGATTAAACAGTTTTCTAGCCGGCAGCAAATTCCAAGCAGGAATAAAGAACCTGGTGGGGTTCTTGAGCCCTTAATGAATACAATCCAATGCAGGCCTACCCCTCGTGACGCCAGGCGATGCAAGGTGTGGCTCCGTGAACGAGTAGAATCCGAAACTGAAATTGAACCTAACGGCGCGCTGTTGATAAAACGTAATTGCCGGGCAGACAAACCTACAGGCGTCCAGAGCAATGCAATACCTTCCGGGCACGGATAATAAAGAGCGATTGTCGATGTACGCAGTGCCATCTGTCTGTACGGAGATCTGCTGTCTCTTTGGCTCTGAAGGCTTTCTTGCCGTGTTCATTTGTCATCTTGAAATACTGCCAGCAGTCCCACTTCGAGTGCGTTACAGAATGTCTTCATTTTAGATTTGGAATAATTAATGCTGCAATGGGCTATGTCCTAATCTCAAATGATTCTCTGCTCAAATTTCATCACCGCCTGCCTGGTTCAACATGCCTCCCTCAGTTTAATTTTTTGTTGGTCTTTTCTTAAACATGGCTCACCGAAATAATACTGTAATACCTTTTTTCTTTTCATACTTCTGTCCACCAGAACCACGCAGAAGTGTTTGCTGAAGGGTAATCGGTGTTTGGCCTTTTGAACATTTAACATATAAATTTGGCACTGGGGCTAAGATTTATCGCTTGCCAACGAGTCAATAAGTATGTGACAATTAAAATACAAATCTAGTGAATAAATTAAGTCCTTGGCCAATTAGTTCTCAATGATAGCTTTTCAGAAAACGTTGATATTGTACATATACACTCACCGGCCACTTTATTAGGTACACCTTGCTAGTACCAGGTTGTCTTCTCCTACTGTGGCCCATCTGCTTCAAGGTTTGACGTGTTGTGCATTCAGAGATGCTCTTCTGCATACCTCGGTTGCAATGAGTGGTTATTTGAGTTACTGTTGCCTTTCTATCAGCTCGAACCAGTCTGGCCATTCTCCTCTGACCTCTGCCATCAACAAGGCATTTTTGCCCAGAGAACTGCCACTCACTGGATATTTTCTCTTTTTCGGACCATTCTCTGTAAACCCTAGAGGTGGTTGTGTGTGAAAATCCCAGTAGATCAGCAATAGTTTCTGAAATACGCAAACCAGCCTGTCTGGTACCAACAACCATGCCACGTTCAAAGTCACTTAAATCACCTTTCTTCCTCATTCTGATGCTTGGTTTGAACTTCAGCAGATCGTCTTCACCATGTCTACAGGCTTAAATGAACTGAGTTGCTGCCACGTGATTGGCTGATTAGATATTTGCGTTAACGAGCAGTTGAACAGGTGTACCTAATAAAGTGGCCGGTGAGTGTATATGCCAATGTGTATACACTGCAATGGTGTGGTGGAACATTTTTGTTATGCTACTTTGATATTACTATATTTGGTACTACTCATTTTACTACTCATGGTGTGTCACATCTTCGTCATTCAAACAAGCTGTGTTTCTTCATATTTCTTCAGCACTCCACTTGTAAGCATCATTAATGCATTTTTTAATGTGCAGCCTGTGTGTATCTCGCAACATTAAGACTGGCTACTGGTGTTTTGGATTTGAAAAGAACAATGATATCATTATTTCCATCAAAGCAAATGTGATTCAGTATTGATTTACTGTCAGTGAAGTGGAAGTGATTGCTTTCATATTAACCATCTGAGACAGGCCTTGCAAAAATGTTTTGTGATCCGCAAAAGGGAGGATCCTAATAATATGTATCTAACATTCTTCAATTTAACAGCTGGTCTACTTGTACAAAGCCTACTTGGCTATTTAGCCTCCTACTTTTGTAAAGGTAGTAGTCTGCTGCTTGTACTAATCTGAAGCTGTGTTTCTGCCTCATTGTGTGTATGCCGTCTTAAAATGTTGAAGGCGATGATGATCATGAAACATTGTGGTCTGCTTTTTTCTTCATCAGAAAAGAATATGAGTTGTAATCTGCATGTTATTAATTGATTAATTAATAATACATGCGATTGCCATGCCATTCACCCATTGTAATTGACATTCCTTGTTTAAGTTGTTCTTGGTGATGCTCTCAGGCAATTATATTTTTTAATTGCTGAACATTTTCGCATTTGTTGCATAACCTGCACTTTATCACTTTAGGATTAAGCATCATTAGTTAGTAATCTGAGTATTGGGCAGTGGGTTGTGCTTATCCTTGACTGTTCAATACCCTGTTTTCTTATGTGTCCTACTGACTATTTATCAGCGAATCATAAGTTCACAGTTGACAGGAAGGTATCATTTAGATTTTGCCGATACCAGTGTTTTTGCGAAGGCAAAGAAATGGAACAATTAACTTTTTTATTTAATAATTTAAATGATAATTTATACCATTTAGTTTAAGGTTAGCTAGTTTGCTAACGGTATCTGCTGTCACTCATTGAGTCCATAGAATGAGTGTAATGTTAGCTAGCTTGCTAACGGTATCTGCTGTCACTCACTGAGTCCATAGAGTGAGTGCAATGTTAGCTAGTGCAGGCGCATGGTGGGGGCGATTGGGTTCGGTAGGTACCAGTCGTATGGGACCCGGTGCCAAACTGGTACAAATAAGTAATGACCAATAAATAATGACATTAATTACAAATAAATAATGTTTGCAGGGATAAAGCTATAAAGTTAAAAAAAATAAATAAATAATTTTTTGGCATTGATGATGAAAGCTTTGGATGGTTTTTCCACGCCCTTTTTGTATGCCCCTGTGAAATGTGTGGATAAGGTCAGTTTCTCTGGCGGTTGTCAGTGGGGCTGAGGGAGGTGAATGTAGGACACTGTGTGCTGCAGCGCAGTGAAAAACCCCTCTGTCCCCCGTCACTGCGGCTCTCTTGCCTCTGTGAGATTTTCCCCCGTCTTTCACCTCGCTCGTTTCTCCTTCAAGGGAGCGTTCCCTCGCAAATATTTAACGAGCTCCTACGAGAAATCTTGTTACGGGCGATTGCTGCTTTTTATTTTTTTCTCCTGCTGCTTTCCGTCTTCGCAGATTAGATTATGGGGCCGGCGTCCTCCTGCGCGGAGGTGCGTGTCTCCTTCGCTTGCCCTCCCGTTCCCCTTCACTCGCCCTCCCGTTCCCCTTGTCTCGCCCTCCCGTTCCCCCTGCCTCGCCGACCCGGCGATGAAGAGGTCGCACCGATGCTGCGTGCCGTACTGCGACGTTCCAGATTCACAGGGGCCTGCAGCTGCTTGGCCTGTCACAGGGGAAGGAGCGCTAGCTCGCGATATTGCATGTTGAGAAACGGCGGAGCTAACACTCCTGTCGGTTGTTATTGCGGTAAATCTACACTGAGAGAGAGGGACCTCTAACCTTTTGTCTGTACAGAGTTGCAAAGAACCAAATCTTTCCTACGAGCTTTTCTGATAAAACAGGAAACCCTGTACACCGCATTGATTTTGGGTTGCAGTTGCATGTCCTCAAGAAAGCTTTTTTTGCAACCGCTGCAACATTGAGGATCTAAATGATTTACCCTCTTGTCACGCTTGAAAACGGAGACTGAGGACACCAAAATGTCAGCAAATTTTATTATGTTTGGCTATTCCCATAGTTGTATTTACCCTCAGGTTAGAATATGTATTTTTGTCATATTTGTTTTGTGCCAATGTGCTATTCTAAAGGCAGAATTCATTATCTGCATACAAGCGAGCATATGGAAACCATTCTTCTGTCATTCAAACCACATAAACAAAATCACAGTGAGTGAGTGATAGTGCAGTATGCTTGTATGCGGTCTGTTTAGAGTGTTTATGCTCTTCCAGGGTGCTGCTGTCCCTAATAGTAGCTGCAACTGAACCCGTCTTAACATCACATTAACTGAATATGACAACTTGCGCATTGCTGGAATCGTATGGCTCTTCTGTAGTACCTGGAGGGATTCATTCCTCATTAAGTTAACTCACTTTACAACTTGGAGTGCTATTCCCCTGCCACAACAGAAGTTTGAATGCCAACCATTGTAATAACAGGTGTTTCCATTTTGGATAGGATAGATCACAGTTCACGCTGTCAAGCGCTAGATGTGTAGTCTCTCCAGCATTGTTGTTATAATGCTCTGTCTCACACCTGAATCTAGCTGTTCCTCATTTTCTATTTTTAAAATTCAGCAGTTTGACGCACTTTGGGAAATACCTGGGGATTACTGTGTGTGCATGGCTTGCCTGTGTGATAGTAATGTAGATACTACAGACCTTTTATATTAAATTTGCATGCGTTTTCTTCAGTCTCTTTCTCTTACTTACCTTCAGGTAGATGGACTTAATTTTTTTAATGAGTCTCTTTGGGGTTGGAGAGAAGCAATGACGGGAATCTTGCTGGGTGTGAAGGTGGGATGGATTCAGCCAGTTGGAAGACAGAAATTCTCCCTCTGAGCCAGTTCTGCCACTGAAGCATTGTCAGACTGCAGTACTGTTCGCTCCCCAAGGAAACCAGATAAATGAACGTGCACAGGCACTTGGAGGGATTCTAGGCCAGGCGATGCTCTGTCAGTTCCCCAAATTTCAGTTTTTTTTGTTTTCAATTTCGTACATTTCCTGAAGGTGCGAGGGGTGACAGCCCCAGTGTTTTAAAATGCGCTGCGCTGCAGGTTATGTGCGAGGTCTGAAATGAAGCGGTACATCAGCAATAAAAAAAACAATACAAATGTAAATTGCTGCGATGTAAATGCATTTAAAAATGTCAAGCAAAATGTCTGCAGGGGCTGAGGCACATTGGCCTAATGCTGCCTTCCTGTGTGAAATACAATCTCTGCCTCATAATTTTTCCATCGTTATCTCAGGGAACTGTTGCTTGGAACCAAATTGAATATGAGTGCGGGGTGTCATGTTGCTGTGGCATGCGCTGTAAGGACTGTCTTTCAGACTATGTTTAATATTCAGATGCTGTTCAGATCCTTGTATACATACAAACTGTAGATGACACAATACAAGAACAATGCAAATAAAGTGCGGTGCGTAAGTATTTGAACAGGACAGTTTTTGTTGTTTGGCTCCATACTCCGGCACATTGGATTTGAAATAAAACAAATGAATATGAGGTTAAAGTGCAGACTTCCAGCTTAAATTTGCTCAGCAGTAGCAAATGACATGGTAGACCATGGATGACCACTGTAGTGGGTACTTTCAATACCCCCCTTTTCAACTGACAAACTGACCAAAAACACTCTCCTGGAAGTAGGCATAGATGTGTCAAAGATTACCATAATGAGAAGACTACAGTAGCATAACCTCAGTGGGTTCACCACAAGATGCAAACCACGTGTTAGCCTAAATAGAATGGGCGGGTTCAAGTTTTCTAAAAAGAACATAATGTAGAGTTCTTAAACAGAGTCTTATGGACAGATGAATATTAACCTGTACCAAAGTGGTGGAAAGAGGAAAGTGTGGAGAAAGAAACAAACCGCTCATGATCAAAAGCACCCCTCCCCCAATCTGTGAAACATGTTGGAGGTTGTGTTATAGCTTGGGCATGTATGGCTGCTGCTGGAACTGGCTCACTTGTCTCACTTGTCTCATTTGATGATCTGACTGCTGACAGCAGTAGCATGATGAATTCTGTATAGTGTACAGAAACATCTTATATGCTCAGTTCCAACCAAATGTTTCAAAACACATTCATCTGCTCTTCACCTTGCAGCAGGACAGTGTCCCCAAAAGTACTGCTAAAGCTAGCAAGGAGCTTTTCAGTGCCAAAAAGTGGAATGTTCTTGGCTGGCCAGATCAATCACCCATCCTGAATCCAACCGAACATGCGTTTCATTTGCTGAAGGCAAGACTGATGGCCAAACACCCCAGAAACAAACGGACTTAAGATGGCTGTGGTACAAGCCTGGCAGAGCATCACCAGGGAAGTGATCTCTGTGGGTTTCAGACTTTGGCAGTCATCAAATGGGAAGGATTTGTAACCGGGTGCTAAATTTGGTGACATCATTTCTGGTAATGTTCATTTTTCCAATTTCATTTGCTCTCCTAAAATGGGGGGCTGTCTAAAAATGGTTGTAATTCTTACATGGATCACCCGATATGGATGTAAATACCCTCAGCTTAGCTGTCAGTCTGCATTTCAACCCCATATTCATCATTTCATTTCAGATCCAATACAGTGGAGTGCAGTGCCAAGACAGTGCCTCCAACAAACAAAAATTGTGTCACTGTCCAAATACTAACACACTGCACTGTACATAGATTTTCGATAGGAGAATTGTGATTTTATTTTGTGATCTAAATCTAGGATAAACCCCAAGGGGAATTATTCAGTCTCATGTCCATTGCTTTTGTTGTTTTCTTCTTAAAGGACCTATAATAAATCTTACCGTTGTATAACGAAATGCATACTATAGTATGTCATAGAAGACCATAGTCTTCCATAGTACTGTGTTAGCATGTTACACAGATGCACTAGGCTATATTGGCCAAATGGTGGAAATAATTTAGTAAATCAGGGACCTTGTGTATTGAAAGCAGATGCTTCCACACAGGTGTGGTTCCTGAGTTGTTTAACAAATCAACATCCCAGCATGCTCAAGGTCATGTACAAAAGTTGTGCCCAGGCCTGATTGCTTATTGACTATCATGGATACCTCAGTGACTTCAAAAGAGGGGCATTTGTTGGGACACTCTGGTCAGGAACTTCAGTGATTAAGACACCTCAAATATCAAATATCTTTCATGAAGTGTATAAGGTGATGTCAGTATATAACTGTAACCAAGTGTTCCCACAGTAAACAATTCGGTCGACCCGTTGCCGGAAGTCCATTCATTCTCTGTAAAACTGAGCGACGGCCAGTGATCCAAGAAACTGGGAAACTGAGCGACACAAGTTGCCAGAGAAATGTTACCCGCGGTTTATCATTTCAGGGCATCTCTTGTTTCGTGCTTCCTATTTCTCCCACCGATTTGACTCTATTTCATGAATAATTGTTCCACCCGGCTTCACTCATTGCTATGGTGGAGTTGATAAAAATGCAAAGGATATGCAGCAGACTACATGGCAAACATCTGGCTTGTGCTACCAAAAGCCACATGCTCTGTCAGTTCGCCAAACACAAACACTAAAGGACTAGCTATTGCTAGTGATCTGTCTCTCTCACTGGCTATATAACAATAGCTACTGTGAGAATGCTAGAGAGCTTGTGAGAGCTAGGTGGCTAACTAGTGATTGGGATATATAGAGAGATCGCTAGTTAGCTATCTAGTGAGAGATATAGAGATTGCTAACAAGTGTGTGAGAGAGAGAGATTGCCAATTACCTAGCTGGCTACCAAGAGAGAGCAAGAGATGTATCGCTAGCTAGCTAGCAAGCAAGCAGTAACAAATATTAATTATCAGCGTCACAACCTAACTATAGAAAGTAAATTATAGTCTATATGGCAAATATAGTATGTCTCTGATACATTGTGCAATTCCGTTATTTCTCTTCAAAATTTTGTAGCTGTATGGGACCACTAAGGGAAGCTCTTGCCCCTCCCTCAGCCTAGTACATTTGAGCGACCCATCAACTGAATTGCTCGCTGAGTGCATGTGGGGCATGGGAAAGGGCTTAACAAAGGGCTGCTGCTGCATGTTCCTGAATCATGTTGTCTGTCCATTAGTTTGAGGTGCAAGTTTAAAGCGGACTAGCGACTCTAAATCAATCGACAGAAAATCTAAATCTAGGGAGCGAGCAGGCAGCTTAATCAAGAAAGGTCAGTGTAGAACAATTTAATTGACCTAATGTTGTTTCCACATTTTTGGCCACTATTTACCACAGGAAATCAAAATGTACCAAAATGTAACATTTAACCATAGTACCATGTTCTGTAATATACCGTAGTGTACAGTACATTATTGTGGATATGAATGCAGTGTGCTCAAAAGTTTGCAGTGTGAAGAAAAGAAACTAAGTTAAATGAATTAGCACTTACTTATTGTGGATTTGACTCGCATATCACTAAGATTAGTGGCCCTCAACCTTTCAATAACAGGCACTGTGATGTAAATAATCTGAAAGAGATCTAAAAATTTTGTGCAGGAGCTAACCTGCCAGAAAATGATTTCATTCAGATTGGTTTGCAACTCTAAACTCTTCAAAGAAGAATTGTGAAGAAGCAGTTTTTATGAAATATGCTTCTTCACTATTTAATGGTATAATTTGGGTCATTCTGTGCATGTCTTTTAGATTCAGCCAAATCAGGCCAAATGAATAAAAGCAAAGAAAATGAAGAACTCATAGAGAGCAATGTTATTCCAGTCATTACAGCCTGGGTTAAAGGAGATGGTTATGTAATACTAAATGACAGGTTGAGGTCCCTCACAGTCCTTGTTTTTCAGAGGTTCTTTCTCTCTCCACCCATTACATCCTCTTCTCTGTCCTCATCCGAGAATTGGGTCTCCTTGTTTTGAATAATGAGCAGGCTCCAGAGCTGTTCCTCCCACACACGCGAGGTAGTCTTTCCATCATTTCTCCTAATGACTCCCCCCTGCCCCCCCCCCCTCCTCCTCCTCCCTCCTCCCTCAGTGGCTCGGTCTTGCTACATACAGATGTGACCAAAATGCCTACACATGCATGCATGCAGCAGTGCCCACTGTATCTAAGATAACAGGCGCGATAATCACCATTGTGACTGTTCTCGGTTTCGAACGTTAGCTCTTCTGAGTATCTAACTTAATGGAAAAGAGGTGGAAGTGATCAGAACAGTGCATTAGCGGAAACATTACAAATGTGGCTGTATTTATTCCTGATCAATACAGTCTAGGGAAATACTGCATTCAGCAGAATAACTGGATCACAGTAAATCAATAGTCAATAAACACAATCTCACAACTGTATTTGATCACAAGCAGACTAGCGTGCCCTCTGATGCTGGCATTGACTTTACAATCCATTGTTTTCTATCATAATGGGTACATTTAATATTTACCCTATTTATTGCATGAGTGGCATGTGGTGACCCAATTACACAATAATCCCATTCAGACCTAGATTCCTGGTAAACTTTCCCAAGCAGTGGTTGGAGAATACCCCAAAATAAGCCTGTACCAAGTGTGTACTTCTGTGAGGCAGCTACTAACATATGCAGTTTTGTTCTCTTCTCCTTGGTTGTAGTGCATTTTTGGCATTCCCTCCAACATGTCCTCTCAGGTGATGTCACCTTGTAAGTAGTCCTGACCTGAGAAGCCTGAATAAGTTCAGGAGTGAACGTGTGCCAGGCATTAACAATAGGCACCCCTCTGCTTGCCCTCGGATGCCGTGTTTCCCTGTATCATCGGGGTGGGCCAACTGGCGCGACCAGTGACGACAGACATGTGATCAAGCGTGGCACGAAGGGCATCGAACTCTGCATCAGCTGCCGATGAACTCTGTGAATGTCGAACTAGCAGAGTAACCCCCATGACTGTCATGTTGACTTATGATGGAAAACTGGGACGGCAAAAAAAAAGAAATGTCATAGGTTTGAAATTGTTCTGTCAATGGACGCAAAAGAACCGGCTGATTACTTGCGTTTTGGCTGGAGTTCATCTCTTCCTGGCCAAAAAAATTCTTCCTGACTAAAGCATCATGATGCCTCTGATGCGCACCTAATCCAATTCTCTGGTCGAATTTGATGCCTTGCACTCTGCACTCCTATTATGTGCTGCTTATCTCAATTTCCCTTTGAGCAAAACCTATAATGTGTAATATGTTACCGCAAATTCCTTCCTGCCATTTTAATGCCGCTATCTCAATTGTATTATTATCAACAATATCTTCCTTTAATAGAAAATGTCTGAGGTTTAATGCCCATATAAGGCAGTGAAAATTCTGTACGTGCGTTGAAATAATAATGCGAATAATCGTGACGCTGTCTTTGTGGAGATCAGAAGCGATACCTGGGCTGGCATGACGGTAGACCCATGAGCTGCTTTGCTCTGGCTGGTGCCAGGGAGAGCCTCCCCCTCACAAACACCGCGGAGGCGATCAAAGTTACGACTATTTATAGAGTGAGGGGGCTTCAGGGACACAGGCGTGCTGTCTAAGAGAAGTACTCTTTTCACAGGGATCTGCAGCACACCCTTTGCCACGGCTGAATTCAGTCTCAATAAGAGCAGCGCTTTTTACAGCAATATGTACATCTGTATTTTTAGAAGCAGCGATCAAACATAATGAAGCAAGCGAGCATGCTATAGCAGGCCTGGTGTTTTTACACAAGAACGCGGAGTTAGTGGAAGGGAAGCAATATTTTTTTTTGTTTGTTTGTGTGTTCCAGAATCTGACCTTTTTTTTGTTTGTGGAAGCACAGGCAATCACAGGTTGTGGGAATTGCGGCAGAATTACTAGGGCTGGATTGGTGGGTTACAGAACAGCTGATTGGCTTTGGGTGGACATTAATGAAGGTCTGCTTTTAGCCAAAGTCTGAAAGTTGCCTGGATGGTGCACTCCACTTGCCCTGCTGTGACAGGAAAGAATTTCAGTCTCTCAGTGAAACAAGCTGCCAAGACCCTGACCAAGAGCAGATAGAGAAAATACCTCCGGAATATTCTCCCCTTGGCATTCTCGGCTTTCCGTGTTTTATCAAACTGCAGCCATTATGTCCAGAGCAGAATATATTTTATAAAGGTGTTTGAAGGGGCTTTTCAGGAAAATGTTATGTTCACTTTGTGATCACTGCATCACAACTCCAACAACTGGTGATTGAAACCAGACTGTTTCCATTATTCCCTACACTCTCATCCCATTGGCTTTCAAACCTGGGTCCCAGTATACCTTCATGTCTCCTGAATTTCAGTGCATGCAGTTAAATGAGTAACTCAGGCTCCAAATGTGTTTTTTCTCCCCTTGTTACAATGTGAATGACACAGATGGAACCATACTTCTGTGTTTCTTTTGAGCATTCTCCGCTGTCAGGATTGACTTCTGACCATTCATGATCATCTGCACAGTGTGTGGTGTAATTACATGGACTTATGTGGCGCGCTCTGAATGTATAACAACATCCTTATAGTTCCCTCTGGATTAGAAAAACAAATAAAGAACTGAATGAACGTGGACCCACCACCACGTTCATTCAGTTCCAACTTTGGACTCTCTGACCAGGCTGTCATCGTCTACTCGTGTAGACATTGCTGGTGAACCCTTGCAGGACCGTTCTTCAGTTACTGTCGGGGCAGGGAAGCAGAGCTGTCAGTGGTAAGAGTGGCCTCGATAAGGACCTCCGCGAATGTTTTCCGATACCCGAAGGCGAACACAATCGGTTAGAGTGCAGATATGCATTGAAGTTTGAAGGATGCTAAGCTAAGTGATCTCGCGGAAAGGGCCCGAGGGCGCTCCACGCCTTTCTCTTTGACGGGTCCTTTGGGCGGGAGTTCTGAGAGCAGGTGACCGCGGTTTCGGCCGTGACCGCATCGCAACAGGAAACAGAACGACGCGCCGCCATGCCGGCCCGCACTAGTCCTGGGAGATGACAGGATCAGACTGGAAAAAGGCGGGACCTTCGATTCCGGTAAAGCAAAACAGTGAACGATGTCTTCACACCTGTTTACCTCAGCGGGTGATTAGAGCAGTGCCTAATAGGAGCTCCAGTGGAGCCAGAGGCACCATTGAAATCACCTACAATGCGCCTTGTTTTGCATTGCGGTATAAAGGCTTCTTTTCTTATGAATATTCTGTGTTAAGCGCTGGCTGTTCACGTAACTCTCTTGTGTTCATGCCCTACGCCACTATAATTGGAAGCCCTTCAGCGTGTATTCTTTATTCCGCTGTATTTGCCCATCTGGTAAAGGCTGTTCGGTATTATCCTTGTGATTTATTCCCCAAGCCAGAAGCCGGGGAGAGGCACTCGCACGCTGAAGGACTTAATGTCATTACCCTGATGATGAAGTAGCTTGTGTGTTGCTTACCGGCCTACCTCCCACCTCTCCTCTCCTCTCAGACTTACTGTGAATCACTCGCTTTCGCATGCCGTCCATTTACGTTTACCTGTCTGTCCTCGGTATACCTACCTACCATACCTGCGCCGTACCCCTATGACCGATATGTGCAAGATTCACTCGTCGGATGATCGGCGAGAACATAGCGAAGGAACATCAGGAGACAGGGACATTCATGGAACGAGTGTGTTTGATGATGCTTAGTGAACCGTGCTCCAAGTTTATATGACCTGTGTTCCTGTACATTTTATGTGTGTGTATGTGTGTGTGTGTGTGTGTGTGTGTGTCTGTGCGTGTGTGTGCACGTGTCTCATTTTCTTGACATACAGCTGCAGTCACGGATATGGCAGTAACTGAATTATACAGTACGCTGAGACGAACAGGGAGAAACCCAGTCGGCCCGGTGACGGTTGTGAAAGATTTATCCCGTAATGCATTTATTTATAATCGTCTGAATATTGCACACCGCCTGGAGATGTGGATTTCATGACCCGTAAGCACGCATTTCCGTTTTCCACCCCGCGCGCGGTTCAGCTTCTAACATTCCGCTGTGTAAATATTGCATGTTCCTACTAGCTTTGAGACTCGCAGCGAAGGCCTGAAAAACGTCACAGTGCTTACTTTACACTCATCACTGGCATTTATGAAATATTTGAGCCGTTTTTCATAATTACTTTTGGTAATTCTGTCCGCATAGAGGATGGTAGGTGTCAGGCCCGTACTAAAAATACTCCTAAAAGTGTACGTCACTGGGCTTTGTAGGTTTTCTGTTTGCGTACACTTTAACATATCACATCCGTGAGGCCCTGGGAGGGCGGGAAGCACTAAAGTGCCTTGTAAGTCAGCAGGGAAAAGGATGGATTTGGAATTTTTTTTTTTTTTTTTTTAGTCTCTTAAGGGTAAACATCAAAAATGAAAAAGCAAACAACTTACAGGATCCATGGGCTCATTCACATTCAAATCTAGACTGGTTCTTGGGAAACTGAGAGTCTCTCAATGTCCTGGTAGGCGTTGTTTTTCAAAAAGACAAATTTTCCAATTCAGAAACGTATTATCCCACCTCTACCGCTGCCAAGCAAAAGCTATGGCACTGTGTTTTGTGAATGAAAAAAAAATGCAATTTGCTTTTTCTTCAGCAGTATTATTTGGGGAGTGTCAGCAGAAATCTGTTATGTGAGGCATTGGAAAGATTCGTTTTTAAAAAACGAGGAAAAGAGCTGAGAGAATACTAAATTATCTTGGGGATGATGGGTGGACAGAGTGTGCCTAAGAGTGCCAGCCGTTGTGCAGTGTTCAGAAGTTTTCACACGTCCTTTTCACAGTTTCCATGGCGTGTGTGTGCATGGGGGAAGCTGCACGCCACTTGCAATTTGGCACTGTCTGACACTTCATTATATTCAAAATAATATGTTGATGTTTGTTGGTATATTGCTTCCTATATCCACTAATATCAAACTCCCTACTTCACATTTCCTGTGAAGCTCCATCCCCCGGGTTTCCTCGATCCCTCTCGCTGTCTTTTGTCCCTCCACCATTTTCTCTTTCTCTCTCTCTCTCTCCAATTCCAAAAATGTTTTATTGGTAGGAAATGCAGTATAGTAGTACAAATAATAATAATAATAATAATAATAATAATAATAATAATAATAATGGGAAAAAAGAGTGTAAATCATAATAAATAAATGAATTAAATAATAACAGTGATGTGGTCACTCAGTGTCCCTCGGGTTCTGGCAGGCTTGTTTGTATTTTGCCCACAAGTGTCCTCCTAACAGGATTTTCAGTTTTTTCTTTGTCAGGTGAGAGATGTTCTTGATATTTTGAGAATTAAAGAATTCTTATATCCAGATTTTTCGAATCCGAAAGCAATCAAGTCTGTTTTGTCTTTTGGGTGCATTATCCTAATATTCTAGGTAGGGGATTTGGGTTTGTTTAATAATTTGGTTTAGTCAGATTTTTTGCTGGTAAGTAGTCCTGGTATGAAGCTGGTCTGTTCTTTGTGTTAGTCATATTAATGGGTTAGCCAGCTTCAGTACCGGCTGAGAGGATTGTTTTCATAACTGAGCTCTTGGGCTTTCATTTCCTTAAACTGCAATGTGTGTTGAGGGCCTGATTTGAAGTGTATTCAGAATTTAAATGCCCTTTTTGCATATGAATCTCAGATAATGGTCTGATTCTGCCCTGCGTGCATCATTTGGTGTTTCCCTCTGTACTAGAATGTTTTTACATAATTCTACATACAGGGTCTCTATTGGATGCTTGTCCCATTTAGAATAATTCTAGTGTATTAAGAGAACCCCATACCTCACTTCCATACAGTGCAATGGGCTGGATAACACTGTCAAAGATTTTTAACCAATATGTTTAATGGTATGGAGTGGTCTTTGAGTTTTTACATTTATTGCATTCACTGCCTTGGTAAAGCTCCTCGATGCTGAGTTTGTCAGACCAAGGTAAGTGTAATTTAGGGTGTGTTCTACGGCAGTGGTGTCTTGAAAGACCTGGAACCTGTTTTCCTGACATCTGGCCTTTTTTTTTTTTGGAATATCAGTATCAGTTTTAGGTTTACTACTCTCTCTCTCTCTCTCTCTCTCTCTCTCCCCCTCCCTCCCTCCCTCACTGTCTCTCTCTCTCTTTCTGAGAGGGCTTTCACCCCTCCCTTCCCGCTTGCTCATTGTTCTGGTAATTTGGGAGATAAGAGGCGCGTGCCTCTCTGCTCCTGCTGCTGCAGAGGCCTGGAAATGCCACTGCGCCGATAGTGTGCCGGCACGCCGGACGCAAATTGGGGTGGCGTGCGCTATCAGCGACGGGGGGGTTTGGGGGGACAGCGGGGGGAGGGAGCGCGCAGGGAGCGACCTTCAGAAAGGCCGCTGGCACAAAGGGGCCGGGAGCAGGCGGAGATGAGCAGCTACACGGCGAGTGGCGAGCGCGGGGACGCACGCCCCGGGGCGTACCGCGACGCAGCGCACCTGCGGGGAGCGTGTTCACACGCACACGCGACAGCCCGGCTCTCACTGCTAACCGGCTACGCCTATTCAAATGCACTGTGCTGTGTTTTCTAAATAATGATTAATAAAGCTCTTTAATAATTGAAAGACCCAAAATGCAAAGCTGTGATTGGCTGCATTTGCATTTTGCAAAAGGATGAACCTAAGCGGCTCTTATTATATTTAGTGGGGGGGGGGGGGTGAGTTTGACATTATTTTTTTGACATTTTTGCCTCCATATACCATGTTTGCAGTAATCTCGATGCATTATGTATGTTCAGTCATTTGTTTTGGATCGTCTGCGCATGCCGCGTTTTCCGGCTGTTTTGTTGCGGACGTGGTCTTGAGAGCGCCGTTGCGCTTTTTTGTTTTTCTGGTTTGTTGTTTTGCCCTGCCGTAGCCCTGTGCCGCCCGCTGCGCTCCGCCATGGTAATTAGACCCCGCTCTGCTTGGCGGCGGGCCGCCTCGGGCTCGCCTGGCGCTCTTCTGGGGATTTCCGGTCATTATTAGATGGAAAGACTTAAATCACCTGAGAATGAGCTTTTCCACTCCCTAAGCACAGAGCCTGAGCACAATCCCCCCCCCTCCCTCCCTCTCTCTCACACCTCTCTGCAGGCAAACATCTATTCTGCCTGCTTTATCTGCATTGCAACACTGCCGAGGGACGGAAGAGACAGGTGCTTCGGAAATCTCCGTGGTTTACCGCCGCTGTGCGGAATAGGATCGTGGACCTTGGCACTGGCTTGAGCACACAGAGTCGCTCTCGGTGGAATTGTACACCGTGGCCTTGCTGTCTCATACGCGAAAAGGAAACATAAAGAGTTCTCTTTACATAACCTTACTGTATTATTTTCTCAGCAAATGCTCTTATCCGGTGTAATTTACTTGGCAGCTCGGATGTGGACCGTTTGTATACTGCTTTGAAGTGCCATGTTCAGAGACACAGCCGCACTGCCTTTTTCTGGGATTTGAACCTGCCACCACCGGCTGGAACAGCTCCCAGTTCCCTTGGCTGCGTATTGCCTGTCTTCTTTTTTTTTGTACTATAAATGCCTGGCTGTCTTGCAGCCGCAACCCCACTGCCGATTTGAGAGAGCGTACACATCCACGGTTGCCCTCTGACACACAAGGTGTCACCAGCTGCTCCTTTTTAGACTGCAGACCGCAGCTAAGCTTGCAGAGAGTGGAGCCAGAGGAGGACCTTTCACATGCAGTCTGCGGGCTCCCACTAGATAGTGATGAAACACGGGTCCTGAGCTGTCCCGAAAGTCGACATACGGAGCTAGCGGCCCCAGTTGGCGCTGGCACAGTCCGGATTCGATCGGACCGCGGGGCTCATCCTTGCACCTCAGCAGGATGCCTCAACCAAATGAGCCACCCTGCCCTCACACTGTTGCCTTTCTGTAGATATTCAGAAATCTTACTGCTATGCTGGCGCAAAGCTGATCAGGTAGACTTCAGACATGAGAAATGCTCTGAACTGTCCTATCTTTGCAGTCTGTGCACTTTGTTTTGAGCGGATAATTTCAAGAAGACACTGAGAACATCTGTCCAGGCTTCAGGAACACCTGGCTTTCGTTCCCTTCTAAGAAATCGCTGGATAATTCTGTTTTGCCTCCCAAAAAGTCCAACAGGTTGCTTCTGGTAAGGTTCTTCCTGGGAAGGAATGCTATTTGCATTCACAGAAACACAGCCACAGGGGATGGGACTTGCCCTGTCCCTGTTCTAACATGCATCTGAAATTCTATCTCACATTCTATTCTATTAGCACAGACATGGCACAGACATAAAGGCATTGGCTTGAATGTTAAGCTGAGCAGCTGGTTTTCCTGACTGGAAATGACTGGAAGTTTCAAATTGCCGTCCTCTGAGACGGCATAGCGAAAGTGAAGTGGCTGATGGGTGTTGCTGGCAGGAGAATCTAATCTACAGATGTACATTTAGAGGACGTCTGACGGAAGGCAAGACGAATGGTGAGGCTCGCATCTGCATAGAGGGAACCTCACTTTCTGAATTCCAAGGGCGAATCGTTTCTCATTGCTTGCCAGGACTCGCGCTGTAACTGCTGTCTGGTTAGTGTGCTCCTGGATTGTGATAAATCAATGTCCACTGGGTAGGGCATGCAGTGTCCTGTCAGCTGGGTGGGGGTGATCTCTGTCTTACATGACCCCCCTCCCGCTTTCCACTCGTCTTCCACTTGTTTCAATTTCAGTTCATTTTCCCTTTGTTTACCGTGCATCCACACAGCCATTTGATTGTGCAGCTTTAAAAACGTAGCCAGGGCACGAAGGTTGTTTATTTTTGTGGTGCGTTTGTGTGTAGATGCATGTACACAACACTCATAAATGGCATACCCTGAGTTTCCAGGCTTTCAGTAGTAAACTGAATCTGGTGGAGTGACGTAACTGTGGACATAGCAGGGATGAACCTGATGAATAAATGCATAGCTGTTTCAGCCTGTCCATGTTTTACCTTTGACATATTGGCAATACACCAGCAGGTGGTTTCCACTCTGTAATAAATCTGCTTCTAGTAAAACCTGGACTGGATCCAGCTGTGCAAATAAGAGTGTTATTCTATTATCCACTGTAATCTGATGCCATGTTCACATAGTAATGCTTGTGGTTGTCTTTGGATTCTAGTGTTAACAGCAAGGTTGAAGAGTTTTAAACTCATCTGTGAGTGGTCCATAAACCAGCTGTACATTTCAGTTTAAGTCAGTGCATCATATGGCACACTGTACATCATTGTAATGCAGTGCTGCTAGTCCTAGAAGGATGCAGCCGTCTGCTGGTTTTTATTTTCACTGTATAATCTCCTGCCTCTCCATGCCCTAGCAACCAGGTGAGGTGAGTTAAGTGAAACCAGCTGGCTCTCTGGCAGCAGGGCTTAGTTGCCCTGTTGTAATACACAGACCTACTCATGAATGCTACTAAAATCTCTTTATTTTTGTTTGCTTACTATAATTGTTCTTACTTCTGATATTGGACACAGATGATGGTATCGACACACCCAAGCACAGTAAAGACTTTTGACCCTGAGTAGTGCTCGCTCACTCTTAATCATGGGTGGGCAATTCTGGTCTTGGAGGGCCGGTGTGCAGGTTTCTTTCCACCAATTACCTCGGCTAAATTAGCTAATTAGCTGTATTCACCAACACTGGTTTGCTCGTAGAGTATATCACGATAAAACGTTTTGTTTTGGGACATAACAGCAATCCTCTGTTGTCATTCATGCATCATAAAGAAATGTAGCTAAAATGTCAGATGGCATAAATGTTTGGGCTGATTAGATAATTAAGTCCAGAAGTTAGCATGAAAACCAGAAACAGATATGGTCCTTGTTGCCCATCATCGGTCTAAACCTAAGAACAGGCAGGGTGACTCACCCTCAAGGAGTCTATAAACGGTAATATCAGTCTTATGTATGCAGCGAGAGGGAGCACTTGCTGTCTTGTGTGGGCCCAGAATCCCAGAGGAAAACCAGGGAACATAGTTGCCTTCTAGCAAGAAAGTGCAGTTTGATGTTCACATACAGGACCCTGCAGAATTTGCACATAGCGGTGTAATCGCCATTTCATTGCAATTCCTGCTACATGAGGCTGCACAGAAAACTTGTGTCCAGACGGGGGGAGAACAACAGGACAAATCCAGAAACACTTCTGATCAGAGCAATGACAGTGTAAAGTTCAGGCTAGTGTTTTCTGTACATTTCCAGCATCTGACCCAGAGGTGTGTGGGGTGTGGGAGATGAAGCCTGAATTCTGGGTATTGGATGCTAATGGACCAGGAAAGCCTCCACAGACAGTGGGGGGATGTGAGAAGAGGGCCCGTTGCTATGCCTGAGCCATTATTGCCTTCGGAGTGCCCTTGTGTAAATGTGCCTCCCGCGCATCTCTGCTCCAGTGCAGTTGTTTGTTGTGTTGGACTCAGTTGCAGCCCCAGCATCATACCCACAAGCTCTACCCTGTCTGAAATTTCAAAGTTTCAGCTTCAAAGGATGCCTTCTGTGCCTCAAGAGCTCTTGTTCACCTCATTTTCCCTGGGATGTCAGTTTGAGATGGGAACACATTTAACAGGGAAGAATCCGGAGGGAGTCCTTCAGTGTTTTTTTTTTTAGGTTGCAAGAATTTTGATTCTCTTTAATTGGTTTTAATTCAAATGTACCCTTGATTGTTCCGTGAGAAATGAAACCCCAGAGAAAGCGTTTGATTGGTCACGCCAAGCATTTCTGAAACAACCATGTAATGCCTGTTGACTTGCTGTGTGTTTGGTACGCTCACCTCAACACTTCCCTGGTGGTTCATTTTGAAAAACATATTGACCTTTAGATTTGTAAACGTTAAACTTTCGATCGCTTCCAGAGGTTAAAAGAGATTAAAGGTTTTGGTCACCCTACAGGCTAAATCTACAAAGATATCTTGCACTGTTCATTCATTCTGATTCCGACGTATATGGTGAGTGGAATTTCTGGGAAAAAAATAGAACTGTCAATATGTGTGGACTTCTGAACCTTGTATTTCAGGTCACCGTAGGTTTAGTTTATTTTTTGCTGAAAGTTCAACAAATCCACATGTTATTAAAAGTGTGTTTGGTACCCAGTTCTTAGGCATACCAGCTGCAAAAAGTGGGGGGAAAAAAAAAAAACACTTTTTTTTTTTTTTTTGCTTGTAGGCATGAGTTGGATCGGAAAACATGCAGTACCTGCCAAAACCAAGTGGTCTGGGTTGTATTTTTTGAGAAGGCCTGTTTCAACATTTCACAGTCCCTAGCACTAAAGTTTGCCTAGAACATGACCTGTAGGTGCTGCAAGCTCACAAGGGTAGTGAGGAACAGAAAGGTAAAATGCTTCTGAAACTTTGAAGAACAGTGAATCATAAAGCTGTTTCACTGTGCCTGGTTGCCCTCCAAAAACCAGGACTGCAGAATTGAATACAAAGCCAATACAATCCTCCTGTTAACGACAAAAAAGGGAACTTTTTTCACTGAGCTTACTCATCCAAATGCCCCCATTTGTTGTATAACGGCATTCATTTTGTTTGTGGCCAGCCAGTTGGAGGTCTCATGAAGTGCCCTCTGCAGGATAGGAGTAGGCGGAGCTAGGACGGGGATTTGAGAGGAGTAGCGTGCTGGAACGTCGGCGGAACTGACAGCTGTTTCACTGTGTGTGGCAGAGTTGTGCGCATTCACAGCAGGACCTGCCTCTATTTTTGGAACACAGATGCAGCTTGCCATTAATATACGCAGCTACTTCCTCCAAATCTGTTTGTGGCAGATTGCACCCAATGGTTGACACCTCTCACAGAGCGTGTGTGATTTGAGGTGAGGGGCCAGTGTTTGTTTTCTCGGTGAGGTGTGGGGCTGCTAATCTGTCTCTTAGGGAGGGCATGGGCCAGCCTCTATTCTCTTAGTGAGAAGAAATACTATGTCATTCTCTTAGTGAGGAGAGGGGCAGTGTTCGTTCTCTCAATGAGAAGAGGGGCAGTGTTCATTCTCTTAGTGAGAAGAGTGGCAGTGTTCATTCTCTTAGTGAGGAGAGGGACGGTGTTCATTCTCTTAGTAAAAGGAGGGGACAGTGTTCATTCTTTTAGTGAGGAGAGGAACAGTGTTCATTCCTTTAGTGAGGAGAGGAACAGTGTTCATTCTTTTAGTCTTAAGCCTCCATGGAATTTAACAAGAAATGCATCAGAGTCACACTTGTTCACGGTCAAGCAAACAAACAATCGGGAATTGCCACCCCGTGTGTGTTTGTGTACGTGGTAGAAAAGGAAACCGAAGGTGTGTGCTTTTGCCCCAGGGAGCGACAGGTTGGATTGGAGTGCCAGAAGTATTAGCCGTGTGGGCCCGCTCTGTTGATTGAAGATGTGCAGATGTGAGATTTAAACCTTCAAAGGCGCAGTGGATGATGAAAGCCGCGGCCTGCGCGTGTAATGTTAAAAGGCAGACGAGCCCTCGTGTTGCCCACTACGCCTCTTCTGTGATCCACGTCTGATTGGCATGCTCAAAGAGCTCGCTGGCAGTCATATGGCAGGAGCAGAGGACTATAAAAAGTCCTTTTTTCTCAAAAGATTTGGGTCCTATTTCACCTGGGTGCTGCTATACCACATACATTTTATCTGATGTCCATGTCTTAATCCTAAGAGTTGTTTTTTTAAATCATGAAACAGAAAAAGATTCAAAGGCATTTATTTGTGTCACTGTGTGGTTTTACCATAGTAGCATGAAATAAGTGTATGGAATTGCAGGAGATACTGAAAGAAAGTCACAGCCTCAACCATCAGAGACTGGGGATTAGGTTTATGTTAGGAAGCTACTTGATGTCAGAGAGACCTCTAAAAGCTCTTGATGCAGCATTTTGTATTTTCAGCCTTTACTGTTCCTGCAAAAGTGACAATCAGTGGAAAACTCTTAGGCAACCAAAATCCAGTTAGCAGAGGTCAAAGGGACTGACAGACATAGAGGAAACGTGCGCATTAGTGTGTGAAGCAAAATCACTCCCGCCCCCCTTCATGAGGTGAGGACCGTGTTGCGGCTTGCTGGTTTCCATCACTGTCAGCCCCCCCTGCCCCCACCCCCCAGGCTGGGCCCCAGCACACCACAGTGGGTGTGTGAAGTGCCTGGTCACTAAGGTGATTTTATTACTGAAGCTTTCATTTATTACTGAGCCCCTCTCCAGACAGAAGGCCGCAGGTAAAGCCTTTTGAAAGTGCCCTGGAGAGTCGGGAGGGAAGAGAGAAAATGAGAGAAAGAGAACGAGATGGAGAAAGAAGGAATGAGAGGACATTTGAGAAGAAAGTAGAAAAAGATCAGAGCGAATAAGAAGAGAAGAGAGCAAAAAAAAAAGTTCCAACGTAGCTTTGTTATTGCGTAGCTTTGTTATTTATTTGATGCTGTCTGGCTGAGTAGCTGCTGTTCTGCTCTCTCAAACTAATTATCACCCTGACTCTCCCCCATGCTGGGAGTTCCATAGCTCTTGTCTAGCCTGAAGAAGGCACCACCAGAATTCACTTTCTCTTCCTCTTCCTCTTTTCTGTCTGCAGCCTGTTGATCTGGGGCAGAACAGAGCTTCGGGTCTCATTCGGTCCTTAACAGGATGGTGGAGTCATGTGAAAAGGAAATCAAAACCAGACAAGTGCTGTGCCAATGTGAAACAACATAGATGTGAGCGTTGTAGTGAGCGGTGTTTCTGCAACAGAGAGCTGTGCTGGGAACACTTCAGAAAGGCAGTTAAGCTTCATTGCGCTGCATTTTAATTCCCTCCCTTCTTGTTTGACCTATCAGAGCAAACGCTGGTCTCTCATACTCGTGTTTCTAAGGGCCTGTCTGATGAATGGCTGTGTTCCCTTTCTTAGGGAGTAGCTAATTAAAAAAATCTTATTTTAAATGTTTTCCAGTGTTTTTCATTGGTACATCAAGTTAGCCACTGTTACAGCTTCTCGCTGGGGCTGGCTGTGGGCAGCTTCTGTTGCTCAGATTGTTCAGCTTTCACATGAAATGGTTATAGCGTTGATTGCCCTCCATGGATTTGTGTAATTGTGTTTTAAACAAGGACACGTGCCTTACTAACCTTCACTCTGTCTGTTAATGCTTCTGTTCTACAATTTAGAATTTAGTCATTTAGCAGATACTTTTAGTTAGAGTGACTTGCAGAAGTGCATTGACATGTTGAGAAAACTCTGCAAGAGCTAAATATAGGCAAAGTTACAATTATAATAGTGCCATCTTCAAGGTGCATTCATAAAGACCTGCAAGGTCAAAGAAGAGAAGTCTTCATTTTACATGAACTGGAAACATTTAGCTGTTGTCTGTAAATGTGAGCTTTTAGACATTGGTGGTTAATGATGATTCGAAGAAATTACTCAAAGAAGGTCATTCCACTGTGGGTGATCAGGGTAGGGAAGAGCCGGAGCCTCAAGCAGTGGCCATCGGGTGATTAAAGAGATGGGACTGGCAGTTGGTGGGATGATTCTGAACCAAGATGTCTGATAAGAGTGTGTGGGTGTCTGAAGTTAGGAAGGGGCACTACCGTATGCAGCTTTGAATGCCAGTGTCTGTAATTTGAATTGATAGCAGCCAGCCACTGGAAGCCAGTGACGGGTGTTGAAATGTGGCCTGCCGTGTGTGAATTTGGGCAGTAATCCAGCCAGCAGGGCATTACAATAGCTCAGACGACAGAGAACCAGGGCTCGTACAAGAAGCTGTGTAGTGTCGTGGGTGAGGAAGGGACGGGTTCTACTAATGTCGTGAAGGGAGAACCTTCAGGGCCAGGTGACAGTTTTGGTTTGTCACAAGAAGCTCTGCTGGCCATCCAGGTTTTTTGGAGGGCAACACTGCGGAGTACATCGACATCGATTAAAGCATCGCTCTGCGGGGAACTCTTTGTCCTTACTGTTTTAGGTAATAGAGTCTGTTGGTAGTACAGTACTGTTGCCTAGGATGTGCGGATAAATCTTGGCATATCTGTTTGTTATTACATTTCGGTTAAACAAACTGAACAAAACCCATGTTAGCAAGCGAAGTGAAATTGTATCCTGTATTTAAAATGTCCTAAACCATTAAGTCAATATCGAGTTGCGTACTGAGTCAAGTTTTTTTGTGTACTGTTGAAGCCCCAGTGTTTAGCCATCTGTCATGCAGGTTTATGCCATCTTCAGCTGGCTGAACTACACATAGAGTTCATGTTATCCCTTATAGAACAACAGTGATTTCTCTGCAGCTAGAATTCCCAAGGACAGTTTTTCACTCATGCTTGTGGAAGTCTATGGGGTTACCTTAGAAGGGGTTAAATGGGGTCTGCTGTGGCATTCATGAGTTTAATTTAGTGCCTAATTGCTTGAACTAGAGGGCACTGCAGCTCCTTTGGATCTGTAGTAACATCAAGTTTAATTAGCTATTTGATTAGAGTTGCATGTGCTTGCATCACAGAATATGTGCTTTAAAAGAAACCTCCACAATCAATATTTAGTCCCTCAAAATGTATTTGTATAGCAGATAGTAAAAAACTGATGAAGACAGGCCAAATTTAAGTTCATCTGCATTTGCCAAAGTGCTACTTTAGTCACGCTGGAAAGGTAGAAAGGAAGTGAAGCACTGAAAATCAGTAATATCAGAAAGTGTAGTAAATTCGCAAGAAAGCTATCTAGCACATTTACACCTCTCCAGTCAGAAATACCATGGTTTTTCATTATAAAAGGGTTATAAAAGAGGGTATTTTCTTGTGGCTTGGACATCTGGCCTACTTCAGTATCCTGCTCTCCAAATGGGGCAGAACAGGGAGAGGAAATACGTATTGATAGACAAATATTCTTCCATGGACAGGAAGTGGAGGCTACAAACAGGAAGTCTAACTTTGAGGCAACCAAACAATGCAGAAAAGGGCAAAGTAACTATAAATACTTCCAACAGGGGTGTTCTATAATATGCAACCATTGTGCTACACCTCACATGTGCACTCCACAGTCTGCTCTGGCATAGTCAGGATTAAATTCTGGACCAGGAGATACACTGCTGAACCGAGAAACAACGTATTTGCTGAATGCGCCACCGACAGCCCATTTCAATACTTTTTTGACTAAAACAAGCAAGTCAGCCCTTTGACAGGAAATCTGCACAATAAAATTTTTCATTTAATTATGTGTTTTTCTCGCTGCTGCTCATTCCACTGATTCTGTCACCTCAAGGATTTCCTGTCACAAATCCTGTTTGTCTGGCCTATGTGCTTCTTTGGTCTGATTTTAATATCATCACCGTGTTTACTGCCTTCCCCAGACAGCTCCCGTCGTGTCACTGCCGAAATTAAATGCACCGAAAAGGTGATCAACAAAGTGTTGCCTGGAACAATGGAACTGTCAGACTAGCAGTGCCCTTTTGTGCCCGTCAGCTTCCCTTTATTAAGCTACCTCTCATCCAATCAGGCATTTCTGCCGTCCCCCAGACGGCGGGACGAAACAGTTGCCGTAGCCACTTTTTTCCTGAGAGCACTGGCCTCCAGGAGACCCTTCGAGGGATGCGTAGTAAAGTTCAGACACATGGCCCTTATCGGTCAGCGCCACGATTCGATCTCCGGGACCCGTCGCCACGGCGACGCACGCGTGCCAGGGTCCAGATGGGCAAACCGCGTGCCCAGAATTTGCAAACAAAAAGCGAGAGATTGCCGAACACCTCCGCGGGCTTCACTTCAGCGCCCTCTGTTAGTGACGGGCGGTGAGGAATGCACCGGCTGTGAGCGGCTCAAACAGGATTAGGTCTGGAAGCCCCTGCCGGATAGTTTCCATTAGGAACAGCTTGCAGATTTTCCAGCCACTTAAAGCGACAGGCTCTGGTGGGGGACTGTAGCCGGAGGCAGCGCCGTGGCCGATGAAACTGCTCTGGGCCTCCGTGCTCCAATGCGACCCTTCAAGACTCCAGTTGCCTCTCCTTTGAGTATTGTGATGATGGTCAATTTTTGTTCACGTTTGCGGCAACACTGCACCTTCTGTGTCTACATAAGGTCACTGCCTGGGGGTGAAAAAGCACACTCCTTCTGCCTGACGCTCGATAAGATCAGACATGTCTTCAGACTCTATGCCAGAATTGTAAGGCTGGTACATCTTGCACCATTTACTGTCCTTAGTTATTATTGAAACATAAGATTCAGAAACTACTGGGCAGGGTGATATTTTGAATTGAGGTTACTGGTACTTGGATGCAGTGAAGTGACTTACAATTTGTGCGCAAAAACTTTAGGAGACACAGCTCAGCCACGGATGTAGCCTGTCGTAAAAGGTACTGTACTACTCAACAATGTGATGTTACTAGCATCCGCAACCGATAAACAACAGTGGTGGCCAAGCGTGTTTGCATAGAACGCACAGGCCATTTAGCGTTTCTTTCATTTTTAATATAACTTTTTTATCCATTTTAAGTCTGCCCTGAAGAGAGACCTGTTAAATTTTTCATTGTTCCCGCAGCTCTGAAACCTCATCTTTTTGGGTGACACCGTTTACTTTCCTCCTTCACCTGTGTGCCCATTCAGCACTGTGAGACTACACAGTGTCTGCACAGTGAGGCAGGCAGTCTTCCCCACAAATAAAAATGAATCCATTTTCAATGTTTGTGTTTATATATAGCCCTGTAGAGACGTCTTTGGACAGTTACTTGTGTAGTGCATAAATTACTTGGCCTTTGACTTTTGAACCCTTTTGTCTACTTTTCAAAGTTCAGTATGTAAACTGTGACAAACAATGCCCACCATTTTAAAAGGTCTTATTGCTTCACGGGCAGATATACGCAGTTCATAACATTCTGCATGACTGAATAAGACAGGAATGTTCTGGAATTTGATTTATGGCTTTGCAGCCTCTTGTTATGGTGCGGCTCTTTGCAAAAAAATATAAAATGGAATACTGTAAGTGTCAAAAAATTCACTTTCTGAACTGAATCCAGAAAAAAGCGATACAGATATCTTTGTCAGTAAGATAAAGTTATTAGGACTTAGTAGTGTCCCCAAGACAGATTTCTTCTCCTTCTGTTTTTGCTTTGTTTTATTCAAGTAGTCTGTGTTTCCAAACCTTTCCAAGTCATCATTAACAATGGAGAAGAATCAATAATTCATTTGCAGGCTCATTTATATTACCAGCTACTAGGGAAAGAGCATTATATCATTTTGTGTGTATTCAGAATATCAAGCACTTATGCATTGAGTCTGTATTTTTCATATTTTCAGGCAATGAAAACAGGTAGTCTCAGCTGTATTATGTTGTAACAGAAAGCTCAGTGTTGTGGTTTGTTTCCTTCTGAGCTGATGAAAAAACAAGTGAGTTCACTAATTGTGGAGAGCTTCACCTCTGACCTTAGATCTTTGGTGCGCCTACTAAAGGGCCCATTTGGAAAGAAGTCTGGAACCAATCTTCACCAAACTCTTGGCTCCTTTGACTTTCCCGCATAGTCTGAAACAATATGTCTTACAAGCAGGCACACCCACCCTTGTGGTCTAGATTTAAGTTTAAGTAAAGGACTGTCCCAGATGTGCCAGCTCTCTCCTTAAAAAGAACACAAAAGAAAAAAAAAATTCTGATTTTGACCATCGTCTGAAACACAGATATGTGCAAGTTAAGAGGGAGTGACCGAGAGTGAAGGAGATTCAAGAGATGCAGAGAGCTCTGTTATGCGATCTCACAATTATAGTGGGTGGCATCAACCATGTATATTTGCGGTGAAAGCAATGGTTTGGGAGTATGCAGAAAATAGACAGGCAGCGGTCTAAGTGTATTTCTCACTGTTTTGAAGCTCATCCCCCTGGTATATCCCTCCTGGGCTCAATGGTGGCAGTGCGTGGGGCCTACTGAAAAAAAAACAGCACCCATATGCATCTCTCAGGGTCACATGTGGCTTTAATGATGGAGGTTTTTCTTGGACTGAAGGGGTGTTCCCAGGCCTCACACAGCTGAGCTAACAGCATTAATACTGGAGATGATTCATGTTTTGCGACGCCCAAGTGGCTCTCCGGGTACTGCGGTGTACTGTAACTGTATGCAAATGCTCCGTACTTGTGAGAAAGATAATAAGGGCGATTAAATATTAATCGTGGCGGTTCGTATTCCGACGTTCCAGATCAGTTGGAATCCCATGCTGCCTTGGTGGTCCCTGCGTGCACATGCCGTGAGTTCTCGCTGCATTTGTTTCTGTTGCTTTTGGTCAACCAGGCTACTTTGGCCCAGTTTTTTTTATTTTTTTTATTCTTGTTACCATGACAGCATCCAAGTGAAATTCAAATGAAATTTGAATTGAAGTGAAATTCCAAATTGCCCCCCACCCCTGACACATAGCTAGCACATTGTAGTCATATGCATGCATGTGCATGGTCAAGATATTTGTGTAAATTATCAATAGAGCTGGTCAACCAGTTGTTCATGTTCATCCAGTTTACAATTACTTAACCCCAATGGATTTTCATATATTTGCTGAGATTAATGTGGAAGAGCATGTATTATAATAATGTGTTCTTATGTTCTTATTATAACTGAAGGTGCTCACTACAAATGCAGGCTGAGCCCTAAAGCCTAGGCATCACAGTTTGTAGGCTAATTGTGGCTTAGTTATTAGAGGAGTATGACTTTAGCATGGCAGAACACTGCTGGCTTTGTCCCCAGGCGATAGTGCGGGTTTAAATTTGTGAGGGATCCTAGGGTTTCCACAGCATTAGCTCCTCCCCACAGTACATCGTGTGCTCAACACGTTAACAGCTGCTGTCAGTGTGAAATGCACAATGATTATGATCAGTGCTAGCTTTTTTTCTGCAGTACCTTGTTGCCTGTAGTGTGGAATGTAATGCATTGCCTGTAGTCCCTCTGCCCATGCGGTGTACTTTCTCTCAAATAAAATGCCCAGTGTAATTGGATTTCACAATTATATGCCGCTTGTGAACTCTCGTAATGCAAGACACTTTAAATGACTGTTTTTGACATTTATAGAAACCAAAGATTCTGTAACTAAAGATGTGTTCATGAAGCAAAATTGAATGTTCTCTAAGCTTGGACAAGAAATGATGGAATAAGCAATTCATTCATTTTGTTAAACTGTTACATGAGTAATGAATATACTGGAGGAAAAACTTGAATAGCTGGATGGAAAAAAAAATCTATTCAGGTACAGTAGGTTGCCAGATTCTTACCTTTCACAGAAAAGAGTACTTTGACTGAGTGTCTGCTCAGAGAATATTAAATAATAAGAATGTAAATGTAAACATAAGGTACAGTGTAGAATGTCACAGTTCTTTTTACAAATAGTTTTATATCACCCTGTGTAATATCTTGTGTCGTTTACCAGGATTGGATACCAATTGGATTCTGTTTTTTTGTTTCATGGAATACTTTCATTGTGTACTTATTTTTTTGATGGGAGTGCACATCAGGTCACTTTTCCCACTCGAGCACAATTTCCTATTCATGAAATTCCGGTTTATGTAGATAATCAGGTTTATGTTCAAATCGTGTGATTTACTGTCGGAAACCTAGAGTAAAATTAAATTTGAAAGACAGATCATCTAAAAAATACACCATAAGTGAGGCAACCCGACTTGGACATTCAAGTAGCCTGTCGCAACATTTTTTACCTTGTCAATATCAATGAGGTATGTTTAGTATAAATCAAATACGCTGAGAATTCAGTAAAGGTATGACATTTTGTGTTTTTTTCACGGCTAAAATAATAAAAAATAAGTAGGTGATTTAACAATACCAATGAGTAGCATGGGTGCAGTTCTAATTTCCACTGGGCTGAATAACTTGGGGTCAACATATCTTTTCCTGAGGGCTGTTTGCTGCAGAGTTTGTGGGATATTGTGATGGAAAAAGATGACACTGCTCATGCTGTCATTGAAAATGGATATTTATTCACAGTGTGGATTATAAATTATTCAGATGTTATTCACCATAAAAAGTCACTCAAATCAGTGTGTGAGGCCTAAATGCTGAATCGGTGTTAGGTGAGTAAGTGCTGTTTAGAAATCTATAGACATATTCAGTGAGATCAGTTAACCTCATATTTTATTCATGATATTTCAAGCTCATATCCTGGGCAACACTGGGCAGCTTAAGGCACTGTTCTAATGCATGGATGGACCCCATGGCCTGGTATCCCATCCAGACCATACCTGTGATCCCAGGGTGGATATCAGTTGGCCAGGATGACAGCGCCTGATCAGGTGCCAGCAAGTTGGTCTGTTGAGCCACCTGTGAAGTGTCTTCCTCTGACTCATGCCTGTAGGAACCCAACTTGCAAACTGCAAAGTGATGAGAAGTGGCAGCTGGCTGCACATGCTTTCGAGGAGAGCTCATACTTGTCTGCAGTCTCCCGATGTCGACAGGAGGTTGCAGTGCAGCGGGACCATGAAAACGGGAAAAGCATTAAATGTACTACTAGCTTTGAAGCATTTTGTTTACAATAGATAATTCAAAGCTGTGACAATGTAAAATTAAGCTGCAACTTTTCTTGCAACAGTAGTTACCCAATTAATTCCAGTTTTTCTGTAAGATGTCTTTGTACTAGTGGTTCTGTAAAATGTGCTATGCAAATGAAACTGAATTAATCTTGGGAATTTAATTTTGATTTGGTCTTGGTTAATTGAGTGGTTTCATTTTAAAATGAACACTCTTAACACTGCTTTCCACCAAAAGTTCATGAAGTTAAATTCATGAAGCTTGTGTATAAACATTTTTTGAAAATGTAAGCTGAAGCTCAGAAAGTCGTTTTTTTTTTTTTTTTTTTTTAGAAAAGTACGCGCTACAGTACAACCTTCACTTTCGCATACATTCAGTGCAGTAAAAAAACATAAACAGTACTTCCTGTATGTATTTCCCCTTTTACGCAAACTTCTAGCCTTTTCACATCATCTGCGTACTGGGAACGCCCTGACTGCTCTGATCGTTTTATATGGCGTCTTCTGTAGGTCTGTGTCTCTCAGGGACTCTGGCGCAGGTTAGTGCCCGGCAGAGGGATCTGTCCAATGAAAGAAGGATGACGGTTAATGGCTTTGATCTTCCATTTGGAGAGGCCCCGCTGTGCTGCCTCACACTGGCTGCTCTGGCAGCGATCCTGTGGGTGTTCGCTCCTCTCAAGCAGAACCCCAGTTGCGTCTCGATGCCTATTTTAGAAGAGCTAGTGTGCCAAGAATCATAGTGGGGGTGGCATCTGGTGCCAGGGAAGTGCTCCTCACATCCATTAACACGGACAATCCTGGTGCACTTCTCATATGATCAGCAGCAGCAGTAATAGATCACATTGTTGTCCAGTTCCTAGTTTTGTCACGAACTAGCTTTCATTTATTATATTTTTCATTCTGTGTGGCATGTAAACCAAGTGCTCAGTTCTGTGAATATAATGATGAAGTCACAAACATAATTTTACTGTGCGGCAGTTTGACTGAAGGGGACGACCTTATTAAGCAGCCACTTGTATCCATCGAACATTAATTCTGCTTTTGTGCATGACATACAATGGAGATGTGTGTTCCATGTCTCTGTCTGAAGAGAGGTTTGCTTTGCAGTGAGACATTTATGAGCCGGGACAAGAGCTGCAGAACTAGTGCCCAGAAAGTTGTTTGCAGTGCGCTTCTGGACAGTGTAGGATTTGCATCAGAATTAGATAATTCGTTATAATCATCTTCATCTTCATGTTGTATTGTCCAGCTGCTCAGTGTGTATTCATGTATACAGTACATTTATGCCCATTTATGCCTGTGCTACTTTATATGTTTTTGCATATAGCTATGTTTCTTCTCTGGATATGCATTATGTGCCTACTCTGTAGAGATATGAATTCAGTGTGCATGGGCAGAATATGATCTGTAACAGTTTTCTGTCTCTCGTTGTCTCTGCAGGATGGCTCCAAGCAGAAACAGGTGCGGAAGAAAACGGTGTCGTTCAGCACCATGCCAAACGACCGCACGATTAACAGCACCGCAGCCTGCATGGCCTTCATGATGGAGGGCTGCGAGATGAAGAAGGTGCGCTCCAACTCGCGCATGTACAACCGCTACTTCCTGCTGGACTCAGACATGCGCTGGCTGCGCTGGGAGCCCTCGAAGAAGGACTCGGAGAAGGCCAAACTGGAGATCAAGAGCATCAAGGAGGTGCGGCTAGGAAAGAAGACCCCCGTGCTGCGTAGCAACGGCCTCTCTGACCAGTTTCCCGAGGAGTGTGCTTTCTCCATCATCTACGGGGACAACTACGAGTCCCTGGACCTGGTGGCCAGCACTGCTGACGTGGTCAACACATGGGTGATGGGCCTCCGATACCTGGTCTCTTATGGTAGGCATACAGTGGGTGTTGTTGAACCCAGCCAGCCCAGCTTAAGGAACTCTTGGATTGGTTCAGTGTTTGAGGTAGCTGATGTGCAGAAGGAGGGACACATCGACATCTCCATAGCCACCCAAATCATAAGGGGACTGAACCCTGGCAAGAAGGCATCACGAATAGAGCTGAAGTTCAAGGAGCTTCAGAAGACTAAAGATCAGTGCCGGGAGGAGATAACAATTGATACATTCACTGAAGCCTACTGTGAGCTGTGCACGCGCCCAGAAATCTTCTTTCTTTTAGTACAGTTCTCCAGCAATAAGGAGTACCTGGACTGCAAGGACCTGATGCTCTTTGTGGAAGTGGAGCAAGGGATGGAAGGGGTGACAGAAGAGATGTGCATGGACATTGTCCGTAAGTTTGAGCCATCCATGGAGGGCAAGGAACGGGGATATCTCTCCATTGATGGCTTTACGCACTACCTCCTCTCCGCCGAGTGTCACATCTTCGACCCTCAGCACAAACGAGTCTGCCAGGACATGACGCAGCCTCTCTCCCACTATTATATCAACTCTTCGCACAACGCGTCCCTCCTGGAGGACCACTTCTGGGGCTCTTCAGATATCAATGGCTACATTAGGGCCTTGAAGATGGGCTGCCGAAGCCTTGAGGTGGTGGTCTGGGATGGCCCAGACAACGAGCCCCACATCTACGTGGGGAGCTCCATTGCCTCTCAGGTGGCCTTCTGCAAGGTCCTGGATGTCATCAACCAGTATGCCTTTGAGAACTCTGAGTATCCTCTCATCCTCTGCCTGATAACTCACTGCTGTATTCTACAGCAGAAGGTCATGGCACAGCACCTGAAGAAGATCCTTGGGGACAAACTGTATGTGGACCTCCCTAACTCCGAAGAACATTACCTACCCTGCCCTGAGAAGCTGAAAGGAAAGATCCTTCTGAAAGGCAAGCGGTTGCCCTATAACTACCCTGATTCTGAAGGGGAGGTTACTGATGAAGATGAAGGCATGGAGATGTCGAGGAGGGTAGGGGCTGAAGAGAACGACCAGCTCAATGGGATCGGATCCAGGCGGCTGCGGCTGTGCAAAGAGCTCTCTGATCTGGTCACCCTCTGCAGGTCAGTGCAGTTCAGAGACTTTGAGACATCAAAGAGGTACCAGAGTTACTCTGAATTGTGCTCTTTCAATGAGGTTGATGCTAACAGATTTGCCAATGAATACCCAGAGGACTTTGTGTGTTACAACAAGAGGTTCCTGTCTAGGGTGTACCCCAGCCCCATGCGTATCGATGCCAGCAACATGAACCCTCAGGACTTTTGGAAGTGTGGATGTCAGATTGTAGCTATGAATTTCCAGACCCCTGGTCTGATGATGGACCTCAACTTGGGATGGTTCCGGCAGAATGGGAACTGTGGTTATGTTCTACGGCCTGCCATCATGAGGGAGGAAGTGTCGTACTTCAGTGCCAATGCTCGGGACTCCTTGCCGGGTGTTTCAGCCCAGCTACTGCACATTAAGCTTATTAGTGGGCAGAACTTGCCCAAGCCAAAGGGGTCAGCTGCCAAGGGGGACGTGGTGGAACCCTACATATATGTGGAAATCCATGGAATCCCTGCTGACTGCGCAGAGCAAAGGACTAAGACTGTATCCCAGAATGGGGATAACCCGATATTTGACGAGAGCTTTGAGTTCCAGATCAACCTCCCCGAGCTGGCGGTGCTGCGCTTCGTGGTACTGGATGACGACTACATCGGGGATGAGTTCATCGGCCAGTACACCATCCCCTTTGAGTGTCTACAGCCCGGATACCGCCATCTTCCCTTGCAGTCTTTAACCGGGGAGTTTCTGCCTAACACCACACTCTTTGTGCACATTGCCATCACCAACCGGCGGGGAGGGGGCAAGGGTCACAAGCGGGGACTTTCAGTGAGGAAGGGCAGAAAAGCCCGTGAGTACACCTCCACAAAGACTACTGGGATCAAGGTGATAGACGAGCTTTTCAGGGCCTCCACGCAACCCCTGAGAGAAGCTACCGACCTCAGAGAAAATGTGCAGGTACTGAACAAGCCGCATGTCATGTTTCAATAAATCATTGTGTCAGAGGAAAAAAGAAATGTGCAATGACTAAAGATCAAACCATAATTTATCGATTGGTGAATAATGATTTTAGGAATAGTCTTGCATGGTTCTTTCTCATACTGGCAGTACACTTTTTTTTTAAACCTGAAAAGTTTTAGGGAACACGAATACATACTCATAAATGAGTGGTGTTATTGGATAGGTACAATGGCAATAAAAATGAAAGCTGGAGAGGGGATTTGCGCTGTAATTATTGGCTAAGGGTGCAGTTAAAATGAGTTAACAGTAGAAGACCTGGGGGTCATCTTTGTAGGGCTCAAGCCATAATTTTCTGCTGACATTTTTCAAAGTCAGTAGCTTGAGATTGAGTTGTGTCACTAATTGCTGCATACTGTACTTTCATGTTGTTAAAGATAAGGCAATTAAGGGCTTTATGAAAGAAGTAATCATTAGAGCTCTGAGTTGCCAGGTTTTTCTCTCACAGGGATTTGAAAGAGTTCAATTCCCTCAGCCATCTTCAGTAGGGAGGGAACCATTGCTTGTTACCTTCTATTATTTCTCCTTATACTTGAATAATAAGCAATGGAACTACTTGTCATAATGTTGAGCCTTTAATGAAAGCCCTCTTCACTGGATGCTATATGTAGCAGTTCAGTAACCTAGAGGTACACAGTTTTATTTTTCTATTCATAATCAAAGATTTGGCTTTAGTGAACCATTTTTAAGAAATGATAAATCCCACCACCCGTCTTTGATGTTTTTTTTTATAGCTTTTGCAGCTGAATACAATGGCTCTTTCTCATATTTATTGAAATAAATTCATGTAATGAATGCATAATTAATATTTTGCCCCAGGCCAGAATCATATTAAAACAGAAGATGCTGAATAAATTAATGTTTTTATTTAATGTAATAATTTGCACCAGCCCAATAGCCTACAGTAGGTGCGCACAGCTGGTCCTTTCTTCATATTTGCTTGTTTGTTTGTTGCTGTTTGTTCATCATTCTACCAATCGTACACCACGAGAACTGCTAGTGCCATGAAGCCTGGGATTAGGCTATCATTGGACATGAGTCAATTATAGGCTGTTTCTGGATAAAGAAATGAGAATATCTTGACTACTTTTTACCGCCAAGAGTGATAAAGGGTTTCCTGTAGGATTTAGGGCTGAGGGATTCTGGAGGGCTTAGCAGTACTTATTTTCACTACAGCACATTGTAAGCGGCTCTAATGTCACTACACCAGCTACAGAAATAAGTAATGAGAGGATGTAGTGAAACATTCTTTGGCTTGAAGTCATCTATTTCTTGCCCTACAATTCTTATGATCTCTATCAGAACAACATGTATTTTTGCTTTTAAAGGGCTTAAAGTCTTCCACTTTGTCATGCTGTGATTAGCTTAATATACAGTATTAATTTTATAGTTTATATGACTTTCCTTTCCCTGGAATTCTGAACTGGAAGTCTTACCAATTAGCCTACTATTTGGATTGGTAATGATTGTTATTGCATTGGCCAACTTTTTTTCCTCAAATCTGTTAATTGCAAAAAGAAAACACATGTTTTTAATATCTGGTAGTAGACGGCAAGCTATATCCTACTTTTTTCAGAAATCACTATTTTCTAAACACAAAATTAAATTTACCATAGTGCCTCGTTCAATATAGTGCCAAATCTTATTTGTTTTGTTTGTTTGTTTATTTATTCCACATTTGTTTTGGCATGCAAATTCATTATATTGATAAAAAAGCACAGCAAGGCGATCTGTAATTAATACCATTGTTATTGAGTGGCTCTGTTTTATAACTGATTATGGATACCACAAATGGAAAAACAACTCCACACTCAGTCCCTTAGCAAGTGGTGCCTATAACCCATCTGTCATTAAACTGTGGCCTTCATTTAAAAAAAGCTCACAGCATTTATATCTTTACCATAGAAACTATATCTGGTATAAACTATGTGGTATGTGCTGTGTGTGCTAGGTTAAATGGTGGCACATGTTAACACTACAGGTGGTATATAACATCAGTGCTACAGTTCACCAAATTAAGCCTCTGCCATTGTCCAGTCTTCACAAGATTGCACCCCCAAATGGCAGATCATGCATCATTGCTTACTGTGATGTTTGAGTCACCATCTATGATAGCTTCGCTTTTTTTTTAGTTAAGAAAGCAGTTGGCAACGTAAGGAGCCAAAATAATGTTTCATTTTTATCTTACAGTAGGCCTACATCTTGAATCACTGATTGCTCAAACCAGTGGATTGAGACCAAGACATCAACCAGCATATAGCCTATACACAGCATTAATACATGGAACTTACAGTAAGCCTTTGCGTAGGCTTGTGCTAAATAACGTGGCAATAAATGATTCACTGGCGTGCTTGCCTCCAGCAGTAGTGCGCTTAATGTAAAAATCCATTGACATCAAGAGAAGAGTATATCGGCATGGTAAATCTGACCTTATTTCCGAACATTTGCTTTGAACTGGGTCGTTTGTCTTAGTCTTGAGAGCAAATATAGTCTAAACACTGAGGAGATACTATCTCGTGTAAGTCTTAATCTTGTCATTTACTGTTACTTCTAGGTTGGAAAGGCAAAAACATGAGTGTGACTAATTGTCATACTGTTATATGTTTGGTAAACAGGAAACTGTTATTATTGGCCTCTGCTGAATTATTAGTCTGCTTTAATAATAGGTAGCTCATGAGCTTGGACCTCAGTATTTGATCAGAGTTGCAAATCGTGAGATTACAACAGCCGGGGCTATCGGCTATCACTGACTGCAGATTTGTGAGCCCATTAACGTGCAAGGGTGCCCACGGCAACCGCCCCCCCAGCCCCGGCCTCTGCCACATAATCAAACGTTGATCTAATAAAGGAATAGAGTAAGTAAATGAATGAATGAAGTGAAGTGGAGGCCTGTGGGAAGAGGGAGGAGCGGGGGAGAAATTAGATTCTCATGGCAGGGCTTCTCTGCCAGTTCTCCCCGCTCCTCTCCCTAAGGCCACGGAGGAGGCCTCAGCAGGAGGCCCGGGGAGTGTCGGCACCTCTGGCCCTTGACTCCCTGCCTCTCGCCGCGAGGGGGGGGATCTGTCGAGGGCGCGTCCGGGGGGAGTGCCCAGGGGTCGTCCGCGGTGTCTCGGCTTTCAAAAAGCGGCTGTTGCCGGGGGAATGGAGAGGTGCGCTCAGAATGAAACACGCCTTTAGACCTCGAGTCTCCTCTGAGGTCTTGGCCGCTTCGAGAGCTGAAACTGCGGATTAGGGAACGAGAGCTCCTTGTTACAGCTCATTTCCACTTCACAAATGGCTTTCAGAACAATAAGTCTCTATTGCCAGCAGTTTTGTACTTTCCTTTTCTTAACACTGAGTTGTCTGCAGGTAGATTTTGGCTGAAAAACAAAAACACATTGATCTTTTGGGTAGAAAGAGAGAGTTTAGAGGGAGAGGGTCTGGATGGCAATTGATTAGGACTACATGGCTTATCATTCCCAAAATGTGAGAAATAGGCTGAGAAATAGGATGAGAGGGAGAGAGAGAACAGCCTGCCCCTGCTCCCTTGGTTAGCGTGTTAAGATAGCCCCTCCTACGTCTCTTTAATTGAAACTTTGGGAACGGGGGGGGGGGGGGGCACAACCACACAAACAGCTTAATTAAAAACACCTCTCTCTCTCTGAAGCGCGCGGTCTCCACGCAGCCCGGCGATTCCGCGGTTCCGCACGGACTCGCCGCGCCGCTGGCTCCGCCCCCCCCGCCTTCGTTCGCCCGTCGCGAACCTGAAAAACAAACCGAGCCGGGGTCAGGGAGAGAGCGCCAAGTTCCTCCGGCTTCTCCTGGGAGCTCGGAATCGGAGGCGCTGTTAGCCGCTCGTCTGCAGCACTGCACACAAATCCCTGTGTTCAGCCAGCCCCCCCCCCACTTCTTTTCCTACGAGGTCAGGGCCCAGGATAACGCCGTCTCCGCATAATAGGGCCTTTCTCCGGGGCCTGGGGGCTCCCAGTGTGTGATTGTCCCTTTCCCACGCTGTGTGGAGGGTTTCCCAAGCAGAGTCCAAAATGCCGTCTCTTTCTCCCTTTGCGTAGTTTTTTCTTTCTTTCTTTTTTTTTACCTCCGTCTTTTGGCGGAGGCAGTGGAAGGTGCCGTGCGTGTCGGATCTGAAAGGAAGTGCCCTGAATCGAGGCTCGGTTCCCCCCGCTGTGGGAACGGCAGAGCTGGGGGTGCTTTGGGGTGGTGGGCGGAGGGGGGGGAGTCGGGCTTTTACGATCCGGAAAAAAACGCTTTAATGGATCCCCCTTCTCTGTGAATGAGGCCGGCGACGCCGTTGGGCCCTTAACCCGTGATCGGAATCAGAACTCCGGTCTCGGGCACGAATCCAGCCATTCACGAAGAAGCCTCCTCAGTCGAATGTAATGCCTGTGTTTGTAATGCTCAGCATTTCGCTTGCTGATGAACTCCCTGGTCTCTCTTACTTGCAGAGACATGCCTGTTACCTCAGTGTTTGTGCTCAGAGGCCCAGAAGTTATTTTCCCCGTCATATCCCAAAGCAGAATTTAATATGCATGCGTTTGCGCACCTTGAAATGCGCATAGCCAGCGCGCAGCATTATTCATTCCGCTCTGCAGTCCGCCAGCTGAGCTGCGCAGACGATTTGCTGTGGGAGTACGCCTTTCACGCATCTGCTGCAGCCAGGTTGCAGGTGTCCAATGGTCCTGACTCCAGAATGTTCTGAAATAAATGCTCACATGCTGCAACCACGTATTTGCTGAATCAGTCTTTACAGAGCTCAGAGAAAATGTACCACATGGTTTGAATTATGAGGGAGCCAGGGAAGCTCGCCCCCCCCCAAAAAGAAAAGACCTGAGCCCCCCCGAGACCCCCCAAAAGCCTGATTGTAATTCCAACCCTGACTATAAGTTATAATAAGCAATTGGCCTGTGATGATAGTATCTCCAAAAACTTTAGTTCTTCAGCATCCAGTGAACACTAACTCTGATTCTTCGATTCATTGACCGAATCCTCCCGTGATCTTGCTTTTGTTTTCCCAGAATGCTTTGGTGTCCTTCAAGGAGCTGTGCGGGCTGACGCCGGCCGCCAACATGAAGCAGTGCATCCTGACGGTGTCCACCTGGCTGCTGAACAGCGAGCGGACCCTGCGGGTCACCGTCAACCTCAGCGAGGCCTACCCCACCATGGAGGCCCAGGGGCCCGTGCCCGAGCTGCTGCGCAAGGTCCTCACTGCCTACGACACGGTGCGCGCCCCACCCAACCCCCGCCCTCCCGCCGAATACCCAACACCTCCAGTCTTCCGCACTGCTCTCCCTCCCCCACGCACTGCCTCACACGTTACAAAATGAGTATTGTACCATATCGAACCTGGGTTTTGTAGTCGTTCCTATGACCATGATGTGCACTTTTGTACGTCGCTTTGGATAAAAGCGTCTGCTAAATAAATGTAATGTAATGTCTCAAAACTGATCTGAGGGGGTCACTGCTTATGCCCGTTTTTCATTCCAAAAAGCTGGACGCTTTGTACACCCACCCACTTCCCAAATTTATGTGAAAGCAGTGTGTGTCCTTGTAAGCTCATGGTTAAAATGACCAGGTAAAGAACCCTCTGATAGTTCTGTCAGTGAATGTCAAATGTAATAAAATTGAAAGCAGGAGCTTAAGCATAGACTGACGTGTCCTGTACTGTTCCCTCAGTGTGAGAGTGTTAAAATGTTTCTTTCTAAGCCCAGCGCTACACTTGTTTGGTTTTAAACTGAATGTTAAATTCAGTGTTTCTATAATGCAGTGGCACACCTTATGAGGTTGCATGTCGTGTGAATTGAGGAAATGTATGCGACCATGTATATCTCACAGCTGGAAAATCACTTTAAATGAGCATCTCATTAGGCACTTCAGCACAAAGGTGCTAGCGGTTTTGAAAAGTGTTTATGTACCTTGAGGCAACATGTGAGAGAAAGAGAGAGAGAAAGGACTACACTATGCAGAATAAAGTTGGCCCTTCTTTTCTGACCCAGTTGAAACAGGTCACAGAGTGCATTGAGCCCTTACCAAGCACCACTGAACATTAACTTTTGGCTCCACTTTTTCCACAGAGTGCACTGCTGCTAATGTGACAAGCTTATTACTGATGCCGAAACGTACAATTCACAAGACCTTCATAAAAAATATAGTTGAAGCAGAATGGAATTTGAGTCAGCTTGCTAGCTTTCAGTTCACAAGTGACAACTGAGTGAAAGCCAGCATGGCCTGGAGCTATTGTAGCCAGAGCTAGCCAACGCATGCGATTCCCGAGCCATAAAACCTAATGAGGGCAGACAGAAAAAGCACCAGTCCAGACTCTTGTTACTAGCATATGCTTTTGTAGTTCAACTCTGTTTAGTTTTATGTTCAGCAGACATGAGAGGATGTGTGGGAACCCGAACCCAGTATTGTACTTGCCAAGTTGAAAATCTCTGCCTCTGTGTGTTACGTCTGTAGTTGTTAGGAATCGTGTCCAATTAACCCGGGCCAAAATCACCCCATGACATTCTGTGACAGTCATGACTCATCTGACCTGCTTGCTGAGTGCTTTGGGGACGCGGCGTTTGCGTTATTAAAACTGAATAAGCCTCCAGTGCTGGCACAGAGGCCTCCACCAAACTAAGCTGGCAAATGAACAGGAAGGAGGACGCAGAAACATGGCTTCCACCTCCTCCCTGCCAAACAGAGGTGTTAATGTTTATTAATCATTTACGCCGCACCGTCGTGGGAACTTAATGGGGGATAGCTTCCCCATTTAGTTGAGAACTCGCTAGCAGAGAAATCAGAAGGACTAGATTAAAAGAGGAAATGGCCTCCCTGTGAGAGGAGATTGCTTGTGGGGGGGTCGGAGGGGCGGGGTGATCAAGCGCGAGGCTGGACGGACGCTGCAGCCCTCTTCCTTCTCACTTCCTGCCGGAATCACATCCTCAGTAGCTGATCATTTCTGCCTTTTCTTCTGCCAGGAATGAGCTCATCCTAACAGCCTGGCCCTCTGTGTGTGTGTGTGTGTGTGTGTGTGTGTGTGTGTGTGTGTGTGTGTGTGCGTATGTATGCGTGTGCGTGTGTGCATTCGTGCGTGTGTTTGTGTGTGCGTGCATGTATGTGTATGCATGTGTGCGTGCATGCATGTGTGTGTGTCTGTGGTGTGCGTGCATGTGTGTGTGTATGTGTGTGTGCAAACACGCGCCTACCTGTATGTGTGTTTGTATGTTCATGTTGCGTGCGTGTGTTTCTGTGCATGCGTGTGTTTGTGTCTGTGTGTACATGTTATATATGCGTATGTGTTTTTGTGGTAATGTGTACATGTATGTAATTACATAGCATGTTTAGGTATATATACAGTATGCACATGTGTGCATGCATGTCTGTGTACTTAAGTGAGTTTGTTTATGTTCTGTATGCGTGTGATGTGCGTCTGTGTTTATATGCGAGCAGGAGCATGTGCACTTGTGCAGAGGCTGTGGCTAAATTAAGGCCTTCTTGGTGCCCTATCAGATGAAAGTCACAGTCCCCTGTGTCCAGACCAGTGAAAAGATGGAAATGGAACCCAAGAGCGTTAGTAAATATAATGCGAAGCTTGGTTACAAGATTGATGTGTGTCTAGATAATTCAGAACATCCCATATGGGGGGAGTGTTTGATATGAGGCCCACTGCCTCCTTTACCCTTTCATCACAATGCAAAAAAAATACAAATTCAGCCGAGTGGAAACTATCTACCGCACAGATTTCTTTCATCTTGTCCGTGTGTGATGGTATTCTGCACAAAATTATAAAATAAAAAATCTTTCAAAGTTTATGAAGTGTTTGAAAGGCTTCAGAATAGCCCTCTGGTTCGCTCTGTATTTTGTTGTGGAAGGGACACCTGAAGGCCTGTTCACAGGAAGTGGCTGATTCAGGCTGATTCGGGCTGATTCCTGTTGATTCGGGTTGATTCTGGCTGATTCCTGGTGATTCGGGTTGATTCTGGCTGATTCATGGTGATTTCGGTGTTCTGGCTGATTGCTGATTCCGGATCGGTGATTCTGCTGATTCCTATCCTGGTGATTCGGGTTGATTCTGGCTGATTCTCTGATCTGGTGATCGTGATTCGGCTGACGCTGATTCTGATTGTTGATTCGGCTGATTCTGCCTATCGGCTGACTAGCTGTTTCCTCTGCCTCCTCCTTTCTCCTCGCACAGATGATCCAGACGAGCCGCACGCTGATCGAGTCTGCTGACGCCGTCTACGCAAAGCTCATGCAAGCGCAGCGAGCAGGTGAGCGCGTCGCCAACGATGCCCTGCCCAAACGCCTTCCTCAGCCCTCCACTCTGAGCCACTGTGATGACGAGCTGAAACTGCATTACACACCGTTACCACCCTGAAGGACACTATGAGCCTGATTCCGTAGGACCTTTAGCACGTGCAAAACCAATAACATGGCCACTGATTGGTCATAGTATTTGTTTTGCACCAGTCATTGGTTGTTTGGTTACTCGCGTGTGCTAAAAGGTTTTTCATTTGTTAAAGGTCTTAGTAAAACAGGTCCTATATTGCCACCATGGACACTGTTAGCATTACCTGCAATCCATGCTATTAAATTAAAATCTACCTAGAGAAAATATGGGAAAATCCACATAATGGAGCAACTGTACAGTAGTGGCCTCTAAGGATGAGAATGTGCTGTCTTAGCCATCCCATCATTGTTGTGTAAACGGCTGTGCAAATCGAGGGTGATGTTAGCATACGCTCGGCACTGTCCAGTGCGAGCGTGCTCTGCGCTGTAATTTTTCTGGGCTCAAAGTGTGGAAACACTCCAGCCGCATTGCTGATCTCAGGAAGTGGAGTCAAAAAGCCTTCATCAGAAGGCAGAGGCGTAATTATTCCTACAGAGAAAGCTCGCTGGGGGGGCGGTCAGGACTCTACTATATATGGCTTCTCCGCTTTGAGGCTATTTGAGCTTACCGACCTCCATGGACTTCACTCTCCGTGGTCTTCTGATGGCGGGAAACTGAGCCCTCGGCTTGCCGGCGCGGCTGTCCGGAGGTAATTGAGTTCGTGGGCAGCTGGGGAAGAAAAAAGCAGAAAAAAAAAGCAGAAAAAGAAAATGACTGTGAAGAAAAGCTGAGGAATGAATACCCGATCTGATAAGACGTGTGTGTGGAGACAAAGGCCGAGGGAGGCAGAAAGCATTAATGACATTAACTGCGACGATGAAAGATCCTTTATTAGCTTTTTGAAGGAAGCTGGACAAAAGCGTCCAGATCTCGCTGTGTAGCCGTAATTGAACTTAAAAGGACAAATTGTACAAAGTGCCTCCAGAGGAAGGGCAATGACTGTCTTCCTATTCACCACAGTGTTTGCAGCTCTAATTACTGAGCACACGCATCCTCCTTCTCCAATTGCTGTCATTTGCATTTCTGCAGGTGCTTGCAGTATCACAGCTCTGAATCACCACGAGGGAAGTGCTGATGTAGTGGAAGCTCATGTTTTAATATATATATATATTTATTGGTATTAATTACTCCTGTTGTTATTTTGGTAATTATTGAGTTTCGAGGTAAACATGGTCAGTCGGTCACATTAAGGAGCTCTCTCACAGAGTGACGTGAAGCAAAGAATGCGCACGGCACACTCACACAAACACACGTACATATCCATGAACACACACTCACAAAAACACACATACTTATCCATAAACGCACACAGATACACATACACACACACACACAGACACACACACACACACACACTGATACCAGTAATCATTCAGATGTGTGGTGTGGTGATCATGAGCACTCACAGCCTCTAGGTTTTCAGTCTGCGAGGCTGCGTTAGCATCTCTGACATGCGATGTTGTGATGATGCCCCTGGAGGGAGCGGCAGACGGTGCTGGCAGGTCCGCGCACGCCCTCGCTGACTGCCTGCGAGAGAGCGAGCAAGCGAGAAGGCCCCCGCTGAGCGAACGGCAGCCGGGCAAGCTCCGCCCATCCCCTCTACGGGCCCCGCCCCCTCGCCACGGCCCCAGTTTTGCCCCCTGTCCCACGGCTCTCGGAGAAACACCCGCCTGCTCACCCCCCGGCTGTTGGGTCGGAAGAGCGGCCGGGGAATGCGGAGACCGTGCAGCTGGCCGGTTTGCCGGAGTATCCAGTAGCTCGCCCGCCCGCGCTCCCTGCAGGAGCCAGCAGCTGTGCTGGTGTCAGCGGTGCGACGTCACGGTGGATTGAGTAACCAGGAGGCTTTGGAACGGGGAGCTGTGACAAACCGAGCAGCTGACATTCTGGGGCCTTCAAAACCCCTGAACGCCCTTTCTGTTTTACTTTCCTTCCAAGCGAAGACAATGTATTCCTGTGCCTTTGTGAGAGACTTGTCTTTGTGACGGATTAGATAATACCAGCCTTCCCTTTCATTGCGCAGCAATACTGAATGCTCATTGTAGTTTCAGGGATTAGAAAGTTTGGGTCCGAAAGGAAGGAGTACAAGAGCACAGACACAGGAAGCTGTTTTTTTCCCCCGTGTAGCTGCACTGCTAACACAGGGGCAGCGCTGCAAGTCCCAGAGGATATTTACACACGGGGATCCGGTGCAAGGCGAAGAGTAGAGCCTTTTAATAAAGCGAAAACAAGGCTGCTTTCACCAGCGAGGGCAAAGAGTGAGAAATGTTTTCATTAGCCTAGTTGAGGGATTAGCTTGCGCTGGATGTGAATGTGGATAGGATGCTTGTGTGCATTTGTCTGCGTTTCCTGGGCACCAGTCCAGTCCTGTGTAGGGTGACCCTCCATCAGTAACTGAAGGTTTAATGAAACGGACAGGAAGTCAGGCCTCTGGCTGACATCTGGCTTTCCAGGCGTTACAACGGCCTGATATTATCACCACATTTCCCAAAAGGTCGAGACACTGCCAACACAAGATTTCATGCATTAGGAAAATCTAAAATGATAATAAAAGCATTTCTAATATTTTCTGCTTGTTTGCCATCTTTGTTCTGTCTTAAAATATTTTTAAGACAGAACCAGATGGCAGCATTTTCGGGCATTGTCAGTACAGAAGACGACATGTGGTGTGAACTTGGGCCAGGTACATTATGTGAATTCACTATGTTCCCGTAGTATTACTGAAAGAACCCGGTTTCCTTGAATCCTTAGAGCAATTGTTGTTCTTTTTTTTGTTGAGAAAATGACTTCCTTACTTGGATAATTAACAAGAATTGATTGACGACTGCAGTCTTGTCTGCTTTTACAGGGTGGGTGTGAAAGAAGGGAGAGAGTAGCACTGTGAAGAGACAGCTGTGAAGAAAATGGGGTTTGTTTTGTTTGGACATAAAGTTCAAAGCCATCTATTTTATTTGGACACGGTGTCATAAACAATGCCATTTTTGTTGGACTTAGATTTTCCACAGCGGATAAAACCACAAATATTTTGGCGAAATCCTAGAGGAAGAGGCTATAAATGGTGTGTGATTCAAATTAAAGGGCTTGATTTATCATGGGACGAAGCTATTTCTGAATGCAGCGTAAGGCACTTCTGATATTCCAGACATGGTTCAGCTGGGTATCGCCACAGCAGCGAGTCTTCAATGATTCATCCCTATAAAACCATAACAAGCCGATAATAGACAGGAATAGCCAATCAGGGAGAAGCATATGAGAGATAAAGCGGTATTTGTTGCTTCACACTGATGTTGAGGATTATTGGAGCGTAAGCAGCCGCCACCTTCGATAGAAAGAGTGAGATGGTGGATTGTTATTCCTCTGCAGTGTGGCCGTCCAGTTTGGATGGGTATTTATTGTTAACCAGTGGTTAACGATGCCACTTAGCGTTACCATCTTTTAAACAACGGTGTATAAATTGTTTATTATTGCTGACAGACCTGGGACAAATAGGTATTTGTTTTGGATTCAAATACTTTTCTACGCTTTACTGATCTCGTCTGGGGTATTGGAACCAATGAAATACGTCTGGTCATATTGGCAGGCTCAGTTACACCAGGCAAGATCAATAGAGCACAGAAAAGTATTTGAATCCAAAACAAATACGTATTTGACCCAGACCTGATTACTGACAGTGACCAGATATCAACAGCATCACATTTGCTAAATTCAGGTGTTAGAACTTGACTAGTCCATTAGAGCGTGGTGAAACCGCAGAGACTCCAGTATGGAAAGGGCGTGTAATCCTGTCAGTACATGCCTCCTCACAGCCCGGTGACACTCCTCTGTTCAGCCCCCCTCGCCCACCCACTGTGAGTGGGTCATGACTGTGGAAGATATTGGAGGGGGGAAAAAAGATATTTGAAAAAATGAGAATGTCCGCCTGACTGAATCATATCATAGTGATGCATGCTTTTTTTGTCATTTATTTTATTTTTTTGTAAAACTTCCGGAACCCTCTGGGAAGGGTGAAGGGCATAATGTGTGGCTCTGCTGTTGGGTTTGTGTAGGCTGAAGCTCGTTGGGGAGGGGTTGGAGCAGGAAGAGCTGGATAATGGTGAGGGGACTCAGCTTCTGTCTCAAGCTGACTGACTGAGACGCAGGGTATGGGTGAGGGCGGGATAACCACGTGATGAGTCCCTCTGCCCATCACAACCTCACATCCAACCCCCCCCCCCCCCGGCCCCCCCACAACCCTGCTTTAATTAGAGCAGCCAATTTCTTCCCACTCCCAGCATCCTCTGCCCTACAGACCCTTCCTCAGACAGCTGCAGCATTGTCATTATAAATTATGATGCCTGCTTGTTGCCGGAGGTGCTTTTCATTTCAAAGAGAAGCTTCTGTGGTGAATAAAATCCCTGTCTGGTCAAGTCTGGTCGTGCAGGTGACTGAATTATGCTTTGAGGCAGCTGGTCATGTGGGTGACTGAATTATGCTTTGAGGCAGCTTGTCATGTGGGTGACTGAATTGCGCTCCAGGGCAGCTGGTCGTGCAGGTGACTGAATTGCTCTCCAGGGTAGCTGGTTGTGCAGGTGACTGAATTGCTCTCCAGGGTAGCTGGTTGTGCAGGTGAATGAATTGCTCTCCAGGGTAGCTGGTCGTGCAGGTGACTGAATTGCGCTCCAGGGCAGCTGGTTGTGCAGGTGACTGAATTGCGCTCCAGGGTAGCTGGTCATAAGTGTCTGTGCGCCTTTAAAAATGTTTTAAGTAAGTTGTCAATTTGCAGCCAGTATGCTGATTAGAAATAAATTGGCATGAAGAGAGAAAAGCTGAATTTTGTCATGAGTATTGCACCTCTGGCAACTGTGATTGGTCCATATCTTATGCAGTTTGACATTTAATTCAACCTTCAAAGCAGCACGCGATTGACAGTCGAGGGAATATTTGTTTCTGATATTTTTACCCATTTAAGCATTCATATTGGGCCACGGGAGAGAGTGGAAAGATTATGAATGCCTGAAATGATTAAAAAATGTAAGATTCCCAGGAATAAAAGATGAAAAGACTTCAAAGGAGGTTCTGTTGGTTCAATAGCACAAGTCAAATGCAAATCAGCATTTGTGGTGTAAATTTTACAATGCTGACAGTGGTGAGCAAATGGAAGACAGATAGCAAGACTGGGCTCTATCACAAACCGAGGGGAGATCAGGGTGTGCGTCCGTGGTTCAGCCAAGTAGCATTCTCTGTTGTCTCTGTGCATTCAAAGCAGGATGGGCTGGTGACAGGACAGCATCCCGCTGACCTCCGCTTTCGCTAACAAAGGCTTAACTGTGACTTCAGAATCAGAGCAGTGCACCATGGGAAAACAATACCACTGTGTGAGGTGGGAAACCTCATACAGTGCTGCAGTACTGCACCCTCCTAAAAAAACCACTCTACAGCTCTATGGTTTGGCATCAGATACCATCAGGTTCAGTATGACAAAGTACACGTATCACATCCTTACTAACTGGTGGTGGTCAGCGCAGTGAGTTCTCCTTTGAGTTACTGAAAAGTGTGGCAGGTGGGGTTCTGTCTCTGATTCAGTGGCAGTTGTGCTCCATGTCACTATAAGCAGAAAATAAAAAAGTCCCAGCTCTCATCCATGACATAAGGGCTTTCTATCTCCAGATGCCGTGTAACTCTAATCATTATCGCAACCTGTTTGTGGGCACCCGAGCTGGGGTTTCCTGCTAAATTTGCACTTGCAGAATGTTTAGTTAAAGCTAGTACTTTCATTTCCTTGTCTGTTACATCAGCTGACATGTCAGCGGTCCTTTGAGACAGCAGTGCTGGGATTGAGTGCACTTGCCCCTTTAAAATTTTTAAAGAAAAGGAGCAAATGGAAAAAAACTAACATTCTGCGCAGATGGAACAGGAGGGGAGGAGGGTCAAAGTACAGCAAACCTCCCAAAAAAAACCCCCACTGGTAGAGCTGCGGCACCCGCAGCAGCGAAACGTCTCCCATCTGCAGGAGCAACTGAAAGCAGAAGAGCCGTGAGGGTTGTAGCACCGTTGTAGTAACGTGAGGGTTGTAGCACCGTTGTAGTAACGTGAGGGTTGTAGCACCGTTGTAGTAACGTGAGGGTTGTAGCACCGTTGTAGTAACGTGAGGGTTGTAGCACCTTCTGCGTCGTCGTCCTTGCCCTTTTTCCTCGGAGGACAGGAGGGCGAGCAGGTGATTTTATCTACAAACTAAAGGTTGCGTTGCTGGAAAGCATCACAAATGGCCCGCTGTCGAGCGTGGGCGTATGTAAATTTCGGCGGGTGGTTTTTCTCCCTCTTTTTTTTGCTTCACGAGGCATCAGACATAAGACTTGTGTAAGCGCAGCCCTATAAAAAGAACTATCACGCTCGTGTGGGTGAAACTGTTACGTCAGCAGTGGTTTGATGGTTATTTATGGCTGCTTTTTTCCCCTCCTTTGTCTCCACCGTGCTCTGCTGTGCCTCGGTGAGCTTTAGAGTGAATTCCGTTACCAAGGAAATGTAAATGATCAAAGAATTTCTGCAGTGTGTAGAAAGAGTGAATTTTCTCTTAAACCTACATGATTGTGTGATAACTTGCTTCTAGGAAGCCATGTGACCTTCTGTTATGAACAGTGAGGGCTGGTGTGAAACATACCTCTCCATGGACTCAAATCAACTCAACTCAAACTCAAGTCATTTGTGAGGTGACCATTTTGACTATTTTGCTACCCTCTCGTGGAACTGCAGGGGATTAGTGCATCTCACAAGTCAATGCACTGGAGAGCAGGGCTGCGTTTTGGTAAGGAGTACAAAACCTAACAGCATTCAATGCAGTAAGAACAGCAGGAATTGAAATTGTTGTGTGTTGGTGATCTACATCAAGTTCTCCGTCCCTGTGCTATGTTGAAGAGAACCTTCATTTAGGTCCATGGTCAATGAGACAACAATGAATTTTCTTTTTGAAAATCAGAAATATTGAATACGGTCAAGAGACAGCATTGCACAAAATGCAGCATGATGATTTTGCAACATTCTGAAGCAAGGACCAAACTCTTCTGGCTTTTAATGTTTTCACTAAAAATAAAATCAAACCCATCAACAGTATGATTTTAAGGCCAAGAGCAAACTGCAGACTAGTACGCGTGTGCAATAGCTTGCTTCACCAGTCGGTATAGAGCTGCTTCACGTACATATAGTTCACAAAACTTAAGATATGCTAATGCTTCATCTAATGCTTGTATAATGCACTTATAAAAAAAAAATTTTATGCATGAGAATATACCCAGTAATTACTTAATTGCTTATAATTGTTTTAAAAATGGAAATATTACTGTACTACAAAAAACAATTATATAACAGAATCTGTGGCTGCAGTAGTAGCTTTTGGTGTCTGTTTTCAGAAATACTTTCCATTAAATTTTGAAACAGGTGCAGTAATACTTGCCTGTAGGAAGTGTTTACCTGGAACAGGGGTTCTCAGTGTTATCCAGAAAGGGCTGGTGTGGGTCCAGGATTTCATTCCAACCAAGAAGTTACCGACCTGATTCGACTAATCAACCATTAGAGTCTTTGTTAAGGATTAGTAGAATCAGGTGTGTTACTGCATGGTTGAAACAAAAGCCTGCACCCAAACCGGCCCTTTATGGGTAAGATTGAGGACCCCTGACCAAAAATATTGTATTTAGCATGCATAGAGCTCCTCATTAGCCGATCGGGAAACATTTTTCAAGCTGTTTTATAATTATCAATAATTTTCTTCAGTATCACTCTCATTAGTTAGGCTCTGTTGATCTTATGTTGCGGTTATATTGTAAACGATCTTTGGTGGATGCTGGCACAGACCTCAACTAATTCATAACATACATGTAATTGAACATTAATTTATTTTCTTTTAGCGGTAAACTAACAATAATGACATTTGTAAATGATTTTTCCATAGATGGGTTCACTCGGAAGATAGATACAATATTATGATGAATCAAAGCAAATACAAGGAACAGTAGGTGCCTAAGCTACATTTTGAGAAATGCAAGCTCTGACACCTACTGAACTAATAAAACGTAATGATTATTGGCTTTGATCCAGTTAGCATGTCACATCAAAGGCTCTTATATCATTACGTGATCTCTGGGGCAGAGGTGCAGAGCTCCTGTCCTGGAGGGCTGGTCTGCGTGTTGGCTTCTGTCCCAACCAATTACCTTAGTTTCAGTTTTCTGACGGCTCTAAAAACCATGCTGGTTCACTCTTGTGGTGGAGCACAGGAAAATGTTTAGGACACACTTGCAGTCTGCAGCTGTAGCTGGTGCTTATACAAATGTCAGAAAAAGATACGACTGCGATAATGAAATAATTAAGAGCAGAAGTCGAAACAGATCGGCCCTTGTCATGCACTCGTGTTTTTCACTTTAGTGGCAACAGATGCGAACTGCATCAACACTGAAATGAATATCACAGTACAGCATGACGTGACCAATGTATTGGGAAAACCCACACTGAGACCTCCCATATTACTTGGTTAAAAAAAAAAACCTCATGCTGGTACTGATATTTAGAGTGAATGATACGTCCACAGCAAGTAGATAGCCATCGTGAGGGAGGACAGAAGAAAATGGAGATATCAGTTGTTTTGCAGTTCATAAATAAGACAAAATGTTTGCCAGCCTGGTAACATGTCCATTTGACTCTTCTTTCTACCTGTAAATATTATGTTGTTACCTGACAGATTATTGTTATACAACTATAAATTACCATCTTTTGCAAAATATTATGATATGTAAATTGCAGGGTTTGATAACGAAACTGGTGGTTTTGCTGACTAGATAGCTGGCATAATATGCACATTTTTCATAAAAAAGAAAAAATGATCTTATGTTTTTTTAGTGTAGCATGATTGACGTCTGTCTAATAGTCATATATGAAATCATTACAGTCCTATCACTAAATAATTAACCTTTTTTTGTTAATATAGACTTCATGTGATCAGTTCATTTCTAGACATGAAAATGCTATCTTAGTCCTCAAGACAGGGCAAAAGCACTGGAATGTGAGATTAACCTTATGGCTAAAATATATTATACACATGATTTTCTGTTCATTATTATTTTGAACATTTGCTCATTAGATTATTTGCTACCTTTTCTATCTGACATTATTTATGATTGAAACAGAAAATATGAAGCTAGCCCACTTACTTGTCTGTGCTAGCTGGCTTTTGCTAGTTAGCAGCTAATTGGCAAAATTGATTGGCATATGAATAAACTTAATAACTACAGGCTAGCTACAGTGTAGCCTGCACAGCAACCAGTATCTAATCTCATACTGTATATATAGGATATTTTCTTCTTTATAAAAAATGTTAAATTAATGAATTGGTATGTACATTATTGGTATGCAGTTCTCACCATCGTAGGAATGCTATACCAGTTGATGTTGGCTCTCTTGGAGTGTGCTGCGTCTAATTGGCTTTTATTACTTTGGACTGCCGTTTCCAAATATCTTTTCTTTGGCTCAAATGCCATTGGTACTATGAGAGCAGATACTTTCTTTCACTGCCATTCTGACTGACTGAACATTACCGACAGCAATGTTTGAGGGTCTTTGGGTATCCTAAATTTGACGGTTTGTTTTTAAACAGTGATTCAGCCCAGACTAAGCCATTTAAATGGCAAACAGGACATACCTGTACAGTGACACCATCACAGGTGCTGAATTTCTCCCTTCTCTGTCATATACCAATTTATTTTTGGTTTGATATTTGTTTGAAAGTCCTATGCTGCACCTTTTACTGTGCCATTGGTGTTAGTCCACCTTGGCGCCGTAGTCTTGTCCCTCCACCGTATGTGCCGAGCTGAAATGAAATTTCGGGTGAACTGGCTGGCCGCAGTAATTGGAGTAGCATTAAAGGCCTGACTGAAGTGCTTCCCCGCGCTTGTCTGTGCGCTCTTATGTGGAGCATTAGAGAGCCGCAATTGCGAGGTGCAAAACATGTGCTGACGCAAGTGAGAAAAGCCCGGAGACTTGCTTAGCTTTTCAAGGCTCTGTGCAGCAGTCTGTGCTCGCGGATGCAAGTGTACAGCCAAGAGGGAAATGGAAGCGTTTCTCCTGCCATGCTGATCACAGTCGAGTTGAGACCTGCCAGCTCTACATAGACCTCTTCCCCTTTCAAACTGCTTTTCTCTGTACGGGTCCTAATACTGTAGCTTGCCTCTTTATGAGGCATTCTTTTACATGGCTCGAACTATTATAGCTGAATTAATTTGACAAGCACCAGAAAATATTCCAGGCCAGTGCTCTTTTATTCTTAACTGCAGAGACACTATTATATTTGAAACTGAATGTGACATATTACACTTTGGACTACACTTAAACAATAATGAAGATCACAAGATGACTTTCTGAGTCATAGAAGTACCTGTAGAATTGTGCAGAACTTTACAGATCTAATGCAGATCTAATGCCGCAGAAATGCTCTAATCCTTTTAAGGGGTGATGTGCTGTACATGAGTTAATTTGATCATGAAGGTAGCAATGCCTCCAAATACCTGTGCAAGCTGGACCTTAATAAATATGTAAGTTGCGTCCTGTGAGTGGTTTTGAGTTGTCCTTGGGCATTTAACACTCTCGGCCTGACAAAACACTGGCCTAATTAAGCTCACACTTTAGCTCCGTTTAAAAGGCTGAGATGGAGAAACGAGGTCAGACCAGTAAGAGGAATGATCTTGGACCTGCGCTGGGTTTTACACACCTGTATTTGTCCCCCAAAATAGCTCATGCAAGCTATTTATATACCCTGTCCAGTAACCGTGTTCCCAAAAGGAGGGTGTGAAAAAGATTGAAGTACATGCTATTATTGGCCAGCAATGTTGCTCTGCTTCTACTGGATCGGGATGTGCCAGACATGTACTGTTCTGTTGCACAGGACAAAGCTGCAGAGTTGGCTAATGTCCTTGTTCTCATTAGCTAGGGACCTGGGTAAGGACGGTCCATGGAAATGCTTTTATGCTCAGCATGTTTGGAAGATATGCACTACATAGCCAAACGTATGTAGGCACCTGACATTCAACATCTCATCCAAAATTATGGGCATTAATATGGAGTTGGTCCACCCTTTGCTGCTATAACAACCTCCACTCTTCTGGGAAGGCTTTATACTAAACGTTGGAGCACTGCTGCAGGGATTTGCTTCCATTCAGCCAGAAGAGCATTAGTGAGGTTAGACACAGATTGGCCGATTAGGCCTGGTTTGCAGTTGGCTTTGCAGTTGATCCCAAAGGTGTTGGAAGGGGTTGAAGTCTGGGCTCTGTGCAGGCCAGTCACGTTCTTCCACACCGTTCTCAACAACACCATTTCTGTGTGGACTTCGCTGTGTACCCAGGAGCATTGTCATGCTGAAACAGGAAAGGGCCTTCCCCAAACTGTTCCGGAACCACAGAATCGTCTAGAATGTGATTGTATGCTGGAGCATTAAGATTAGCCTGCACCGGAACTAAGGGTTCTAGCCCAAACCATGAAAAACAGCCCCAGACAGAGGGGTGTCCAGATACTTTTGGTCATATAGTGTACCTTTTTGGAGATGTGATTGGGAAATGTAATGGTATGGAAATCTTTTTGAAGAAGCAAAATTGAACAGAGCAGTTACTGGCTTTCAGCTTACCAATAGACTAAGGCTTTTGGCATTTCACACCAGGGTTTGTGGCACATTTTGAGAGACTGTAATATAAACTAAAATATTTGTATATTTTCTGATATTATCTCATCAGGTATCCTGATAACTGGAAAACAGCGACATTTGTTTACATTTTAAAATCTGGATGTTCCAGAACTGTGTTCTACAGTGAAGTTTCACTTCCTTTGAGTTATTATTTGTGCTGAAAGTACAGAGAACACAAGTACAGTCCTGTCTACTAGGCCCATAGGTAGCAGGTTCATAAGTGTGCTTTCTCGTTCAGGGTTGGACTTCCATGAAGATCTCCACAGGATCGGGGCAAAGGAGGGGCTGAAGGGCCGGAAGTTGCAGAAGGCCATGGAGAGCTATGCTTGGAACATCACTGTTCTGAAGGTAAATATTTGTCCGCTTCTCTTAATTAGCAAGCGTACTTTATTATTTTGCCTCATAGAAATTACATGCTTACAGGCTTTGATGATCATTACAAAATTCACTAGCGTTATGAATATACGGCCATTTTTTAATTGGGGAAACCATTCCCATTAAGCATCTTATCGGCCTCTGTGGAAAACAGCCTGGCATTTTAGATTATAAAGTTTATAACTAGGGCCCAGATGTTCCTCTGCAGTACTCATTTGAACTTTCCTTGACTGAAAAAAGACCAGGTACATTACGTTCATACAATTAATCCTACCAGTTCTGCTTTGAAGAAGCTACCCTTGCATTCTCTGAATTTGGCTGTCCCTTATTATCAGATTATTATTTTATCAGCTTCATTCAAACGCTTCACAGATCATTACCTGTCGTGATGTTCTCACTGATAACAGTGGAGAAACGCATCGGCTCGCCATGTAACAGCCTCCCACCAAAAAGAGTGAAAATAAATGACTCCTTTAGCACGAAATGGACTTGCTTTGAAAGTAATCAATAGGAACCGTTCCACTCGTGTATGGGGTGGTGGGGAACGCTGTCCGTTTGATTTGTTTTTCTGCTTTTCCGAGCCCTGTCAATTATACAGATTGTGTGATGTGGCACAGTGGTTCGCACTGACAACCACAATTGATTTTCTGTAATCGGATAAGAAATGAGGATTTTTGAGCCCGGGACGTCCAGTCTCGCACGGCACGATGCGCAGGTTTTTTTTCTTTTTTTTTTTTTTTTTTGAAAGAGGGTCTTGATGGCAAACTAGCGCTGATCCAGCACAGCGCGGTGCGGTGCGGTGAGCAGAGGTGACCGCTCGGCTCTGTGACGGGTTCTGTCATGACCTTGATGACAGACTGGACCTTGAACCTGAATACGAACCCCTGGGGGGAGGGGGGGAGGAGAGGGCCGAAAATAGCGGCAGCTCTTCGTTTCCCGTGCCGCGTTTTCGTGCGCGGCGGTTTTGATGATTCCGACTCGGCCGGCCCCCGCTCACTCCCACCTGCGTTCTCCCGGGGAGGATGCGTCAGCTCGGCTGGAAGGCGGCGAGCGTGGGCTGGCACCCACGAGAGCTGCGGGAGAGCAGGAGAGCGGAGAAAAAACGCTCTGCCGGAGAAGGGACGCGTGGGACAGCCATCTTTGGAGGGAAAAACAGAGAGATGCCAAGAGTGTGGAGGACCCAGAGATCTCTACAGAAGCTCCTCTTCAGAAATCCGTAAATCTGGCCTGCCCTTCGGCTGTCTGTAAGGGTAATGACCCCAGCTCTAGGCTTTGAGGCAGCGGTTAGCTCCCGGTGTGGAGCACGAATCTCGCCGGAGAGAGGTCTCTTAAGGGCGCGTCGTGCATGGCCATGTCTCAGGCAATCTTTCAGCACTTTGAAAGCACTCTAGGTTCAATAGGGCTCGCGTGGAACTGCGTTTCGGGAGGAGGCAAAGTGACACACAGCACTCAGTGCAGGGAAAATGCTACATCTGCTTCATGCTACAAACAGAGGTGCAAAAATCTATAGGAAGCCAAAAGAGATGCTGTCTGTTGTGGGCACAGCCCGCTTCATTGATTCATTGGATTGGAGTAGGGATGCAAATTTTGTGCAATTCTTTTAATTGATCAGCTGTACCCATTAATTTATTAATAATGATGAACTGATAAACTTAACTGATAAATCTATTATATGGCCTGTAAAAATATGCCTACCAATTAATTAGTTCTATATAGCAGAGACATGTCCCAACAATCATTAGAACAGGATTTTGCATTGTGCATTAAAGCCATAATGGCAAAAAACTAAAGTATACATAGATGGATACAGGGACTGAGAAATCTGAGCAGGAGAGAAGGACCACTGACATTTTTATGAACTGCCACTGGGATGGAGATAAAAGGTGTTGCGTATTAATGTTTACTTTGCAATAAACAAATGAACCACTTTAGTCATTTTTTTTGTCTTTCTGACAACACTTTGCAACTGCCATCTCTGTATTATAATAAAAAGAACACATCGATCTCTTCAATAGTGCAATTTGTATTCTAATGTTTTTCAAAACAGTAGCAAGTTCACAACTTGGTAAAGTAGGCCTCTTTATGCGAAGTAACAGAAAAGGTAACGCCTAAAATAGAATGAAGTGTTATGAGACCCCCAACAAAAAACCACTAATAGGCAATATTCCAGAAGGCTGTAACATATAGCTGTAACATGAACAACATAGCCTATAGGCATATGCCATTACCTACCTTAATACCTAAGCATTTTTGTCAAGGAAAATGTGTATGTCTGTGTGCTCTGGGATAATTCTGGTGCGCAGTCTGCTGAAGGTGAGACTGGCAGCTGAGAAGACGTGTGCAGACGGCACTGATGTTTCAGGAATGGACAAATAACGTTTCGCTAATGCTGCCATTCGAAGGAACCGTGACACTTTAAATTTCCACCCGTCAAGACGTGTGTCTAACAATGGAGAAACGTCTTTCTAATATAAAATTTAATCACCAGCATTTGGTTGAACTGGTAATGAAACGGTATATTGAAATTTAACTGTTTAATCAATAAAATGAATGCGTCAACATTCTTATTAACAATTAACAGTTAATCGATTAACGGTTAGCATCGCTAGATTGGAGTGATTGGATTCGCAAGGAAGGAGGGAACTTTCTTTGGGCCCGTCGACACGCTCCGTCTCCCATCGCGGGCGTCCAGTTGACTCTCATTCAGTCAGACGCCGAGCCCGCAGGTGTGCCTTACAGGCAGGAAATGAAGAAACTCTGCTGAGTCACTCCATGCTAAGCAGCCGTCTCACTCGGTTCCGTTTGACTACGCCCAGGCCCGTTCGCGGGCAGCTCATCGACGCCGGATCAAAGGGTCGATGTTTCCGGCTACTCCGGCTCTCCGATCCGCATCGCGTTTGGAAAAAAAAAAAAAAAAGCCCATAAAGCTGTGGCAATAATTGAGTTGTGGAGGCCTGAGCTGGGAAGGAATCCGGAGGCTCGGCGGGCTAGCTGAACGTGACCTGCCGTCCCCGTGTCCTGTCCCCGCGTTGGCAGGGAGCGGGTTTAATTTTGTGAGCAGAATTGGGCTCTGGCACGGCGCGTGGGGTTGTTGACAGGTTAAGGAGATACTTGGTGAGTCACGGCAGAAGCAATCCGGCGCATAACAAGCCTGTCGAGGACCGAAATTCACCGTATAACGAGAGAGCGAGCCACCCTGATAAACCCGGCAGGAAGAAGCCTGCAGACAGGCTCTGCGTTTCGTCGTTCTTTTGGTGTCGTTTAGTGGAATTTTGCAGCCCAGCTGTGGCACTTTATGGATTTGTGGGTCCTGAGCTGTAGTGGGCCAAGTGGAGAGGGTGTCCTTGGTATATCATGTGACTCACCAAAGCGACGATGGTTTTCTTCCTCAGCTGGCCCTGTCCCCACTGCCTATTCCGCCGGCTACATCTGTGCTGCTAATCGTATCCAGTCACACATCAGCACTCAGAAACCCCGGAACTTTCAGACCCACACAGAGCAGATAAACATTCCAGCGCCATTAACCCGCGATCGCTCCTTCCTTTTGGCTTCACTTCGTCTCTGGTGCAATCCAGAACTTATGTGTGGGACCACTTGCCAGCAGATCCCATAAAGTCGAAAATATTTTTCTCTAAGCGTTTTAGTTTTGTGCTTTTCCAACAATGTGTAAGACTGCCATCTTGTGGCTGGAATAATGCATTGCATGTCACACTATGGATGATTGAATCCATACTGAAGCTGCTGAAGTGTACACAGAGAAAATGTCAGTTTCCTCTAATTCTGATTTTCATTTCCTTGTTTTATGTGACAAATTTCCGGTGGTTATGTCTTCGAGTTTTCATGTGTTTTTTTTTTGTTTTTTTTTTGTTTTTTACTATTCATTAAAATCCTTCCTTGGTCAAGATTACTTCACACAATCGCCAGACTAATTACTGTTCGGGCCTCTCTCACTCATGACCAGGCGCTACGTCCGTGTCGGGCGTCCACAGCTGATGTTTGTGTGTGTGTCGCGCAGGGCCAGGCGGACCTCCTGAAGCACGCCAAGAACGAGGCACTGGACACGCTGCGGCAGATCCACTACGCCGCCCAGTCGTGCGGCCTCAGCAAGAACGGGGCCACCTCCTCCCCCCCCGAGCCCCTCCGCGGCCGTGCCGGGCTGGACCCCATCGCCGAGAGCGAGACGGGGAGCGACACCGGATCCTGCTGAAATCCCCCCGCCGGACTTTGAGCCAGAGAGCGGGGAAAGGGCTGGGGAGGAGGGGGGGGGGGCGTGGGGGGGGAGCAACGCAGGCCTCGGAGAGAAGGGGAATGTGGTACGCAAAGGAGGTAAGGGCAGAAAAGAGCAGGATAAAGGGAAAGAGAGAAGGGCAACATTTCAGGCAGAATTTCGAGCCTGAAGCAAGAGTTTTCGAGAGTTTTGCGCTGTAAAATGGAGACTGAACGGCTGTTTTGTTGCTCAACAGCGACCCCTGCTGGTGAATAAGGCATTTGCATTCTGCTTGCTCAAGCAGCAGATGAAGTGTTTTTCTCCAACTCAAGCAAGCTAACCTTGTAGAAAGAAGCAATGGCTTGACATGACGTATTGGAGCAGAGCACATTCCTGTCTCTGCTCACCCAAATTGATAGTGGAGGTTGCAGCAATGAGCCCAGCTGGTGAATATTACTGGCTATTCTAATTTGGGGAAAAAACAGGAGAAAGGTATAAAATGGAGGCATTTTATACCTTTGAGCGAGGCAGCTGTTCATTCCATCTCACTCTTTCAGGAGAAAGTGAGATGGAATTAAGAGCTTCCTCGCTCATAGATAGCCCTTTTCAGTGCTCCAGATGCCCCTCCCACCATCTTTGCCCCAGATACCTTACGGAAATAAGAATGCCATTGGCTGCCTGCAAGTTTGAGAATGTAACAGGAGGCTCCAAAGGATGTGGGAGAATAGCACACCTCCACCTTCCTCTGGTTGGCCTTTGCCCATCTCTCTCTCTCTCTGGGTCCACACCTACTGCTCTTGCTCTGGGTCAAATAAAGCGCACACGTTGGTCTGTGAGCACCCGATGCACAGAGGATTTGGCATTACAGACTGGAGGGTTGCCCTGGGACTGTGGGCTTTTCTCTACTGCTTTCTTCTCTTTCTCCTTCTCCTTCCGTTTTGAAAGCCCGGTTGTCTCCTGTGCCGACCTCGTGCTGTCCTCACACCCCTCGCGTCCTCGTCATCGCAGAACATAATTTTGGGAGGGACCGGGTGCTGGCAGGATGCACGTTTGCCTCCCAAGTGGGGGGCACCGCGAAAGCCTGGCATGCTTCGCTCACAGCTCACCTTTGAACCTGGAAGAAGAAGCGGCGGGCTCTGAATGCTTCATAACTCCCCTGTACCCCCTTCCAGTTACTCCCTTCTCAGAGAACCAAGCATCTGCAGCTTGCCCCCCTCCTCACATTTTTTGTTGTTGTAAGGTATTCCCCTGTGGGAGTTCAGCCCCCCTTCAGCACAGGCTCTGACACTGTCTGCTTCTGGACTGTGTGGAAATGCCTGCAGCCATTTTGGTTTTAACTGGAAAATCTGGTTTTCTTGGACGGGCGCCATCTTGGTAAACATCAAAGGAAGAGCCTTGAGGCCGAGATGTGGGAGAATCTTGCGGTCAGAACACAACTGACTGGACAGAACAGGAACAAAGGCCACCTAACATCAGAAAACCGTGCAAAACCGTTTCCGACACCAGACTTTCCCCAGAGACCATCCCCGACTATTACTCTTAACTGTTACTATTAGTGATGATATTCATATTGTTTTGTATTTGACCTGAGACCTGGTGATGGCTCTGTGGTGTGGAAAGCGTACGAGTCAGACATCGGAACTGTGTTAGCCATCTGAAGCTCAACGTCATGAATAAATTACCTGATGTCAACTTTTCTGCTCAGTGACTGTGAATATTGTACTGTACTACGTTCTGCAGACTGTGGCCAATTAAAACTGGCTTACTTGTCTTGTGGCCTCATTTCCATTTAATCATTTATTTTTCACACGGCCTTTATTCTCCCAGACGAGTGTCGTGAAGAAGTGCAGAAATCTGTGTCTTCCTTAGGATTTTCCTTTGTTTTTTTTAACTGAAGATCATTTCATTTTCCATAATATTGGCAATGGATATAAAATAGCGAAGCAGATATTAACTTTTATTTTGCACACAAAATCCACATGCTCTCTACTGTATCGACTTGCTCTATAAGTTAAAATATGCCCTTGTATGTCTGATTAATTTGGAGGTTTGAGCTTGTTCATTTTAGTGACCTCAAAACCAAAAGAGAGCAATAATTTTCCTTTTTTCCCTCAGGCTGAGTATGGAGTGGTACTAGAATGCTCTTGGCTCTGTCAGAGTTATGAGCAAGTTCACTACAGTAGAAGCAATACAACATTGTGTGTCCTGCTGCAGCCTGTTTTTTTTTTTGTTTTTTTTTTGCTTTACATCATCGGTCAACATTTTGTGAGGCAGCAACATAAATTAGTTTAGTCTAATGGCTGTACTAAGAATAATAAAACATTTTAAATTATCAGTTTACTGGAGGTAGATTGTTTAATGATCCTTGAATGAGACGTATATATGTACATTTTCTATATGTGACACATATTGTGATTGAATTGTTCAGAGACGACCATAATGACGCACAGTATCTTGGGCCTACTCTAAGTCCAGGAACACGCACAATATGGAATTGTTTAGTATTCAGGATTCTCTTTGCTTTGAGGTTCCTTCTAGATCACCCAACTGTGAGCACAACAACCAGGGTCTCAACCACAGCTAATTATTATCAGTGAGAATACACACTGAGAACATCAATAACTGTAATAACGGAAATTATATGAAGATGCCAGCAAATCATTTCTAAAAGTGAAATACAAAGGTCAGTTACTAAATATACAAGGCATAATGTGACAGACAGTGAGTCATGGTGCATCAAACCCTGTCATCTGCTCTTAACCCTGTTTAATATATTACCAACCCTTAGCCAAATTCTTCCCAGAATCCACCTGCATCTTTTTGAAAGGGAACTTAAAGAATAGACTATAGCAGGAAGAGCTAAATAATGAGCAGGCTGAAATAGTGTGCATAAAACCCATCCAGATAATAGAAAGGCACAGTGCAAAGATGGAACACTCTGTTCATCATAAATGCACGGTTTTTGTGTTACCCTCCCCCAAACCACCCACTGGGGAATGAAGGCTAATTTCTGAATATTTTTGTTCTAATGCAACAAGGTTTGTTTCTATAGGAGATAGTAAACCAATGGCATTCTGAAACACTGTAGAGCCAACAACGTAGCTTACCATGCTGATAAAGGTTCTGAGAATGTCTGAGACTGTTTACCTGTGCATTGGTGGTGCTATTTTTGACGCATCCCATTAATAGACGTGGTGAACAACAAGAGGCCGGTGTTAACGAGAAATATCTCGTCAGGTCTCAAAAGGTTAGCAATGAGAGGAGATGGCATTGTGTCTCACAGTATTGGTATTTTGTTCTGTCTGAAAGGGATACATCCTGTAGCTTCTCTAGTGCACATGCCTTCAATGAGACCATGGTTTCCTCTGGCAATTAGTGCCCTGTTAGCACCAGTCCTCACGCCTGGAGGTATGTCCTAACAAGGCTCAATTCAAGCCAGAACAATGACGGCGAAGGGCTGTGTGTGAAAGTCCCGCAGCAGTGAATTACTGCTGGGATACTGAAATGAAGACGCTCTACCCTCTTTGCTCACCAAATGAGCAGCGCTAATTAAGACTCATCATTACCGTTTCCAGGTAATGTGTATTGTTGTTTTTGACCCTTAGGTGTACCACAAAACACAGGGAAAAATCATGAGGTGAATAAATTAGAGCAATGAATGACACAACGCACCGACGATGTTGACTGTGTATATAAGGATCCGAAGCCTGTGATGTGAAAAGATTTGGCGGAGTTGACTGTGGAAGGAATATGAACTGTGTTTCTCCAACTCCAGCAATCAAGATGGGAAGTTCTGCTAAGGTAAGCTAATGTCTTAATGTTTTGGCGATTAGGCTTTATGGACTGTGCTATTGCTGTGAAGGTGTGAAACATTCTTAATCGCCAAAGAATTCCAAGTTCGCACTTGGTATTTTTTGCTATATAAAGGTATTGAATTTGCAAATATTTATAGACTCAAATATGGTGTTATTAGATGTTCCACAATTGTTAGTTACTGTACCTTCTGAGGCAAATGGAAGCTTTCATTTGCTTTCATTTGTAATTTGACTTAACAAAAGCATGGGAAAGGCCTATATGAGCTAGTAAAGAAGCTATTTGGCATTTAAAAATTCTGCTCTGTTAAATGACATCACACAGACCATGCTCTTACTTCGCAATGCATCAGAGATATCTATATTCTTTTATAAAGGAGGTTTTGCTCTTAAATATTTTTTGGATCCCCACTGTGGTGTAATTGAAAATTACATCCATCAAGGATGGCTTATTTCAGGACAGTTTCTTCCCCTGCCTTTCGAAGTTCTCACTTCATGGTAAGACGCGTGGTGCAGTCCACCGAGTGACCAACTCTCAAGCCATATATAAGTCCCCCCTATGAGCCGTAACGAGGGATCCCCATCAACCTATCAGTGTGGCACCTTCTCAGCTGTGATCCCTTCACTGTTAAACGCTCTGATTTCTCCTTATCTGAATAAACTAAAAAATATGAAAAGAAGGCGCTCTATCAACTCTTCTTTATTTAAAAAGTGCTCTGCCCTTGACCCAGCTTGAGGATGTTTTGAAATAGGCATTCATTATTGGTGAAAAGAAACCGAAAGCCAACATACTGTACATATGCCCACTCTGTGGGCTGGTCTCATTCATCTAATAGTGAAAACCTCATAGTTCTGTGCCTGCATCAACAACTCTCAATCTTTTGGAGATGGAATTGGCATAGAGATTGAAAGAAGATCATTTGGAGATGGAATTCACTATTTACGTGGCAGTATTTTGAAAGTGAATGCGATTAACTCACCAAATCCGCCACGTTTCAGATCAATTGTTCATCTATTCATTTTGATGCATCTTTTACAGAAACTTCCGGCATGTCTCTTCCTTGTTCTGCTGTTATACCTGTCGTGCGACGCGCAGGACATGCAGATCTGCTGCAAGCAGAAGATGTGCCCTTGCCGCCTCTATGACCTGCTGCGCGGCACGGGCAACCACGCTGCCGGCATCCTCACTCTTGGTAAGCGCAAGAGCGACGAGCAGCGCTTCCAGACCCGGCTCTACCAGCTCCTTCACTCCAAGAACCAGGCAGCGGGAATTCTCACCATGGGAAAAAGGGCGGAGCCAGACCGCAGCCCCTACACACCCTCGGAGGCCACTCGGTCTGCACCAACCCGCGCTCCTCTCCATTCTGATTCTAAACCCTGCAGCCCAGATGTAGCATTAGAGATCGAAACGAAGATCGTTAACGACGAATGTTGTGGACCGCTTTTAAAACTCTGTCTTACTAAAGGTGTACATCCAACACTTATGTATGGCCTCATACACAGAAATACAATAATAAAACATAATTTTTAAACCAAATTTGACAATGACATATTGTAAGAGGCACAATAAAATCACTGTCACACCAATTGCAAGTTTATGGGTAGCCTATATTTTATAAAATGCATTTTCATGCGTGAAGCTGTGGATTAGTGGATGCAATGATGGTGCTTTCAAATTGCAATTGGGGCACAGTGGTTGTGCTGTGCCCTTACCCTCTTGCACCTGTTAAAACAACTCTATGGGTAGGCTCTGGAATGTTCAAGAAAAATTCCATGTTGTTTGATTTGTTTGTAACTCTGGAAGAATATGGTACGCAAATAAATACATTTCAAAACATTATTGATAATGGTTGCCACTAATTAACTGCACTAATTAAATACACTATTTGTGTATTTGATTTTTTGGTTTAATGGTATTCTTCTGCACGGGCATTGTCCGTGTACGTTTTAAGAATTGCCAGCAGATGGCACTCGCATTTTTTAAATAGGCGCCGTTTACTGCAATGTTCCATAGTTGTTTAGGCCTATTTTAATTTAATTTTTATTTTTTTAAGCAAATGAAATATTTCGTTAGGTCACCGCTATGCATGGATCAGTTCCAATATGTCTGGAAAATATAAGAAGAGCATGTAGGCCTATTGAATTTATGGAGGCCGTATTTAATTTATGAATTACCGTATTCCTTTTCTGTTCCTTTCAAGTTGTGGGGCCCTGTAATGTGTTGATTTAGCCTGACGTACTTTCAACAATAAAACATTAGTGGTAAACTATTTTGCATTGTAACCGTTAGAACTGAACGGTTTTATATAAAATATATTATTTCAGTGAATACATTGATCGAGTTAAGATGTTGCTACAATACAAAGATCAATTTTCACGGCGGATTACCCGGACATTCTTTTTCAAATTTGGTAATAAATATTAGGCCTGCATTTATTACAATGAGTTCAAACGTACAAATAATTGACTTAGTTTTTTTATTGGGGTCTTCCCTTTGGCAGCAATATTTGAATGAACTACCTTCGTTAAGAACATTAAAAAGTTTGAATTTATTAGGGAACGTTAGCTGACATTACCTATCGTTCACCCTGTCCCAAATGTGTAGGTAATCCCTGCCTGCCTACCAGTGGCGGCTGGTGACTCAAAAAATTGGGGAGGACAGGAAGAAAACCAGCCCACGGCGTCATGTTATTTTACTCTAGTTGGCTACTTATCTCTACTTTCTTATGTTCAAGTTATGTTATGTTATTATGTTCAAATGTAGCAATAATCCAACTAGCAACCTAATGCAAACTTACTATACAACTAAGGTAAGTAATGCACCCGACGTTTATCCCCATCTTCCATAAGGAACAAATATACCCTCCACTGGCTGCCTGTTATAGCTCGCATCAAATTCAAAACATTGGTTCTAGCATACCAGGCAGTCAAGGGATCAGCCCCAGCATACCTTCACAAGATTTTCAAACCCTACATGCCAGCCAGATCCCTCCGTTCTGCTACCTCAGGACACCTAGCACCTCCCCCTCTTCGCACCTGCACTTCCAGAACACGTCTCCTGTCTGTTCTGGCCCCACGATGGTGGAATGACCTCCCTGTGGAGGTCAGAACAGCTGAGACTGTGACCCATTTCAAACGACGACTGAAGACCCACCTCTTCAGGCTGCACCTCTCCCCATCCCTCCCTTCCCCCCCTGTAAATGACTAAACTTAGGGGTGTAACTAGGCAGCTGTTTAATAGGTGACTTAGTTGATGCGCCAGTCTTAACGACTACTTGTATTTTTATTTATTTTTATTTTTCCATAGATTGCGTTGTTGCCGTTCTCGTTGTTAGTGTTAATCACTTTAACCACCAGGGTCCAAGTTGAACTATGCGGTTGTTCCCTGTACTTGGACCGGTACTTCTCTCTAGGGGTTTCGTCATACTTGTTCCTGGTTATGGTTATACACTTTGTTGTACGTCGCTCTGGATAAGAGCGTCTGCCAAATGCCTGTAATGTAATATCATATTATCATTTATGCAACGGCTTGGCCGAATACTCGATTCTGATTGGTCCAAGGGTGTTTCTCAGTGAAGGTTCATCTCGATCGACTTTTAACAGTTCTAAAATTAATGCGCTACAAAATCCAGCATTCTAAAGCAGTTTAAACAGCAACATTATTCTTTCGCTTTTGAATTGTTGATACATCCCCTCACCCTTTCAATGTCCAATTTCACAATTGATGGCAACGTTGAATCACATTTCTAGTTACTGTTGCTAGCTTTATTTACGGTTGTCAAAACCCGTTTCAGAGGGTATTTGAAAAACGTTCGCGACCCAAAAAACATTTAAAAAGTACCTAAGACAGTGCCAGGGAGATGAATTTGATTGACTTGTGGTTTCATGCAGTTTTATTAAATAATGTAATGACAAAAATGACCAAAATTGGTGCTAACTGTATGGTAGGCTATAAAACGAGAAGGAACTATTTTTTCTTGATAAAATCAATGTTTTGATAGAATTAACGACCAGAGGCTTTTGATTAACAACGGTGCAAATGAAACTAGCTACCAACCAGAGTTTTGCTTGACAACAATAAAATAATATGCCCAAACGCCGGCAGAAGAATATTTCACTTTCAGCTGATTAAATCGATAAAAATCAATACATATAAAAGTAACCATATATAGACTAGCCATTGTTGGTAGCCTAACCCGTTGTATAAGTGGAATAAACCCCTCCGGGCTGTCCCGTTATTGGAAAATAATGTAGCCTACTTCGGGGCTGGTTAAGCGACCCTACAATATTTTCCAATACGGGACAGCCCGTCGTGGTTTATTCCTTACATATCATATTACAACACAAAGAATGAATATAAAAAGGGGCCAGGTGAACGAGCGGGAAAGACACATCTAAACACTCCGGGCTCTGGATGGGAACCTCGTGTGTGCATAATGTGTCACTAGAATTAGCATTTTTGATCATGGTTATCTGTGGAGCTGGTCGTCCAGCAGTCTTGATCCTCACCTGCTGCTTAATCCAAACTGTGGAATGGCTGTGACAACAAATAATCCACAAGATGTTCTTCCCCATCCCACTCTCTGCGTCTGCGTCCATGCCTCTCTGTGACCCCCTCACTCACGCTGCCGTTAATTGCCTTGTTAGCAATAGCAGCACCACTCTCCTCAAAATCCATTCTCCCCGGCGTTGGCTCAGTCCTTCAGGGCTGCTACAACAAGCTAACTGTTGCGTTGCTAACGCAAGTAGCTAGCTACTGCTCGATAAAAAAAGGGAAACGTAAATCTGAAAAAAGGGAAATTTGGACAACCTCCTCTGCCTCTTTGGACCAGCATCCTCTGATTGAAAAGGCTTAAATAAAATGTAATTTTTTAGTCATGTGTTTTAAAAGTAGTTCGCAATTTCCACGTTATAATACAACAGTGGTAGAGAATTGAAGATGAAATTTGGAAATTATCATTGGACCAACGCGATGTCAATATTGTATTCTGGTTGTTTATTGGTTAGGGAGGACGTCCTCCCTTGGAGCATCGTTTAACGTGTTTTGGCCAATAACAGATTAGCATGAAAAAAAATGAAGTAAATTAAATTGATATAAGAGATCCCCACCCTAAGGAGGACAGCAGGAGCCCGTCCTCCTGTGCCCCCCCACCACCATTTCACACTGACTGTGTGAAGTTTCCCCTCTTGCCTGCCCTGCAGGTGTCGCTGTTGAAGCATTTTAATCAGAATTTCAATAATGAATTTTTTCCAAAGAAGAGATAAAAAATATTTTATAAATGATACTGAGATTTGGTAATGGTTTCTTTCAACCAATTACTCTTTCTATATTTTGATCTCCCTCTTGCCTCTCAAAAATAGAGGAGGAGCAACCTGCAGCTGCCTCTATGGACCAGCGTCCTTTTCTGCCTACCTACCTACCTGCCTACTGTACCTAAAAACACTCGTAACATAACGCAACAAGAATAGGCTCGCACTTTATCGTACGCTACATTTGCTGACTGTACAAGATTTTCGGTTCACTTAGAAATGTTAAGGTTTATTATAAGTTACCTACACGCAAGCAAATGAAATCGCGATATAAATGTCTTACCATGTGTTTCAGTATATTCTTATTCACCTGGGCTTAATAGGAACATGGTGGGATTTACTAGAAATGTGTTTCGTGGTTTAAAAAGCCCATCTGAGACGCCTTTTTTAAGTGAACGTTTATTTTCATGCAGCAGTTTTAAGTGGAATTAAAACTGCTGCATAAAAATAAATTGGGGGGGGGGGGGGATATTTCAGTGCTAGACATATAATGTTGTTGCAATAACTATAACGTACACCCCCAATATATTTACTTGCCACATGGTGGTGCTATATCTTATTATTAAGCTGTTTCTAACATACTGTTGCCACACAATTTTAAACTCTTCCAATATCACCCTCCTTAGTTACGAGGGGTAACTTTAAGTTACGACAGAAATTGTGGCTCCGTTTTAGCTCTTTGCAATTGACATATTTGCAATTTGCACTTGTGATTTCAACCACAATGGATATATCCACCTTTTTCTAGACGATTACAAAGTGACATAGTGACATCCTCTTGTGAAACACTGGATCAATTAACATCAAGGTTTATATACACAAAATATTAGTTCTAAACCCTACCACGTTTAGTCTGTCTCTAAAAGCGATTCTACTTACAGTATACACAATCAGTTTGATTATACAACATATAAATGAACCCCAGCAAACATTGATCATATCAGTGATATATATGTTTTAAATATATTGCTTCATAAATGAAATGTATCATGGTCACCACAGTCAATTTTTATGATACTATTAAGCATTTTATTTCAATTTAGCCTTTTTCCTTTTCTCATGAACCCCACTAGTCAAGACTGGGGCCTTCAGAACCATGGACAGCAACACAGTCTACAGAAATGCACAATCAATGATATCTGCCGTAGCCTAATACTCATTTGAGGTGTTGCTTGTATGCCTTTAGATTGGCAGACTTGTGTATGGAAAGCAAGCAGTTCTGTGTGTCGGACTGATTAAAACTGTGGAAGGACTTTCATCACGAGAATCTGAATTGAGGGTCCTCTATGTTGATTTTGGTCATTGTGGCCGTGCTGGCTGTGGTTGGAAGAGCTGGGTCACTTGAAGATGGCCATAGCATCACCCACAGAAGTAGGCTTTCACAGTAATTTTTTCCAGCCTCATTACACAAATAGCGGCTCCTCTAGTCAATCAGGCACCTGCAGTCTGATTGTACCAGCTGCACAGTGTTGTGTGAACCAGTGATGCACTAACAGTATGGCTCAGTTGGCGCACTGCCATAAAAAGTGATGGCAGTTGGCTACAGGCTTTTCAGAAGATGCACATGATGATGTGTACCATCTTGAACTGAGAAAGGACATTGCAGTGAAAGGTCAGGCCTACAGTTATCATTGGACATTTGAGTTAAGAAAATAATAAACATTTCAGCCATGTTTTAACAGCATAAAGCAGCATTGGACAGTGTACTAGTTTACTCTTTATTATCTTGCTCTTATCCTCATATTGTCTGTCATGGTGACCACACCCCTATGCCATGAAAGGGAATGCATGACGTTAAAAATTAGGCTTGGAACAGACTTGATAACAAGACCTTGAAAGTATACTTTACGTTAACTTATTAAATGAAAAAAAAAGAGATATATTTTTTGGAAAATAATATTAATTGTTTTCCCTTTATAATTGCTTTGCTGGCCATCAGTATTCTCACAATGACCCGGGAATCATATTTTCCTACTTTAAAATTGGAAATTTATAAAAGACAACTCTAATTGTAACAGCTCTTTTGCCATCTGCTCTGTGCAGCCGTTACAGGATCAGTTTGCCCAAACATCCCATCATAACCAGAACCACTATAGTAAACAAGGCCATGGTCACTGCTTTGAGGTAGGCTATTTTGAGTATGTCTATTTACTTAATCTCATCGTTAAAGGGATAGTTCACTTCAAGTTTTTATGAAATATTAATATTAGGTATGGCATAGAGAATATAGATTCACATGTGAACTATCACTGTGATTTGAACATAGGCCTATATTATACAGTACATGCATGCCAGTGGTGGCACAGAGGGGTTTTTCTTAGGAATTGCTTGCAACTATATCTTTTGGTGTCTTTTGATGATGAAAGAGGAGTGGAGCCTCATTTCTTTAAATGTTGTTTGATAGGCTGTGGCATCAGACGAGCCTGCAAAAAAACCAAAATCATGGAGGGAATGATTGTATTACCCCTGGGTGTAGTAACATCTTTTATAGCAACTAAGACCTCAACTTTCATTAACTTCCTACAATTCTTTGTTCGCATGCCTGTTTTAGGATTGTAATTGTGCACTTTGTGGTTTAGCTAGTCGCTAAGTATGTGTGAAAGAAGGTACTATCCAGTATGGAAGTGTGCAGAATGCGGGTTTGCATAATGTAGCACATCAGCTGTTGTGGAACCAGGCCTCTTATGTCATAAAGAGACACCAAAGACATTTTTTGGGCAAATTCAAATTGATTTTGCTTTGACCAAATTTTTTAACAGCTGCAATGTTTCAACTTGCCTACAATAATGTATTTTTAAAATCTGCTAAAACATTAAAGTTTCACATTAAAAAACTATTTATTGCTGTCAATCTTTTCAACATTGTATTGTCTACAGATTTGATGGCTGCACCAGCACAGCTAGTAATAGAGACAAAATGCACAAGTCATATGCTGGCTGGTAGCCTATTGTATTTAGGACAATTATAATTTAGACTACAGATATGCCCATGATAAAGGTAAATGTAAGTTTTACATAGGATGATTCAAATGCCATGGTTATGTTTTGACTTCATATGCTGTCGGGATCCAGCAAATGGACGATTATTTGCAGCATATTCAGGTTTTGCCAGCTCAAACCTTGAAAAGGCACAAAACCTTGAAAGTTTGAAAAGCTGTTCTTTTCACTCGAGTGAGCATGAACCCGTCACCAAAGCATCCATTTAAAACAATTCTATTTTAATAGAAAATAGAATTAAAACTGCATTTCAATGAAGTAAATGGACAATAATTGCCTGTTTTGTGCAGAAGAACAATGAACTCCACTACTGAACACCAAGGTCTTGTAGCAAACCAAATAATTATGTCCTACAATTAGAAGAAAGTTGAATGAGGATTCGTCTTGTAAAATAAAGTGAGAAACAAACATTAATAGTTGTGCCCATGAATAAATGATGTGGCCTTGTGAGGTATTGAAGGAGAATAGAGAGACAAAGTTATGCTCCTAAAATGACAAAGCAATATCTGTCTTTGCTGTGTATGTAATTATGCATTTCTACATACAATTCTGTTACAGACTCACCTTGAACCATGAAAAAAAGAAAACAAACCCAAATGTAAGCTTTTTGATTGGTTCACAAGTTTATAGATGCTTTTGTAATTTTTTTGCACTACATAAATGGTAATGCGTCAATTATCCACCATGCTTTTCATACTGAGATGGGGATACTAATATTGGCAAGGTTTCGCTATTTTGTGGAATCATGATGATTCAATTCTGATAAATGTATGGCATTCTCACCTACCAGTGGGGAAAATGTTGGCCTCTGTTTTCAAATTGTTCCCCACTCCACTTACTTTTTGTAATTTTATTGTGTGCAAGAATATTGCTTGAATAGTATAATTGATAGTACTTTTAGTGTAGACCAATCTTGCATAACCTTCTCATAAATGTGAGTTTAAGTGTACCAAATTAGGGTGGGTGGGTGCTTATAAAGGAAGTTAATCTTATCACGACAGCTAAGACACAAAGATAGCAAGCCGCCAGCTTGAAATTGACAAAACAACTTCCATTGCAGCTATTGATTATTTGATTCACTGAGTGAGAGCTACAGTAGAACATTGTTAAAATGATATGAATTCAAAGAGCATTATAAGGACATTTAAGATTTAGAACACTACATCACTTTGAGCAAAATGTATACACTTTACCCTCTAGCTTTAAGGGCCAAACATCTGAGTTGAGAAGATCGTAGCCTCAGCTCAGTCTCGTTCTTCACATGCAAAATCATGGTTCTATACAGTATGTGAATAACACATTGCTCATGTGTTATACTTGCAATGTTTTACTAATATTACTGCAATGTTGGCATCAAATGAACAAATAAATACATAAATGTTAGGTAGCAGATTCCCTACATGTGCAAGAAATGTGTAAATTAGATGGAGCATGTATTGTGTGATTCAATGTTAATTTACTTAATTGCAATGTTGTGATAATGAACCACACAAAGGGAGGTTGTAAACTCCATTGTCAACGTTATCTCAGAAGAAAAACTCTTTAAAAGAGAATCTTTTGAGAAATTATTTGTGATTAGGAACTGACAAGCCTTCTTAATTATTTATTTTTCAATTATGTGATGTGCTTCTACACTGTTCTGTGCTGAAACTGGGGTAGTATTTTTAGCCCTGCCCCATTTTTGATCAGGTTTGGCATTGTCTGTTCTATTTTCGCTCCTTTCTGTGATTAGACAAATGCTGATGGAAAGATGGGAACTAAATTTAACAAGGTGGGAAAACGAATTATTACCAAGTTCAACTGCTAACTTACAACCACGGAACAACTCTGGTTGCCACATAATTGACATTGATTGTGAAGGGGTGGGCTACGTTGTGAATTTTGGTATCATTATATGAAACACCTGTGTCTTCGTTTCTGAAATACACAAAGAAAATTGGGAAGCAAATGGTAAACAGTGGCATGTAGCAAAACAACCATATTCAAGCATGCATTCCCCCACCCCCCTTTCAGCCACTTACATATCTCCCTTCAGCCACCCCTTAACCAATCGCCCCCCGGTTACCATGGCACCATCCCCCCATAGGGGGTGGGTGGGGGAGGGGGGGGGGGTTGTCTGACCTGTCCTCACCATCTGTAGAGGGCATTAAGAAAACAACAATGATGTTGATTGGGCATCATTATGACAGTTAAAGAATTATGTAATTCATTTATTGACCAGTAGGCCAAGACCTCACTGTTGACTCCTCTACATCGCAGATTTGTAAAGGGGAAGTTTTATAAGATCAGTCTAAGGTAGCTCAGTGGAGAGTGTCGGGACTGCATTGTCAGAGGGGGGAAAATCTTATTATTGGCCATATAATCTCTTTCTCTTGGGACTTAAGGTCAAGGGAACAGGCACCATCTATGAGAGGAGTAATGGTGCAACTAGGAATATTTTCTCTGGTAAATTGCCTATTGCTAATTGCCACATCTGTTGGACTGTGTGGCTCTGTTCACTCTGATATTTCAACTGACTGTGTGTGTAGGTGGAAAATTGTCTCTTTTTCCTGATGTTTTGTTTTTGCTTACATAACTGCTATGGTCCAAGACAAAGGCTGCCACCAGATAATTTGGGGAATGTGTCACGTCAGTAATTTTTTTCATATTTATGAGACACTATCACAAGAACTGATACTCAGTCTTCAAGCTGGTCTTACCTTCAATATATTCGTGATTAATTTATCCAATCTCATTATTTAATCATTTGGTGACTTTTTTAAAGAAGTGGCATTTTTCTTTCTATAAAATAATTGAATATTTCTCCCATAAACACTATAATTCTCAATGCTTTTCATTCATAGCGATGACTAAAACCTGATTGCATTCACATGTATTGTTCATACTAGACTGAAAATGATATAAAATCTTTAATGTGTTGAAGAATTTCAGTTCAGAATTGAAAGATAAACTATGAGAGATTAATTATTTGATCACTGCGATAAGCCAGAGCAGGTGATATAAACTCATTTAACATCACGCTATTGAATAGCCAGCAACCGCTGTTGCCTAGTGATGTGTGGTCTGTATTTATCCAATCTGTAAGAGATGCAAGGCTATTCATGTTGCTCTCCCACTGTGCAGATCTGAGGCAATGAGAGAGCTCGGCCTGTGGAGGAGATCAGTCACTTCTCACCGTGGTTTCTTTGGTCGTGTGGCGGAATTGAGACAGGGGTCGAGCTAAAAGCCCAATTTGTGCAGCATAAGCTCAAGCCAACCGGAAGAACAAAGGTTTTAACAGAAGCGGGTTTTTTTTCCAGGAATTGGCATAACAAATACACAAATTGTCAGGTTGTTACCAAAGTAGCATAGACTGTGTCGCGGTTTGAAGGTTAGCGTGAAAACGGGTGAAAACCAGCTTCAAGATGCTGTCGTTATCTGTCTGTCTGACCGCGGATCTCACTGACTACGTTGATTTCAGCATTTTCACAAACTGCAGTCATGGTTAATGAGGCGTCTTACATACAAGGTGTTAGGGGTGATTTTCAGGTGAGTTACTGACTTGTATTTTTTTTTTTCAACCATTATTTTTGTGCTGTATAAGCACTAAATCCTCTGCCCATTTTAAGCAAATAACAGCACACTAGCACCACTCGACATTTTCTGAATGTCTGCACCCTTGGGCTGATCAAATTTAAAGCTTCCCCATGGAAATCGAGGCAGCAACGGAAGCCTCTGAGGTTAAATTGTAGGCAGCGCTGGATGAGGACATCGGCTTGGCAAACGGATAATAAGGAATGATAAGAGGCAGATCTTTCCCATGGTCTCTTGACCTCAGCATCGTTAATGCTGCTGGAGAGTGGTCACTGATTACATTCTAAAGGCTTCCAACATGCCCGTGGGATTAATCAACACACAGCTGTCCAGAAAATCTGCTTTATCAAGGCAGTTTTTATGGTAGAACTTGTGAATGATACTTCAGATTAAAGATCCACCATTGATACCGGATGAGGGTAGTGTGGATTTTTTTCATGGAAAGGGGAAAATATATGTATTTGAATTTGTACATCACGAAAGTTCACACACGCACACACACATATATATATATTGTGTATATAAAGAGATTGAGCTGAATTGAAATGGAGAAAGAGGGCTGAAGGATGTTTACACCCTCCAATGTGAGTTTTGACAGGGGAAATGGTGGCAGTTGGATATGAAAGACAATGGCTGTGTTTATCTCCTCTGATGAGTAGAGATGGAAGGTCCAAGGGATTTAAAGTCCCAGAAGAAACGCTGTGAGCAGATTATTAAGTGCTCAGTGTTACTCCTGCGGCACAAGAAGCCTGTTGGATCTCCTGTTGCTGGAAGGTATTTCTCAACCTCCACACCTGTAAATTGAGTGCAGGTGTGAGGTGAACATTAAGCATACATTTGTCATTTTGTCCACTTTGAACCAGGTGTTTCTTTCCCAGTTGTATCAGGTGTGACGTATTCTGTGAGGATATTAGAAAGTGTATTGGTACAGTTTAGGGGGAAGAAAACATTAAGAAAGCTTTTTTCATCCCAGACTGCCAGTCCTTATTGCCTGTTTTGCATAAGACGTCCATGTTTTCCTCCCACCCTGCAGTCACCGGGGACAGCTTGACAGGCAGTGGAGGGAAATTTGCTGTGCTCAACCATCCCTCACAAAAGGAAAAATCATGAAATAACTTTAAATCTGATGAGAGTTGCTGGACCTGAACCACAATCAACGAACTCTTCAAGCTGTTCTGTCTAATCAATGGAAATGAGCCCAGGCATGTGAGGACACTCTTTCTATGAAAAAGACACGTTGGTATAAGGAATTCCTTTGTCCTGCTCAGAGTGTTGCATCCATGCTCCTTTCTGAAAAATGTATTCAGTATAATAACATATTCACTGCTAACAAAATATGTGACAGACAGGAATTATGGGTATTATACAAGCCTTTTAAGGTTTTAAGAAGAGTTTTCTTATCTCCTCATAGACATAATGGTCTTGCCTAACGTCCCCTTGGTTGTGTGTAACAGTCTGTCTGTGTATGTTTCACTTTCCCTGTGTGTGTGTGTGTGTGTGTGTGTGTGTGTGAAGATTCTGTGTGATACAAGGGCTGTGGCATGCCATTCTCTCTCAACAATCCCCAATCAACTGTGTTGAACATGTTTCCTGGTTGAAAGTTTCCCAGTGAAAGATGAAGAGGATGCATAATGTATAGTACATGCATACCCATTAGATGACTTAGGTCAGCTAAGTGTCCCTGGTTTATTAAAATGTATAGTGTCTAAAAACTCTCGCCTTTTTCCTGTAGGCACTCCAATATGGAGATACAGTTTCAATTACTTATGGATGGACTGTAAGATCCAAATGTGTTCGGTTTGTGATTTGCACATTGCTGATATAGTGCTATGAGAAACGAATGAGATGAGACCTCCAGTTGCGGGATGATGCATTCCCAATGTTTCTTGAGAACGGCGGGCTTCTGTCTCGCGTGTCCTCCCCGAAAATATCTTTGCGATAACGGGGAGGAGGCTGATGGGGTCCTTTATCACCGCTCTCCGAGGAGCTCGCGGTTAGCCGCTGTCATTTTTCACTCGCCCCGCCAGGAGGATATCATTAGGGGACCGGAAGAGAGAGAGAGCGGCACGGAGGCCGCGGGGGCTGTGATGGAAAGCCCCAAATGTCATCACGAGGATGAGGATGTCGGGTGCGCATGACATCGATGGGAAATGAATTCTGCAGCGGAATTCCAGGGGTTAGCGCTTTACTGGTTACATGATAGACACTGAGCCCCAGGAAGTGCTTCATCTAGGGATAATGTCAACTCTTGTTGCAGCCTGAAATGCTGTGTCTCGATTTCTCCATTATCTGCAGCGGTGGTCTCCCCTTTGATTTAACTATCCGCTTTACAGACCACCAATAAAAATAGAGCCGAATGAGCGTGGCCAGCCGTATACCTGAACGCTGTAGTCATCACAGCAAACAACTGGGTGAAGAACGTTGCTGGTGTGGTTGTTTTTATCACTTGCAGTCCAGCTGCATCCATAACTGGCCTTTGTAAGCACAGCATGGATGACACTTATTGTTTCTTTCCTCACTCAGGGACAGGGACAGGGCTGTCCTTCCAATTCCCCCAAGTTCCTCCCTCGTCACCGCACTCCTCCTGACCACAGGCCCAGTAGCAGAAGATTGGTAGATCTGTCATATAGGTGATCCAACTTATGGCTACATTCTCTCCCTTGTGGCTGCAAGCATAGAGACCAATCGGTGCATCAGTTAGGCCGGGTACATTGGAGGACGATTGCTAAGTTTCTCATTTTGATCTGGCAGTCCCAACTGGGGAGTTTTTACCCATTCATTTAGGGGACAAGGGGAATGTGAGGTCATGGAGCTTCCAGCACCAGCCTGAGTTACCCTGGACAGACGGGGCAACTCCAGTTACACACAAGGGTGCCCCGCGCAATCTATTTAATTACAGCTGGGGCTCCATTACTCGCAGGAGCATATGTGCAGGGGGGAAAGGGCTATCCATAATGGATTTGTCGCTTTACCATTGACAAAAGGAGGTGGACACGTAACAAGAAGACAGTATAATGAGGCCCATTAAAAATTGATTAGAGTGAATGGCCTGGAGGGGTTGAAGACAGATCCAACTTGTCATACCACGTGAAATGCACGTTTGTAAGTCACTTTGGCTAATAGCTCCTGCTAAATGACTAAATTGTAAATTGTCAATGTGCATGACTGAAAGAAAATGAACTGCTGTTGAAAATCCAGCCTTTATGTTTGGTCCTCCCGTAAAAGAAAACTTGCTGAAAGATCTTTTTGAGTTGAGTGAATTTGCACTTACACTTGAGCAAAATCTGGGTTTAGGGGATTTAGCATGGGCTCAGGGTGAATTAAGATCCTTTCAGTGCATTTAGTGATTAGTTTCAATTCTTAACTAAAAATGTTTTTTAAAAACCTACGCTGCATGTTTTATCTATTTAATCCTTATTCATCACATAAGACAGGATTTTTATTTGGAAGTATGTGATGAGAAAAAAGCCAAAAGGCAGAGAAGTATGCACCCTGTATGAAGACTGAAAAGAAATGAAAGACACCACTGAACTGGGCTTGAGGAAGTGCTGTGTAGTTCAGACTCCCTCAGGACAGGAAATGTTCCCAAGGAAAACCTAAATTCAAAATAAGCAGCAACACAGTTAAATCTGCTTTATTATTGGTGGAAATCTTGTTTAATTTTCGACAAATAATAGTTTCAGTGTGATGCAGATCTTGCCTCAGTGTTGTCCTCGGTGATTTTCTTAGAGTGCAAATACTGTCAGTAGTTGCAGCGGTATTAGCAAAAGGAAGATGTGCTGCTGTTACCGGCATCGCCCAAATGAGGACGGGTTTCTATAGAGAAGTGCGAGAGTGTGAATCGGTCTCATTGGCTGGAAACTACAGGATGAAAGTGGGAGTGGAGAGTGAGGAGGGGAGAGCGAGGCAGAAAGAAGACTCCGCTGCTCTGCTCTGCTCTACCAGCTTTTCAGTGAGAGAGAGAGAGAGAGAGAGGGGGGGGAGCGGGAGAGAGAGAAAGAGAGGGAGAGAGAGAGTAAAGGAGAGACAACAGATACATTTGCAGACATGGCAATTGCATGGATTTTTTCTCCTGCGTGCAAGTTTCCACCACTGGGTCCAATGGGTGTCGGGCAGCCTGTGCCCATCTCTTGTGTAGCCAGTGACCTGCACTAAGGGACCTGAGTGAAGAGAGGATCGGAAGAACAGCTCTTTACCTGGGAATGAGGTGAAGGAGAGCCGGGCACTGTGTGGGCACGGGACCTTTTTTTAAATGTAGTTTTGCCTCCAGACTGAAACTACCCTGCAGCCCAACGCACTTGCCCCTCCGCCCCCTTCCCCCAAACCCTCCTCCTTGTCGGACCCCTGCTTCTTCTGCGATGGAGTAAGCCTGCAGGACCTGGCACTGCTACTCCACCCAGGGCAAGATGCCGGTGATGAAGGGCCTGTTGGCGCCCCAGAACACGTTTTTGGACACCATCGCCACCAGGTTCGACGGCACCCGTAAGTACCGCTTCCGAGCATTTGCTAGCACCAAATGAATGCTCACCAGAATTAAAAGGTTTAAAGCCGCCTGTGTTGTCTAGCCTTGATGTTTAAGCTGTGGCAATGTGTTTTGCTCTTAATCTTTGAATAGTTGGAGAATGATGTTCCAAGGAAAATCTGCTCTAGTTTTGTGTTTGTTTCTTCACTTGAAGGTTGTTGTGCTTCTTGTTTAAATACTTTTGCCACCCAAAGCAATGAAAACTTTATATTCGATGAGGCTGCTATTATGCTGTTATTTTCATAATGAATTAAAAAAGATTTGCCGGAGGAAACCCCAGCAGTAATAAGAGGAAAGATGCTGTGACTGCAATTTTCTTAGTGGTTGTGTCATAGTCTTAAAACTGCATTTTTGCACAGCAAAAAATAAAGTTCAGGTTGGTTATATTTCTTACATTTATTCTGAAAGATTGATAGTCTAGCCTGACTGGGACAAAGACATTTTAACAAACACAGATTTATATTGATTTGTTGCTAAATAAAAAAAATATTATGCATGTAGGCTCATATGACAATCAGAAAAGTATAGCAATTGTTTTAATAATTACGCTCTGTCACCTTAGAAACAAGAATCTTGAAAACAAGCAGAAGCCAGTTACATTCTCGATTCCAGAACATTTTGGTTAAGCTGTTAGTTGTTTCAGTGAGATGCAATGAATAGTGTAGCTTCTGTGTAGGAGGACTCCCTTGTTTGTGCGGGCAAAAAAAAAAAGAAAAAAACTACTCATGGGAGATTGCATCCATTTGCCACCAAATACCCAGGGACTGAAGTGTTTGCTTGTTGTCGATTCTCACCTATTGTTCAAGTCCCCTTCTGAAACAGATAACTGAAACAGTTCTGTTGTTTTCTTGCACGTCCTCACTATGATAGGGTATACCTGCATAGAAGTTAGAGTCAGTACATTTATTTTTTTGGTGCGGGTGAGGGGGGGGGGGTTCACTCTAATAAACAGATTCATGAGTAATACACTTGTGAGCAATAAGGTGCTTAGGCTGCAGTTCAGATAGGTTGTTTTCTACAGTAATTGCTGCAATATTTGGCTAATTTTAAAGCTCAGAAGCATGAACAGCAGAAGACATAGGTATACCTTTAGGGTTTACTGTAACGTTGTGTATAGTTTAAAAAGCAGTACTTGCGTTTAATTCCCTCCTACTAAGAATTTAATTGCTTTGCCAGCTTTATAATAACTTCTTGGCAGACCGTAGAGATGCATGAGTACCTGTGTAATTTTATCTGTGTAGTATCATCCAAGGTAAAATGCCAATGTTCTATTTTTTAAATCAGATTCAGATATTACAGAATAACAGAATGGTTGGTGACTCTGAAAATTGACTGTGACCAGCAGCACATTATCTGAAAGATGTATTTGATAAGGTATTGTACAGTACATCATGATTGCAGTCACCAATATCCAGGCACTCAGTGGTATCCCGTATGCTTGTAATATATTTAATTTGCAATGCTATATTAGTGCATACACAGGATTGTAAAAAGTAGGAATTGAATAATTGAAATTAGAAATTTACTGTAAGGTAATACATTATTTGTATATTTTAAAAGCATATGGTCATCAGGGAAATGTTATTTGACAATGTAATGAAACGTAGACATTGATCCCTGAACATAATAATCTTTTTTTACTGGTGCAGTTATCCCTCCAACACATATGCAAACATGCAAAGACAGTAGTATACTCATGAACACACACATACTGTACTCAGAGATACCTGCACGGAACATACTCATGAACACAAACACAACCACGCACTTATAGAGTCATCTCCAAAATTATGGCCACCCTTAATAAACAAAGTTTAAAAAGCCTGTATAAAATTCCTCATCTTTATCGAGGGTGCCATTTATTTTGGAGGTTATTGCATATACACCCTTTCACTTGAACGAACACAGACACCAACACTCTGCTGCACACAAACAGCAATGTGCACATACAAACACACGCCCAGAAACACACAGATGCATACACAGTCATACATGCATGTTTCATTTATAGACAAACAGATGTATGTACAGTTATACATGCATGTTTGATATATAAACAAACAGATGTATGTACAGTTATACATGCGTGTTTGATGTATAAACACACAGATGTATGTACAGTTATACATGCGTGTTTGATGTATAAACACACAGATGTATGTACAGTCACACATGCGTGTTTGATGTATAAACACACAGATGCATGTACAGTCATACATGCATGTTTGACATATAAACACACAGATGCATGTACAGTCATACATGCAGGTTTGATATATAAACACACAGATGTATGTACAGTTATACATGTGTGTTTGATGTATAAACACACAGATGTATGTACAGTCATACATGCGTGCTTCATGTGTAAACACAGAGATACATGTACAGTTATACATGCATGTTTGACTATAAACACACAGATACATGTACAGTCATACATGCAGGTTTGATATATAAACACACAGATGTATGTACAGTTATACATGTGTGTTTGATGTATAAACACACAAATGTATGTACAGTTATACATGTGTGTTTGATGTATAAACACACAGATGTATGTACAGTCATACATGCGTGCTTCATGTGTAAACACACAGATACATGTACAGTTATACATTCATGTGTCATATATAAACATACAGATGTATGTACAGTTATACATGCGTGTTTGATGTATAAACACACAGATGCATGTACAGTTATACATTCATGTGTCATATATAAACATACAGATGTATGCACAGTAATATATGCGTGTTTGATATATAAACAAACAGATGCAAGTGCATCTACATGTACACAGACTGCATAGATTTACTGTTAATCAGAAAATCATTAACTTGTGGACCTTGTATTAACAACCATAGGACAACCCAATTAGTTTCCTGATTGAATTAATCTCCCTGATCATTTGTGAAAACGATGTGGGTGTGTTCACCCCATAGCAATACATCTAATTCCCTCCCATAGCCCCTTTAAATTCCAAAATTATTCTGGTCTTAAAGAATGCAAATAAGTTTATCTGGACATCTAATTGCATGCATGTTGTTTGTAAAGCCTTTACATTATTTTCACTCCATGTATCAAAATTTTGTTCTAGGGTGGGGTGGGGTATTTGTGTGTGTGTTTATGTTTGTATGTGTCTGTATATATATATATATATATGTGTGTGTGTGTGTGTGTGTGTGTGCTGTTAGGGGGTGGATGTGGTGGCACCCCAGACTTTATCTGGTCTGTCAGGGAATCCAATTACCCCCGCTCACTGTCCTGCCACTTATTAGACTGAGCCATGCCAGTTGGGAGATTGCTCAGTCTAGAAGCTTCCCAAGGACATTGGGAGTGACGAGCTCTTGGATGTGTTCCCTTAATCGAATCAAGCCACACACTGCATGAGAATCTCAGAAGCACAAAGCAATAATATTTGATCCCTTGATTGGGTGGAATTGTGCAGTGAGTGATTCGCTCCGTGGAGAGAGAGAGAGAGAGAGAGAGAGAGGGGAGGGAAAGTGTCCACGCTCTCAAACTGTAATTCAGATGCACACTACAGTATTTTCTGGGGTTGGGCGGCTCTCCCTACAGAACTGTTTCCTGTTGTTTTTGTTAATGACGTTTCATGTGCCCTCCTCACCCCCTCCCAGAGTTGGAAGCTTTGATGTAAGGTCCCTGTCTATTCACGATCATTTCTGTGTGCTCCCATGCTGCGAAGGAGCAACTGTTCTACTGTGGTCAGGAAGCCAGATTTCATTGCATGGGGCCTGGCCCAACAGAAATGGGATTGCTACCTAAAGCTGCTTTTCCACCGCATGGTACCGGCTCAACTCCACTCGACTCTACTCGACTTTTTTGGTTTTCCATCGGGCAAAAGTTGTGGATAGTACCTGGTACCTGGTGCTTTTTTTGGTATCACCTCCGTTGAGGTTCCAAGCGAACTGAAGTGATACCAAAAGGTGATGTGAAAACACTGCAGACCACTGATTGGTCAGAGAGAATCCTCACTTATCCTCTTGCGTCGCCTTTGAGCAATCAGAGTCATCTCATCGTCTGAGCTCTGATGTAGGATTTCCCAAACTCTCCTGTTTTTTTCAGCAGTCTTTTATCTTACTGCCTTCAGTCTCTTCTGAAACAAAATGCATCTCCTTGCTGTGACAAACAGCCACATACCGAGAATCAAGAACACCATCCCTTCGATATCCTCTATTGTTCCTGTGTGTGTCGCGTTGAAGATGACGTCACGGCAGTTTCCTGTGGCATCGGTATGACGACCAGCTACATTGACAGGGGTACTATCTGCAGTGGAAAATGAAGTACCTGGTACCAAAAGCGAGTAGAGTCGAGTCGAGTTGAGCCGGTACCATGCGGTGGAAAAGCGGCTTTAGACAGCCAGACAGTGTGTGTCAGGTGTGTGTTCATGCAAGACACAGAACTCGGTCAATTACAAGTGCTGCTTCAGCCTTCGAAGCTTAAGGAAGTCTACTAATGACCTGGTAATGACCGGAAACTGACAAGATGGAACTGAACAAACTGGCTTTTTGTTCCTATTGCTCCTTATAAAAGTGCACATGCAAGTCAGGGAGCAGAAGCAAAAACCAAAAGGGAGAAGAAAAGCTCAGAAACATTATTGTGCACTGGTAAACTGCTACACAGCTGCTGTGGTTTCGGAAGAGTAGAGGAGAAACAGGAGTTTGGCAGGATGATTGAACACTTTTTTTCAACGTCTCCCCATCTGTTTTGGATGAAACCTAAGCATTGTCATTGTTGTGAATCTGTCAAGCTTGTTAAAATTATGCTTGTCAAAAAACAAATGATGTACTGCACACCATGTGCATTTAGCCTGCAGTTCTTCTCAGTTCATATAACCTGGGGGTGACCAATCTGAGAGTAGATGGCACGTTTCCTCTGGCCCAGCGTGAATCAACTGATCCAGCTAATCAACTAATTATGGTCTAAAATCAAGACCTTGATTTGCTAAATAAAACTGTCGCATGCTGGTGTGACACCCCTGGGAGGAAGATGAGGTAGTTCCAGGAGTGGACCGTCATTTTCCACATGGAGAGAGAGAGAACGCACCTACATCAACACAAAATCAAATAAACCAACATCTTCACCCTTCCCTCTCAAGGGTTCCAAGTGAAAACAATAAACTAAAACATCAAACCAAAATAACAAAGACAAAAGAAAGTAAAACGGAGTGACAGCTTTTCAGCTTTCTGCTCCTAGCTGGCCAACTTTCCAGCTGACCAGCCTTTCTGCTTTTCAGTGGTGTTCCTTTTCCCGTCTTGCAGTACTCTGACAAATGAAACTCAAAACAGACTTGCTGTCTTGCACTCTCGGTGTGTACTCCCGGTCTCGGCCCCGTACCGTGGAGAAGAACACACCTTTAAGCACCTGGGCTGATTAGCTATCACAACCAAGGTGTGTGTGTTCTCTCCACCGGTAGGCGTGGCCGAGACAAATCCATTCCAATGGACCAAATGCTACAAAAGCATTTAAGTGCTAGAATGAGTCTTCACCCACACCCCCTTCCTGGACAAGATTAGACACCCTCGATTTAACTAAACTCACTTTCTCTAAACCCATACTTCTGCTTAAGTTAGTACCCCAACTTGCAAACCAAGCCAATAAATTTCCCTGGAACAAGAAAAAAAGAAAAAAGACAAAGATGGTATCTGGAGCACAGTTGTCTTTTTTTAATTGACAGAACATTAAAAGGTTTTATTTTTCTGAAAATTGTCTGCATAATTACTGTATGTGACCAGATGAACTCCAGCATACAGAAAGCATGGATAATATACAGTATATGCAGCATGATGTACAAATTATTGTCACAATCAGTGGCTTCTCTATAGTGTATGAATAGCTTTCTGGACAAGGAAACTTGTTGAGTTGAGCACAAACGTAAATACAAATACTTATGTCAAATAGTCTTTATTACATGAGTGGGTCAATAAGTAAAATGGTGGACTTGGACACCTTTATCCAGCACCCACAAGCTGCAATGTAATGGCTATTTCTTGTATTAGCGTATGGAGGTATGTCAAAATAATGTTGAGATACATGCATACTGTATATAGAACTGCAGACTGGGGGGCATGAACTGTCAACTAGAGGGTGAGGGTGTTATGAACTCCCCTGGATTTGCCAGTGATTTATGAAAATAGAAGTCAGAAAAACATATTTACTTCCACCATTCTAACTACACACTCAAAAATAATCTGGAAAAGCAGATGTAGATACAGTATGTCATTGTTTATGCAATGCAAATACGTTTCACCAATTCCTGAAATATGTCCTTTATGAAATATTGCTGAGGACCCCCTGAGATTCTTTCATGGACCCCCAGGGATGCCTGTACTAAAATTTGTGAACCCCTGCTGTAATTAATGGCACTTGATTGAGCTCCAATGGCTTGAGGTCGTATTTGCATTATGTTGCATTATGAGTTGTAAAGGGTAGCTTGTCTGAAGGAAGGAGGGAGAATGTTGGACATGAAGAGAGGCCAGATGGAAGTTTGTGCAGTCATGTTCTCTACACATAAATCCAGGAAAATATCTCTACTGAAAAGGTTGATCCTTGGCCGATGAAGCTGGTGACGATATGAACAAATCATCCTGCCATGTGAGGAGAACTTATATAATGACGAAGAGCTGAGTGTCATACAGTAAGAATGCAACCCATTGGGAGCCATGAATTACACTGAGGTGTTTCAACTGGAGCTGTAGAAGGAGAATAGAAATTACCTAAGGACTAAACCTTGTGGCATCCTAAGAAATATAACAGGGGGGTTGGGGTAGGAACAGAACTTCTGAACAAAACTTCTCTAAGAATTGACAGTACAGCAGAAAGGAAAAAAGAGAAAAAACTTGAGGTGATGATAAGGCCTGAGATCCTCAGTATATTGAGATAACACATGAGAATCATGTACCCACCTTGTTAAAAATCACAGAAGTGTCAATATTTACTGTGTGAGTGTTCAGTTGAGAGAATGTGTTTCTTTGTGAACAATAGGAAAGGTTTACCGATAGCTGGGCAGAACTGGGCAGAGTCTGATGATGGATCATGAATGTTTTTTTCTTTATCAGAGCTTTGGCATAAGCTGGTTGAAGGCTGTGGCAGAGACACCGTTACTGAAATGAGAAGCTGGACAAGCAGTAAATTAAATGGAGGGAGGTCAAACAGGGATGAGGCTCCACGGAATAGGGTATCATTGTGTGTTTGTATGCCTGAGAAAGCGAAGCAGAGGTCAGTGTCTGTGAAAAGGCTGGAGGACAAACAGGCTGACAGCTGGATGGAGACTGGGTGGTGAGGTAGGAGTGAAGCAGACAGTGCAGTAGAAAGGGGTGAAAGAGTATCTACAGGTCAGGAGGGGTGATGGACAGGTTAAGACAGCAGTCTCGTGTGAACAAGAGGTCCAGTTACTTTCTTGTCTTATCCTCTGGAGGATAGGATTCATCTACAACCTCCCCAAATTCTCCCACGTCACTCCCCTGCTGCGATCACTTCACTGGCTACCGGTCGCTGCCAGGATCCGATTCAAAGCCCTGACCCTTGCCTACACTGCCGCCAACAGGACAGCCCCTATCTACTTGCAGGACATGACTCAATTCTATGTGCCTGCTCGACCACTCCGCTCTGCGGCAGCAGGGCGTCTTGCAACCCCTCCCACCCGCCCAAAGGGATCACAGAGCTTCTCCACCCTAGCTCCCCAGTGGTGGAACGAACTCCCCGTCCCTCTCCGAACCTCCCCCTCACTATCCATCTTCCGCCGTGGCCTGAAGACTCATCTCTTCAGACTATACCTAGAATAACCACCACCACGCTGTGTATATATATATATATATTAAAAAAAAAAAAAAAAAAAAAAAAAACCCTTTTTTCCTGTCACTTGTTACATGTTGCCCCATCCCTGCACTTCTTGGTAAATTGTATTTGTCCTAATACTCTAGCTTATTCTTCTGCCTAGTTTGGCTTTGCAGATGTTAGACCAGGATAGTGTTCTTTGTTCTCGGCTAGAAATAGCTTTACAAAATAAGTAATTGTACCTTACTGAACCCGTGTTCAGCAGTTGTCTACGATCATGAAAATGCACTTTTGTACGTCGCTTTGGATAAAAGCGTCTGCTAAATGAATGTAATGTAATGTAATGTAAGAAGAAAATGCAAGTTTACATTAATTTGGCAGACGCTTTTTTGTAAATGGTAAATGGACTGCATTTATATAGCGATTTACAATTGATGGCTCATCCAAAACAACGTACAATAAGTGCATGCTGAAGGTCATTGGAACAACTACAAAACACAGGTCCAATGAGGTACAATACTCATTATGTAACAGTTATCCATAGCCATGAACACATTAAATCCAGTTCAGTAAGCATAGGCTAGGTCAGAAAGCTATGGTGAGTCAAACTAGGAGGCATGACGATGAGCTACAACATCAAGATAATGATACAAGTGCAGTATAAGTGATGGGAGGAGATACAAGTGTAACATGAAAGTGCTTGAAAGATCTTAGAAGAGTGGATGAGAATGGAGGAAAACAAGCAAAGTGGGTGTTTTGAGTTACATGTGAATGAGCATGTGACAGTATGAAGATTAATGGCTAGCTCAATGAATTTGAATGGAATGAATAATCCAGCTATAGCTTTTTGTGCTTGTGTTGACAGCTTGATGTACTGCACAATCTGAATTTGAACAAAAAAGACTACATGGGTGACATGAAGGTACAATAAAAAAAAACTTTCAGCTAGACTAGAGCTAGACTTTTGCAGGGTTCAAGCTCCATGCCTATACCGTGGCTGTGTGCTTTCCATTTTGTCCATGTTTCAAAACGATTGAAGGTTACACAACGTGCCGCGCCAGTACATTGACATTTATAACATGTGGACTGGATGACACTGATAGTGTAAACCACCCAGACGACATGCAGACTTGTAAATAGAGACTGCGCCTGTATGGCATTGATCCAAAAAACAAGCTTTGAGCACATGACCTGGTTTTAAACTATCTGCATTTTTGCACATTTGATTATGATGGAGTGGCTAAAACTTCAGCTATAAGCTTTATTCCCCGGGTTGGTGCCCTGCTCAATTTTTCACCATGTGCCAGTCTGAGTCTCCTACTCACCTGCTGGCATTTGTACCCAAAGTAATAATTTGTATCATAGGTAAGAAGTTATCTTTTTAAAATATATTTTTTAAACAAAGATAACATGTACTGCCCTCTTATAGTCTTCATTGACCACATGAATGCCCAGTTTATGGCAGTTCTTTAGAAGATAAAGACTGTAAGTGCTCACTGTCTGTTATCTAACAAAAGGACTTCATTACCCACAATACTATTCTTGCTTGCTGCTTGTCCTTGCATGGGTCACAGCACTGCCCTCACTCTTCTTTCCTCCTTCTGGCATTCCCTACTTAGAAGGTCACATTGAGAAGTTCGGGTTTTAAGAGATAAACAATGTTCTGGAGATAATGCCATTGCCCTAGAAACAGTCTGAAATCTATACATGTTTTTAATACAATTTTCACACAAAAGCTTAATTGAAAATATTTTTTTTTTCTGTGAATGAGCTCCATATTCTTTGTTTATGGCAAACAAAGGTCTTGAGAAAAAAGTCAATAATTTTGTAATTTTGCAGCAGTGAAGAGGTTATCAGATTTGCTGTTCCACATAATAAATAGCCGCACAATCACTCGTAGCCACAGATTCTCTCTTAGTACAGCTATACTGGCTGATCTGCATATGTGCTGCAAAGGAGAACATTTTGTTTACTCCTGCCTAAGAACATTTTAATGAAGTCATAGTCGCTCAATGTGGGAATGTGCCATGAGAAACAAAGGATCTAGTGGACAGTCACATCTTTTGATTAAAAATACATAAAGGCTGACTAAAAAACACTCCCCCCATGGCGCAGAAATTAAATTAGTAACATAAATGAATGGCAATTAAAATCTGCAGTGCATGTCAATGCAAATGATGCACTTGGGCATGGTAATTTGTGGACCTCTCAGTGTTAGAATAATCAATGAATCATGCAAAAGCGGAGCACAGAATGGAACAATAGCTTTCGCCAATGACCTGAAGACTATTGTTTGTCTTTCAGGGAGGTCTCCTGTATTGTAGGTAGATGTTACAGTGCACATAATGCCAACTCTGACTCATAATTCTGCTTTCCTGGTCTTATGTATTATTATTGTGCCATGGGTCATTCCCTCCAATATCGCACTTCAAAGACTAATGTTTATTTTGTCAAGTGCTTGGCAATTATCCTGTCTCCATGTTCAGTTTGTGTATCTAATGAAACATACATTATTTAGCCGTGTGCTGAAAGAAGGGGGGGGGGGTTCACGACACTGAAAACTCAAATGTAGTTTCAAGTTTACTGAAAGGTCTTTTCCAATACAAATCCTTTTTGGAAAACCAAATTAAGAAATGTCGCATTTTCTAGGAGCAGACAGCTGGACCAGTAGGGAACCAGACCCAACACTGCAAAAGGCAGCACATTACCCAGGCTGGCTGGGCTTGGAGCACACAGATGTCTTAAAATAGCCTCCACGGTTGCCCGGGAGACCGTGTCCCTCGGTGGTGCTCGAGCACTGACAGAGATTAGTCGCCATTTCTCTGCATGTATCCACAGACAAGACACTACTGTGATTAGGCCGGTTATGTCACTTAGCACAGTGCTAATAATTTCAGTGTTTAAACATTATTCTTCCAGTACTTTCAACAGCTTTCAAAGTGAACACGCACATTAAGGTTCACTTAATGTTTTATGCCACCCTTTAGGTTTTCAAAGGAGGTATGTTTGATCAATGTTATCTTGCAGGAGGCTTTGCGTTAATCTATGCATGATGGATTTTGTGCTCATTATTAGATCTTTAGCCTTGGGAGGTTTTTGGTTTAGCTTTGTGTATAGCCTAAAATGAATGACCAACTTTGGTTTCCTTTGGGTAAATGATTGTATTACAATAAGGCAAATTTAAAGGCCGTTGTTTCTTTATTTTTCATTTTTGAATGAATTATAAAGTACACATTATATGGTGATTTGGATCTTGTTTGGAATACTGCGAAACAAATGTCATAAATGCACAATTTCTCATTATGTGATTAATATCTTATAATAATAATGCATACATGTGAAATATTTTTCCAGTAAAATAAATTCCCTATGCCATCCTAAATGTCATGTTGGTAGAGTTACTGTAGGCCAGAACATTGCAAGTATTGGGATTGCTATATTGATTTACATTAATCTACTATTATTTTCCACAGTTTATATTGTTGAATAATATGGAGTCTAAACAATGCTATACTATGCCATTACTAATATCACTAAATAAGAACTATAAATAATTCTTGTTAAAATTGTATTATGTAATGTATACTGTTTGTTAAAATTGTTGTAAGATAATACACTATACAGTAGGGGAGGGTAGGGAAATAACAAAAGGTTTTTGTATTTGGCTCAATTCTGAAAATATTACTTGAAATAAATGAATCTTTTTTTATATATAAACAACATACATCCATGGCTACTATTACACACCACAATGAAATTTCTGGGACATAGCATTCACTCGCTATCTGACTAAAAGTACAAGCTTGATACGTCTACTTAAAAGTCTGTGTTACATTTTATCCTGTGTTAGGTTTTGCCCCACTCTCCCCTACCAAGCTTCAACAGCTTGTTGCCATTACCTTACTCAATTATAATAATGTTCTCCTGTTAAATCGTCTCCCTAAAAGGAAACAAAAATTGTGGCATTTTAACATTTTGATGTTTTCCTGCTGTTGTTACAGTCGCAGTGACAAAGGGTAGCCATGATGACTTCTTCATCTTTAGATTTCAGTTAACAACTGCTGACATCTCTTCTCATACTAAATCTACTCAGATCAGATGTTTCTGCAACTAAAATAGAATTTGGTTGTAGTTGTGTGCTCGCATATGCATGTATCTTTCATGAACAGTACAAGTTCAATAATGACAATGTTGAGCTTCAGGCTATTCAGGCAATGTATGATGAATATTTAATGTAAAAGTCCACTTACTGTGCATGAAACGGCTGTCTTTATGCATAGCAATGAGCTTTTCATGTGGTGGATTTTTGTGACACCTGCATTGGAACTTATAAGCCTTTTCTCCTCTTGGAGATCAGAATGTGCCCCAGGGTATCCTGGAGTAAACCTTTGGTCATTAAACCTTAAAAAAGCAGTGGAGAGAGAGAGAGATCAGGGGGATCAGGTCTCTGTCAATATTTTTTAAATGGTTTAAGTTAGCAGCCAGTCTATAGACTAGTGTGATTAGCTAGAGTGTGTGGAAAGGGCGATCTATTCTCAGTTCTGTTTTGTAATGTTCAATGGCCAAATGCATTAAAACTGCTATGCCATTAAGGCACATTAGGAATTGAAGGTTTAGTCTTTTTTTTTCCAAATCTTGCAAAAGAAAATTGCCTTTCCCTTTTGTTCAATTTAAAAAATTGATTCACTAATGGCCTCTCCGGTAAGAGCAGTCTGCTTCAGCTGATTAACAAGTAGTCGCTTTGTAAGCCTCTGGTCACTTGAGACTGTCGAATAGCAGCAAGCAGCTATCTAGGTGTTCCTCTAGTTTTCAACTGCAAGTGAGTGCATCACAGTTTAAATAACCCAAAGGGGCATAATTATGGTGTGTTGTCTGGATCCTCTTTGGTTGATGACATTATGTGACTGACCCGAGAGGTTCTAATTATTGACAATCAATGTCAATGGGGAATGATGTCAGCCTGCCTCAGATTAAACAGTATCTTGAAAATACTTTGTCCATTATGAATGGTCTGTATTCTCAGCAGTGGGTGCTCAGTAAAATGGTGAATGAATGGGAGGTTGTCTAATGTGCATCAAATGGCTACAATAAGGTGTAAGGGAGAATGTTTCTGTTTGAGACTGAAGTGTACAGCCTGTGGCAATTCAGTGTTGGGCATTTGAACTGTGAATCTTTTTTTGAGATATTCATGAGTTTTTTGTTTTTGTTTTTTGGAATTCATAAAGAAATCAGCAAATGTCACTATTTGTAGCATTAATAAACCTCTTGTCTGTTCATGTTTTAAGGGCATGTTTAGTCTTGTTTCTTGAGCTGGATAACAGTATCCTGGTAATCCCTCAGTCAAAGAGTAGTTTTGTAATGCCAATTTAATGCATCACAGCAACATATAGCCTATAATCTGCATTTTAATCTGTTGCCGTATAGTCTTGCCTTGGCATCTGATTTATTTACTACCTCATTTTTTCCAGAGGCGCTGAAATTTTACAAAGTGAAAAGATTAGGATCCATACTCATTCAGACTCAATGAGATTATGTTTTCGTGACTGACCTTGGTCCTTAGTTGCCATCTGCTTTTAGTTCAGTCAAATCACTTTTACTAAAAAGCCCAAATGATAGCATGCATTGATTAAATCTATTGACATATTATGATTTATTATGGCTGGTGGGTGAATTCAAACTCAGTTGAAATCTGAAATCTTTGAACATTTGAGCATAGCAAAATCAAATTTAAAAATTCAGTGCTTTTGACAGGTTCCTGAAAATAAATGTTTTGTTTCATTTCTTTTTTGAAACAATTACACAGATTGGACTACCCTGTACAAGCCTCTTTGTATTGAGCTTTGAGTGGAGGGGAGAACCAGTGGTGGTGCAAACAATATCTGTCCAACTTAATGAGAGGTCTTTCACTCACATGTTTTTGGCCCAATAGCAGACCTTCCAGGATAACCATAATACAGTCCATGGGAAAGTAAGGTGTGCAGTCTGATAGGGCTAGGCTTTCCTATCAGCAGTGTCATCTGACGGCTGCAGGTTGAGATAACAGTTTGCCTGAACAGCCCTGATGGATAGTGTTTCTAAGGTCCACAGCTTGAATGGGGCAGAATTTAACCTGCTGGTTTTCTCGGTCACCCAGAATTCACGATTCGACAAAATGCACCTGAGACCAAAGAAGCAAATAGCAGCACAGTAGAATGTACTGCAACCACACCCCCAGTTAAAGTAGGTCTATGCCCAGCAGCTAAGAACAGAAGACAATGCAGAATTTTTTAGTTTTCTTAAAATGCAAAAAGACTTTGCGCCATATCTGGCTTTTAATTGATGATTGTTCATCAGATCAATTATATATTTTATTTTAACTGTAACTTATGGCCAGCTAACATCCACTCATCCATTATCTATATCCACTTATCCTAAGTAGGGTCATGGGGGGGGGGGGGGGTGTATTGGGTGAGAGGCAGGAATACACCCTGGACAGGCCACCAATCTATTGCAGGGCACACACATCATTTACTCACACACATTCATACCTATGGGCAATTTAGAGTCTCCAATTAGCCTACCTGCATGTCTTTAGACTGTGGGAGGAGACCGGAGTACTCAGACAAAAGCCCCAGGCCAGATTCAAATTCAGGACACTCTTGCTGAGAAGGGACAGCGCTACCCACCACCGTGCCACCCACCATATAACATAAACAATCAATTTATTCATTTATCTCCCAATGCAGACTCAGTACTGAAAACCACTTACACCTGGAAACTAGAAACCATTTCGCTCCAATGTCATGAATGCACAAGGAACAGGATAGAGGCTGCAGATGCTCTGATTCTGGCAGGTGGCTGTTTGAAATGCAAAAGTATTCATTTGTCTATTCTATTTCTTTTTAAAGGGACAGGTACAAGATGCAAATACAGTATACAGCTCTTTGTGTAAGTGACTGGCAGTTGATACAGTATGTGCAGTATGTGTCAGCACTGGGTCTGTCGCTGAGACATGTGACTATGACTGAGCAGCCCCTTTAGGCCAAGTGGGCCAGCTGGTGCAGTTCAAGAGTTATTTCGAGGCTGAGCAGGTGGCGGTGGGCGGCATGACACGTGGCTGCCATAGCCCGCCCCTCAACAGCGCTCCCAGCAGGCTGGGAGGAGAACAATCAAGGCACATTGATATTAAAGGAGACCCATCCCTTTTATCAAGGCTGCGAGAATACAGCCCCTCCCCCATCCTCTGGCTTTTTACCAATCACAATTTCGCTTGGACTGGGATTATCCCTAATTACAAACCATATTTCATTCTGATAAGTGACTACATTTTTTCTGTAGTTGGTATGTCATTTTTCCAAGTGTCTCTAGCTTTGTCTTTCTGAAATCAGAGTGTGGCAGTGCCAACTGTGACCTGCAAGCTGACCCACAGGGTGAAGCATACTTTGCTGTAGCTTTGCCCAGGGAGGGGGTGTGGGGTTGAGTCAGTGGGACAACTGTCTCATCACATACCAGTGACCCTATCCGGTCACTTGGAAGTCCACAGCCTGTCTCAAAAAGTTGCACATGAAGTGTCCTTCTCCAGCTCAATGTCTGTGCAACCTTATCTGATGAACTAGAGAGTGAAAAGAAGCAGATGATGACATCACCTGCATGTAAGACGTGCATGCTCCTCTAGACCCTCCAGACAGGGAGCTTGAAATGATCTTGGCTAACAAATACAATTGAGTATTCATAATTGGGAAAAAATGCAGGTCAAATATGGTAAATCTGTGTAAGGACAAAGTTTTTAAGACATACCAAGTGATGATCAAATCGGTGTTGTGAGAAAAGATTAGAGAATATAATTCTTATACTTATGGCCCTGGAAAACTTTGACATGTGTTCACCAGGGCTGTCAACCTGAATGTTGGTAGTTTAAAGGTAGGTGGCCTTGTATTCACTCTCAGGGCTGTAGTTTTCAGAATCAATGTCGCGGGGCACATGCGTTCAGTCAATGGCACAGCATACGGGTGAACTGGGCGTGGCTACTGAATGATGGTATTTTTGTGACTAGAGGCGAGATTATTATGGATTATGATGAGTATATTGGATTATGATAAATACATTATCAGTGGGTGTGTTGCATCTGAATTCACTCATAGCCAATCAAATGACGTCTTTTCATTTCTTTTGAAAGCAGGGCACATAGCGCATTTCTGTGGTCTAACACTTGCTGTCCGCATATAAATTTTGTATTGCTATCGCCAAAAAAATGTGTACTGTTAGGCTAATAATGCATTTCCCAATAGAAGGAGATGAATGTCAGGACTGATGCCCCTCTCTGCTGGATCTCCAGAATTTTGCTGAGAAAGGACACAAAGAAGTCCTGGTTCTCAATGTTTATGACCTCTGGAAGAGGGACAGTGATGGAGGTGTAGTGGGGCGACATCTCCTTGACATGCCAGCTGCTTGTAGACCGTACTACAGTGATGTTGTGATTCCTGGTATGGAGTCCCTCAATTAAGAGATTCATATTCACCCAGTGGCTGCCATCCATTGGGAACACCAGGATCTTCCCCGCATAGGAACCCAGGGCATTAACAAGGACAGAGATGATAAGGGCCACAAATTGCCATCTGGCATGTTTCTCTTGCTTCCTCTGTATGAAACATAAGAACATATATCTAAACCACTTCTCCTTGTTAGACATTAACTGAAAGCTAAAACATTTCACTGAATGTTGCATATAGATTTCATAATAAATTCATATAAGATACTTCATACACATTTTATACAAATGGCTTTTAATTTTCAAAATACCCCACTCTTTAAGAGCTACATTTACAATGACAGCTGAATGAGTAGCTATCATCCTTTTAAGAGTAGCCATCATCTGTTATCTTTTTAACCTCTTAGCGCAAAGCCCCTAGCTGAACTCAGACATTCAGTGCTATTGCAACCAAAGTACCAGTTAAAAACAGAAAACAAACGCTTTGTTTTAGTTTCATTAGTAAACGATACACAACAACTATGCCGAATACAGAGTTTCGCAGTGCCACCATTGCCGCTCTGGTCGTTCATTTAACACGCACCCTCGCCCTACAGTCTGATCTGCAACTACACCCCCGACCCATGACATAATGGACAATATTGTCTATCTGGGCTTTCATAAAAATATTACTTCACCATTCAAAAATCGTATTCAGTCATAGCAACAAGATAAACCTGACATTAGCCCTAAGATATGGCAATACAGCAGTGAAATAACAAAATAACAAAATAAACGAGACAAATATTTTTTTTTTTAATTATACCATGTCATTCTACAGTCAATATTTGGGACTAAATATTGAATAAATATACAACCTTACCATTGGTTATACATGTAGAGATGTTCCTTTTGAGGCTAAGTGGTCATATATTGTCTTGGGCAACCTTTTGTGTAATATACACGCATTTGTGATGCCTGGGTACCTTCCAAAATAGCTGTGAATAATACCACAAGTGTTGTTCATGGCGTTGTCGCCCTTTTTAGTACAGCCTGGTTTGATTGACAATTCATTTATTCAGTAGGTGAGAGTATAAGCTTTCTAACGATATAGATATAACATGTCTAATTTTGCTTTTGGAATAGCATTTTACAGGTCAGCGTATCCAAAAATTTTCTTATCATCACATTCACGCTGCGGTAGCAGTAAAAGACGTTGCAACTAATGAAACGTTGTCAACGATTTTTGGTAATTTCTTGGAAAATACTATTATTATTGAGGACTTCTGGGCATAGCTAAGCCATATGTTTGCTGATAGACCTATCGGACATCGTTTTCTGGAGCAAAACAGAAGCGGATAGAACTGTCATTGATTTACTGTCTCTGTCTGTACCTACTGAACATAGATAAAATTTCATCATTGCTATGTAAGTATTACTGCTCAAAATATTTTGGTTAAATACGTTATTTTTTGAAACTGAGTGTCTTTAAATAGGTTAGTGGTATTAAATAATGTGGATGTTTCACACACTGTAATGCAACAGTGATGACCACAGTGTTGGAACATTGCCAAAATATGGTGGGCTGTTGAAAATTGTTTTCACATTGTCCCATCCCCATAAACATAAGAGAGTACAGAGTAAAGAAATACATAGAGTTAATTGTTACACATTTAGGTACTGTACAGCATTGTGTGACAATATTTTTGCATTATGTTTAAATCTGATATCAATGTTAAACCCTTAAACCTTCATAAGGGGCTCATTTATATGCTTTACAATGGACAAAAAGCATTATATTAATTTTTGGGGAGATTTTGGATGTTTCTGGACCCTTAGCTATTTTAGACCACTGTACTGACAGAAAGCTTGTAATTCCCACTTGAAAATGATGCAACAGTGAGTTTCTTGAGTAAAAACAGTTGATTTGTAGTGAAATACGTGAATATGTTGTGATTTACAGCAATGCATAATTTAGACATTTTGGATAGATTTGGAGACACTGGGTACACTGCTTCATAGATCTTTAGTAGTTCTACATATCCACCCTTAGATTTTATGAACTTGTGGTCAAGAAGTATTTGATCCAGGACATGTATACTTTAACCTGCTAATATATGCAATCTCCCAGTATTTCATTGCAAACTAAAAAAGAGCAAATTCATTTTAGATTTTTTTCCCAGACAATTGCATTTGTGGCACTTTATTTCTTCCAAAATTTAATATAAAGTAATTTCACATGTGGAGTTATAAAGCTTTAAATAGGGTACCCCCTAAATGAGCAAGGATTGGCCAGATTTGGCATGTGCGCTAAGGGGTTAAGCAGAAGAAAATCAAGCAAAAGAGAGCGGAATACTTTGTGACCATTTTCATCTTCAGAATAGTTTTATCTGCATAATGTATCAGGCTACACAAGTTTGTAAGGTGTTGAGCCAGTAAAGACCCTGATTTTTAAGAATTATTTCTTTACTATGAAAAAAGCATAGCATTAAATTTACTACTATAGAAGGTCAGAGGGGCATGAATGCAGGTGGTGGTGGTCGGTGATATTAGGATACACAAAAGTAGTTCCAGTAGCAAGCCTTAGCTTTAGCTTATATCATTACATTTCCCACATGAGAGAACTTACATCGAATGCTCTTAAGCTCGGAAACTGCTAGCACAAACGGAGCTGTGGTGTGAAACCTTATGGAAGGCTAACAGCAGAAAAGAAAGCAATGGGCAGATTTTTGCAGTCCGAACTACAGGAGTGAGCCATAAATATGTCATGTGGCCAGTCTGGCCACTCTAGCAAGGAAACAAACTTTCTGTTCATGAAGGTCTGAGGGGGAAAAACAACCTTGTGCGACAGAGTACCCCTAGTATCACACAGCTTCCTACAGGCCTTAATTTTTTACTTTTTCAGAAAAATATTTCCATCATTACATAATGTGCATGTGTACTATTACACTGTTGTTTAAAAAGTCGAAACAAAAAAAAACTGTACCTTGAGTTGCCAGATTCACAATAGTTGTGCTTTTAGCCCCTTTAGCTTAGCCGTCCCAGCCACTTTCACTGAACAGGATTTGCTCTCCAAGCCTGAGCAATCATTGTGGAACGTGAGGGAGATACTGTAACACAAAGGGAAACCAACTTGCACTTCAAAATGGTGCACGGCAAGCCATTAGCCAGTGACTGCCTCCATACCAAGGCTAATGTCCGCCCACAGGTTCATCCCTTTTTCCCCCTCAACCCAAAAAGCAGAGCAAACATTTCCTCACTCAGGGCCCAGGAGAAATACAGATGGTCAGGACAGGATTAAAAGCTAAGCTGCAAAAACCTGATGCTGGAGGAGTTTAGGAGTGAAGGATTCCTCTTACCACAATAAATAAATTAAATCCTAATTTCTTTTCCTTCCCCCATGACTGAGAAATGCATACTCTTCTGAATGTGGAAAAAGCGCATATATGAGAAATATCAAATGAAGATGGAAGAACACAAACTTACGTACTGTCTGTTGGGAAAAATATTTCTTATATATTCTAAACATGCACAATCGTGATGCTCAACAATAAGATTTATTTTCCTGAATCAATGTAGCAGGGCGCATGTGTGCAGTCAACAGTGCGGTATTGATACAGTGGGCATGGCTGCTGAATGTTGGTATTTTCATGACTAGAGGCAAGGAGTGCACAGCTCAAAGAGTATGGCGTGTCGACAATGGGCCAGATTATGATGAATATATTATCAGTGGGTGTATTGCAGCTGAATTCACTCATAACTAATCAATTGACCTCTTTTCATTCCCTTTAGGACCACGGTGCAAAGCACCCAGGCATACTGTCAATTTCCGTGGTCTACTACTGCCATCCAGACATCTATTTGCATTGGTATCACTAAAAAATGTACACTGCCCCTCTAATAATGCCTTTATTTCTCAACATAAGGTCTAAAATTGCAAATTAAACTTGTACCAAGTGCTTAATGAGTACACATTGGCCGATACCTAATAATATTGCATGCTGCTGTCCATAATTTTTAAAAGTAAAATCCAACCGTTTATTTTTTGAGACCAGAATGTTAATAATCATAATGAGATGTGCAAAGCATAGCCTCGACTACTATTTACAGTTCTGTAGCTTACAGTGAAGAGTCCATTTCTTTTCTATGAGATTAGAAGCAGTATTTTAACATGTTTCTATCCCGATAGTTAGGTTACACCATCTAACCAGCTAACCCATAGTGAATGCCAGACCAACATGGTACAATGTGAAGCCATCCATCCATCCATCCATTATCTATACCCGCTTATCCTGAGCAGGGTTGCAGGGGTTGCTGGAGCCTATCCCAGCATGCATTGGGTGAGAGGCAGGAATAAACCCTGGACAGGCCGCCAATCTATCGCAGGGCCAATGTGAAGCCAGTTCAAGCAAAAAATTATAGATTGTCCAAAAGAAACAGACACTTCAGCAACACACCTGCTTTGTTTGCCATATAGGAGCTAGCCAGTTGGAGCAGGCAATGCAATTGAGTTAGAGATAACAAACTGGGTATATGAGACTGAATACAAGTGCCAAGTTTATGCCCAGCTTGCACAAGTGCTGTACATATGTGCATTGTTGACACCGCAGGTATAACAGGGGCAGGCCACAATCATCTTGATACTTTCCTCCTGTGTCACTAGGTAATTGGCATCACAGATTAGCTGAATGTTAATGGAGCGGACCCCCTTTCGATTTACACAGGTGTGTGCTTGAGTAGAAGGAGCACGCAGTTGTACATGTCTGCAATTGATGGTACCCATAACCCTGGGAAATCCACATTTGCTCCGACATTCTAGCTTAGTTTTGAGCTGGCGATCAGAGGATGAAGGAAACTGGCATGTTGGATTAGAGTTGAACAAACTGCATGAATAGCTAAATCGACATTACTCTGGCTCACAATAGCCACCAAACTCATAGTAAGCTGGAATAAATCAGTGGTCAGAAAGGCAAGGACCACTGTTACAGTACTTTGAGTGCAATTGGGAGCATTCAGGAACCTTCCGTGTCGCCCTTGTTGTCATCTGCAAATATTCCACAGACCTTCTGCAGCACTGCATGGAATGGATGCAGCATTTTTTGGCACTCCTCCTCAGTCAGGTCACAGAAGGTATGCCAATGCTTAAAAATCCAGGTTTTATAAATTCTGCACCTGTGGCCGGTAATTATGTACTTCATTATTCTTGCAAATTGAAATCAAGAATAATGTATGACCAAAGAAATCGCACCTTTTTCTGTCTTATCAAACAGACTAATCCTTGTCCTGAGGAATTTGGCAAATCTTCCACCATTTTTATATTATGCCTGATACTGATACATATGGAGGTGTAACCTGCCTAATTCGTCATTTGTTAAGCATTTTATGAAGATAATTTTTTTATATTCACATTAATTTTTTACTTGGTGCATCATGGTGTACATAAACTACAGACACATAATTTTAATTAAAAGTTCAAGTTGCGTTTATTGTCATTCTTCTCATTACCAATGGGTGTAAGTAAAAGTATGGAATACAGTACCCCTGAGACCAATGTTCAGTATATGAACACCCATAATCCAATAAAAACCTAAATAAATATGGGAATTAAACTGATAAAAAAAGAAAAACACAATGGATAATAAATTGAAAATATGCATTTTATTTTTGCTTATGGGATTTATATCAAAGTAAAATTGGACAGCATATGATCCACAAAAACGTTGATTGACTTTTGAATAGTCTGTGATCATGCACTCATTGCATGGGAAAGCCCCAAAATTAACATTCTGCCCTACACTGGGTTGTGATTTTGCGCCTTAGGCCTAGTCTGAGCAGGCGGGTGGCGATAGTGCAAAGTGCAGACCATGCTGACCAAAAAATTGCAATAAGCTGCACTAGAATTGTGGTCCATGGCTCAGTCTTGACTGACAACCCCCACCAGCTCCTCCTACTTTGGTGCAAGGCGAGTCAGGAAATTACCGAAAGGTTCTAGTGCATCACAAGCCACAATGAAAATACCACTTTGCCAGGGCTACAGCTCGCAACACGCCATGCATTGGCCAGAAAAATAGAGCCCTGAGTGTTCTTTAATGCTAAAAAGATTATGTGACACTCTTCTGTGTAGGTGCCAACAAAGTGAAATATGGATGTACATGGATGTGAGAGCATTTACCCCCAGGGGCTTCGAGCATTGTTGGAAGACGTTACATTTTAAGAAATGGCGCTCTCTTTGTTAAATTTGACGAGAATCAGTTTGACTTTATCCAGTGGTTTTAGAAGGCAGAATTCATCATACTATAAACTCAAGCAGTTGATGATGAGTGCATATTGGATACTGGCAGAACAGATTCACTGCACAGACAAAAAAATAAACAATCGATGTCTTTAAAAATTCAACAAAGTAGCAGAAATCCTTGTATAATAGTTCTACCTTGACCAACTGAAACAGAAAACACAGTTCATTCAACTAGCCCATAAATTTCTGAAGGCAATCAGCATTTTTACCCAAAACAAGTTTGCAATCAGAATGTAGCAAACCTCCCACATGATTCAAAGGATGGAAGGCCAGAAGGCGATTGTCATTACTATTTCTGTTGATGCCGAGAGCAATGTACCTTCTTTCGGGAAGTTTTAAAAATATGAACATTCCATGAAAGAAGAAACAGTAAAACAGTTTAGAGATTTAGAGCTTTGGGGTTTTTCTTTACTTGAATGTGTGAATTGTGTGTGAGCTTTTATTTATTGCCTATTTTACATTTTTTCCTTACAATTTTTAAAACTGCGTTAAATCAATACTGCATCCCCTGAAAGACCACTCATTTTTAAATGTAAACCTGTGAACATTAAAGAATTGCTGCATTGTATAATACACTTAACAACACGTGACCAACATAAACTTTGCATTGTCATTCTACTCATGTACTTGATTGAGTGATATTATAATGATTAATTGATGGTTTCCACAATGATTTAATTGCTTGTTTGACTTGTGGCTTGAAACAGAGACTATATTTTGTATGCATATCAGCGGAGGGCTGAATGCATACAAAATAAAAGCCCATATTTTTCTAGAGGCTACTTACACAATGTTATTCTTTGAAGGGATGAATATAATAGGTTCTTCATGTATTATCATTTAGAATTACTGCCTGAAAGGGTTAATCATGGAAGCGTACTTTAATGAGGGTTGCATAACTGTGTTGGTGAATATATTTTGGGAGAGCCAAGTCATGGATGGATTTTAGTTCACACTTTTATATTTATCACCTTCATTTATCTGTTTTTTCAAGGTAACCTTTTCACACCACACCACATTAAAGCAAGCCCCCAATAGAGAGACACAAACAAGAAAAAAGGTTTAAATGGAGCAAAAGACATGCAGTATTTAAGTACAGAAGCAGGGCTCATTAGATAATGGCTGTGTGGATCTCCTTAGTCAAAAGGGCTGCATATAGTTGGAAAGGGTTTCGCCATCCTAAATGATGTCCTTTCGGCATCACTTTCACTCACCATGTTTCCCCACATTTTTATATAATTATGGTAGTTACACACAAATGCATTTTTTTTTATGACTGGGCACTATTCCGTGTGCTTTCTTGCAATCTGTCTAATTATAGCATTGGTTAAATATATTTCTTGGTTGTCATGGGGACAGAGAATTTACCAAAGTGATGGTGACTATCATTTTATTTTCTGCACTGAGTCAACGTAGGAGGTGAGCATGTAGTCTGCAAACATACGCGACAGTGATGTTTCTAAATCTGTAAAGGAAGGCCCTACCCAAACTGAACGTATCTGCATATAAAAGACAGCCATCAAGGGACATGATTCATTGCTCAATGTATTCATGTCCTTTTGGATTTAATCGGCTCACATCAAAGAAGCAGGTTGCGTGATGTTGCTTTGAATGTTGAGACATGGATATCACCATCAGCCCCCTTGCCCAGTCCATAGGAATCTATGATGCCTTAACATCTGGAGAACAAGTCAGCATTAGTGCAGCACCAGCCTTCAGCAGATTACTTGTGTGTGCTGCAGATGTGTAATTAAAATATATGTCATAGATGCAAAGGTCTAAGCATGATCTATAAGAGGATTATAGCCAAGAAATAAGTATTGCAAAATCATATGTGTGCTCTGTGTCTGGTGGACGACATACACTTTCAGGTTGGAAAAACAAGGTTTTTACAGAATAAATTTTACTTATTTATTGACTTATTTATTTATTTATTTATTTTGCCATTTTAGGATGCTGGCTCTGTATGAGTGTTTCTCTGATCTGCCATCAGATTTCTGATAGATGACTCCCATTCAAAGCCTGGCTCTGATGTTCAGTCAGCATGGATTCAGCCACTTAGCCCAACCCGGAAACAAGGGAAACAGTAATGCAGTAATCCCAGCACTGCACAGGTTCAATTGTAAATATGAAAATATAGATATGCGGTTATTTTTGGAATATGTGCTTGTGTGTTCTTTATTGGTAAGACTAGGTGTATGGTAGATGACAGTTGAAAGGGTTGCTTGAGGATGATCAGACTCATAGTACAGTACAGCAGACAGCTAATAAACAGAATTGGAGACACTGAGATATTATTAAACCCTGATTTATAGCCTCCCTGCTTTGTGACCCAATTGGGCGACAGATGTGGGGTTGCTGTATAGAGTACGTGCCAAGATGCTAAGCCCCTGGGCAGCAAAAGCTAAAGGAACAAGGAATAAATGAGGTAAAACTTGTAGCGAGGCCAAATTAAATTACAGCCGGTGGTGTTAAAAGTTTTTCCTCCAACATTTTATCTCTACTGTTACACAACTCGTAGTTCCAAGAAATTGGAACAAATTATTAGGGCTCTGTCTATAATATTCAAAACAAGAGAACACATCTCTCAAACTATATGAGGCAATAATAGGTTTTTAACTGTTGTATCAGTTATTAAAAGCATGTGTCTCGGGTTATCATCATATGTGAACCAGGAATGTGACTTAAAACATACTCCCGAACTAAGGCTAATAGATTAGACATAAACATTAAGTTACTCAAGACACAGCTATTTATTATTGAGTGAAGACATGCAATAATATCAGATACAAGTGTAAGGCCATATTTACCACCTTGGTTTTGTTTATTTCATGCACCTGATATTACAAGTCTTTAATATTAACAAAAGTATGTAAGAAGCACAGAATTATAAACTGTTTACTAGCAATAACATGACTTAAAGAGTGATATTGAGATTGTAATATACCTGGGTAATGGAACATAGATCATCATTGTATTTTTACAGTGAGGGATCTCAGGAATAGTAGTGTTGTAGAATACTACATTATATGCAATAATAATGGTGCTTACCGTCAGTTAGTATTTCCTCTATGGTGTTACTCTCCAAGTGATATTGTCACATAACATATTTATGATGTCTTAGATATAATTTTTTCTAAAGAAGAGAGAATGATATGAACAGCCACTCAGTATTTCTGACAAACTGTAGTAATTAACAGAGAATTAACAGTTTGAACATTATCACAGCCCCCAGTTTCAATATTTACTCACGAAGAGTGACTGTTTATTCAAAGAACCACAAGAAGAGTGCACTTGGCAAATATCCCACTGTCAGCACTGTAATCCTTGTGGTTCTGAATGAAGTAGGCTGGAAGATTGCTCCATAGGCCTTTAGGGTGAAGCATCCTCTCAGTGTGGCATTTATTAGTGTGACACCAGCTCCACCACAAACAATCAGCAGCTGCCATTTATCTGCTTATCAGTCCCCAGGGCTCAATTGTTGCTGCTGAAATGAGCCCGGTCCATATTCCCGCAAGAAAAATGTAAATAGTTGAACTGCGTAATGGCCTTCAGATGAATCCTGGTCGTTTGCTTATGTTTTTAAATCAGGATTTCTCGGTCGATATGTTCACTTTGGATTAATTTCTGATCCAATTCAATGCATATACAAACATATTCCAGGCATTAGAATTCAGTCAGTCCTGGCACAACTACTGGAAATCAGTGACAGAAATCGGGGCTTTTGACAAGTTATATTTTTTGAGAGGCGTAGTCTGACTCACAGGATATAGACTGTGGGTATAAGCCTGCCATTGGCCGACTATTTCAGTCGGAATTCTCCTTCCCTTCCGCTATCTGCGTGTTACCGTTTTCAAGGGCACCGTCGCTGCATCCTGGGCTTAGCGCCGCCCAAGACGATTGTGATTGGTTTAAAGAAATACAAACAACCCAGAGCGTTTTTTTCCCCTATACCCAGAATGATAATGGCTTGAGCCAGACCTTTCTCCAATTGCTGACACAGCACTGAAACAAAGTGTGGAGATAGGTCTGGCTATGCGAGACTATATGAGGCGTAATGGGTGTATGCCTAAGCCATATTGATATTTCCCCACAAAAATATCTTCATCACAGTTTAAATGAGGTCACATACTCATTTTACTATTTTTTTATATTATTAGTTTTATTTATTTACCTAAGCCACATATCCTCAAATAGTTTAACCACAGGTACTGAATAGATAAGGCAGTTTAACTTGTTGAAAAAAGGTGAGAGCTCCGAATTCATTGACTGATACGAATAAAAATCTTATGTGACTGTTTGAAGTTACTGGATCATGGGAATACGTAATAGTTCCATCCATTGAGCGGTTTAGGAAGTGTTGTTGTCCTCACTGTCCTCTCATTCACCTCTCCCAAAATGAATCAAACAGGATGAGTCCACCTATAATGCTAGATCATGTAAGCCCTTAACACATGGTTAATTGGACTCATCAAGCCTGAAAACTGATCCAAAGGATTGAGATGGAAGATATCAGGCAGCTTGGCTGCTTATCCTGGGGCTTAGTCCCCAAACTACGAAGGACAGCGGAGTCTTTCTTAGACTTCTGTGTTTATTAGACTGGATTTCACAATACTGCTGCTGGATTATTGAAAGCAGTCACAGGTGAGATTTCTAGTTGAGCAAATGCTATGTGAGCCAACAGCTCTCGCAGTTCAGGGTGTCAAGCAGACAGCCTGCCAGAAGCAGAAAATGACACTCCCTGACTGTTGTCAAGGTAATGGATTCGCCGGCTGCTCTTTCTTATGCAACCGAGTTCCTAAGCGGCTGTTTGTTGCCGCTCAAATCTCCCGTCTCTCTTGCTGGCTGACACTGCTCTCAAATCCCCACCAGATTACATCCTGTTGGAGACGACCAATTAAAGCATTCGGTCAATGATTTTGCAATCTCCGATTTTCCTTTGTTGTGTACTTCTTGCCCATTCACTGGTTGAGGAAGCAAGCTCCTGGGATTTCAACGTCCATCTGCTCTGTTTAATACCCCAGTATCCAGACTATTTTTTCCTTTAATCAAAGAAATATGCCTTTATTCATCTATCGCAGAGTCTTGAGCACTAATTGCTGCCTCTCTTCTCAGTTGCTTCATTTGGGATCCTCCTCACATCCAACTCTGGAATCATGCAGTGGGCTTCTTTATCCTGGTGCACAGTGCCATATATTAACCCCTTCATGCAGATGCCAAATCTGGCCATTCATTTAGGCAGTGTTCTATTTATGGTTTTATGACTCCATATGTGAACACCACAGAAAATGGCTCAAATGAAGCAAGGCACTTGTGCCATTTACAATAGTAACTTAGATTAGTTTATATTCATATTTTAGGTGGGAAAAAAGTGCCACACTTGGCGAAAATGCACAGATTAAATTGTTCTCCTTTAATCTGAAATGAAATACTGAGAGCCACGTTTCCTGGATTATAAAATCCTTGATCACGTGTGCAAGGGTGATATGCTGAACTACTAAAGACATACAAAGCAAAAAGTAAGCAGTGTCCCTGGTGTCTTCAAATCTATCCAAAATGGCTAAATTGTGCATTGCTGTACATCATAACATAATTATGTATTTCACTACAAATCAACCATCGTGACTCATGAAACTCACTTTTCCATCTTTTCATCGGTATAGGGGTCTAAGATATCTAGACACCAAAAACCTATCCAAAAACCTCTCATAAAATGAATAAAATTATTTTTGTCCATTACGAAGTATATCAATTTGATGGTTTAAGATGTAGTATTGAAATCTCTTTGAAAAATAATGCAAAGGTATTGTGACACCTTTTTTTATATTTTGTTCTGTACTCTACTGTATGTAGAGTAAAACAAATGTTACGATTTATGATCACTCCAAGGGAAATTTCACATTCATCTAGCACATATCAGCAAACAGTAAATTTGTATTATTTCCCATGTCCTAACTGACAGTACAGCCCATGGAGATAACCCACATTATTTAGAGTAAGATTACAATAAAAAAAATATTCCACCAGCAGAAAAATTTTGTCGATGTTCTAGTTTCACTGTAAACCAGTGCATGAAATATAACACATGACTGAACCACTATGTCTGCTTATACTACAGTATGTGAAATGCCTACATTAAAGAATAGCACAAACCTCTTGAAAAACACTGAATTTAATTGTGGGTGATATGAACAAAGCAGGCCACTATAAGCTACTGCCCAAGGTATACTAGTAATGGCCCTATACTAACATCTGTTAGTTAGCCCCAGTACAATTACGCTGAGCATTATTAGCTCACTAGACTTGCTTCCTCCTCCTCTTCTGACCCATTCTCCAAATCCATGCCAGCATGGTGAAAATTTGCTTTAGGCATGCTGAGGAGTTGGCAACATTAGTAAAATCTTCCAAAAACCAAAGGACAACATCAAATGCACCTCAAAAGAAAAGTGTAGGACATTATTGTTTACGCTCCCAGCAACTATTCTTCCTTTCCGTCCCCCAAAGCCTGCACAGAATTGGGAAAAGGAGCTTTTATGTATGCTGCTCCGTTCGCTTTGAATATGTTGCAGAAGGTTTTAAATCTCCAGGAGCAGGTCTTACCAGGAGCTTTTAAGTCTAGGGTGAGGGATTTGGAGGCAGGTACAACAGGCTGTTGATGTTTTGTGTAAACTTGCTTCTGTGTGATCTTGTACTAGAATGATGGCTTTCTAATTTTTGCTACTGTGATTTTCTTTTGCCTGTTTTTTTGCCTTATCGTCTATAATCTTTATTGTCTATAACTTGTTTTATATTGTCCATCTGCAAACATGTTATATGTACTGCTGCCTGTCTTGGCCAGGGCACTCTTGAAAAAGAGTTTTTAAATCTCAGTGACGGTTTCCTGGTTAAATAAATGTTCAATGAACATGGTCAACCTACTTGACAATGGTGTCATTTACAGAGTTTGTTATTTCATAGCTTGGTTTCAGGAGCACTGAATGTCTGAGTTGAGCACTCTCAGGATGCCGCCATCCTGGCCACTAGGGGGTTTGCATGAAGGGGCTAAAATGAATTATATTTGTTTGGTAGATCTCAGCACTGCATGAGAAAAGAGTGGAGTTCTTCTTTGCCTGTAAGTAAAGAAGAAGCATTTTGTAATAGTGGTAATGTTACCATTCCGTTGTGGATTTCAAGGTTGGAGATACCCAAGGAGAGACTATTAAATTTAAGTTAAATGGGGTGCCTATTACAGCAGTCTCCTACTGGATGTGAAAATGGCATCTTGGACTCTGTGGATTTTGGACTGAATGGAGTGCCTTGCACGGATGATTGGAAAGGAACAGGTGATATAGGGCAGATCATGCGGGGACAGTTCTGTCAATTAGGACCAGCCGGGCAGCTCTTTGCATCATTTAGAACCAGGCCTAGCCATTTAGAACCAGGAGGGCTAAATATAGGTGTCTTGAAAATGCAGCATATCCATGATTCTGCACCCTGGGGAATGGCTTTATGCAAGATGAGTATGCAAGTATGTGTGAAGCTTCAGATTGCCTGTTCATGTGTGTGAATGCTGCAAGACGAAATATGCATGGGTGTTAGGCTGTGTGTTATACATTGCGAGTCATCATCTAGCAGACCTTAAATTTCCCAGGTCTCCCATATACAAACTTACTGACTGGGCAGTTTTCTGGCCTTCGCTGTCCTGGATATATAGACTGTAGCCTGCTGTCCTGACATTTGGAGGTCATTGCATTAGCTGTAGATCTCCCCACCTCGTCTCCTTATCCGACAGCTGCTGTTAAAGAGACATGCCAAGTTATTTTTGCCCCATTGCCAGGTTTCCCGTGGATTTATAAAATACGGAACTTGGATTTTCTCCCATTCCATGTTTTGTTCCATGGCTGTGCAGTAAGCAAGAAATTTTATCAGGTATGGACTGTTGTATGATATGTCCCATTATATACCTGTTAATTGCACCTGGGCATAGTTGATATGGGGTTAGGAGAGAAACCACATTAGACCTGTAGTCCCTGCATAATGACTTCGCTCACCTCAAAAATTGTGAATGGCAGGTGAAGGTAGGGTATTTGCTGTAAGAAAAGTGAAATCTCTTGTACTTGGTTGTACATGGATGATTTCATTCATATGTTGATGGCAGAATTGCTGCAATCATGCAGAATGTATGTATATTGACAAAAACATTTGCAACAATCACTTCAAGTGGATTTTCCTACAATGCGCTATAGAGGATTAACATCAAACTAAAAGCTAGCTTTGTAGGGGTAGTTGATGTTTGTGGCTTCATTTGGTAAACAAATGGCAAGCACTAATGGGGTCTGGCATTACCATTTTCAAAAGCAAACTCAGTTTGTAATTGTCTGTTCACATTGTTTGCAACCATGAGACATAGAGCAGCCAAGCACAAGGAGGAGCTTCAATTACCTCTCAACTGAATGAATGCAACCAAATGAGATGCCTTCCCATTGTATTTCACAGACAATTTGAACATCTTCCATTCGAAAACAAACAGAAATTTGTCTACTGAGCTTGAAAGGAAAGAATAAATCCAGTCATGTTTTTTTCCGCACACAAACGGTACCCACACTAGTCTCAACAATGTATGTTCACACAGTCTCTCTCTCTCTTTCTCTCTCTCTCTCTCTTTCTGTCTGTCTTACACCCCCAAACCCCCCCCCCGCCACCCCCACCCACACACACACCCAAAAAGAATAATAATTCAGTGAGCACGACTCAAGATGAGCTTGAGGTGGTGGAGCTTTGTGATTTGATTTTTAATTTTTCAAAATTGAATTAGCTAGTGAGAGTGAGAGAGGAAGGGGAGAGAGGACTGATTTGGAAATATCTTGCCTGTTAAGTGTGATTTTATTATCGACTGACAATAACCATGACAACATTAAAATTGTACATTTTGGAATACTTATTGTTTAGCCTCGTGTTCAGTGCTGTCACAATTGACTTGAACTGTGAAAGAAATGCTGGAAATTTAATTTTGGGCACAACCAATGGAAATACACATGAGCATTGTAACAATGGCATGCTAATTACCACAATGAAAACTACACAAACATCCTCATATATGCTTCTTATTAATATTTTATGGAGAGACTTGAGACATGAATTTGTGTACCCAATACACAAAGTGAAAATTATACAGCTGATGTACATGTCAGAATTTTTATCATTGACATTCTGAATGCAATAAAGCAATCATTACAGAATGATATTATAATAGATATTGCTTATGTTTCCTCCATAGCTAGTAGATTTATAAATGCGTTAATTTGTCTGTCACCCTTGGATATCTTAACACCACACTCAGGGCTTCAGCTATAAATTCTTGGATCCCAAATATACAATATGCAAAATATATTGGTAGGGCCCTCACCATGTATTTTGTAACAAATTAAAAGTAGTTACTCCCGGTAGCCGAGCTCCCCTCGGACCTGGGCCTGGGGCAAAGTGTTCCAGTTGTCCCATCCTATCGGTGGCCCTGACCACACTGATATGCTCATGTTGACCTGAAACAGGGCTGACAGACCCCAGTGCTTAGGGGCCACTGTGACTGCTGGTGTTTGATGTTACAGCACTTAAATGATTCATTCAAGTTGCTGATTGTCTAGAGTCCACACACTTTGTTTTCTGAGAGAAATCACAAAACTTAGACACTGTGTTTGACATCCCTCTCCATCAATAAAATATTGTAAATAGTTTATAATCTATGAATTAATGATTTATTAAACATTAGTATATAGACTGTAGTGTTACATCTGTTCAGGGCCAGGGCAAAAGTAAGATTATTTCCAGTAGAATGGCTGTAAGTTCCTAAAATATGAATAAAGCTATTTTAGTAGGGAACTGATTTCTCGTTGTCCTTTTGCCTTCCACAGACAGCAACTTCCTTCTGGGAAATGCACAGGGGCATCGTGGGTACCCTATCGTGTATTGCTCAGATGGCTTCTGCGAGCTCACAGGCTTTGTGCGCACTGAGGTCATGCAGAAGAACTGCAGCTGTCGCTTCCTGTATGGGGCGGAGACCAGTGAGCACGTAGCCATGCAGATGGAGAAAGCGCTGGAAGGGCGAGAAGAGTACCAGGCTGAGGTGAAGTTCTACAAGAAAAACGGTGAGGCAATCCATTCCAGGGGAATTAACCTTTGGTTCTCTTTGTTGGTTACCATGTACAGTATGATCTTGCCAGTGGTTTTGACCTTGGGTGCATCCTCTGAATTCTTCTTAAAAATAATGTTTTTAATTTACTTTTTTAACTAACTTACAAAACAGGCTTTTTGAGTCTTTAGGAATGCTTTCAGGAGTTGATGAATGTCATGAGGGAAAGAAAATAGTCTGAGACAAGTAAAACTAGTACATGCTGCTCTCCTTAAGGAACTAATGGTACACTGTTGATGGGGGTCTGCTCCCTCCGGCATTAACATTTTGAACATTGTGAAGCGTTTACTCTTTCCTTTTGCCTTTTTTGCGTGGCTTAATCTGTAGCCGGTTGATTTGATGGCGAGGTACTGAAATCAGAGGGGACGTAGTAAAACTTGATAAACTGGACTATCTTAACTGACCCTCAACCTCTTAATCGACCCTCTTCTCCCCTGTAGACAAGCACTTGTAAAATAGTAATAGCGTGCGCACTTGAGAACATGGTGAAGTATGCGAGGTCTGCAGGGGAGACATGGGCTAGGGAGTTATATTCATCTGACGAGTTTTTAATGAGCTGCCAGAAGTTCAAACCAGGGCCGGTGCATATTGTGCATTCCCTACCTGCCGAGCTGTTCTGACAGGATCACTAATGAATCAGCCACAATCAATGCCAGCAATGCGTTCCTGGATTTCCACTAAGCAAAGAATGTTATTTGGACCCATGATAACATCATGGCTGCTTGTGTAATGACTGCTGCATGATGATTCTAATGGTTCTATGACACAGTGTGCTGGGCTTGTTGTATGGATTATCACGTGTGACAATTAAGGTGCAATTCCTCTCAAAATGTGAAAATGGATATATATTGTCATATTGTTCCTTCGCATTATGTAATTTCTTTTGTATTAGAAATCAGATGCTTTATTTCTGAACCAGAGAATATCAAACCCAGAGCCTGGTACATCACAATTTTGAAAAGTAATAGAAATATGAATGCCTCTGATGACCAAATAAGTTGAATATATTACTTCCATGAATGACATTGCTGATAATATACATACAGTATATACTCATACTGAACTGTGTCTACACTTGGTAAGGTTAGTTGTAATAGCACTCAAACATTAAACTTTGGAACTGAAATTGAGTACTGTAAAATGGCAAGTGTACACAGGACAGATACAAACACATTGTTTTGACAGGTTGTCTGGGATTGTATTAGGAGATTCAATCTAAAGGATGTGCATCACACCAAACAATATTTTAAGCTATCCACCAGTTTCTCTCTTCATGCACAGGCTATATGGCCCAGGCTACATGTCTGTGTATGTCATCACATTTCATTATACTACATTCATAGTGAGCTAGTTATGCTAACTTGATGGTTAGCTGACATCCTTTTAACACAAGCTGGGCTAGCACAAACTTTTTCAATGTTCAAAAATACACTTAACGCACCATTAGTGAACTCGAAGTTTAAATCATTGTATACCTGGCATGCTTTCCAATTGGCTGATTGGAGCTACTAATGCACAACGTGTTTCATCACAATTTACTTACTTTTCTTGTATGCTCCACAGTAACAATAGATTGCTCCACAGTAACAATTTTATTTCAACTCACAGGTGTTGGTTTTGATCACAATCCTTACTAGACAAGTGATTACAAAGGGAACACAGCACAGCAAAACCTTTGCTTGATGTTGATTGGCGATTGGATAATTAGCGGAGTTTTAACTAAATGACACATAATTGCGATACAAAGGTTGTTACAGAGGTTGTTTGACTGTCAATCCAATTTGGCAAGTAATGCATACAGAGTTTTCTTGAGTCACTTTCTAAGAAGGTGCAATAATGTAGGATGATTTCTGCTTACATCACCATCTGCTTACTTTCTGTCAAGCATTGTAGTCTATTTTGTCGAATAGCATCCTATGCTTTTGGACAATTGCCCTGCTTTAAGAGGCACAACCTCTGTTACCCACAAATTGCTTTGATTAAATGACTAAAAAGAGTTAAATTCTTAAAAGAATACATTTTCTATAAACTACAATCAAAATTGTGGAGGTATAGGTTACTTTGCAGGAGCTTTACACTGAGGTACAAACCATACAAGAAGTGTTAAGCAACCCGCATTGCATATAAAACCCATGCATGTTAATGCATATTTCACATACATACATTTGACATACTGCGCATCCCTCTTTTTATAGTGCAGAATTAATTTGTTTTGAAGTGTATAGGCCATAACGTACGAGCAAATATTTTTGCCTTGAATAATAATGATATTCACAGAAATATTTTTGAGAAATCCATTTCAAACAATAATCCTTTTTCTCTTCAGGTTGAATTTGTTAACTGACAGAGATGTGTATTGTGACAAACTTTGTTGTAGAGCCATATAAGATATTTAGAGAATTTAAAAAAAAAAAAAAACTTTGCCTGGGGTCATGATATTTCTCTGCATTTAGTTGAACAAAGAATATGCATAACAAAACTGCCCAAATTCAGGTAGTACTGAGGTAAATTTGAGGAAATGACGGGTAGCAGTGTGTAGCTACAACTGTATTGCAAGTGTGTGAGCTTTAAAATATGCATTTGGTAAGTGTAAGGAAAAAACACCAAAGCTGCTTAAATACACATTCTGTTCAGTTGCTCATTGTGTATTGGTACTCAAAACATTTCAAATGATTTATTTGAATAATGTTTTTAGCATTGCATTCTATTGTTTGTCTTTAAAATATTGCATGCAATTACATAGTTACATAATCCATTTGGTCACTGGTATATAAGTATTTTCTAGTGTTAATGCCTGAAGAAAAAATCTCAAAGGATTCTTGCAGACTAGAGTCTATGTGAAAATTGCAATGGGATTGGGGCATATTGAGGTTATCATAATTACCACATGAAATCCCTTAAGGTAGGAGTGAGCCTAGTTAGCTAAACAAGGTTCCATCATTGAAAAGTTACAGCATCGGTCAATCTGCTAACATTGGACTCATAACTGATGTTTCCTGATCAAACAAATGCAAGGATGTCTGGACAATAATCACTGAAGTTCCTCTGAAAGTGAATTGAAAAATTCAGACTGACACAACTCACATGAAATACCAAAGAAACAAAAAGCAAAGAAATTACTAAAATGAAAAAGAGTTTTTGGACCCAACCAATTATTTTAATGTGCATTTATTCCAACTAAGTTGTTTTGCTAAAATAAATAGGTTGTTTGGTCATCAGAGACCCTCCGAATTGAACAGGATTGACCTTCTGAGAAAGAGAAAAATCTCTTTTTAACAAACAGTAATGAGCAAGAGAGAGTTTATCTCCAGGCTTTAAAAAAAAAAAACTTTTTAGTTTACAAAAGCCATGTTGTGTAAAATAGAGAAAGAAAGAAGCTCTATCTATTCTTACATTTATTGAGTAGAATATTCTTCCTCCTGAAGGAAAGTATGTTATAAATAAATCAGTTCAATGTTGTGTTCACCACCAAAACCCAAAGTTTTTCTTGCAAAGGCTTATGAAAAAACTGCTGTGCTGGTTCGTATTTATGTGTACATTTAGAAGTATATTGTTGGGGAGAATTGCAACATATATAACAGTTTTTTTTGTTGTCATTTCAGGGACATCTTTCTGGTGTCTCCTGGACATCGTGCCCATCAAAAACGAGAAGGGCGAAATGGTGCTGTTTCTTTTCTCCTTCAAGGACATCACCGATACTTACGGAAAGAGCCACCACAACGGCAGGAAAGAAGGTATAGCAGAAGACGGCCCAAATGTACACAGTGTGCTGCAGCTTCCTTGGATGGCCCAGTTGACCTGCCCATACAAAAAAATCACATGTTCAAAAACAACACGTGTCCAAAAAGCACATGTTAACACCCAACATGTGAAGAGTGCACATATACACTATAACTCTATAACTATAAACATAATTCCACTATTATAGAGAGTGGGATAAGGTAATATATGCTATTTCAAGTCACGTGTTTGCTTTCCGCACGTGAAAATTGTAGTTCACATTTGAAAAAGCCATTCACGTGAAAATGTGGAATTTCACATGATTTCATGTCACGTTTTGTTTTCGCATGTGGGAATTTTGAAGAAAATACGAAGAAAGCCAATAACATGAAAATGTCCAGTTCATGTGACATTTTCTTTTCATACGTGAATATTTTAATTCACGTGTGAAAATGTTAAATTCACATTGTGATTTTCACATGTGAAAATGCAAATTTTACATGTGATTTTCTTGTAAGGGTGGTCACAACCAATCTCTATTCCAGATGACAAGAGGCCGAGCAGGAAGACAAGTAGCTCTCACTTCACGGAAGCCAGAAGGCGGGGACGGACTGTGCTGTACCACCTGACCAGCCAGTTCTCTAAAAGGAGCAAGAGTGAGGTCAAGCTGAGCAGTGTGAGTACTGACCTTGGCACTGTGCAAGTCCAGCTCCACATTGAGGAGACAGCCGGAAGATGTGATGCAGTCAGCATTCCTCCAGTGTGTTGAGTACTTTATAAAGGCAATTTAAAGCCCACTGCGATCATTTATTGGCATTCCCACCAGTGGACTGTTAAGAGAAATTCTATCTAGTATTTATTAATCTCCTGAAATGAAATCAGATGAGTCAATTTAGTTCAGCTTTCATAGCGTCAGTTTGGTTTTTTGAATATAAATTATTACACGTGATAATGTCCGCTTTGAACAGGCCCCACTGGAGCTGGAGGAGATTCCCGTTGACTGTACTGTGCATTTCGTACTGAGCCAAAAGCATAAATTGTTCTTTTACTTCTGTGCAACTATAGTGCCTTTGACTAATGCACAGTGAATTGGCCTAATCCTAGTAATTTGGCCTATCCCCCAGAATATTGTAGAAAAGTGTTTCTAATGGACATATCATTTGCACACTCCAGCAGCACTACCATCCTCTAAGAATAAGTGCTGTACTATGTGGCCTAAACCAGAGCTTGCAAAGATGTTGCTGAGCAGAGTATGAACAGTAAGATGCCTGTTGCTCGGAGACCTGAGACAGTTGCTAAGGTACAGGGCAGAGGCATGCAGCCAGAAGGGCCAGGGTGGAATGTGATTACATCATCTTCACTGGTACTACTATAATTGTTACAAATGTAGGACAGTTATGGGGGAGCAAAAGCATCTGTGGCACCCCACTCTTCTCTCTACTTCGGTCAGCAGAGAAAGAATTCCTGTTATTGATCGGCTATGCATTAGCTTTACCACGATATGAAGAGATTCTATATCTCAGCATATTTTTATATTGTGGTTTTTTATTACACAATTCACCCCCGTAGCTCTTGTCTGTAACTTGTAGATCATACCCTTATAATTATAAGCCAGGTGCATTTCTGAATCATTGCCTTAACTTGCTGAAATAACAAAAACTCTCTTACTGGCCCATTACAGCAGTAGTCAGGGTGGCCATATGTATCAATTATGGGTATGAATTGTGGGATAACAGAGCCAAGAGCAGCAGAAGGTCAGGCAGGGGACCAGAGGCTGTTCTAATGGTAGTTGTACAGCAATACCAAAGATTCAAAGTATCATCACACCAAGGCTGGGGTTGTCTACAGGGTTTTTCCTGCTTTGAAATGTGTGAAAAGTGGGTCGCCTAAGTGTTTTTCAAGCTGCCTGCAGGAGAAATTGTGCATTAACAAACAAACTAATCAAATCTAAAAATGATTAGAAATGGTTTGTGCATTTATTGGTTCAATTTGGTCCTGAATGATACCACATTTCAAGTTTTTAAAGTTTTGACTGCTTTTAAGTTTACTAGCAGCCTCAGGCATGCTAAATTTACTACAGTGGAATCTGCTTAATTGCATGTAAGAATTAAACAGACAGAAAGTGCCAATGACCACGATTGCCACTCAGGCGTCCACTATTAACGTGGTTTTCAACAAAAACAGCCCACCTTCCTAAATTTTGGTGGTAGGTCAATCGTCTGTTTATTTGTGCCACATCTGCTGACTGTTAACGTATATGAATATATATCAGTACGTGATGTAATTGGACATAATTATATGAAAATATCTGAAATCTGCGTGAATGGTTTTTGCGAATAAATGTTGTTTAAGGTACCAGTTACAGCAGTTACATGCAGCAATGGATGCTGCAATTCCTTGAGTGAATGTTTAAAAAATAATTTAAAAACAGACAGCGGGCATTTGTGTGGATTCATTAAGTTGAAAGTTTAATTAATATTGTGCCTTAAGTTTTGAGTGACAAAAATGAAATGCATTTGAAGACATATTACAATTCCAGATACCACTATACCTGTAGAATGACTCCCTTACATTATGTAAATCCTTCAGGATAGGCTACTCTATAACACCCCCCCCCTCCCCCACCCCACCCCCCACAATTCTGGCACTTGCAATATGTAACACTTCAATATTTAAATTGTTGAATTGTTCTTATTTCTTACTTTTGTCACGCGTTTAATTTTTCATTTTTTGTAGCCTACATCTCAATGCATTGTGGTGGTCTCTATTACATTCTAAATGTAGCTAAATATGGGGAGACAACGCATCAACTTGATACTAGCAGTAAAGCCAGCCCGACCACAGTCGCTGTCACTCAAAGTCACCACCTAAGCCCTGTTTTGAGCCAGGGAAAACCCTGGTCTAATCCTCTAAATACAAAAATCAGTTGACATCATGTGCAGTGCAAATGCATACTGTGAACATTATACAAATAAATATACACAGCGACTCACGTTAGGTGCGAACGTGACAGAATGTCACTCTGCCATCTTATCTTAGTCATAAAATGATTCATCGCAAAATGATTATGGAGAAACACATTTTCACAGCTTCCAGAGCTGAAGGAGCTCTATGCTCTTTAGAAAATTTGGAAAATTTGGAAATAAAAATTTCCCCAGAGGCACAGTCCTTCTGTGAAGTAGCTGTGGCAGCTCAGCTGGCAAATTGCAGTGCGAATGGAAGCAGCTGCACTTCCTGTCTCAGACTGATCCTGTATTGAGGTTGGAGCGATAGGACAGGCTTGCAAGTTGTGATTGAGCGGTCTAAATTCGGGTGAGGAACTGATGAAAAATATAAGTAAAATAATAAAAAGCCAACACTCATGTCAGACAAATTGGTTTGAATCTTGTGGTGAAATGGGATCAAGGAGTGACCAGTTCCAGTTATCCTTCACCCAAGCATTATTTTGCTTCGTGCCATCACAGTGGACAGTGGACATTTCCCAGAAGAAAGAAAAAAAAAAAAAATACCATAGTCATTTATACCAGTGTGAGAGCCTGGAAAAGTATTACCTTACCAAACACCTTTCAAGAGTCAGTTTGAATGTGGCATACAATGATTTCAAAAGGAAAATGGTAAATTGAACAATGAATTCACCCAAAAACATTGGTTTTTCATTTGTCTGCAGATGACAACACAACTACCCAGACCGTGACATGTGTAAAACCTTGCTCCTCAGATTAGGCAAAAATCACTAATGAAGATGTAGTTAAATATACAAATAATTTATGTGGGCTACAACGCTCATGCTCTTAACAACATGGCATTATCTTCATCCTCAATAATATATACACGTGTGCGTACTTTTACTTGTCAGCCGAGCAAGACATGATGTTCCAATGTTTTAAACTGTAATCTTTCTAAAACATTATCTTGAAAGTCAGTGTACAGATCCATTTCCTATGCCTCAAGCTCCAATCTTTCCTTGCAAAATTTTTTTTGAGGGCAAAATCTTTCTTGAGATAGTCTGAGCTGTTATGCTCCTATGAGTTGTGTCTGCTTTCCAGAAACATAACTAAACTGTTTATAGATAAACCGGTGACATTTGAAGAACCTCACACGTTATTTGAAATGCATGTTTCTTTAAAAAATTTGGCGTGGCCCGGCTTTCCATAACTTGGAAAGTTTCACAGTGAGGCAAATGATGGAGAGCCCTATTATGGCTGCCTCTCAGCCAGCTCTTGGACTGAGGAAGGAGTCCCACCAGGACACTCCTCTGGCCGGGGGGAAAGAAGGCTCATTTAGGGCCAGCCCACCTGGCTCTTCCCGGGCTCTGGCGAGCTTCCCCTCCCTCTCGTCTGTCCTCACCACGCTCTGCACTTCCGATCCCACCTGCCCACAGATGGCGAATTAACGCAAAGTCACACCTTCTCTCCTCGCTGCATTCCTCAGACAGTCTAAATAACATTGCAGGTACAAGAGAAACACCTGCAGTCTCGCATCTCTATTATTTTTTCCCCTCTTAATACTAAGAGGCAAACTAATTAAAGCTTCTGAATACAGCATACGTTGTTTTTATGCCCGAAGGTCAGCTCCAGAATACTGTATATTAACGAGCTTATGATACTTTGACAGTTTGAGTCAGCAGACCGCCCATGGCAAGCACTTTTTTTCCCCGTAGTGATTCGTAAAACTTTTGTAAAATGTAAAATGGTGACAGCAAGGTATGGGTCAGCAAACCTGGAAGAGATTAACAGAGACAGTAAATGCTGTTGGTGACCATATGGCTACAAATAGCTGAAAACACTGTGTGTGTGTGTATGTGTGTGTGTTTGTGTGTGCGGGCATGCAAGGTCACATGCATGTGTGCAAGTGAACAAATGTATGCATGTATGACCTGTGTGTGCGTGTGAGTGTGTGCGTGTATGTGTGTGTATGAGTGTGTAAAGAGGTGGCGGGGGGAGCAGAGCCAGCTGCTCCTCACAGCTTCGTCTGAGGGCTCAATCTGTTACCAGGACTGCACTGGGAGTCAGGGCTGACATTCAGAAGCTCAGCACCCGCAGCCACATTGACTGCAGCCCAAGAATCCCGCTTTATTAAATGCATTTATAAACACAGTGAAAAGGGCCACGTGCGCTCATTGTGGCCCAGAGGGCAGTGTGGTCACACTAGGCAGTCCTGGCTCTGTTTAGCCATGCAGCGCTGAATGTCGAATGTAAATGTGCATGCGCAAGTAGACCAAGGCTGAGCTCTGATGCAATTTTGCTGGAAATCCATCACTATTAGAGCTATATTTGATTTTCGAAACATGAACTTTAAAAATATTGAATAAGTCCTAGAGCACCAATTTCTTGCCCTTTTAATTTTTTGCCCTTATTGGGGAATTTGCTGTCAGCAGTGTACAGTTCATCCATTTTGACTGTAGTTTTAGGAAGAATGATTTCTGGTGGTTTTGGGACAAACCAGCGTTTACTATTCTTATTGCAGATGAAGCTATTTAAAGTATATGACCTCTATAAGAAATCCAGCTACAACCTACATTCTGGAGCACCGATCTCCCACATCTCCCTGCTATTTCCACTGAAGCTGAAACTTCCTTTACAGGAGTGTTTAGCACTGTAGAGACTATGTAGCACAAATTACAGCTTTGTGTGTGTGCTTGCGTCTGTGTGAGCGTGTGTCCGTAATAAGCTCCCATCCAACTGACAGACTTGCATCGGGATGATTCCCCAGGCGTTGGATGGCGGAGAGGGAAGACAGACTATGAATCTGAACAGGAGATAGATTAAACTAATCTGAAAGAGTGTGCGGATATGTGCACGTGTGTGCCCATATGTGAGGACATGCCTATATGTGAGCATGTTTTTGTCTGCAACTGCGCACGCAACAATTATTTTGGGGATATCAGAGAAAGAAATGCGAAATTGGAAAGGAAAAAAAGAAAGCAATGTCTCCCAACACTAATGTATTGCCTCCTCATTTCTAAACAGGTTCACGTGACACTGGCTCTTGAAACGTGACATATGCCATTCAGGGAATTCTGTGAATAAGGCAGAGGATACAACCATCCGGTCAGATTATTGTAATCTTCCTTCCTAAGACCTATATAGGGGCAACATTCATGAAATGAGCTTTAGTTTGTTTCTAGATCTAACAGCGCAAGTGAAAGAATCGCAAACGGATAAAGTCAGGCGGAATGGTGTGTTATTCTGTGTCAGTGAAGCCCATGTTAAATCACACGCAGTATTAGCATCTGAATGGAGCTACGCGGTCCATCTCTGTTTGCTGAGGCTGGCAGTCTGCTCGCATTCAGAGAAGGCGCCGGGCTTTGATCCGCTCTGGAACACCTGTCTCTGAGAACAGAAGCCTGTCGGATGCATCTTGTTGAAGGTGTGGCTAGCCCAAGCAGTGAATGTGAGGGGATTTCACTTTCAGCCATTAAGACTGCCTCCTTTCTGACACAATTCATAGGACATTTCCCTGAACAATTAGATTCACCGAGTAAAAGAACCCATGCCTTTTCTTACAAGGTAGCTATTGTGTGACTGGCTCTCGTTGTGTATTCTGTTGACTGGATACAAAATTAAAATTCTGAACGCAAAGTTCTCCGAATGATGAGAGGTAAAATTGATGCGAGGAAACATTTGTGTGAGTTTTTGTATGGGTGGTGGCGCTGGACTGGCAGAGTAAATTGCTTTTCAATACAAGAGAAAGCTATTAAGTGCCGCGTGTCAATCTGTAGCGATTTACAGGCCCAAATAATTGAAAGAAAAAGCGTAGGCCTAATTGTATGATTGTGAAGGTTTTTTAAAGTAATTGCAGTAAATCCTGAGGGGTGCTTTCCAACAAGCAGCTGGATTCCGTTCTCACCACGAGGCAATGAAACAATGAAAGCCCGAGAAAGTCACCGTTTTTCAATGTGATTCAATTTCCACAGCCACCTGCTTGAAAGCCCTGCGTGTGTGTATTATCCAGGCCCTAGACCGTTTATATTGTATGATAGAAAGAATAACTTGATGTCACACGCCAGGTGACGCCCCAGGGAGGGACAGTATAGCTGGACACTGGGAGATGCAGTAATTGCAGTTTTCACCGGCGTTTTATTTGCCAGAGAGAGAGAGAACAGGCTGTTTAAACAAAATGAAGTGAATAAAGAAAAACCTTCGCCGTTCATCCTCATCCTGGCACAAATAATATACTAAAATAACAAAGACAAAATTAAACAAAACACCCCAACAGATTTTCAGCTTTCCGCTGTTCAGCTCAGTTTCAGTGTCTCTCGCTCTCTCCGTGTGCCAATTCCAGTCTCAGATGCCAACTGTGGAAAGAAGCGCACTTTTAAGTCCTGGGCTGATTAGCTAATGCAACCCCAGATTGCCCCGATTCCCTCTGCCAGACCACACCCTGGAAATAGTGTATGGATTTAACCACAGGAAAAAATTAGTGCCTGTCATAAGAAGTGCATTTGTGTTTCAAGATCCATCACTTTGAAATGATATTATCTTGTATTTGTTTGAAAATGTAGGTAAGGGATTTTGGGATATTAGGAAATATCTTATATTGGGCCCCACCAGCCCAGAAAATCCTATGTTCTAATATTTTTTTAGGGCTCCCGTCAGTCAGCCCCTCCTCCTTTATAGCACCCCAAGCTGAGGTTAGGAATGTGGATAAAATGATGGATGGATCATCTTGCTATTGTACAGTTCTCACAGCATTGTTCAATACTATCCTTCACATCACCTGTCTTTTGAAATGAATTCATCTATTTTTTTACTGATGTTCCCTAAACACGACGGTATCAAAGATCCTTGCTAGTCTAAGTGAGTCAAGTCTCCTCCAGGTTGTAATGCTGTCTTGAGTGCGTGACAGCTTATCAACTAGGAATGTCATCAGTGAAGCCCCACATTCAACTGCCAGCCATTCACAAATCTGCGAGTAACAACTGGGGTTGTGTCCCACTGTTCCACAGTGGCATACAAGCGGTCAGAAAAAAGATGTTTAGCGCACATGCCGAGGTACAGTATATCAGCTTAATGAATTTTCTGGATTTACAATAAGCAGATGATTAAAAATAGTCCACTTTGTATAACTGGTCATGGCTACAAGACTGCTGGAAAAAAAATATTTCATTGCATTTCAACCTCGACCCTATGAATGGATGGTCCAGCTAGAACAATCAATACCAGTACAATGACATGGTAGAAAAAAAGAAGAAGCTGAACCTTGAATCACATGTGCAGACTTGAGTACACCAAAGGACACAATTTTGTGTGTTAGCAAGACCGATGTAGCAAGAATGTTAGCCTTTTGTAACTTGAATTTTAAAGTGAGACAAAGTTTTCTTATGTAGGTTTGTTTCCAGTTTGGAAGAGAGCTGGTGTACTCATTGTGCTTCTCGGGGCCAGTTTGACAAATCAACATGAAACTGTACACAAATAGTCTTTCAGGTGTCATGGCCTGGTTGCAACAGCCTGACCTCCCTGAGCTGAAAACCACAGTATTCTGCAGCCTCCCTGTTTTTTATATAATCTACAATAACCCATTTTCCAACACTACTCCAGTGTTGACCTGCTTACGCAAGTGTGAGCGCATTAGCACAGACTGTGTCTGAGACAGGGATGTGAGCTGACATTTTGGGAAGTTTAGTAGCCTCTCTGTCAGGAAGATCATCCTCTATAACCATTCATGTCTAACATTAAACCAACCGTTAGTAAGTGAGTGCCTCTTTTTGCGTCAACCATTTAAAAAGCATTCTATCACAAAGAAAGACCGCTGATTTGGAGATTATTATTATAATCAGTATGATCATTATTATCATTGTATTTCAGTTAGCAGATTCTCTTACTCAGAGCGAATTACAATGGCTATGATCATTTCTGAAGCAATAGCAACATTAAAGAATACTTGGCATTAAATGTGGGCTTTTGGATATAGGAAGAACAAGCTGCATTACCTTTTAAAATAGAAATAAAATTTATATGGAAGCAATTAAATCAAGTGGAGGGTAAAATCAAGCTGAGAAACTATGTGTTCTAGGAGACAATAATGGAAAATACCATGGGTTAGAGAAGCAGAGGAGTGAATAGAGTGAAAGTGAGAATACTCAAGAAAGGCATAGGTAATGATTAAAGGTAATAATAAAAGGTAATAAGAAGCTGAAGAGTTCTGTATTGATGGGGAATTTGTTCCATCACTGAGAAACTAATGAATAGACAGAACCACAGTTACCAATGGAAGATCAAAGAGGATCGAACAAAGAGTCAGTAGATTATATTTTTGAATAAGAGAGTGTATGAATAAATATAATATTGATTGATAGTATTGTAATACTGAGCACAGTATTAGAAATGATTGTTATTGTTATTTTTGTTTCGTATAGATATTATTATGCAGTTTTTTTACATGCCTCATTTCATATTCAGAAGGACAGGACCAGCTCATGAATAAGTGCTTGGTGCTCTTCAAGGTACAAGGTACTCCAAGTTACCTTGTATCTTGAAGAAAAAGTGGAAACTTGAAGCCTTCAAGAGGGATCCTTGAAGATAATAGTCAAAATGCTTTTTGAAACCAAGCTCATCCAGATCAAAGTACAAATTAATTGGGAATCCCACTAGAGGCCAGAGCTAAGATAAATGAAGCATCTTTTGTGGTTTGGCTCCTATCTTTAGTGCTGCAGGTACGTGAAGGATTGTGGATGGACAGTCAACATCTACAGACATCATATGTGGTCGTTAACAAGGTTTCCAGATTGTTTGGCTCATTCGAAAGCCTGATTGGATAACGTTTGAACTTCCCACCATGTGATCCAATGGCCGTGTTACTGGAGAAGATTAATGAAGTGCAAAGATCAAATGTAGCCATTCAGGTTTGAATGACACATGGCAGTGCTGTTCTTCTAATCACTGGGACACTGCAGGCAACTGGAGGAGACGTAACCAGGGGTGATGTGACCCCTGTGATGTAAGCAGAATTAGAGGACTTTCCCTTATTCCTGGCTCTTTCTGAAGCGAAGTTAAAAGGGCAGAGGCGGATGTTATTTAAAGGCCTGTGCTTTCTCTTCGACAAGTGGGGAACACTCTGGACTTTTGGGATGGTGCAACAAAGTCTGCAAACGGTGCTCTCGGGTGCCCCACACTAATTCATCATGCAGTGTTCCTTTCTCTCCCTCCTTATTAAAACCCACACATTATCCGTAGCTGTTGAAGACACGCGGCATTAATCAGTGGGACAATCTCCTGCTTTCCACAGTGAAAGAGGCACAGATGGATTTGTTACTGTGCGCCACTTTTCTTCGCCCCCTCGTGTGCAATCACCAATCACATACTTCCAATTATCCTGTAGAGCAGAGGCTCTCCAAGCATTGGAGACTCATTAAGGAGATTATCCTGGAAAATGGCACTTGGTAGCTTCAGAACGCATACGGGGGAAATTCAATTTAATACTTCATTACACTGTGGCCTCAGCCAGAGCCCGTTTTTTATGTCCCTTTTAAGTCAGGGGAATTGTTTTGAGTCAAATGGGCCCTTGTTCACTCTCTGATGGTCAGCCCTGTATTGTCCAAGATAGAGGGGCTTTCAAAACCTGAAATACTTTTCAACTACTGTACATTTTCACATAGCGTTTCTACCATTGTTTTTAAAATGAGCTGGCAGCTCAATGGACAGTCTCATTAATCTTTGTTCTGCCCTGGCGCTGTATCATTTTATGTATTTTCAGTTATAAAAAGAATTATATTTATCCATGAAGCTAGGACTCTTTTGAAAATTTGCAGTTTGCATACATGTACTTGTAAATTCCCTTTCACAGTTGCACAAGAGGATTCTTACTGCTTTGTATTTCCTGTATGCGGGAACCCCCTTTTTATGGCTGTAAAACTGATAATCTCACAGTTGATAAATAAAAAGTACTAAGTACATTTGGACAGTAGGCTGGGAAAGCAATTAAATGCTACACTGTAATAATGGTTCTGGTACTGAAAGGCTAGTGGTCTGCTGAAGAAAATAATTGTATTAGCGAATTGAACAATTAACTAGGTACTGTGATTTTTTTTAAAAGTGCTGTAATATATGTTCAGAATTGTGACCAGGAAGTACTCCATTATAAATGAAAGGTCCTCAAGTGATTTAAAACCTTTTCACAGTTCTCAAGTTGCCCATAAGACACAGCGTGTCTTCATAAATACCATTATATTTAATGAATGGAAGGTAATTAAATAACTTGTACTTCAAAGAATTTTCCAGTGGCATTATTGTGTCCATCCCCTTGACGTTTTTGTGTAATTCCCGCCTTTTCCAGAACGTGTTTGAGAAGCCGTCGCTCCCAGAATACAAGGTGGCGGCCGTGCAGAAGTCCCGCTTCATTCTGCTGCACTACAGCGTCTCCAAGGCCCTGTGGGACTGGATGATCCTGCTGGCCACTTTCTACGTGGCCGTTACCGTGCCCTACAACGTCTGCTTCACTCCCTACGATGACTTGGATTCCGCTGCTCGCAGCACCATTGTCAGCGACATCGCCGTGGAGATGCTCTTCATCCTGGGTGAGATGCCGTGCCCTGGGATCCGTGCTTATGGATCAGTGGGTGGTCTCCTCGCTGCCAGTTATGAGGATTTTAAATGACAGAAATTGTAACTGTTAGCAGTATGTTCGCTCACAGCAAAGCTATTTTCTCTATTGGTGAACAAGGAAATATGATGGAAGGAACATGGATGTTAGTTGGAGGATTGTGTCAAGGAAGAACGTAGTAGCAGATGGACATAGTGTGGGAAGCACAAAGCCAGAACCACAAATTTACCACCAGCTCAGAGATAACATTGACTCAGACCCGCTAATGGGCTGAATAACCCTTACATGTATTAACTCCTATTATCTTGTCAATAAAGTCACAATCAGCACACTTGATTGGTTTTAACACAATCAATAGTAGAATCTGCATCCCTCTTAGGCATTCCTTTGGTACAATACTCAGTATTTCTCCGTGCGTGAGATTGAAGGCCATTTTTAATTTCACAGATTTTATTTCAAACACCCATTTGAAAAACAGCCCAAACTAGTTTTCTGCATATATGAAAATGTTCTAACTGAGCCAGCAACAGTAAACAACATAAGACATTCATAGTGTTTTTCTCCTGCCTGACTGAGGTTGTGCTACTCAACAGACATCATCCTCAACTTCCGCACCACCTACGTGAGTCAGTCCGGTCAGGTGGTGTACGACGCCCGCTCCATCTGCATCCACTACGCTGCCACCTGGTTCTTTGTGGACTTAATTGCCGCTCTGCCCTTTGACCTCCTCTATGCATTCAATGTCACAGTGGTGGGTATCCATTCTGACCTCATTTTGCAGGCTTTGTTGTGAGGATGGGCTGTAATGTTTCTGGGGCTCCCAAAATAACACTGCAACATTTGGGATATGTGTGGTAGTACCCCCCCCACACTTCTGAAGTTTTGTGGGTGGAATTTTATTTTACTCAAGTAAGTGTTTCTGTATTTAGCAAATTTTTAATCTCAAAGGAAAGTAAAATTTCAAAGCTGGTTTCACCACAGTTTGGTTTTGCAAGGTTTGTTTATTCAGTGCAATTGACAGCCAGGAATGAGGTAATTGACAGCCACAGCTTATTTAAAAGTTGGCAGTTCCCAGGTGTCTGCCTCAATTCACACAAAAATAAAGACTGTAGCTTCTGCCAATCTACACCTCATCCACGATTTTAAATGAAAAAACATATGCTTTCACGGTGTAATTCAGCTAAATCTTCCCAAGGCTGTGATGCATTATTGCTTCCGAGGCTACTTTTCTCAAAGCAGCTTTATTTGCCTTTCTAGAGAAATATCCTTTCCAAATGAAAATGCTCCAAGCTACCGAGCGTTTAATTTTATTGGCTGCCGCCGGCGACTCATATTAACTCACCTCGGGGGTCCAATCGTTGCCCCTCTGGCTGGGTGCTACGCAGACTCTGATAGGCCCATGCAGTCACGGGCTCTGCGCATGTGTTCCGCCGCAGACGTCTCTGGTGCACCTGCTGAAGACGGTGCGGCTGCTTCGCCTGCTGCGGCTGCTGCAGAAGCTGGACCGCTACTCGCAGTACAGCGCCATGGTGCTGACCCTGCTCATGTCTATGTTCGCCCTGCTCGCCCACTGGATGGCCTGCATCTGGTACGTCATCGGCCGCAAAGAGCTGGAGGGAAACAACCCCGGCACCTGGGACATTGGTGAGTGTTTGGAGGGACGCGCCATTCGTCCACACGTCCCCTGCGCCTGCTTCGTTTAGGGTGAGGCCTTTGAGCAACAGGGGTGGAAAATTCTGGTTCGGAAAGTAAAAGTCCTCCCTATTATTTTGTTCTAATCACCTGGATTTGCAGGTGATTAGAATTCTTCAGCCAGGATGTGGAACTAATTAGTGATATCAGCTGGCTGAGTTCATGGCAAGAAGAAACACAAGGCAGGACTTTTACTTTCTGACCCCTGGACTTTCCACCTCCGATTAGCAATGATTAAAGTGAAAGGGGAGGCTGACCCTTGCTCTCAGGGCCCAAAATAGCTTTCCTTGTTGTCCTTTTTGCTCATTCCTCGCCACATGCAGTGTATGGTTCAGACTCAGACAATATTGTAGAAAGAGGCCAGATTCTATTTATTCCGAGTCTAACAGTCCAAACAGTTCCCCCCTGGGAAAAAATAAAGTTCTCTTCTATTCTGTTCTAAACTTTTTGAGATCACATGCTCAGAGAATAGAAGTCCCCCATCCCAGCACAATGAAAATGTCCTCACCTCTCTGGTGACTGAATGACTGCTATGGCGTCGTGTTCAGTGGCACCTACCCAGCAGGAAGGCAACAACATGACTGAAGCACAGTAGGATTTCTACTTGCAATAGAGCAGACACAATAGCTGAGAAGCTCACAGAGTCAGTGCCAGGCCTGATCACTCTCCCACCACAGTTAATTGCAGTGACCTGTTGGGTGGTGTCAGTACTCTGCAATTAGGACTGGGCTCAGGGGACTCCCAGGGCTGGGGACACTCCTCAGATGTCTCTCATTTATTCACGCGGGTACATCCAGGTCACAGACAGTAATTATGTTTATTCCTTTCTGGAAGTTACTGATTCTCCCCAGTCCCTGATGTGTGGCTATCGTGACGAGATTTGGAACAGGCACATCTCTCTTTAATTAATTGTCTGTTGACCAAGGACCTGAACTGTGGACTAGCTTCTCGCTATCCATGGCTGTTTGGTAGTGTGATTGCGACGTATTAACCTATTCCTTTGGTAAGTGCTTCTAAATGGGATGCGCTGTGCTGTCACGCTGATTACCTTAAAGTTCATTAGCTGCTTAAGGAGTTCAGAGTTGCCTTCTATTTATTAAATACTATTTCCACTCCACTTGTTTTACATATCTATAGAGGCTCAAGCAGGGACAATGGGTGGATTTCCTTGGATTCAGCTGAATTTCTCTCTCCTGCTATCTCTCCCTCTCTCTTTTCCTTTCTCTCTCTCTCCTATTCTTTCTCTCCCCCTCCCTCTCTCTGTCTTTCTCTCTGTCTCCTGCTCTCTCTCTCCTGCTGTCTCTCCCTCTCTCTCTCCCCTACTCTTTCTCTGTCTCTCTGTCTTTCTCCAGGCTGGCTGCATGAACTGGGGAAGAGGCTGGACACTCCTTACACTAACAGCACTGTGGGGGGCCCGTCGGTGCGCAGTGCCTACATCGCCTCGCTCTACTTCACCCTCAGCAGCCTGACCAGCGTGGGCTTCGGCAACGTCTGCGCCAACACAGACGCCGAGAAGATCTTCTCCATCTGCACCATGCTCATAGGCGGTGAGTAAAGTAAATTCTGTTTAGGAGCACTGGTATAGTGCCACTTTACCCTGTGACCATAAAACATATAATGCATATGGAATGGAGGTTGTTTGAAACAGAACTGTTCGTGAAAAATCAGTAGCCAGCTGAAACCCTCTCTTCTTTGGGTGAAACGAGAGCCAATTGTGCATTGCCCTACAGGCCCTACAGCCACACTCTGCACTAGGACTATCAGCTGGAGCAAAAAAATATGTATAATTAAATATTGTATTCCAAACCCAATTATCAGATTTGACTATCTTCAAATAATTTATAATTATTGTATTACCATAAAAAGAATGGGCACTTTCTGTTATGCGTATTATGTCCACAAGGGGTGCTAAAAGGGCACAAAGGCAAGAGAAAGTAATGTGTCACTTAATTTCACATAAAACATAGATCGATAGTAACAATACGGAAAGCAGGGCTTGTTTGTAAAACATACCTGAAGTAAACAAAAAGCTAGAGTATCACATCATAGCATAAAAACAGTGATCTGTGTATCTACAGTCTAGACCCCAATATACAAATTCTGTAAGACTGAGGGAGCAAAATAAACTACTATTGCAATGAAAAAGTAATGAAGAACAGTATGGTAGCCTGTATTAGCATCATCCTTTATGAGATTATTTACCAAAAATCCCAGGCGAGTACTGCACAAGTTTTATATCAATGTTCCCTGCTGAGAAGAAAAACAAGCTCTGCTTGAACAGAAGTGCCTGGAGTGCTCAGGTATTTCTGCACTAGCTGCAGAATGGTTTCCCAACACATGAGGGGATTCTGGTCAGCTGGTAGTGGCTCTTGCTTTGCATGCATCATCACCTCTTGTTGCAGAACATTAATCTGCTATGGTATTTTTTATTTTAGTCAAAACCTGATTGGCTATGCTCCAGTGGGAAAAAGGTCATTCATAAGCAAGAGAGAACATTTTTAAACACAAGCCATGTTAGATTTTCAACACATACTTAACACTTAACATAAAAAATTACTTATTCAAATATTCACTTCGACAATACAAGAATTTCCTATCTGAGGAATATTCATATTTAAAATCGAAATCTGGCCGCTCTAGTTGGCGTAAGTATGGCCCAGACTCCAGCCCAATTGTGCAATCGTGTAGTGCCCTAACAGGATGAGCCACCAAGCTGCCCTGGTTGGACTTGAGTTTATATTAGTTTCTGTAATATGGAACTGCATTCCAATTATTTTTTCTTACAAATATAAACTGTACTCCTTGGACTTAGACAGTGCACTACTGTTGACACACCTTGAAAAGGCCCAGTCCTGCTGTGTCACACACAACTACACATGACTGGGCTTCGGCTGTGTCACACACAACTGCCCGTGACCGGGCTCCACGTGTCCTCCTCAGCCCTGATGCACGCGGTGGTCTTCGGCAACGTGACGGCCATCATCCAGCGCATGTACTCGCGGCGCTCGCTCTACCACACCCGCATGAAGGACCTGAAGGACTTCATCCGGGTGCACCGCCTGCCGCAGCAGCTCAAGCAGCGCATGCTCGAGTACTTCCAGACCACCTGGTCCGTCAACAACGGCATCGACGCCAATGAGGTACAGTAGGAGCTGTTTTTCTTGGCAACTAAAGCAGAGCCAACACAACCGCAAGAGGGCTGTATATAGCCAAAGAAGGCAAAGCTTGTAGCCTCCCATGACTTCGGTGAGATGTTTAAATTATAAGCAGGAAAGCGAAAGGTTTTCAAACAATGAATCTTTATCAGACTGAAAATGAGCTGGGACTGTACGGCTGATTATGGGAATGGAGGTTCAAAGGAAAGGACAGTGCCAAATATGGCATTCATTTACACCCCAATCAAAAGCTCAAACATAAATTATTCACTGGTAGGCTGCAATTTACATTTCGCCGGGTAATCACCAAAGTTGATTCTTGTCACTTGTGACTGTACTCATTACCACTGATGAAGCCAAGTAGATTCCTTCTCCTGGAATTTGGCTCAAGCATATATTATGCAAGCAGACTGCGAGTGGAGTTTTGTCGTTTTTGTGCGGCTGCTATATTCCACCAGGAATCTAAAGCTGGGAACTGCTGTTAAACTGCGTACTGGCCTGATGCTTCTGTACAGGCTACCCTTGTGGGGGCTCATTTGATTTGATTTGGTGAATCGCTGAACGCCTGCCTTGCGCCTTGCAGCTCCTGCATGACTTCCCAGACGAGCTGCGTGCCGACATCGCCATGCACCTGAACAAGGACATCCTGCAGCTGCCCATCTTTGAGTGCGCGAGCAGGGGGTGTCTACGCTCCCTTTCGCTGCACATCAAGACCTCCTTTTGTGCCCCCGGGGAGTACCTCATCCGCCAGGGTGACGCCCTGCATGCTAACTACTTCGTCTGTTCCGGCTCCCTGGAGGTGCTGAAGGATAGCATGGTGTTGGCCATTCTGGGTCAGTCTGATTCATTTAATTTATATGAAATACTCTCAATTAAAGCTCAATGCATGTATTCAGTGTAAGCCACATATAACTAGTATAAAATAATGTGTGAAACTTAAAACTTTATAATTCACTGATGTTTCTTACATCATAAGCTGCTCGTCATTTGTTGAAAAAACGCATGATGCCTGCATAAAATCAATCACAATTCCTTTAGGTATATTATATTTTTTATTAAAAATTTATTTGAATTTCTTTTGGTACACTGTCATAAACATTAGGTTTGTGTTTTTGACTAGGATAGACTGTTTTAATTTTTTTTTTTACAGTGATATCCATATTCTGTTTTCAGGTTTTCATTAAGTAACCCTTAAGAAGAATGGCCAATAAAGTTTCTCCCTTTATTAGACAAAATGCATTAATAAGCACAAAAACTGCAGTTAGATAAAACAAGTGCATCAATGAAGATAAGTGCATAGGCTGAACAGAATAGTCTATAGAACTAAATCTAAGACACTAGAGTGTCTTAGCTCAACTACTGCAGACCACAAAATTAAACTGTTGGTGACTCCATGCATTTCATGTCAATCCCACTATGAATTACACCCCATATCCTGAACTTTCCTATTGAAGTTTTAAATTGTACTGATTGTAATTGAAAGAATCCATGCGCAGAGTATCTCTGGGACTGAAAATGAGATAGCATCTCTCTGTCTGACACCCTGCCACTCTGTCTCCTGTTCTAGGTAAGGGAGACCTCATTGGGTCAGACCTGCCAGCCCAGGAGCAGGTCATAAAGACCAACGCGGACGTGAAGGCTCTGACCTACTGTGACCTTCAGTACATCAGCGTGCGGGCGCTGCGTGAGGTGCTGGAGCTCTACCCGGAGTACGCCAGCCGCTTCACTGCCGACATCCACCAAAATCTCACCTACAACCTGAGGGAGGGCAGCGAGGCGGAGGTACAAATCACGCATGTACAGACATAGACATATGCGCATATACAGTACATCAGTACATACACACATATACACAAATACAAACATACATATTGTACATACACAGACATATGCGCATATACACTACATGTGCACACGCACATATACACAAATACAAACATACATACTGTACAGACATAGACATATGCGCATATACAGTACATCAGTACGTACTGACATATACACAAATACAAACATACATACTGTACATACACAGACATGCGCATATACACTACATGTGCACACGCACATATACACAAATGCAAACATACATATTGTACATTCACAGGCACATACACACAAGCCTTCTGAGAAATGGAAATGCAGAGACACCTACAGGGGCAGCAAGGCGGCACCAGCTCAAACGTGCCCAGCACCTCACGCAGGCTCCCATTCAACACAAACGCAACAAACAAACAAACAAATGCATTCACAAGCACGCATGGATGCTTGCAAACACACTCACTCATAGACATGGAAAAACAGGCAAAGGCTTGCATTTGCAAAAAGCCGCACTTACAGGCATAGGGACAGAATTCCATGTATGTGCGCTGACACTGTGACCCGGTGTGAAGTAAAGCAGTAAGGCATCTGTGTGGATGCCCCCTACAGGCAGATAGAGCTGTGCTGGGAGTGAGAGGCTGGGGTTAATGTGACTTGGCAGAGAACCAGGAGGGACATTTCCTGGAGTGGCCAGCAGAAGGACACAGGATTAGAGGGCAAAGTGCTGTAATCCATGATGAGATCTTCTCTTCTAGGCTTTCCACAGCCATGCTGCCTGAACCTCAAAACACATCTCCTTGTGCTAACGTTGAAATGAGAGGAGTCATGTTACACAAACACACGACACACACACACACATACACAGACACGCGCACACACACACACAAACACACGCATACACACACACACACATGCACACCCATGCAAACGCATGCATACACGCACACATGCGCACACACACACACACGCACGCACACACATACACTGACACGCACACACACGCAAGATATATGTTTTTAATCTGCTTGACAACATGCTTACAAATACAATACATAATACAAAAGTACAAAACAAATAATAATCTGATACTCAGAAAAGATTTCTCCAGTAATCAGGCTCTAATAATCAGAAAAAATTTCATGACTTAGGTAGAATAGTTATTAAGCTAGCTAATTATTGTATAGCCATCATTATTTCTCACGAAGCCAATAGCAATGTCATTACTGGCAATTTAGCGGTGAAGATGAATTGCTATTTATTGCAACTAGTGACACAATGAGTTATTGTCACCATAGGAAGTCATAACAATGCTGACAATAATAGTTAGGTGGATCATTGTTTAAGAAAGAACCGTAGTATCATAATTACTGTAGATGGTCACATATCTAGTTACTGTAACAATGTTTGATTCAAGTTACGTTTGAATAGCATAGTCATGTTTGTCTATTGTTGTATATACAGTAACTTTTTCTATTTGTCTTTAATTCAAATTTCCTAGAAATACAAATGTATTTCAAAAACAAATAAAAAATATAATTCAATTGCTCAAAATCATGAACTGCCCAAACTATTCGTACAATATCCAGTAGTGTAGCATAATAGGGAAATTAAGTTAAATATTGCTGGCAGTCAGACAGTGTAGACCAAGCAAAAGGTCATGGGTTTCAAATAAATGCAAATTCATATGTATTATTTATCAGTGTTAAGAAATGCTAATCCTCAAAAATGTGGTAAATCTGGTATTTAGTTTTGGGTTATCAGCAATAACATTCTGAGTGCTTCCTCGCTACCATCTGTTACAAGTGTGGTCTGGCTTGGGTCCGGGTGCCCAGCGGCACACAGCAGAACCTCTGCAGAATAGATATGGCCTCTTTCTGCCTCTTAATTCTCCTCTCCCTACTGAGACCCTGTGCTCTTCTGCGAACGCAGCTAAACAGGGAAAAGTGGTACTTAAGAAACGCAACACTCCTGTTTGGTATAGCCACCTTGCTCTTTGTTTTATTTGAAACAATGAACGCTAAATTTAACTGTTCTACTTCGGCGGGATCATTTAATGTAAGTTATCAGAGGGAGTTCAAGTGCTGTGGCTCCTGTTTCCATTAAAGAAGAATGACACAAGGTTAAACGGTTGTATTTATGATTATTAGTATCCGGCGCACACAGGCTTCTGAAAACCCAGTGGTGTGCTCGAGTCAGTCTGGGGAACTGACAAATTCTTAGGCCTTTCAACCAAAGATCATTGTTTTGTCCTTATCTTTTGTTGAAGATTAATGGTTATTGCCCGATTAAAGACCATTGCAATCCGATATGTAGACCTAACCCTCTTTGTGTTTAAAGTTGTACATTGCCATAATTATTCCATCTTAGAAATAATCAGAACTGCCTACCTTACCCTTACAGCATTGAAAATTAGAATTCTCTGGAATCCAACTGATATGGCCAGTTTGATTATAGGGAAGCCACTGATGCCAAAGTGATATGTTGCCTATATGATAACACATGAAAGAACACAGTTACATCATACATGACTTTCCAACCACATTTGAAAGGATACCACGGGCTGATAGAAACATTTTAAAGATTTTTTTTTATTCCAAGTAAAACCAGCATGTTAATGCTCTGTGGGCTATTCCTGATCTTTCCACTTAATTAAAATCCTGTCGCTGTCTGTTGAAATGTTGATCCTGGCATCATTTTTGTTGTCATCACTGGCTGTTTCAACTTACATGTATGTATACATAAATACAATAATATGAAACGGGGGTTCCGCCAGGGAGGGATTTTGGCCCCATGAAAAGATCTCACATTGGGCCCCACCACCCCAGGCCACCCATTACATTACATTACATTACAGGCATTTAGCAGACGCTCTTATCCAGAGCGACTTACACAAGTTTAACACAGCATTTTACATTGTATCCATTTATACAGCTGGATATATACTGAAGCAATGCAGGTTAAGTACCTTGCTCAAGGGTACAACGGCAGTGTCCTTACCCGGGATTCGAACCTGCGACCTTTCGGTTACAAGCCCAGTTCCTTACCCACTGAGCTACACCCCATACATGCACAGTTACAGCACAATGTTTTAAGGGCCCCTGTCAGTCCGGACCCTTGGAATTGTTGCTACCCTCCCCATAAGTGATCTTGGTAGGAATAGTTTTCATTATTATTCGGGCTGTGCATTACTCTTTTTTGCCTTGGCATTTGTAAAAAATAATAATAATTTTAAAAATTATAATAATTTCAAATAAAAACAAAATGTTATCTTTTAGCCATTTCATGAACATTTGGCTGTTGCCTTTCCAGGGCCTTACAAGATTTTCACGATCACCTAGACTCCCCCACGTAAGTTGTGAATGGTTTTTTTTCATTCTTTTTGCTGTTGCCATGATGCATGACACAACGTTGGTATTTCCTGTGGTATGTAGCTTGTGACATAGGCGGCTAGGGTGTATAGGTCTCCGATTTGGAAATGCATAGATAATGCGTTCTGTACATAGGCCTATATTTTTCTTCCAGGAACTTTACGGGAATCACTTTTGGAAACAGGAAGATTTGTTACTTCGGAAGAAGTCGTGACTCGCAATAAACGGAAATAAGTAAAGCTATTCTGTATTTAAAAAAATTTAAATACATGTCTCTCCCTAGCTACTTGCCTGTTGTAACTAATTTTCGAATGAGCAACATATAATGAAAACAAGACCGTTGTAATTTATTGTGCACAATTAAAGATGCCTTATTAACAACGTAATGGTAGTCTTACTTCAGCTGGTGGTCAGAAGCTGCCTTCGCGTCCACACTCCACAGACTGCTGCTCACCTTTCACGTCACGTAGTATTTTATGGCTTGACAAGAAGCATCCCAAGCTTGCTTTGACCTCCCACTTGGCCCCAGTAGTTCTCCTTCTAGTGCTTTTCTTGCATAGTAGTTTTCAGTTTATCTGTTATCGGCTCATGTAGGCTACTTTCTTTCTGAAGGGGTTAGCAACTAAAGTCAGTAGTGTTTTTCTGTTAAAGTTAACTTTCTGTTATTTATAGCCTGCTCTTGTCTTGAAACCCTCCACATCCAACAGGATCATATTTAATGGGAGGGGACGTGTCAGGGAAGCAAGTTGCTAGATTAATTGGTTGTCTAGCTAGCCAACAGTGACCTGGTAGATTTCTAGCAACAGCCCTATGTTGCTTTTCTGACTTTTTTCAGTTGACTCAGAAGATGAAAGTTGTGGTTGGTAGAGATTTGACAGAGCTGCCTATTCCTACTGCACCTGCAATGTCTGGTGTGGTTATTGCTTGTGTTGCTCAGACTATTGGAAGATGCAGTTGTATATAATGGATTAATAATTGGAACATATAGGTTAGTGTTGCTTGTATTATACAGCTTTAAAATGAAATTATCTATTATTCAATTTCATGATTTGTCAGTGTTAAATCACTAGTTTGCTGCTTTGAAAGCGCAGCACTTCCAAAGTCAACGTTTGTTAAGCTAGAAAACTAGCATTTTCTCTACACAATTTATGGTGTAAATCTCGCCCACTTTGAATTTTATGTTTCAATACAGGTTAATATACAGATCGTTTTGTTGGTTTACCAGGTACAGGTACAAACATTTTGGTCTCTGCACACTCTACCTTCTGGCTTCATATACCAACTGAAACTTCTGTTTCCACATACTGATCTATTTCATGGTAATGCTCTAATTGTAAAAGAAATAACTAAGTAAATAGATTATAGCCAGGTAACTTAGTTCTTCTCATGCTGACTCGATCGGTTCTTCAAGGAGAAATTATTACTTTGTTGCTTGCTCTTTCCCTCTAGGTGGGGACTCATTTGTGATGGCGTAATGCCTTTTATGGCTATCAAAGAGCTTAATTTCCTTAACTCCAACCAACCAACACATTCTTATTAAAGAATGTTGACACACAGAAGAAGCACATGCATTCACACAGCAATAATGCCGCTAAGTGCTACTGTTCACAATCCTGTAACAGTTAATTGGAAAATGCCTGTGTAGTGTATAGCTCTTCAATGCATGACTGTGCTTTCCGGCAAGTGAACCCAAACAGGAGAGAAGCTGGTTGTATTAAATTAAACAAACATAGACATGTAATCATATGAAGATCTGGAACACTGGAAATGATTGGTCCTCAGGATGTCTCACTCCAAGTTAATTAAATTTCTGACTATACAATAACCCCTGTGGCGTGGATCGGGGCATGGCTCCACAGTGCCCCTCCCAGCCTTATAGGCATCAGCCGAAACCTGCCACCAGGCCGCCTTTTCAGGACCTAGGACAGCGCCCAACTAGGAAGCCCAGCCACAGGACCCTGGAGAGCGGCAGAGTGAACATTCCTCAACTCCCTCATTGGCAGGCAGCACACCTGCAGTCAATGAGGCAACACAGCTGCCGCCACTCCAGGGAGATGGCTGGGGCCTCAAAAGGAGGCCGTTTGTCTCCCTTGAGGAAAGGGGTTTTGGGCGGCCGGAGAGCGGTGAAACCTGTAAATAACTTTGTTCCTATTTTTTCAGAATCCGGCAGAGACACAGGACAACATCCCTCTTCCTGCGTTGAAGAGGGATCCCCCCAGCGGTCTCCCGGACACCGTTATTTATAGTTTTGTTCGCGTTACTTTAAGTTAATTTCCGACAGGAGATTTTTGGTGTTGAGTTTGGTTTTGAGTTGTATAGATACTTTTGATTAATAAAAGGCCCTGTTGGGCTATTTTTCCCCAAACCTCCGGTCTGTGCATTTCTGTGCCGCCCCGCCTGCACCGTCACGCCCCGTGCGGTGCCACAGTGGTGGAGAATGCGGGCATAGGCACGGAGTAATAGCAGACTGCAGCTAACTACCTCGAGCTCAAGCATTACACTCGTTCTCGCGGTAGAATTAAAAAAAAAAAAAAAAAAAAAAAAAAAATTTTTGTTGTTGTTGTTTGTTCTCCCCCCCCCCCTTTTCCCATTAGTCTGGTGTTCCCCCAATTTAGCTGCGATATGGAGGACCTCTTGCGGGCGCTCGTGGAGGCTAACCTGGGACAACAGCATGCTGCCCAGGTCATGGCTCAACAGGTCGGCCGGCTCACCGAGCTGGTCCAGGCTCGCGACGCATCGGCCGTGCCACTACCGGTTAGCAGGACAAAGGCTAAAGACGTCCTGACAAAGATGACTGAGGCCGATGACGTGGAGGCCTACCTCCACACCTTCGAGCGGGTGGCCGAGCGCGAGTTATGGGACCCCGGGAGATGGCCGACACCCTCGCTCCCTTCCTCACCGGCAAGGCCCAACAAGCGTACCAAGACCTGGGGGCAGCAGAGGCCCAAGACTACCACAGGCTAAAAAGGGAGATACTAGCCAGAGCCGGGGTATCCCCCACATCCGCCGGACAACAGGTCGCCACCTGGGCCTACCAACCGGGGGTCAACGCACGCAGCCAAATGGCGTCACTTCGGAGGCTGGTTACCCGGTGGCTCCAACCCGAACGCCGGTCTGTGGAGCAGATCCTCGACCGGGTCGCCATGGATCGGTTCCTCCGGGCGTTGCCATATGGGGCGAAGAAACTGGCTGGGCAACATGCTCCCCAGAGCCCGGAGGAGCTGGTGGAACTGGTGGAGCGGGTCGAAGCCACGCAGGAGATGCTGAAGGCAGAATCGACCGAGCGCCCCCTCTTCCGGCCCCAGGCTGGAGGTGACCGGAAGCCGACCCCACCAGGCTCGACCCAGGCCCAGATTCCAGGCAACCACGGCGGACATGCGTGGACACCCCACTTCCCGTCTCAGTCTGGAAGGGGAGGGAAAATGCCCACCCTGCTGCCCACCTCTGGAAAAGCACCCTCGGATGTGTCCATGCCCACCGACCCGGCCCCCACACCAGCTCGCTTGCCCCAGGGACAGAGGTGCTTGGCTACGGAGCAATTTGACGCCCTGTACCAGGCCGCCAGAATTGTCCAGAAGGGGGGCAGAAGAGCCCGAAGGAAGGGAACCGGGTCATGGCCCCGACAAGCTAAACCCCGTGTCCGTCCATCAGGCCAACCCTATGCCGCCTGGCTCGGGGAACGGGTTGGCGTAGGCGAGGCCGCAGAAGAAGTGGATGGGGAAGGTGAGCTCTTTCTTCCTGTAACTTTGTCCAATCTCCCTCCCCAGGCACAACGTAAAGGACAGTTCGGCACCGCGCAGGTCCAGGATGACCGGTTGCGCCACTGCTGGAGCCAGGTTCGGGTCCTTGAAGGGGTAAAGAGGGGAGAAGGACCCCTGGAAGCAAACTACTTTTCAGTGCAACAGGGACTGTTGTACTACCACACCACGAGAAGGGGAGAAGTCCGGGAGCTGTTGGTCCTACCCCACCAGTACGTGGCCACCGTCCTACAGCTGGCCCACACGCACATCCTGGGAGCTCACCTGGGCATGCAGAAGACCCTAGAGCGTGTGGCAGACCGCTTCCACTGGCCAGGAATGCGCAGAGCGGTGGAGGATTACTGCCGCAGTTGCGAGGTGTGCCAACGCACCTCCCTGGTAAGGCCACCACCCGCTCCTCTAATCCCTCTCCCCATCATAGAGACCCCCTTCGAAAGGATCGGCCTGGACCTGGTCGGACCCCTGCCAAAGTCAGCCCGGGGACACAACTACATCCTGGTCATCCTGGACTATGCCACGCGCTATCCAGAAGCCGTGCCGCTCCGTGTCGCCACCTCCAAGGCCATTGCTCGCGAGCTGGTGCACCTCGTCAGCCGGGTCGGCATACCAAAGGAAATCCTTACGGACCAGGGCACTCCGTTTATGTCCAAGGTAATGGCAGACACATGTCACCTGCTGCGAGTACAACATCTCCGTACGTCGGTGTATCACCCGCAAACGGATGGGCTGGTCGAGCGGTTCAACCAGACGTTGAAGCGGATGCTCCGGAAGATAGTCGCTGCTGACGGCAAGGACTGGGACCAGGTCCTGCCGTATGTGCTCTTTGCCATTCGGGAGGTGCCCCAGGCTTCCACTGGCTTCTCCCCTTTTGAGCTGCTGTATGGGCGGCGGCCGAGGGGACTCCTGGACCTCGCTAAAGAAGCCTGGGAGGAACAGCCATCACCGCACCGGAGCCTGGTCGAGCACGTGGAGGAGATGCGCACCCGAATATCAAGTGTCATGCCAGTGGTAAGAGAGCACATGGTGGAAGCTCAACGCGCCCAGCAGCGGACATATAACCGGCCCGCTCAACCCGAGAGTTCCGGCCAGGCGACCGTGTCCTTCTGCTGGTACCCACTCCTGAAAACAAGTTTCTCGCCACATGGCAGGGACCCTATACTATCAAGGAGCGACTGGGACCAGTGAACTACCGCGTTGACCAGCCCGGACGCCGGAAACCGCAGCAGGTGTACCATGTGAATCTGCTCAAGAGGTGGGTAGAGGGTCCTGCAGCAGCAACGGCGGCGATGTTCACCACAGAAGAAACAACCCCTGCGCCCCGGGAGACTGTGCGATATGGTGCTGACCTGAGCCCCCGCCAGGTCCAAGAGGTGAGAGAACTAGTTGACCAAAATCGTGATGTGTTCTCCCCTCTCCCAGGTCGTACCACCTTAATGGAGCACCATATTCGTACACCGGAGCACACTGTGGTGAACATACGCCCATATCGGATCCCGGAGGCACGGAAAGCGGCCGTCGTGGAGGAGATTGAGAGGATGAGAGCAATGGGAGTCATTGAGGAGGCCTGCAGCCCTTGGTCGAGCCCCATAGTCCTCGTGCCCAAACCCGATGGCTCCCTGCGCTTCTGTAACGATTTCAGACGCCTCAATGCTGTGTCCGACTTCGACGCATACCCCATGGCCCGGGCGGATGAGCTACTCGAGCGACTGGGTGAGTCCCGCTTTATTACAACACTGGACCTAACCAAAGGTTATTGGCAGGTCCCCCTCACCCAGTCAGCCAAGGAGAAGACTGCCTTCACCAGCCCGGTGGGCCAGTTCCAGTATCGGGTCCTGCCGTTCGGGCTCCATGGGGCCCCGCAACGTTCCAGCGCTTGATGGACATCGTACTCCGGCCACACCAGCGCTATGCAGCAGCCTACCTGGACGATGTGGTAATCCACTCCGGCACCTGGGCCGACCACCTGAGTCACGTCCAGGCTGTTTTGGGGGCGCTGCGACAAGCTGGCCTCACCGCCAATCCCGCCAAGTGCTGCATAGCGCAAAACGAGGCACAGTATCTGGGCTACACCATCGGTCGGGGCCTGCTCAAGCCCCAAGAGAAGAAGGTGCAGGCCGTGAAGAACTGGCCCCGGCCTACCACCAAGACCCAGGTACGTGCCTTCCTGGGGCTGGCCGGGTACTACCGGCGTTTTATCCCTCATTTCTCCTCCACAGCCGCACCCTTATCCGACCTCACCCGAAAAGGGTCTCCGGAGAAACTGCTGTGGGGCCCTGAGCAGGAGAGGGCATTCCAGGACCTGAAGGCCGCCCTGTGCTCGGACCCGGTCCTCCATACCCCGGACTTCGACCGGCCCTTCCTGGTCCAAACAGACGCGTCGGAGACGGGGTGGGCGCGGTTCTGTCCCAGGTACACGGCGATGAGGAGCACCCCGTGTTATTTCTGAGCCGTAAGCTCCGCCCGAGTGAATCGCGGTATGCGGCTGTTGAGCGCGAGGCCCTTGCCATTAAATGGGCCCTCTCTGCACTCCAGTACTACCTGCTCGGGCGGAAGTTTACTCTGGTTACAGATCACGCGCCCCTCCAGTGGATGGCCCGGGAGAAGAACGCCAATGCCAGGGTGACCCGCTGGTTCCTGGCACTCCAGCCCTTCAACTTTGAAGTGGTCCACCGTCCAGGAAGGCTCCATGGGAACGCTGACGCCCTGTCCCGCCTGCACGCGCTCTGGGCGGCCGCAGCCAGCACTGGTGGCGGTTCGCTAGGGGGAGGAATGTGGCGTGGATCGGGGCATGGCTCCACAGTGCCCCTCCCAGCCTTATAGGCATCAGCCGAAACCTGCCACCAGGCCGCCTTTTCAGGACCTAGGACAGCGCCCAACTAGGAAGCCCAGCCACAGGACCCTGGAGAGCGGCAGAGTGAACATTCCTCAACTCCCTCATTGGCAGGCAGCACACCTGCAGTCAATGAGGCAACACAGCTGCCGCCACTCCAGGGAGATGGCTGGGGCCTCAAAAGGAGGCCGTTTGTCTCCCTTGAGGAAAGGGGTTTTGGGCGGCCGGAGAGCGGTGAAACCTGTAAATAACTTTGTTCCTATTTTTTCAGAATCCGGCAGAGACACAGGACAACATCCCTCTTCCTGCGTTGAAGAGGGATCCCCCCAGCGGTCTCCCGGACACCGTTATTTATAGTTTTGTTCGCGTTACTTTAAGTTAATTTCCGACAGGAGATTTTTGGTGTTGAGTTTGGTTTTGAGTTGTATAGATACTTTTGATTAATAAAAGGCCCTGTTGGGCTATTTTTCCCCAAACCTCCGGTCTGTGCATTTCTGTGCCGCCCCGCCTGCACCGTCACGCCCCGTGCGGTGCCACACCCCCTACTTGCACTTCAGTGTTACTTTTGTGTTTGAATTTGTAATGTCTTTAATATATTCATTGAAGGGTGGCAATGCTTGTGTGTTGAGAGTGCTTATGTGACAGTGTTTAATGAAGACTGAAACTTCTGTTTAATATAGCAAAGAGTTCTCATTCCAGTATTCATACTGCAGTGTATTTGAGCTGGGGTACAGTTTGTAATGATCACTCCGTAATACCTTTGGTTATACCAAACAGAGATAATTAGTTCTGTGTTGAAATACAACAATTGTTTAATTGAAGAGGAAATTGTTTGTTCCCTATTTTCATTGTCCACTTGCCTCTTGAGTTGCTTTGGTCACCGAGAATCCTGATGCTTGTGTCCAGCATGCGTTTTATTCTTCATACAGTTTGGTTATCTTTTCGGTTTAGTGCATTGTTGGCTGGTTCTTGTTGCTACTGTGCTGTGGTGTGTACATTTCAGTGTACATCTGCATCTTAGTCTTTAATGTATTCTGCACCCTTGGGCTGATAAACTGGAATATTAAAATTACAGCTTTATAATACACTTGGGAGCAACTTTGAAACCTGAACTCGCTTGAGGGCCAACCGTGTTCATTGCCTCCCTGCTCAGAACCGCCTGGATCAGGGGCACCTCCCGGAGCACAAACTGCCCTCCATTGTGGAGGCCGAAGCCGAGCCTGAGGAGTACTTCCACCTCTCTCCCGCCTCCAAGTCCCGCAAGAACCTGATGCTGCCCAACCTGAGCAGCCCGGTGCGCCGCACCTCCTTGGGAAACCTGCTGGGGGATGAGCTGAGGCAGTTCAACGCCCTGCGCCACTGCCGCTCCCCCGCTCGGGGCTGCCGGGGCCGTAGCTCCTCCCCCCAGCAGCTGCTGAAGGAGGAGCCTCAACGCTCGCCGGCTCTCCCCCGAGCACCTCCTCCCACCAACAACGCCGAGGCTGGGGCCTGCCGCAAGCCAACCAAGCTGCTCATTCCTTCCCTCAACTGCTTCGGTCCTCCAGACCTCAGCCCCAGGTAAGGCCCTGAGAGACTGAGCAGAAACAGGACTTAACTCCCTGACTTGGTCCTCCACTCCATAAAGCTTGAGGTCTGGGCCTCCGTTTACCTGGTTACCAAATATAGATGGAACACTTATGAATATGAATACAGCTGACCACACCTGGGAGGAAAAGTTAACATACGTTTTTTTTTTAATGTATACTGTTCACTTTCAGTTGTCAAACAGATATTCAAGAAGTTTGTTTTTCCAGAGACATAAGTAAGTATACATGTATGTGAAAACTTTTTGGGCAAAAGTTTTTTTAAAGACAAACTCACATAATCTAACATAAGTGAAAACTGAAACTAGATGTAAAAAGGGCAAATGTTATAATTATCCAACAATAATTTTATTGATTGCAAACTCGGATTGTGCAGCACATGAAGATGAAAATGAAGAAGCAAAGCAGCAACTTTATCTGTGCTTGATGAGTGTAGACATTAGTATATAAAATTAACCACTCAGCATTATATGGAGCATGCCTGCGCCAATAACTTATCAGAAGCCTAGTACACATAACCATTCAAGCAATTAAGTGGGCATAGATGTACATGCAAGTATACTGACCGCTTGCACGCATACTCTTGAAATTCTGTTCAGAATTATCACTGTGTCTCCATCATATAAGTAAGCAGTGGCAGTAGAATCAACAAAACAAAAAACATACACCCACACATACACCCACACACACACACATCCGCAATATCAGCTGGCAGAATTGTTGAAAATTTATTTTAAATATAATTGCCCCAAGGAACTGCACACAAACATACTAAATCAATCCAGACCAGCTCAATATTTGCATTTCACATTGTGCACAGAAAATAGAGCCCAGTGTCCTTCAGTCCTTTTTGATAGACTAATAGGTTGCATAATTGCACAGTCATGGTACAATTTGCAGTTAGCAGGATGTCATAACAATGTACAAAAAGATCCATTGGCATAAATACATTTGTATATTAAATCTATTACTGAGAGGAGAGGATAAAATGTAGATTTTTGTTTCCAGAGAACATGACAAATATAGGAATACATCTATTTGCATTTGGTTTGTCTAAAAGCTTCCCAAGGTTAAGTGTCCATTATTTCCTATTTGCAGCTCATATGAAAATTACTGTAGTGCAGCTGGATGAAGGTTGTATTAAATTGCCTTTAGCAGTGCGTATTCTTGAGCGTACTGGTAGGTTGGAAACAGATTTTGGAACATTGACAGCAGTAAGAGAGTCTAGATATTTATTAGTCGAATATCCTCACACAGAGCTTGTCAGGTGTCTGGAAACATGATTGGTACAAAAATTATGATTTCAGACTTTAGCCTGTGTTGTGTCTTGTAGAATTGATTCTATCAAGCTGATGTGTTATCTCTTCAGGTATAATTCAATCTATTCATTCTGAACACATGCCCTGTATCGGATAACTGGTTTTATAATTGCAATTCTGTAATAGACTGAAGTTCAGTTTTATTTTGGTAAAAGTGAATGTTTTGTTGTCTATTGGCAAAAAAAAGCATATACATATTCATCCCTCTCTGTAAATCTACAGAGAATATTAACTGTTGCACTGTTGACCTGAAGGTCCAATTTACAGTTGAGTTTAAATTGCAACTTTTCCTTATTGGGGAAATAAGTCAGCTGAAATCAAATTTAAAACATTTGCGAATATCCGGCTCAGTCTATAAAAGGCTTGGAGTTGGTGTGGGACCATGCAACAGAGCTGTTGAGCTATGTTCATCAAAATGGAACAACCATTTACCAAGAATAAGAATTTACCTCTTTTTAATAAAACAATGATTTGTTCAATGTTCTTGATCAACAGCACATCTTAGCTCTACTTGTGATGGAGTTTGTAAAGGCTCTCTCCTGTTAGCTTGAAGACAAGGTGGTCTGCATCAGGGTTGGGTCATATTCTCTTTTAATTCAGTCGATTCAGGAAATGAATTTAATATCAATTTGTGAATTGAAAAATCAATGAATATTAAGGGCATTTTTTTCTATTTAATTCAGTTCTCCACCCTTGAGCTGATAAACCAGAATTATAATGTGACTGCTTTGTAATCGCTTGGGAGAAACTTTGAAACCTGAACTCACTGGAGGGCCAACCCTGTTTGTTAATTCAGTTGATTCTGGAAATTTATTTAAATTCAGTTTCTGAATTTTAAAATCCTCGTTTAAGATTATGGATTTCTTCCAGTTCATGTTTTGAATTTCGATAAATTTTCTGAATTGACTAAATTAAATTGGAATTGATCCCAGCTGTGGCCCACATTGTCTTCAGTTTCATCAGTATCACTTTCCCTGGTTGAAATGCTTGAAGAGCCGTCCTATTCTCTGTGCCTCCTTCCTTCTTTAATGTGACATAGTGAACCGAGCCTTCCTATAGGAATCAGTCAGCCCTTCACAACTGTAAAATTGTAGCCCCCATGTCAGTAATTTTACTGTTTTATTTATCCCCTGTAGACACATCTCTTGTATGAGACCATCTCATTGTAACTGCAGGTGTGGGTTCACAAACCTCGAGGCTTCATCAAAGTCTTTAAAAAGTTTGTTCTAACTGGCATTGGTCAGAGCAACTTTATTCTTTTTTCCGTAACTTCACAACACAGTAAGTTTATTTTCTAAATTGATGGTGAACTCGCTGTAATGAGTGACTACACTGTAGAAGGACAGAAAATGGAGCCTTGTGACTTTCAGTCCTGGCTGGGTGAGATGCTATTAGTTTCTCCACATCAAAGCCCCTTTGGGATTTGTGCCAGTGCACGTCTGGTGGCGGCTCCTCATCTTGCCCAGCCCCGCTAATTGGAAAGGATATACTGTTTCTCATCTCCTGCAGGGTGGTTGACGGGATTGAAGACAACGGGCACACATTTCACTTCAACATAGAGCGGAGCGGGGCCAAAGGCAGTGCGGGCAGCCAGATGGAAGGTAACCTAACCTCTACCGAACTTACGCTCAGCGTTCTCAATGCACCCAGACTGCAGCAGGCACCCGCTGACATACAACACCAAGAACGCTTGGGCCAGCGTTATGGAATAGAGTCAGGGCACTGAAAGCTGAATTAAAGTCCACTGTAAGACATCGCTGCTGCTCACAGTACAGAGAGTGGCAGTATAAGGTTTGAAATGTAACCCAAGATGAACTTGCCTGCAAAGCTCATTGACAGTGTGCTGATTTATGGAAGTGAGAATCCACATGCGGCTCTTTCACTTGGCTCCCCTTTCTCCGCCCTCCACAGATGCCAATCAAGTGAATGCCACTCTGCTCCTGGAGACGGAGGAGGTGAGGCAGAGCATCGCACAGCTCAACAAGGAGGTACGTGGAGTGGGTGTTGCACATGCAATGGGGCTAACAAATCATTAGGATGTTAGTGCTTACTAATGAATTATTCTTATATTGAATTGGTGACATAAATGGGTTTTTCATTGTTGGTGGTCTTACCTTTTAACACCATAGAATCCACAGCACAGCTTGATATTGTAAATGGTAATAGTATAATTTTATTTATACTATTTATATATCATAAACTGGCCAGTGTATTTCCTGTTCACTCTGACAGGATTTTTCATGATTGACTTAAAAAGTAATTACTTACTTCGTAACAGTAAACAAGCTGTCTTTACAATGACACTAAAGGAGTCCCAGATGACTGACAGTTCCCTTAATTTATCAAAGCCTGCTAATACGTCCTCTGTCTCTCCAAAAGTGGCTGGTAGTTATTAGGAAATGTGGATGAGGAAGCATTGTTTGGAGGTGATGAGTGATTAATAAATATACCGGGTACTCCTGCATTGCAGATGAAACTCAGAGGAGTGCTGAGTCAGGGATCTTTAAAGATCTCTGCTCCGGTGCTTCTCCCTCCCCTGTCTCACCCCATTTTCTCTTTCCCTCACCATGTCTATTTCTTTCTCTGTTCCTCTCTCTGGAGGTTTGGGTGTCTAAAAACAGGCTGCTCCTGACACAGTTTCACAGAGATGGGTGGCAGGTGTACTGTACAATGTGCAGGGTACTGAGGTTTTTTTCATTACTGCTTAAAGTAATAGGAGTGGGAAATGTTACAGAAAACAGCCTTTAAAAGTGGGTGGGGCATACAAGGAGAAGATGTTGAGCTGTTTCATCAACATTGCACAGGAATATTTTACATAATGATGTTTTTATGCTGCCAAGACTCTTGTGCAGTGTTTCTCTGCTAATGGCCAATATGAAATGACTGACAGTAGCCCACTGGTGTCACATTTGTGAAAGAAAACTGAAGTATTTTTTCTGGTCCCCTAGCACTGCCTGAAGGGATGTCATTGTTACGCAATCTTCCCTCTCACATTGCAGGTGGAATTCTGAATTTGATGTGGTTAGCCAATGCATAGCTGGATGTTTTCCCAGTTAAAGAGGAATGAAGAAGTTGGTATGATGCCAGGCAAAAAGGAATTTTAACTAAAATAATTGATATTCATTTAAGTGGTCTTAAATTTTGTCAGAATAATGTACACATATTTCGACAGTCATTTGGGAGGGTAAATTGGCATATTAAACGTATTGGGCTTTCAAAATGCCCACGGACTGTAGGCAGGCAAGTTGGTAATTAATCCTCAGTAATGGCCCCAAATTTAATATCATTTAGTTTATCATTACCTATATTTTTGTTTCTTTTTTATTCATTCATATTGCAACTGCCAACACATCTATTCATCATGTCTTCTTGCCCAGTGATGAAATTCTGTGCTTTTCCCCCTTAGTCTCTGTTGCTAAGGGTCTCAGAGCTAAGTTACCCGAGTGTCCGAATTTCATCCTCGGTCTATGTCTGCTTGCAGTGGTATTTATATCCTAAATCTCATGAAAGGTAATGTCAGGATACAGGATTTTATTCATTCTGTCCTGTTTTCCTTTTTATAGATGAGCCACTTACACCAGGAGGTGGCTCAACTGGGCAAGGAGCTACACCACATGCTGCACTTCTTACAGGCCCACATGACGATGCAGCACTACACCTCCACCCTCTCCACCTACCCCTACGGCGTGCATGTGGTCCCCAACCCTACTGCCAATGGCAGCATGGCCTACAGTGTCGCAGCTGGCCTGCACCTGCACCACGAGCCCGTGAACCTGGAACCTTTGGGCCACCCTGGGGGCACGTGGAACTACAGCGGGTCCCACGGCGGCAGCGCCCTGCCTCGGGCCACCGTCGCGGGTCAGCAGGGGGAGGCGGAATGCTTACACCAGCCCTCCAGCCCCAGATCATCCTGCTTGCATGCGCACTGCTCCGTGGACCCAGCAACAAACCAGTGCTCAGGCCCAGCCTCTGGCAGCACCCCCAACTCCCCATACCCGGCCCATCAGAAGACTCAGACTGGGGCTGGGCCGTCTTTGCTCACCATCAGTCCGTCCTTCCAGGGGTTCACCTCTGGCCCAGCTTCTCAAGCTGGGTATGGAGGAATTGGCGCTGCGTCTGGCCACAGCAGTTCCTCTGTCAACCTCAGCCAGTCCCAGTCAAGCTTGTGTCAGCAGATACCGCTCGCTTCCGAACACACACACTCACAGTCCAGCACCCCCACATATGCCCACTCCTCACTGGCGGCGACCAGTGGTTACACCAACCTCCATTTCTCCACCAGCCCGCTGCTCCACTCGCCCAATCCTGGCGTCGCGTCCGGCTCCCTCCACGTCCTGGATTCCCGGAGCCTCCTGGACCTTCACCATCTCCCTGGCTCTTCCCACTCAGGGCCCTCCCTCCTCCCCAGGCAGTCGTCACTCACCTCTCAGGATTCCGGTCCACCGAGACTGGATGCTTGTGACAGTGACCACTTGTGTGACTCTGCTGGCGTGGAGCACATCAGTTTGGAGTGCCTGCTTGGTAGGTCAGGGTCCCGGGAGAGGAGGGACAGTGCAACCCCGGAGTCACGGAGGTCCAGTATTGGAATTCAGACTCTAGACACAGAGCCCTTCTGGAGTGTGGACATGGCTGAGTAGCTGGCGTTGGAGAGATCCTGCTGTTAACACTAGAGCTGCTGCTGAAGCATGGGGCACCCTGGTTTACAGCCCTGAAAGACAACTTTGGTGTTTGAGTTGATCTTTTGGGAGTTTTTACTGTATGTTCTGCCTATTATTCACTTTTTTCCTGGTTTATGCGGCTCACAGCTCTTCTATGCAAAGCACATACTTTGTGCACTCCCCATTCCTTTATTCCTCCTGTCATTATGTGTCATACTCATGTAAAGAATCATTGTCTCCCATCTGATTGTTCGGCCGAGTGGAAGGGCTCTGTAGTCCATAATGTTGGGAGAGAATTACCCCCTTACTATTGGCAACAAACCTCTTCACTTTGTTTTTTAATTTTTCTCGGGGGTTTAAATGTGCAAAATTGACTAGGAAGGCTTTTTCAAAAACATTTTTCATACCCATTTAGCTATGTTTTTGGTGAATTATTCAGGCAACTCAGTGGAGGTCACCAATACAACAAGGTACTTCATTACATAACTGGAAAAAATGATGAGACAATTAAAATGTACTTGTTGTACTGTGGTCCTACATTGGATGGGAAAGTCAAACGTTTCATTTACCCTCACTCAAGCATTTGAACTGTGTCACCCACAGTACTCATGTGGATAAAACACACCTTTGTCACAAAGAAAAGCTGTTTATGGATATTGTCTTACCTTCTCAGTTGGTAAAGTTCATTAATTCTTTTTTCCTAAGGAAAAGGTATCCAGCTGAAATGTGTTTACATTGTGAAAGACTTCGATTGTCCTGAGAACACTGGCAAGAGGAGTCAGTGGACACCCACTTTAATTAATGCACTCTCTGAATGACACTGGAGGCTTTGGTTTTTCTATGTAGCTGATTAATGAAATGCTCAATGGTATGCCTTGTAAAATCCTTTCTTTTTATACAAAGATATTTATTATGTTTTTAATATATGTGAATTGATGAGACACAGAAATGGATTTCCACAGAACAAGTTTTGTATTGAGGGCAATGTGTTCTTTGTCTACAGTTTTATCACAGTTAGCATCATTTTGGGCTGAAATGTAGTTATAACATACACAGTCGGCAGTATATGTCTGAAATCAGACCCCTGTCTGCTATGCAAATTAGTTGGAGAGAACTTTGACACATCTGCTGATTTTCACATGACTCAAATTGTGTCAAACCTTCATTGATGTGCTGGTGTGATTTGATGTGATTTACTCTAGGCGTATCTCCCGCTCAATAACAAAGCACTGGAATTTGCCTTGTTCTACGTATCATGGCTGTCACTCTGCATTGGGTTGCTGTGGCCCACCGCACTTTAATCACACTTGTTGTCTTCTTATTCTCCTCTGTTTGCTTTGGCCCTGCAAATCATTACCACTCAAAAACTTTTACTAAAATATATTCCTGTCTGAGCCAAAATGAGGTTCTATGGGATTTTGTGGATTAGAATGCCTCCCTAATACTTGCATATGACCACAGGATTCGATCTGTTGTGGTTGTGTATTTTATGACCTGCTTGGTATTTTAAGACAAATTGCATGCTTGCATGCCAGCACGAAAGACACAAGCTCATTGAGAGCCATCAACACAGGTGCCCACTATATCTTTAGTAATTAATGGCTTGTGAAGTTTCTCCTCAACTGGCTACGTTACATGCATGAACGATTTATAGGATGTACACTGCTTGGATAGTTTGCTTTCCAATGCGTAGATTCAGTGACAGTTCAACTGAAGCTTGGACTGAGTTTCCGAGGTTGTGACCTCTTACATAAAGCTGCTGCTTTAGTTTATGAAATAAGACTGACACTATCTATGAGATGTTAGGTATTCTCTGTAGTAGGCTCTGCCATGAGAAATGGCTCTTGTAGTTTTTTGAAAAAAAAAAACAAGTAAAACATTTCCATATGTTTCTGCTGCCCTCTCCCAACTGTCACATACTATTGTTTGCAGAATACAGTAAATAAGAATGTCTCAAATAAGGACTCTTTAAAAAAGTGGTCAACCAAGCGGGATTCCCTGTTTTCTGCATAACATGTATATTAAATAACTTACACAATATATCATCCTGAGGGTGGAGTCTGTGGGGAGAACAGTACTATGCTGTATATGTACATTGGAATATAAGTTACTGCAAAAATTCCTGCATTGGAATAGGTCACTGCAAAAATTCCTGCATTGGAATATAGGTTACTGCAAAAATTCCCACAGTTGAATAGAGCTCCAAATCAGTTTACAGAAACAAAGTCAGAAACAAAAGGCTATCTGTCTAGTTCTATCACATTTTAATTCACAGCTATGGATATTGTTTCTTTTACAGTCCACACAGACAATTAAAAAAACATGCTCCATTGCAAATGGTCTGGGAATCTGGTGCTCCAATTTGCGACAAGAACAATACCGGTTAATGGCAGAACCCTTGCTCAGAACCAGCACGAATAAGAGGAAAAAGAAGGCTGAGCCTCTTGAGTATGTTGTGCATTTTGGTGACCATGGAAACTGGTTTCAAAACAACCATTTGGAAAAAAAGGGTGGTTCAGATGTTATGTAAATACAAGGCTTATAACACTTCAGGTTTTTCACGCCTTCAAAGCATCTGGCCATGTTGCTTATTCTGGTTTCAAGGTAGATAACACTATTTTAGGAATCTCCCCTTTATTTTATATATATTTTTAATTTTGTATTTTATTTATTTGTTCAGTTAAGTTATAAATTATTTTATTAAAATGTTCTGAAATGCTTCCTTGCATTGTTTGTTATTCTAAACTATATGTACACACACACACACACACACATATATATACATATATAGTATATGCATACAGTCAGTGGCCACATTATTAGGTGCCAAAAACATTCCAAAGGGATTTTAGTCCATACTGACTCAACAGCATCACAACAGCATCACAGAGTTCGTGTATGTGGCTACATGTATGTGGCTACCCAGTAAATGATGCTCAATTGATTTGCACCGCTCACGTGAAAGGCAGAACACAGCCACGGACTCATGCTGTTTACACTAAATTCTGACCCTACCATTTGCATGCTGTAGCAGGAATCAAGATTTTCCAGACCAGGCAACGTTTTTCCAATCTTTACTTGCCCAGTTTTTGTGATTACGTGCCCACTGTGAGCTTATCTTCCTGTTCTTAGCTGACAGGAGTGGAGCCTGGCGTAGTCTTTTACTGCTGTAGCCCATCTGCTTCAGGGTTGAAGTACGTTCAGACGCTTAGGGTTGAGACGCCCTTCTGGCCTTCACTGGCCATCACTGTTGTAGATAGCTGTTATTTGTCGCATTTCTGTTAGCTTGAATAAGTTTGCCATTATCCTCTCACCACTTTCATTAACAAGTTATTTTTGCCCGCAGAACTGCCACTCTCAGAATGTTGTATTTGTTTATCGCACCATTCTCTGTTAACTGTACAGGCTGTTGTGCATGAAAACACTAGAAGGGCGGCTGTTTCTGAGATGCTGGAACCACCTCGTCTGGCACCAACAATTACATCACAGTCAAAGTCACTTATATCATGCGTCTTACCCATTCTACTGTTTGGTCAAACAACAAATAAACCTCTTCATGAACATGTCTCCATGTTCTATATATAGAGTTGCTGCCACATGACTCACTGTTTGGAGGAGCAGGCTGTGTTAGCAAGCAGTTTCACCTAACAAAGTGGGCACTGAGTGTGTGTATGTGTGTGTGTTGCTAGCATTAGCTACATTCAGAGAGACACAAAATAAGTACATTTTTTGAAGGTTAAAAGGTATTGTTTTAAATGCCGTCATAGCTGTTTCTCAGATGGCACATGTTATTATATTTCTTTATAAATGTCAGCGCCTACAACTGCAGTATCCATGTCTTAACACATGTGTTGATTGTTTCCAAACATGGTCCAAATAGATATCATTGGAGATATGGAGGCATCCACAGATTGCCTGTAGTATATTCACATAGTGTCAAAATTCATTTATTTTCCTCCCTCACAAAAAGTTTAGACATTCAGTTCTCTAAGTCTTCCGATTGCCAATGAGCCCCAACAAATTACCCTGCTCTGTTGAGATATTTCAGATATTTCCATCTATTTCTCTGCTCATAGAATTTTTCTGCTGGTCTTTTATTGGCACATTTTTAGTAGCAAATTGGAATAATCATTAATAAAATATACCTCAAGATAATTTACATTGTGCATGCTTCTGAGACACATGACACAGGGGGAATATTATATTGTATCTCTGATATACCCACTAGATGATCAAGTAGAACAATACTGTATGTTGACAGCTTACAATTTTAATTCTGTGTGATTGTGATTGAACTTCCAGCTAATATTTCCTAATGATTATAGCATCCCAAATATTGGTCTCGAGTTCAGCACAAATAGTTGTTGATAATGAATTTCTCTCTGGTTGTTCAGGGGAGCAAATATACAATTTAAATCACAATGCTGTTGTCTATTGCAATGTATTAATTTACAGCTTTTCTATATGCAATATATTGTGGTTCTGCATCCTACAGGAAAGCTTCCATGTCTTTTCCATCTTCGTAGTGATTTCCCATGAGCCAAAGCAGAGAGGAGAAACTATCATACCGAAAACAATCAGTCTGACCTAATTTTAGGGCCAATCCAAATGAAAAACAGAACTTTGAATGTTCTTTTCTGTCCTTTATTCAGACTTTGAGCATGTTGTGTGAAAATGGTGAAATTTTGTCTTGTTAAATATGGACAATTTTTTTTTGTCCAGCCTTCAAGGACAAAAAGGGCAAAGCTGTCAACACCATGTCTTTCAATGCACGCTGTCTGTGGCATGACTCAGATCATATTTTCCCCCTCGTACACTGGAAACAATCTGATTGGAGATGGCTGGTTTGTGTTTGTGTACACCGTCAGGAAAACATCTGATCACTGAATATCTGGTGTTTGTCACTCTTCCCCTTGGTATTTCTCAAATATCATTGCATCCATGTCTGCAACTGCCACACCGATCTCTTTAGGATCCAGTGTCTTTCCATGTATCATGTTCCCACATTGCCTTGAACAGCTGTCACTTTACTCATTCATTTTTGGGAAAAGGCTTCAAAGAGGCTCTGCCTAAGTATTTGGCTGGGCACGTAGCCTTTGTGGGAGTGTGAAGTGGAGGTCAGAGGTGTAATTGTGAACCGTATGTTGTTGATGTCATTCAATACCCAGACATGCTTACCATCCACCACCTGAGCTCTTAATAGCCTCACTGAATTAATGGCTAGTTAATGAAAGTGCTTTATTGTGTGTCTTTGTATTCTTAGACACTGGTGGTAGCGTTGGAAATATTCTCGACTTGGCATCCCTACAGGATTCTGAAAATAAGCACTGCTGTGGGGGACAGGTAAGGACAGGTGAACCCCTCCAGTGCACCCCTGCTGGCGTGCTAATGCACTGGGGAATGGACTGGGGAGGGAAAATAACAGGAACACAGTCGCCCTCCCATGGATTTCTTACCAAAATGTATTTCCTATTTAAAAATAGTAAATTTGTCATCTGTGCTTGCCATCAATGAATCCTGTGAAATATCTCCATATCTGGAGTAAATATGGGGAGCCAGCCATCAGAAAAAAGGAGGAAGGAAAGAATGTCAGATTTAATTGCTGAGAGGCTGAGCAAGAGGAAAAAAATTAACATCTGCTCCCTGTAATTTAGACTAACAAGCTCCAGCTGTCTGCTGCTTTACTGAAGTTCTTCCTTCTCTCCTCTCTTTAAGTAGGGATGTATTAGCTCTGTGTAGATGCAGCACATGACAGGTAAGTCCATGTTTAGGGCAGCGTGGGGCATATTGTGGTATGTGTGACAGTAACCTTGACTGCAACAGCATTGGGGGGGGGGGAGGAGGGGGTGGCGCCATTCATATAGATTATTTCAGGATCTGATTGCATGTGTATCACAATAGCATGATAGTATGAGTCAATTCAAAGCAAAAAATAATAATAAAAAGTACAAAAATACAAACTTGTTACCTTAGTTACCTTAGTCATGCCCAATGTACCACAGTGCACCCTGAAATGATACCTCGTATGAAGCTGAGACTTGAATTGAATAAAATCAATCCATCTCCAAAACTGTTTGTGACTGCCAAAAGGTAACTGATAAAGAGGGAACGGTGAAGTCATGTTGATGTGGTTGTATCACTTGCTCAGTGTGAGACTGCCAGGAGAAGCTGGCTCCCATTTCCCTCTGTCTGGCAGGAACATGGTGGAAAGCGCTGGAACACATCACCTTTCTCTGCTCCAATCACTGTATCTGTGTTAGGATACAGTAGGCATTGAAAAGGGCACAAGAGCAGTGATGTATTGTGGGGAAGAGGCCTATGTCTGTGTGAATGATGTGGAGAGGACAAATCATGATGACAAATGCGACGATACACCACATATTTTCCCAATGCTGTCCATAGAATATTGCGCTTGTTCTTTCCTGCACTCTCCCTGCTTTGAAACATCACATATTTGACTACTCAACCACCATCATTTGTACATATCCCACTTACTTGTAACAGCACCAAGGATGGCGGTCCACATCCTGGCCCTACTGATCCACTGTCTCTGATATTTCTCTCCAGTTGAGCTCCCTTGAGTTGTTATCGGGGCAGTTCACTTACTGCATTTTTAAAATTATATTATTCCAGTTTTACTACATGTTTTTGATTGGCCCTGTCAGTTGTATTGTATGTGTAATTAATGCAACAATGGCTGGTATATGGGCATTTAGAGATTTGTGCTCTAAAGAACAACAGTACACTTCAGGTAATTTGGAAGCAGCTTGTACAGTGATATTGTGTTTACAGAGGCTGTACATACGATTTGTGTACTGCCATTTATAAGTGTATAAGTGGACTTTGCAAACAGTTTTTCTGAAATACATCAATGTGTCGTCTTTGTTTTTATGAGTTACTGACCTTCTTTAATGAGTCACAAGGTTTTATGCAGAACTAAATAATATTCATGGTATTTCAGTGGCCTGAAATTATGATTTGGGTTGAATGTACCTGCAGCATACTAGGCTGGTTAAAACAGCTTATTCATTACCAGAAATGGTAAATACTACTCTAAGTTTTCAGGGGGGCACATGACCCAGGAATCATATGCAACATGGAGTCACATTGTGTGCATCTGACAAATAAGTCCAGCTCAGATCCTGGCACAGCCTATCTACAAAGGACAACTTAAAAGCCAAAATATTCTGCTGCTAAAAAGTTGAGATAGTTGGATTAAATGGCCTTGCAATGATAAACTGGGTTGCCTGGATACAGTGTTTGAAAATGATTACGCTCAGCAGAAAGTCTTTGTACCTTCAGAGACGGGCGTATTACTGAGCACAACAGTGTCTACCACTGGTGCTCCCTCCAGAGACAGCAAAAACATGCCAGAGATAGCGCTGATCATCATTCCCAGAGAGCTGTGAGGGACAAGACAAATGACTATGTCTACAGCCACTCCCCCTGAAGCCTGGACATTCTGATTAGGAGCTGAAGAACAGGTACAAAGTGGCTGTTATGCAACCGCCTGGTCTGGCCTCATGTCACTGCATCTATTTCATTCACCACCGCCAGTTCTGGGCTATCTTTGGTTTGTGCTGTTATATTACTATTTATTGATGCATTGACCTATTGTGAGGCTGATGGAAGGTATAACGTCATTGTTTTCAGGAGCAATTTTGAATGCTCTACCAATCGTATCACGGTGGAGACACCCTACCCTGTACCTTTAGTGTTGTCTGAGGATCTTTAACATTGGCTCAAAAGCTTATCAGAATAATATAATAGGTTATCATGTGAACCAGCTTCATTCATAGATCCTCAACTGTCACCTGAACCCTTTTCAATTGCTCTCATCCTTTTGTGGTGGAACAGCTGATGGGGGGCAGGAGATAAATTGTTCAGAGAGAGCAAACATTGGGTGTCCTGGAAACTCGTTAGATGTCCAACACCATTGCCACATATAAGTAAATCAATACTGTGTTCACTGTTAAAATAAATAAAAGAAAACATTCACCCAATGTTACATGAATGGCATGAAATAAGTAATACATTCTTTGTGAAGGCTGGTGCTTTATTTAAAATTTTGTTAATTGGTTTTGTTATTGATTTAAAATTGGCTCATACGCTCACTAAAAAAGCTTACATTATTCTGATATACAAAAGGCTAGCTATGTCCTCTGCTGGACAAATTATGTCAATGCTTTTTGAATTATCTTTAGGCTGTTGGGCTTCTGTTCTGAAGCTTCTTAGCACCGCTTAGTGGTTTGAGAATGATAATGTGCCAACGTTGTAGCTCGCAGTCCATATGTATTTTTGTAATGCATTCAAAAGCAGTGCCAAGATATGTTTTACTGAACATATAGGAGAATGAAATGTTACATTTTGAAGTGTATTTGAAGCTCTAGCCAACACCTCTTATCAACCCTTTTGAAACATTTCCTCTGATGTTTTTTCCAGTTGCATTACACATCAGACTAGCACAATCTAGTCTGTCAACTAACCAGGTTGACACTCCATTGGGAGACAAATGATATGGTATGGCTGCTGAAGTTCCAGTGATGTGTTTTGCTAACAAACAACTGGTCAGATGCTTGTTTTGATGCATTCCAATCTTGTGTCTGTAACACTCACTTACCAACCCAAGCCTGGTCAAACTAGCTAAAACTGATTTTTTTTATTTAAAAAACAAACAAACAAACAAAACAAACAAACAAATAATCGCCTGTTATTTTCCTGTTTTCACTCCAGGAAACCAATTAGTAACAATTTAAACAGCTTTGTCTGTGTAATTGAACCTGTCACTGTCAGTGGGCACTGTACTTCTGGAGAGTAGTAGCCTACATTTTTTTTCTCACATAATTTGACAAAAAAAATATTTCTTTATTTATTTGTCATGAATTTGAACATAATATTAAGTGAACTTGTAGAATCACAGATACTCTAGCATTCTCATGATTAGTCATAGCCTAATCATAAAAACTAAAAATTCTGAACCTGTAAATAGTCAGGTTGTGGCACATGCTAGAGAATTTAAATCTTAGATACTGACTTCTTTATCATTTCAAAAATCAATATTTTGTTGCTGTTGGTTGATATAAATGATTACGTTCATTGTGCCTGTGTAATGCTGCCTGAACCAGGGCCGTGCACACAGATTGAAGACAATTTTAGTCTGGCCATTGCTAGTGTCCTGTCTGTTCGCTGCAAATAAAGCAACTGCCATGCGGTGTCACTGTGTCATAAACCTAAACGCTGTACGAACATTTTTCAAACTTCCTGCTACCACCAACTGTATTTTACTACATGTCCCATACAAACCAGCGCACTCTGTGGCGTACTAACTAAGCGATTACATCATCGTGTAAACGAAAGTGTGTTCAGCTCATATGTCATTGGTTTTCCATCCATTCTGTCAGGAAGTAGGAGGTTCCCGGAAGTTAATCCACAAGGCGGAAGCGAAGGCCATAGCCTGTGATGAGGAATCAACGAGAGCCGAGAAAGTGAAAGGGCGAAAAAAAGCATTTATTTGTGGCAATTCCGATAACTGAACACATTAAGCACAGAAGGAACTTTTTATTAATCACTGAATATCACGGTAAGAAGTTCTGTCGACAACGGTCGATTCCTATCTAGTTAGCAAGCAAATATTACAAGAGAATTGTGTGTGTAGCTAGCCAGTTCTGCCTTGCAATCCTGTCTTGGCTTACTAACGTTGGATAGCTACACCATAGCTAATGTATGAGGATTTTTCTCACAAAGCTCGCAGACAATTTCGTTTCAATGCATTTTAGTGTGAAAGTTTTTTATGCTGTGACGTTGCTTAACTAAGAACGTTGGCCATTTGGCTAATTACATTGCCCTACTGTATGTTAGCTAACTAGCTAGCTAACTTCCTTGCGAGCCATGGATAGTAACGTTATCGTTTTTTGATAGCTAGCTACCTGTTCGCTAAATACTGTCTAAGTATGATGTATAAGCTACAGAGAGCTCTTGGTTTCTTTTGTGTATGATGTGGACCAGTTTATGTCTAGTTTAGGATAAACTAACCACTTGCAAGTTTCTGGTTTGAAGTAGACTAACGCTATTCGGTAGATAAATAAACCGAACACTGACCTTGCTAGCTACCCATTACGAATGGTCTACAGCAGTGGCCTGTGGGACAAATGATCTTTCGAGGCAGTTTGCTGCCACTGTCCAACTCGTTTGCTAGCCAGTGGTATTAATTTGGAGTTGATAGACTCGTTAAGTTGAGCGCATTGGGAAGACTAAAGTTAGCATTAGCTATCAATGTGAACGGCATCGGCCTTGACAAGATGTGTGCCGCTGCGATGTTCATTAACCCAATAGTTGGTATGAAATTAATTTGCTGACTTTATAACTTATCTAGTTAAAGTTATGAATTAATCAAGGTTATTAATATTTATAGTACTCCAAACTAAAAATCTTGCTTCAGGCGTTATTGGTCAAAGAAGTTATCTTGCTAGCAAAGCTAAGGAAGTTTGAAAAGTTGGTGCACTAGTTAGATAGTTATCCAACAGTGTGTAAACGTAATCACAGCTGGTAGTTAAAAGTAATGAATTATTTTTGGATCACATGACTTCCGAAAATGGCTGAATTTATGACTTCATTAGAGAAACGCGTCCACTATATTGTGAAATCATTCCATGGTCTAATAATGTAGCTATCGTTTTTGTTGTCTTCGGACGTTTTTGTGCGTTGATGTAACGGTCTCTAAAACTTCACTACCAACTTTACATTAATTTATGATATTTGTAGTTTTTGTTACAAGGCTGCTAGCATTATCTGCTTCTCACTGTTGCCTATATTGAGCTGTTGTTTATTTTCCAGCCTTATTCTAACATTTAATTATTATATCACTTGATTGAGAAATGTTTAATGTGGCTTGAGATTATGTTTGCGCTAGCGTTTGTACTAGTGTTGATTTTTTTCTATGCAGCCTCTAACGTATTTAATTTCTGTGTGCTTAAAATCCATATATAGTAAGGTTTTTTAAAGTTGTATAAAATACACAAGTATATCTACCAGTGACAGAATTGCTGTCACTGAAGTCAAGTAGGCATATTGGCACAAAAAAAGGCATATTTCCACTGAGCTGAGTTCGTATGTTGATTTGTGGGGCACTTGGCAAAGATTTGCTAGCCTCCGAAGAAAACGAATCATGTGTCCATCCTGCCAGGAAACCTAGCAGGATTTTTAGAACTTCATGTTCAATGTCTTGGGGAAACGTTTGGCTTCTAAAAAAAAATCTTCAAAAAATTTCTAGGGCCTTTGCATCCCCAAAGCAAGCCAGCGGAAACATTCTTTCCTGCAGGTTTTGTGCAGACTGAGTGCAGGCATCAGCAGCTGATTGCGCAGGTCAGTTTGGTATGAGGTTTATGAATGTGGTTGACCTGCAGACTTGAACTTCATGCATTTAAATTCCAGGCAACACTTTAACCTCACAGCTTCAGCACAGCATCTATATGTATGTACGCACGCACACACACATCGTTATGTGGCTGGAGCATGAACATCACTTTGAGGCTTAATTGCCTGTCTTGTTAATTAATACTGTATCACTACAGTACACTATAAACACTATAGTGTACTGTAGTGTAGTATAAACACTATAAACACATCTAAAAAGCCATTATTATTATTATTATTATTATTATTATTATTATTATTATCTTATTGTAAACTGAAGAGAAATTGAACCTGGCATTTGAAAGGAATTTTAAACCATGTACACCAGGTTACCCTGCTGTGATCTGTATGTCGTCCTTTGTTTTATTTATGTCACCAAAGAAAATGGTTGACACCTCTTCATGTTTTGAGAACAAGGCTGCAGTACAATGATGACGTTATGGCTTGTGTGCAGGCTGTTCCTCCCATGTCACCCTTTGTTTGTTTACAGTTGGTAAAGTCTGCCATCCACTGCCATCTTCCACTAGAAGTCTGAAAACACTGCAAAATGATACAGCACTGTAATACCACTTATTGGAAATACTGCAATTTCACTAGCTCAGTGGGCTCATTTTCGTAATTTCTTATCTAGGTTTTTGACAGATAGCCCACTGTTATTACTGTCTAAAACCTGTCTTTTAGGCACAATACACCTTTGTAGGTAGTCTCTGACAAAGAAGACATTTAAATATTTTTCCACAGAATCGTTCTGGTCTGACTCACTATCTTATTGAGATGTGGTTCCTCACCCTTCGGCTGGCTGCGAAACGGGACTCCATTAACACAGCAAATGGGTTTTTTCTTTTCTTTTTTTGTCTACCTCCGTTCAGCCAACTTATTGAGAAGAGATGTGTGGGTGGCAAGCCCAGCCCTCAGGCAATTCACTGTCCTGCTCTATATAACTGACTTTCAGACCGTCTGCAGCAGCGCAGTCGGAAACCTGTCCTTATCTGCCATGTCCACTGTCGATCACCTGACCGGCAGACCAGAACCTGTCTGGCCACAAAATGATTTATATGCTGCTGTAAGTAATTTGGTTCTGACAGACATTTTCAACTCTCCACTGCACTTGTCACGTTCAGTTGTTTTCCTTTGTTTTTTTAAAAGTATATTTAGCCGAGGTGCTAGTTAGCCATGTTAAAAAAAGTGATACAAAAGTATGATTGTGGAGGAAACATTGCAGTAAAATGCTTATCTTCGTAGCGCATTATGAAATGGCAATTATCAATTAGACTATCTGTGCGCCTCCCATTCCCCGATCAGCTATTTGCAGTGGGCAGTTTTTGTCATTCAGTGCAGTTTTTTTTAAACTCTTATCTGATTCAGATCTGAACGTTGTCCAGGAAGACCTTTCAAAATAAACACAGCCTGCTGTTTTAACTGTTTCAGGTTAAGCTGTATGCGGCAAGTAGAGGTATTGAAGGTTTGCTGATGGCGATCTTTGTACGCAGAAGAACTACCTGGTCTCCAGTTACAGCAGCTCTTTATTAAGAATATGGTGTGTAAAATTAGGCCAACAAGTTCTTATAAAACTCATGTCGCCCACCTGAACACTCCTTATGTGTTATTTCTGTCACTTTTTGTTGTAGAGACATGGCTATTCGAGTCTTAAAGTGGAAGGACGTGAGTTATGCAGTTTTGGCAAATGTAGTTGCATAGTTTTGAGCCTGTATGTCCTGGCATCAGCAGGCGACTTTCGGTGCTTATTTCCTTGTGCTTCGCATAATGTAGTCCCCCCAAGTCACATGGCGTTTCCTGCATTACTAAGCAGCTGAGTACCTGTTAGGTCTGCGTCACAGTTTTGACCGCCCCCCCGGCCATTGCTCCAGTCTCACATGCTCGAACCGTGTGCTTGTCAAGACCTGCTGCATTCCTATACAGTGCCTCTAATTATTGAAACATGCTGGCCACTTTCAACTGGAATGTCGGTGATGATTATGACATGACAATGATCTTGTATTTCCTGGGGATGTTCTGTCCAGAGTAAGGCAGTAACCTGTACTGTGTGGGTTTTGGTGTATGCTTCACCCATAGCAGGCTTTCAAATAGCAAAGGAATTAGTTTGACATCACTGAAAAATAGCTATTACCTGCCAACTTTAGTGCAATTTCCTATTTCAAAATAAGCAGTAATGCTTTGAACATTGGGGTCATTTGATTGCTTGACCGAGAACTTCTCTCCAATGAAGCCTTCTTGGTGGACATGCATATCCAGTCGTACTAGCCCATGGAATCCTGTGTTTGTGGAACACAGGCCTGTTAAATATAACTATTTTTGCAACTCATACTAACAGCTCAATTAATGCAGGCTGTTTATAATTTTATTTGACGCATGTAACTGAAGCGCAATTGAACAGCAGGATTAGCGGGAATAAATAAGATAATGTTTTGACATTTTGATCAAAACAAATTTTCACCACACAGGCTAATAATATTAAAAAATACTGTTTCTGTTTTTATTTACTCGTATTGAGCAACCACGCAAACGTGACATCTTGTTTTCGACTTTTCGTTCACATTAAGTGCTTTCACTTTGAATCGCGCAATGCTACCAACGGCTGTACACATGTTATGATCAGAAATGTCGGACACCAAAATACAATTGGTTCAAAGAAACAGGAGTAATAATTTTGTTGTGGTTCAAGTCCGGGTCATCACTTGTTGTAGTCTTGTTGTTTTGGCTAATTTTTCTGCATAAAAAAGTTGAATTCTCCATTAACGCGACCACTGATGTCTCATTGAATTAACCAGTGGTGTTATTTAGGGTATTTTTTATTTCTGTTTCATTTCCAGAGAAGGTAAACCTTTGGGCAGGTAATGGCATGTGTGGCTAATTATCTCAGCTTGCAATTCTGGGCTCTGGAGGATGCCAGTTTCGTTTTGTTGATTGACTGGTTGTGGTATTTGCCCGTTATTAATGCTGGCTGCAACCATTGAATAGTTCAGGCACTGACTTGCCCATCCCTAATATGGGATGTGTATGTGTGAACGGTATGAAATGATATTGTGACCTCTGATGTTGCTGGAGTGAATGCAAATGGACTTGACGGATGCCCGCAGCGAGTGCCAGTCCCTGGAAATGCAAGGAGCGCGGAGGAGAAGGCCATGAATATTTCATGCCGTCTCTAGCTGCCGCTTTACTGACCCACTTTGCCTGCAAACCTCCTGAGACAACATGCCATTAAAAATTAAAGCACAGTCCAGCGAAGCACACCCAGGCTCCTAGTTTACTTTCCCATGAACAGGCAGAGATGTTTTTCCCTTCCTTTTTTGTCCAGTAGATCTGTTCTGGGTTAAAGAAGTTGGAGGAAAGACGAGAGTAATCGTAACATTTCTTTGAACTTTGTGTGCTATGCCTGCACATTGACACTGTTTAGTAGCCAGCCTACGACCAGTATACAATAGATTTGGGAGCTTGAGTTCCCACGTTGACTTGTTTTTGTATCACAGTAAGTTTTTTTCCTTAGTATCCTCAACAAATTAACCAGTGCTTAGTTATTGGCATGATAAACCGCCATGATAAATTTAACCTTTATGTCACACTTCTGCAGATTATTTGACTATTTAGTACAATGTCCACTGTTTTGATCGCTACAGGACAGCCGAGATGGGAGTCTGGCAAACAAACGGTGGATCACAACAAATCGTCAGCCAGATCAGTGTTTTTTTTGTGTGTGGCATTTCCTTTTGCAGTCTTGAGGCTGCAAAATAACCTGATTACTGTGCCTTCCTACTTCTTTATTTGTGCCAAGGGATACTATGACATTGCATTTTGACCCTGTTTTTTTTACTAGTCTGCCAATGGGCAGAGGGGTCTGCTTAGTTTGTGCACTTTGTATTTTTCCCAGGATTTAACTGTCTGGGACAAATTGCAGACAAATTCCGCAGACCGAAGTCAAGGTCGTCACTAAGTGTAAGCAAATAAGCGACGTGATCAAAACGCACTCTCTGTTTGTCTGGGTCAAGATCCAGACTCCCTCGTATTTTTAATCTTTCATTTTCCCAGCACCAAATCTGCACCTCTCTTGTAGTTTCAGCCAGTAAAGACGAGCTTTACGGCCGGTGATCAACAACAGCCAATGAGCTTGCGAGAAAGCCGTGTGGAGGAAGCTCGGAAGAAATACAGCACGCTAGTAGCATCATGGCCTCGATTAAAAACTGTCACCTCATGTTCTGCATGGATGCCTGATATGGAAGGGAAGCTAATTGAACTCTGGCACCGACACGATTGCCTTTTCAGGAAGACAGACTCACAGAGCAACAGGAGAACGCCCGGTTTTGTTTTTTAATGTAAGAAATATCACTTTGACCAGGGCTCAGTCAGTCCCTCTGCTTTAACAATGTAGCGTTAATATCTGACAAATTGCCTAAGAATTTGTTGAATTTGCTCTTGTGGGACAGCGGAGTATCAACATCCCTCTTGTCCAAAATCCAGTGAAGACCTCTCACCCACAGTCTGTGCTGCGGTGTTAAGTATGTGCTCCACTACGTCGGCAAGAAAAAATGTAAAAGATAGAATGTTGGGTAGTGTGAGCTGTACATAGATCTTAAGATTTTGTTGGTTCATGTAATCTGAGCCTGAAATGAAATGGCTCAAAATGCAGAACTGGAACTGGTAAGATTCACAGAGAAGATGTGTGGTAAGTTCTTGAAACTCTGGATGAAATTTTACATCCACTGAATAATAATTAGAAATTACAAGAAGCTGTGTCCAAAATCCCGTTCCTACATACTGCTGTTTGCTGCAGAATTTTGCTTGCATGGTTGCTCAGATAGATTCTATTTACACAAAACAAAAGTGTATTCCTTCGGTATGATCTATAATGGCATGCTGAAAATTAAGTCCTTCTCAAGAGCTTGCTGCCAGTGACCTTGCACCAGTTGTTTACCAGTTCTTGCAATTTGACTTGTTCCTTTTTTCTGACTTTCACCTTACCTTTCTACTCTGAGAAGAGCATCAAGCACAGGCCCACTTTTTACTATTGTCAATTTCAGTCAATTTTTTTCACAGAATTTCAGTTTGTTCACAGACTTTGTTGAGTAGATGACACAAAGAATGTGTTGGGCCTTTTGTTTTTGTAAAAGAAGAACAAGCCTTAAGCTGCTTTGCATTGAAGCTTTCTGGCAGTGTGACCAGTTGTTTGGGTTCCAGGTTTGAAAAACAATTCCGATCAAATGCTGTGAGGTCAACCAAAGTCCAAAGGTACACACGTGCCGGCCATAGGCGCTGCTGAAAGAAAACATTTTGTAAGGTTCCTTTTTTATTGCCTTTTATATTGCCTTTTTGTCTGTCTGTGTGTGTGTGCGTGTGTGTGGAGGAAGAAAAATGCTTTCAGTCACTGCCTGTGCAGTGATGCTGAATAAGGCTTACCCTTAACACGGACTGTCACAATGATGACAGTTGGGCTAACGTAAATCGCCACAATGTATGGTATTATCGTCTGGGGGTAAATAACGGTCTGACTTTTTAAAATCAACATTAGTTGTATTTGTAAAGCCATTACAATTATTCATAATTACCTTCAGTTTCAAAACCTTACTTTGAGAACTCTTGTGTCGCACTTTCCCATTCTCCCCACACCCCCTAGTAGCACCGGCCAGTCAGCTGAGTACAGTGTACAGGCTGTACTATCACTCCTCTCGAGCAGAGGTGCACACGGAAGAGTGCATTTTAGGAGTGTGTACACTAACCGAAGTAGCCTGCATTACTGTTGTTCCTCATTCCGTAATTTAGAATACTCAACCGCTTCTGAATAGCAGTCATTTACAAAATGAAACTGAAAGATGTTATGAACCCTTCGTCACGATAACGGGAATTTTAAACATGGTGATTTTTGTAGTTGTCATAATGAAGGTAATCGAATGAGTGTTAGCCAGCACTTTGTTGGCTCGACAGTGTTGAGTCGGGCAAACTTCAACTGTGTTGGGACATGCATGAAAACCAGGGCTGTTTGTTGGTAGGCCTTCAGTTCTGCCTGTGACTGAGGAACATAGAATTTTGGTCAGCTGCTACATTTCAGTTCCTCTTTACATTTTTTACATTAAGCAGACTGTCTTGATTGTTGCAAAGTTTCAGCTTGCATTCAAATGCAGAATCCGTTATCTGTGTCCGACTGTGCCGGTTGCTGCATTTGTTTTGCAAAAATGTTTATGTTGTATGGTGCAATTTTGTTATAAAAATAATGTAGTTTGTTTCTCATTTGTAACCAGCTCAAAAAGCATGGTGCTGGTAGTGAAGCTATGGCTGGGGGAAACTGATGGATATAACCTGAATATATTTCAAGATTGGTAATTGTGATGCATTGTGTGATGGTCATGTCATGTTAAGATGTGTAGGCTACTCTGTTGTAGTTGTCTACCCACATAATTATTGGTATGCAACATATAGCTTAATTTTGGGCATAATAATGAACAGACATGCATTTACTGTTGAATCTTACTTGCATCTTTGAGTGAAATTTAAAATGGAGCTTGGATTATAAATTCATAGTACTGATGTATCTATCCATAATGTGAGCATTTCATACTTAACATTTGTGATTCCAAAATATTTATTTTTTAGAATTGTGTTCATTTACTTTTTATGTACTCGGTTATTTGACGTGGGCCTAATATCTCAGTGTGAATGAAACAGCTTGTCACACTCCACATCCGTAGGATTGGCTATATATTCTATATTGTGTGGATTTTATTTTGGCATCATTCTACTATGACTGCAGTGATATTGAAACTTTTATGTGTTCCTGCCAGTTGCTCTCCAGTCACAGTGTTGTATCTCACAGACAGTGAGCCATGTTCAGGGTCAGAATGCTGTCCATTGTCTCCGTGCTGCTGGTGGGTGAGGGTGTTCCCCGCTCCCCGGCTGCAGCGCCAGACTCTGAGGACTCGGTGTGAGTAAATATAATTAAAAGATAAGTGAAACTCCGCCTTATCTGCCTGGCTGCAGGTCCTCATTTCCCCTCCTCCTCCCGAGAACGCACGGCTCTGTCAGCACGTCGATAAACGCCGGTGCGAACAATTCACAAGAACGGCAACGGCTGTCGCACAAATGGATAAGCTTGTAAATTGAGCGCTAACCCCGCTTCTAGAAATTTCTAACCGGAAAATTCAGAGGCGTGTTATTAGGTGTCTGGCGTTAATGTTTGGTATATTGGGATTTAGGCTCCCAAGTAACTCTGTAATTATAGGTGCTCCATGACGGCAAGTTCTGCAGTGGCAAGGCACAGTTGGCTTTGTCTTCCCAGGTGAGGCTGGGCTTCAGTAGGAAGGCAAATGCTTCAGCTGTGGGTGCTTTGTGGCGTAGTAGTAGAGCAAGAGCCGAGCACAATCAGCCATATCAAAGTAAGGCTGTGTCCAGTGTCTTCAGTGGTGCTGCTTGAGGACTGAACTGGCCTCTTTGAATCTGGAGGTTTCGATCTGCTGTTTCTCTTACTTGCTGCCACTGTGATATTACACACTGTAATGTATCTAGCTTAAGGTACACTACTGCTTTTCGTCTGAAAAGGGTCACAAACTAGGCTCACAACGATTAGGGTGACTTGTCAAGTTAAATTCCCTGGCTTTATATATGAGGGTATAGGGTGAGGTATAGGGTGAAGCCTGTCCTGCAGTTTTGGACACATTCACAAGCTTGGCATTTAGGTGTGCTAATCGGAGCCTGGTAAAGTGCCGCACTATTGGTGTTTTTGTGTTTGTATCAGCAGCTTACAGGTCTTCTTTTGTGCTCCTAGTGTTCCAGGACCAGGACCTCTCGCCTTCGCTCAGCCTCAACTGGCCTAGCCTAGCCCAGCTCTGCCCGGCCACGTCCAGCCAAGCGCACCCTGGCCTAAACTCCGCCTCCGACCAAGCAACCATCCCGGCCTCAGCTCCGCCCCCCTGGCCAAGCACATCCCGGCGCGGCGCAGCCACAGTCTTCTTTTCTCTCCCAGGGTAGCCTCTGCTCAGCTCCATGGCGGGTCGGGGAGGACCGGCGAGATCAAACGGCCCGGCGGCTGGGAACAAGATCTGCCAGTTTAAGCTGGTGCTGCTCGGGGAGTCGGCGGTGGGCAAGTCCAGTCTGGTGCTGCGCTTCGTAAAGGGCCAGTTTCACGAGTACCAAGAGAGCACCATTGGAGGTGAGCCCAAACCCGCGTGCGCCGCCTGCTCAGGTCTCTGCCGGTATGGCTGCTAATGTCAAGTTGAACTTCCAGTCATCCTGGTTTTGGCGATAAGATGCAGCATAAGGGCCTGTTGGCCTGCAGTGCTAAACCCTTATGTGTCACATGCTAAGAGACACTGAGCGTACAGCATCATGGGTGGAAATACAATGGGTTTAGGTCAATACTTGTAGGCCCACTGGCTCATGCTCAATCCATATGTTGTCAGTTATGTTTGTCGCCACCTTTGAATCCATTTTCATTGGCTGTTGCATGCTTTGTGGCTCTTTTTTTAGTCAAATTTGGTTTGGAGATCCTGCAGTCTGAAACCTCAGACCCAAAATGGATCAGATTCGAATGTGCTAAAGTGGCTGTTTCCATCCGCACATCCTGTCATGCTCACCCTCTTCTGCGATCAGCCTGCAGGATGGGGCAGAAAGGCCTGTATTGGGCTGGCTAGTGCTCACCTGACTGCCTCCATTGCTGCACTGGCTCTGGGACCACATTCTTCATTTATTACGGAGGCAAAGATCAAACCTGAGCATAATCAGCTGTGACAAGGAGGCTTTTTATTTTTTTAAAGCCCGTATTAAAATGAGTTTGCCTGTGAAGTTTGGATTTCCTGCCAAAGGAGTGGGTAGGTGCTGGTGAGGCCCTCGGCCTTATGAGCAGAAAGGAAACCAGGCAACAATGGAGTTTCCTGTCTGAATGGGCCGGCGGTCATGTGAGCGAGGTGACTGGGGAGACCGAGAGGGACGTTCAGTGCATGTTGTTAACCGTTTGCTGTTTTCAGATTATGGCACGGAACATAACCAAGCTTGAATAAGACGTGCAGTCTGAATTTGGCCTTGTGGCGGTGAAAACGAGAAAGAAAGAGGAAAAAGAATTTGGGAATTTGATGGAAGCCTAAAAAGAAAGGAAGCCAGAACACATCAGGTTGAGTCAAAGGAAAACAGTCAGCAGATTTCCCCCCCTTACTTAAATCCGGCATCAGCAGCCTGGTCGAAGGTCACAGGGCTTTGCTGGGACCTGAACTTTGCAAGAGATCGGCATTCCCTTGAGTCATGTGACTGGTGCGCCGCACACTGAATGGGCTGAGCAAGTAAAACGCTTAGGACCGCATGATTAGCCTTCCCTCACCCTCTCTCCCTCCCTCCCTCCCTCCCTCCCTCCCTCCACCCCTACCCGTTGATCTTCCCTATCAGGAAACTATAGGAAATTTTACAGGAATACTTTGAAGGAATGTTTTTGTTTTGAAGTCTGTATTCACGCAGAATTTGTTCTAATTACATTTGTTTAGTGCGTATACAAGATATTAAACTATTTTGATTAAAGCATTAAATTGGATCAGGAACAGGGAAGTGAAAGAGGGGAATTTTAAGAAATTAGTTCTTTATTCATAGGACTACTTAATGTAAGTAACCAACTGAAAGGTTCAAATGCAAGGCCGGCTGTAGATTCCAGCAAAGAGAAAGACGGAGAACAGAAGGTCCAAAAAGATTCAAGAGCGATCTCAGTAAACAGGAAGTAGTGTTGGAATGACGTATAAAACTGAATATGAAGAACAGCAGCACAGTTAACGCTGCAGGACCGACTGGGGTTTTGAGACCAATCGGTGTCAGGGAAGGGAGTGAACAGCAGTGAAGCAGTAGCATCACATTGGATCTAAGAAAGAGCAGTCAAGCCACGTAAGAATTTCATATTGTTGAAAGAGAGCATACAGTTTACGTGGTATAGCAGCAAAGAGAGCATCACAGTAATCACGATCATTACGATGGACAGTCTCATTTTGTCCTCTCATTAAAGCAATGTGGAAGTGCACAGCATGACGTGATGCTAGCCAGGCTCTGTTGTTCCAGTGAATAATGCAACAGGGGTAAGAGACGGGAAGGTTAACCAAAGAGAGGCCGGAGTGATGGGCTACTGTACGCTACTTTGGGCTCGATGCGCCGTCCGTTAAGGAACAATGCGTTTTTGTCGTTCATATCCGCCCTGACAAGCTTCCTCTGCCTGTGCGCAGTGAGGCTGCCTATTCTTCAGAGACAATTAAAATCACCTCAGCCCCCTCAATAACAAATGACAGCCAAGAAACTTTCAATTCTGCATCAGTGTGACTGATGTTTTTGCAGTCAAATCCTCAACAAATACATTTTTGTATGCATATTTGTCTGTCATCGACATAGGGAAATTGTGACCAATTTCATTTGGTGCCGATGTCCAGATACTTGAGTATGGGAATTCTGAATATTTTAGACTTGTACATCCTCAGAGTTCAGTGTCCGTGATGATGGGTCTAAAAACATAAGTAACCCGGTGTTACTCTTGAAGGCAAGAAGTGTAGGACCAGACAGTTGACCATTGTTGTCACGGGTTGATCTTGTATTCATATTCCAGTCAGAAAATTGCACATTTGAGGATGTACATCTTCAGTGTTACTTGTAATGACCTACCATTTCTGCATGCTAGTGATGACTGTGGGTTATTTTGTGCCAGTCTGAGCTGTGATGCCACATTCTGTTGCTCAAACATACTCAATAGCCAACAATAAATTACTTTGGGATTTTAAGACACTGAATTAAAATAATTTTTTTATCTCCCCTTTGACCTTTCATTTGGCACAGTAACTGATTAGGATCTGATCAAGATTACGAATAAGGCTGGAGTTAGTGAAATTGTTGCAGATCATGTGAAAACAATGGCTCGAACCCAGCTGTTCAGTTGCTCACCAATTGGTGATTTTTCTTGGTGGAAAAAGTACTGCCGCATTTAGTTGTACTTGGTTATGCTTCACTGCTTTATACACAATTTGTATTTGTAATAAACCAGGAAGCAACCTGGCTGATTCTTGGCAAAGTTCTAGAATTGCTGCAGGAGTTTTCTTCCGTGTATGCTGTTTACATGTTTGTGCTTTTTTTCTTTAATGCCAAGTATTGCTTCAAGGGTAGGAGAGCCCAATTTTTCAAAGAAATTTTTCTACCAAATGATGATATTTAAATTATAGCCAACTGCTTGCTTAAACATTTGGTGGAAATAGCAGACTCACTATTGCTCCAGGAAGCACAATGATGTGTGCATTACTTTCCTGGGGAATGGGGACAGCAGAGCTCATTTCTAAGCCTCAGCATTTAATTTAGAATAACTGCAACAAATCGGGGACCAAGTTTTGTTTGTTCCGTGATTTTAAAATGACACACTTTTCTGCCTGAATTCCGGGCAACTTATTTCACCTCTTGGTCTTTTCTTTGTTTGTGCTGCAGACTGTTGTTCTGGTGCTATTAATTTTTGAAAAAAACTTTTGGTTGTCATTGGTTGGGATTGGTATTCGTGTGTGATGTAAACCTTTATTGTAAGTTGTGCTAAATGGATTCAACCCACAGCTTTTTAGATCCTACACAGGTTCACCTATTGAGTTTCATCAGTAATGTTTCCTAGATTGTGATAATTCATCCATTTTCTAGTCAGTTTTCGCACAGTACTCACACATTCTCGATTTCTGATGTAATCACAACACTAATTGCTTCCACAATGAAGACAACAGACTTTTGTTTGGTATTGCTGTATAATTGACCCGAAAGCCTTTATCCCCACGGTTACCAGTTCTTTTGCTGGTATGGCTGAACAGCTGAAGCTGTAATACTGAACGGTTGTAAGTGGACTTGTAAAGATGAAACAGAAACCAAACGTGTGACTGTAATGAAAAACTTAATTCAATGTACAGTCTGCTGTCTCTTTCTGCCTCTTTGGTCAGCTCCATTGCTAAAATAATGAAATAAAAGTTGTGGTCTTGTTTGTGCATGTCCTATTTCATGTCCTAGTCAGGTGAATGAGTGAAATCACTGTTTGCTGGGCTGTGTGCCCATTGGATGTCCATACATTTTTCAGTTGCGGGCTGTGTGTGTGCGTATGCGTGTGTGTGCGTGCGTATGCGTATGTGCGTGTGCTTTCGTCCCAATGAGGGAACTGAAATGGCCTCTGCAGAGCCTTTATTCCTATGTGTGTGCCTTGGCAACCGGTACAAAGGGGAACTGCGACTGAAACTTGGCTCTGCTTGATGTCACTCTGCTCATTCAGTGTGCACTGTGTGTAGTGACAGAGGACATTCACTGAGTCGTACGACTGGAGTGGGTCAGACAGAACAACCGGCAATGTAACCATGACAACCATATTAGCCAAAACACGGAGTGCATGTTTTATCACAGTTGTGTGGACCAGTGCAGAGAGGCTTCGTTCTGTCGTAATGAAGCATCGGCGAGGCAGGCAAACAATATTGGGAGGAAAATTAGTGACCTTTTTTGAAAACTGCTGAGCCTTATTTATGCATTTTGTTTTCATCCCACCCCCCATCCCCGCCCTTTTACAGCTGCCTTCCTCACACAGACGGTCTGTTTGGACGATACAACGGTAAAGTTTGAAATCTGGGACACAGCTGGCCAGGAGCGATATCACAGCCTGGCGCCCATGTATTACAGAGGAGCCCAGGCAGCCATCGTGGTCTATGACATCACTAACACAGTAGGTTTGCGTCTCTGCTCCGCCTTCAGCCACACATCTTTCCCTCTGTGCACTCGCGCAGTCGGAATTAGTACGTCTTACTTACAGATCAAGGCCGCATAGACTGTTTGTGTGAATGGTCTAGTCGCTTATCTGCGCTGGTGTTCAATGTCACTGAATATCACTGAACTCCCTGTTATAGAATATAGACAACTCTTACATTTATTTTACACGAGAGAATGTAAGGGTGTATACACTCACTGTGTTTTTGGCATGTAATTGTGAATTTTTAAGTACACGCATGCCTCTGGTAGTATTTTTTTCCCCTCCCTGCGTCACTTCAGTGCCAGTGAGGGACCTGTGTGCTTCCGTTTGGCCATAGAAGGCTGAACACGGTCCATGCAAATGACTGCCTCACTTAAAGACCAAGAGTCACAGTGTTCTGCTGTATTGCCCATAACTTGAAATGCCCTGTTCCTTATTTTGTGCAGCATCAGTTCTCAGTCAAATGGAAAAAAGCCTTTTCACAGTATGACAAATATATCATATACACCAATAGTACTTATGTTACAGTTCTTGGGAGTTCTGGGTTTTTGCGGTATTAAGGCAGTTGTTTTTGTCCTTTTTGTCCTTTTTTGTGTGTGCGGGGGGCTTGGGGGTTTGTTTTGTTAGGATACTTTTGCACGTGCAAAAAACTGGGTGAAGGAACTCCAGCGGCAAGCCAGCCCCAACATCGTGATCGCCCTGGCAGGGAACAAGGCGGACCTCGCCAACAAGAGAGCCGTCGACTTCCAGGTGTGGCTCAAATCCAGGGAGAGTTTGCAGTTCACCAGTGAAACGGCAGTTCTAATGCAGCATAAATGCAAAAATAGATGGGAGCCAGGAAAAGATATAATTTCTTTTTTTTTTATATTTACAAACTTCAAAAGTTGCTTTTACAAATTTCCATTTTTGAAAAACATAATTTTAGCAGAGCACTAGGTTTTTTAAAGGAAGAGTGCAAGGACTGGTTTTAGTCAAGCATGTCACATGACTGTCCATGTGTTGAACAAATTGCAGACAGCTTCTGGGTTTAGCAGCTAAATTCATTAACCAGTAAACCATGTGTGCTCGAACACGTGCAGATCTAAATGTCCTTTTAACAAAGCTGTTCATATAGCATGAGTCTTTTATAAGCTTCATATGTTACCTTTCACAAGTGTGAGCTGAAATGGCATTCCTTTTTTTTTTTCCTCTCCATCTTCTCAGGAAGCACAAGCCTACGCCGACGACAACAGCTTGCTTTTCATGGAGACTTCAGCCAAGACTGCAATGAACGTTAACGAAATCTTTATGGCCATAGGTATAATGCAGCTAAATCTTTGTAGTCATGGCATTCTAATGTAAAGTCTAATGTAAATCTGAATCTATCCATTTACTGTTACTTGTCTTTAGGATTTATTATAAAATTAATTGTCGAGCTCTGCGCTATTAGAATGGTTGATTTGCTTTACCTTTTTCCATGCAACATTAAGTTGCCTCTTACTGGACCATATTTTCCATACGCCACGTTTAAAATGGTTATAGATGAGTTCACATGCAAAAAGACAAGCAACCGGCAAATGGGATCTTTCTTGCATCTATGTCCTCAGGCAGTAATAGTCCATAGAACTAATAGCACTTTAAAATACCATGCATTTGCAGTGTTTCACAAGATGTGTTCATTTGTGGTTTATTTTTATTTTCATGAGTATTTTTTTCTGCATCTAAAAAATATCAGCAAATATGAAATAAATACCTGTGCATAGGTACATGCAACATTATTTTGCGAAACGGAGTTACTATTACCAAGCATTACTCAGTGCTAATTAGAGGAAGGGATGACTATTTGCACATTTTTGGATATTTTCAATGCAATGAGGATCTGATGTCTTCAATTTTTAGTAATTTTAAAATGCTTTTGTTACTTCAGAAGTTCTCATTTAGCTGTAATTACAGTGAGGGTTGTATAAATCGAGAACTAATAATAACGCCTACCTAATTAAGCCATGGCACTGTGTTGATAAATGGAACAAATTAGCAGCCTTTTTTTTTTTTTTGAAAAAGATCATTTTTCGGAGATGCATGTTGTTGTTTTTTTTCTTCTAAGCCCAACTTTGTGGCTGTTAATCAGACTGGTTTATACATTGCTGGGAGAATTGAGCCCTGTATTCACAGGTGGTACCTTCAGTGAACCTATACACTAGATCTCATGGAAAGTGTCACTTAATATCAGCTTGTGTGCTTGCTCTGTTCTCGCTGTAGCCAAGAAGCTGCCGAAGAATGAGCCTCAGAGCGGAGCGGGCACAGGGGGCCGGGCCAGGCCGGGCGTGGACCTGCAGGACTCCGCCCCCCAGGGCCGGAGCGGCCAGTGCTGCAGCGGCGGAAACTAACAGTGCACCGAGCCAGCCAACAACCCGACCGATGACCAACAGGCCGCAAGACGAAACCAACCCCGAAAGAAAAGAAAACACGGAAAAACAAGATCCATTCTTACCAGTCGCACTTAACAGACCCAACTGCTTGCTCTTTTTTTTTTTTTTTTTTTCTTCTGTTTTGAGCATTTTTTTAAAAAAATCATAAGCTGGAGGGAATACCTCAGGGCCTCTCTCCCTTTTTCGCACATTCTTTACCCCTCTTTTTGTTATTGAACACAAATACTAATTCAATTATGTCTTAAGTCACTTTTTAAAGGAAAAGCTGTATCATACCTCCTGCTATTACCCCTCTGTTTTCTGTCCTGATCATCTCTGTGCCCCACCCAGCCCTCTGGAAGAAGCAGGGGGAGAAAATGAGGGCATCTTTTCCTTCCAGATTTAGCTATCTTGTAGATTAATATTATTATTGTTATTACTACTTTTCAGGCACAAGACATGTAGTATGTGATTTGATAGGGTGAACATTCTATGGTTTGAATCAAGTATGTATGTTAAATCACGCATTAACAGTCATTACACCAGTAAGTCATTTTTTAGCATTATGTTTTTTGAATCTGTATGATACAATGTTGACAAAAATAAAAGGATCAAGCAAGATTTTTTTTTTTTCTGACCAAAATTGCAATTATGAGTATTGAAAATAATTTTTGCTGTATTTGTATTGTATGTTTCTCTTCAAACATGTAACCAATCAGTACTTATTGTCAGGACAGTATCTTCCCAATATAATATATATTTTGTCTCAATATATAATTTTGTAACTCAATATAATTTTGTTTGAAGAATCTCTGGTATTGAGTGTACTGGTTCTGTCGTTCAGCTCTTGTGACTTTTCAGAATTTTCTTTTTTAAATCTTTTTTTTTTTTTTTTTTTTCCTCATTTGAGAATTATTTTGACCAGTGCTGTTTTCTTCACTAATGCCATTAATGACTAGCACAACAAAAGATGCTGTGTCTGAATCATGGAGTTGCATCCGATGTAGGGGTGGACTGGGGGTGGTGGATAGGTGCTCTTGGGGGACAGTCTGGCCCATGTGAGGCGATATTATAATATATGGTATGTAGTGGGGGGAAGGGAGGGGGGGCATCTGTAATTTTACCAATAAATATGGAGGGAGGTATCAAGTTAAACGTTGTCTGCTTAATTGCCCTCGTGTACTGAGTTTTAAACTGACATGTCAGTATTTCTCTGTTTTATACACTCCACATGGTCTGGGTAAAAGTCCAGCGGTTAAGTCAGTAATATACCCTTGAATACATGTGGGAGTTGTGTCTACACATGTTTGCTTGCATACTTATTGCAATACCTATTTTGTATGCAACCTTGATGAGGAAGACCAACCCAGTTTACTTACTATTCTATATGCAATGTTTTCAGTCTAGAGCAGACTCTTTAAACAGGGACTGGCAGGTTATTTGCTTTCAGTGAAGCAAACCATAGGGTAGGATGAGTGTACCATTTCTGAATTCTTTACATTCCTCATTTGCTAGTTTTTGGCTGGCCCGCAACAGCGGAGCCAGCCCTACAAACATGAATGTCTGTGACTGAGTGAGTGATGAAGTTACACCATTGGTTGGCCAGTCCAGCCATATACTAGGTTTTGACCTGGTCTTGTTTTACTTGTCTGCAGTCTACTAGGGTCCTGACGAGACCCTTATTACCACATGCAATATCCTATCAGCGTTTCCTTGTCCTGGTTTTGGTCCTTCATTTAAGTAAAAATAAAATAATAGAGTATCAAGTTGAGTTTAGCTTGTATCCAGCGGGTTTTCATTCTGTTCATACACTAATTGAGCAAGTGTTGCATGCGTATACATACAGCAAGAATGTTGAACGCTATACTGTACTGTCCTCTTCAGGCAAATGCTTGTACTGGTCAGTGTACTGGCGTATTTATGAGTTGCAGTGCAAGTCTCTGAAATTCACTTGTTAAGTTTCTTAAATCACTGTTATGCGCATGTTCTAAGTATTGGACACGATTTTTAAAATGCATTTAATCTGCTGAGTTTTCATTTTATATCCATGGCTTCATCACCAACAACGATTCGAGAAGGGTTTAGAGTGAAAGTTGAACACTACAACACCCAAAATGCAGTTCTTTGACGCATGCGAGTTCTTTTATTTTCAGCAAGGAAGGCTAAAGCCCGAATAAACTTTACTGCGTGGAGACGCTGGGAGTAGTGGCGGGTGCTAGAATGGCGGATCCGTCTACACAGGCCTCCTTACAACCCCGGCCTCAACAGACTCAGTCCAGCGGGACAACTGGGTCAAATGCAATGCCTGGATCCGCGAATTGTGATCCAGCCAGGCCGGGTCTTAGCCAACAACAACGGGCCAGTCAAAAGAAAGCGCAAGTTCGAGCGTTTCCACGGGCGAAAAAGCTTGAGAAACTCGGAGTCTTTTCGGCTTGTAAGGTAGCTAGCTGGATAGCCAAAGCACGTCGCGGAGAAATATCTAGACAAGATGGAATAAAAGCTTATCCTCTTATAGAAGCCAACAATAATTCCAGCTAAATATTTTCTAAGAAAATAAAATGCTAGCTAGCTAGTTACTCATACGAATGAAAACTTGCTAATGTTACTAGCTATCTGTAGCCTGAAATCGTACCGATGCGAAATACAATGCGTGCACAACCTGGTTTTCTTCGTAGAGCAGCAGATAATTAGCTTCCTAGTTTTTTTCTGGAATTGTTAGCGCTATTGCTTGCTACTTTGTAATTCTGTATACTGTCATCATGGGTAAAGGTATTGAGACTACAGGCTTGCCAAACTAAAACGTTAAGTGTGAATCTACCACAGTAATTGCACTTCGCTATTTGTTTTTAATGGACTTGTATCCCATAGCCATAGCCTCTTGTCTTATGTTTACTCCCAAATAGTTATCCATTTCAACCTAAATCTATTTTTAGGCTGTCTAGCTTTCTTCTGTACCAGCTGCCGACTGAATGGTAGTCTCTTTCTGTCATTTGCTAGCCTGTTTTTTTGTGAGGTGTACTTAAAACTGGTACCAGATTTACATTTTCAGCATTTAACTTACTGGTGAGGAGAAAAATAAGTCTGACATTACCCAGATGTACATGCAAAGGGCAGAGGATTTACACCTCTAGCATTGATGCATGGTAACTGATACACACAACACAGCCTGTAGTGGTGGCAGTGTGCTGTCTGTGCTTTGTTTCAACCATCATGTGCATTTTAAATTTGGATTATTTATGAAGATTTTTATTAAAAATGTTTTGCAATACTAGTGTTTTCTTGTAATTGTGTTGCATTAGTCACTGATGATTATCTGAAGGTAAGTAAACAATTCAGGTAATTCCAGGAAATCTCTTCACCTTGGAAGCTTTGACTCTTTCCCCTTTGTTTTCTCCTGTATTACTTCCCCCAGGCCAATGACTCATGCAAGTGCAATGGTTGGAAGAACCCTCATCCACCCACTGCCACCCGCATGGACCTCCAGCAGCAAGCGGCAAGCCTGAGTGAGCCATGCCGCAGCTGTGGCCACGCTCTGGGTATGCAGACATAGCATTCTGACATTGAACCCAAGGCACAAGATGGTTGACACTGGGTGGGCTGGTCCTGGATGGGCTTCTTAGGATAGTAACCACCCATGGCCACCAACCACCCTTTCTGTCTCTGTGCTACAACCTCTGTAAAAAAAAATTAAAAAAAAGAAGAAATTTGGTTGTGCTTCAAGAGGACCCCTATTTTTAATTCCGACTGGTGTCGACGTGTTATTGTCACATGAACATAAATATTCATAAATATCACTCAAGTTGTCATTTAAATTTATAAACAGGTAAAATGGTAATTAATGCAATGAATAATTGCAGTTGGCCTTCTTATAAAATGTGACCAGCAGAACCTCTTTGTTAGTTAGTTCTCTTAGTATTAGTTCTCTTAATTACTCTTCTGACAGTTTGAATCCACACTACAAATGTGCCTTCACCTCACCTTTCCACCTTATTCCACTTGTGCAGCGGACCATGTGTCCCACTTGGAGAATGTGTCGGAGGAGGAAATCAACCGACTGCTGGGCATGGTAGTGGACGTGGAGAATCTCTTCATGTCCGTCCATAAGGAGGAGGACACTGACACCAAGCAGGTCTACTTCTACCTCTTCAAGGTGTGTGTAGTCTCTTTCATTATTCTATTGGCTGACCTTTCTCTAAGTTGCACTTAGTCTAGTTGCTCCAGCCATATACACTATCATTCACGTTCCTCTAAGTTACATTTAGTCCAGCAGCGTACACTGTCCTTCACATTCCTCTAACTTACATTTAGTCCAGCAGTATACACTGTCCTTCTCATTCCTCTAACTTACATTTAGTCCAGAAGTATACACTGTCCTTCAAATTCCTCTAAGTTACATTTAGTCCAGCAGTATACACTGTCCTTCACATTCCTCTAACTTACATTTAGTCCAGAAGTATACACTGCCCTTCTCATTCCTCTGTTGCATGTATTCCAGCAGTATACACTGTCCTTCACATTCCTCTAAGTTACATTTAGTTCATCAGTATACACTGTCCTTCACATTCCTCTAAGTTACATTTAGTTCATCAGTATACACTGTCCTTCACATTCCTCTAAGTTACATTTAGTTCATCAGTATACACTGTCCTTCACATTCCTCTAAGTTACATTTAGTCCAGCAGTATACACTATAGCTGTGACGGTATGGATTTTTTCTTACCACGATGAAAAAGCAACGTATCCCCGCAGTTCAGCGATTTATCGCCAAGAAAAATAAATTAATTAATTAATGTAGACTAACTATGTTGCGATGGCACACATCAGGGACCATTAATCTGTTGTTAGGAGCCAGACAAGCATGTTTGTGTGCTCATTCTCCAGGGAAATGCCCATTCTACAATCTACACTTTGATTAATGTTTTTTGAACCAATGGTATTCCAGAAAAGTGGGAAAAAATACCTCCCCCGTAAAGGGACACCTCGGCCTTTTAACAGTTCTAAAATCAATGCGCTACAAAATCCAGCATTCTGAAGCAGTTAAAAAAGCAACATTTTTCTTTCGATTTTGAAATGTTGTTACGTCCCGTCCCCTTCTCAGTGTCCAATTTCGCAATAGATGGCAACGTTGAATCACGGTTCTAGTTACTGGCTTCATTTAGGGATGCCAACCATCCTGCAAAATACAGAATTGTCCCTTATTTGGACAGCAGAATAGGCGTTCCGTATTAAGGCCTAACTCATGGCTACGGGATGCATTTTCATCCGTATGTTTGTGAACGATTCAGTTTGTAGTAACCGCTGTTTTGAATACAATTCAGTAGTTAGCAAGCTAGCTAGCCGGGATAACAAGCATGCTGTGAGACCATTCTGACCTAGAACCCAGAATTTTAATATTGGCTAGGTGACAAGTGACGGCAAACCAATCATAAAGCTAACTGGCATTCAAACCCAGTTTCAGAGTGTCTTGGAAAAATGCAATGTCTGTACTGCGAGACCGCAACATTTTAAAAAGCAAGACAGCTAAGGAGATTAATTTGATTGAGTTATGGTTTCATGTAGTTTTCTTAAATAATGTAATGACAAAATGACCAAAATTGGTGCTAATTGTATGGTATAAAACAGAAGGAACTATTTTTTCTTGATAGAATCATTGTTTATCCAAAGCGCTTTACAATTGATGCCTCTCATTCACCCATTCACACACACACTCACACACCAACGGTAAAAGGCTGCCATGCAAGGTACCAATCAGCTCGTTGGGAGCAATTAGGGGTTAGGTGTCTTGCTCAGGGACACTTCGACACGCCTAGGGCAGGGTATCGAACCGGCAACCCTCCGACTGCCAGACAACTGCTCTTACTTCCTGAGCTATGTCGCCCCAGAGTTTTGTTTGACAACGGTAAAATAATATGCCCAGACGCCCGCGGAAGAATATTTCACTTTCAGCTGATTAAATCTATAAAAATCAATAAATATAAAAGTAACCATATATAGTCATTGTTGGTAACCCGTTGTATAAGTGGAATGAACCCCTCTGGGCTGTCCCGTTATTGGAAAATAATATACTTGGGGGCTGGTTAAGAGACCCTCAGCTTCGCCTCGGCCGCATCACCACCCCTGTCGTACATGTAAGGAGTAAACCACGACGGGCTGTCCCATTATTGGAAAACCCTCTGAAATGGGTTTTGAATGCCAGCAAGCTTTATGATAGTGTGACGTCCGGGGGCTGTTCCAGCAGGCTGCTCCGGCAGCTCCCAGAATGCATGGCGCACAGACTTTTGTAAATGGTTCGTGTGGGACTATAAATTGTAAATACGTGTAAAAAGTGAATTTATCGTGTGTAAATATGTGTTCTTGTGCTAGCTGTATTGTATTTGTTGCTTTTAGTTTAGTTTTATGTCTGTTACTCCAAGCAAACCAGCGGTGCTGTACGGGGGGCTTCTCTGCTGTTCGCTATGCTGAAGTCCGAATCTGACGATTGTCTTACTTCCTGTTTTATTCCTCAATAAAGTTTCATTGAGTTTTGAACTGCTTACACTGTCTCGCTACAATAGCTTTGGTCTCTCTTGTTACCTAGCCTATATAAAAATTATTGGTTTTAGGACAGAATGGTGTCCCAGCTAACTAGCTAGCTGACTATTGAATTGTCTTCAAAACAGCGGTTACTATAAATGCAATCGTTCACAAAAATATGGATATGGATGAAAATGCGTCCCCTAGCCATGAGTTCAATACGCAACACCTATTCTGTTATCCAATGATTCCGATTTGCGAGATGTGTAAATAAAGCTAGCAACAGTAACTAGAAATGTGATTCAACCAGCAACATTAATCTCAGTGATCACATGACCTCCTATGTATGCTCCTTCACTTATGTACATTCAATGTACATTATCACAATTTTATGTACATATTCATCAGCACTCCTGCACTTTATATGGTAATGCAAAAGTATTGCGAGGGAACGCAAAAGTAGCAAAAAAATTTTTTAATTCCCACCATGACCCTTAGGGGGCTCTGTATTTTTTTCATCCAGTCCAGGTTTTTTTCCTTCCAGTCCAGTTTTTTTTTCCCTTCCAGTCCAGTTTTTTCCTTTCCAGTCCAGGTTTTCTTTTCTTCCAGTCAAGGTTTTTTTTTTTTTATTTTTTATTTTTTTTTAATCTCGCAACAAGTTATTTCTCAGTAAAAGGACACCTCGGCCTTTTAACAGAATTGGTTCATGTAATCACATGACATAACACCTCCAATTTACCGAGCCACATTCTATTTTAGTTGATAACCCTAGGATTACTATATGGCAGTATGATGGATTTTGGCCTTGTAGCATTGTAGCCTTGCATTTCTTTTCTGACCACATCCTTCCCTCTGCACAGCTGCTCAGGAAATGTATCCTGCAGATGAGCCAGCCCATAGTGGAGGGGTCCCTGGGGAGCCCCCCCTTTGAGAAGCCCAATATTGAGCAGGTGAAGCTGCCACTTTACGTCCAGCGTCTGAAAATATTCATAGAAATCACCAGCCTTGTTCTTGCAGGCCGGCTAATGCGGCTGGGCTGATGTGTGTCTTGGGTTTCCAGGGAGTGTTGAACTTTGTCCAGTACAAGTTCAGCCACTTGCCACCCAAAGAGAGGCAGACCATGTTTGAGCTTTCCAAGATGTTCCTCCTCTGCCTCAACTACTGGAAGCTGGAGACGCCCACGCAGTTTCGCCAGCGCTCCCAGAAGGACGACGGCACGGCCTATAAGGTGGACTACACCAGGTGTGTGAAGAGCGCCCTCACCTCACAACGTTGGCCCTCCACACATCTGTGTTCACCCTGACCTGGATTCAGATGACATTGGTCCTTATCTTTGACTAAAAAAGTAAAAAAATATATATATTGTCTCTAAAATATGTGAATGTAATCTACTGTATGTCCAACCTCACAACTACCCAACTATAATAAAGCAGGAGCCACTGTGGTGTACAGCCAATGTAGTCACAGTTAAAGTTTGGGGTCGTGTAAATTTGAACGTTCATTTGGGATTGTAAAGTTTGTAAGTGTGTTGATGAAACCGATATTTCGGTATTGTGTCCCTTTAAGGCAGGGCTTTGCTTGTTCCTGTCGGTGCTGGTTATGGCGAGTTAGGTTCATCAGTTAGGTTTTGTGGGTAATGTACTGTACCCTAACGTGTGTACGCACTGTGTTTATCTCTCTGTGGCTGTCTGGGTGTGCCCGCGCCCGTACCCACGCCCGTGCCCGCGCCGGCCCCCAGGTGGCTCTGCTACTGCCACGTGCCGCAGAGCAACGACAGCCTGCCGCGCTACGAGACCACGCACGTGTTCGGCCGCAGCCTGCTCAAGTCCATCTTCACCGTCACGCGCCGGCAGCTGCTGGAGAAGTTCCGCGTGGAGAAGGACAAGCTGCTCCCCGAGAAACGCACCCTCATACTCACGCACTTCCCCAAGTGAGCCTCGCCAGCCCGGCTCCACAGAATGGGCACTGAACCCTGAATGGTCCTGAATCTTGTGTTTCTGTGAGGCCTTTTGTGAGGTTGCAGCATGTTCATTTAGCGCCTAATATTCTTTATCTTTTATGGTTTCTCATATTTTATGGGTGGAGCATTGCTGCAGTTTCTGAGCAGTGGCATGCTTCCCTAGTCATAAAATGCTAGCGGCGTGCCTCTGTTCCTGTAATCAGGAACACCACTACTCAGTATGCATCTGACCCTCACATTAGCAACTATTGGCAACTACCTCTGTCACTAATGCAGGTTTTATTCTGATTTTCTGCAGTTGGAATATTAAAATTTGAGCTGCATTGCCAAGTGCTTGCTGTTGCATTCTCAAGTCTAAATTAAGTCTTGAGCAGTCACTCGGTGACAGGCAATGCATTATTGATGACTGAAGAGATGGTGAACCAGTGTAACACTGAGTAGTTGTTTGTTTTACCTAATTGTCATTTGTAGCATATCTGCAGCCTCAATATAACCATCTAGTTAATTTTAGAGAGATTTAGTAAGCAGGTTATGGATTATCATCTATCAATCCCCATCCTGGGTTTAGGCTTATTGCTGGCTAGCCATGAAAGTAACTTCTACCAGCTGACTAACAGATGTGAATGAAGGTCAGCTAGCCAGCTAGATTAGTTTGCTTAATATTCATTTTTGATTTGATGTTGGGTGTAATTAGGTAGCATGGGATAACAGGGATTCATTGCCAGTTATCAGATTGATAGTTTGTTATTCACAAATTGGAGTGATTCAATGTAAAGTCTTCTTGACCTTGATGCTATAATTGTTTTCTGTTGTCAGATAAGCAGTGTCTTGCATTTTTTAGTAAGTAATTAAAGAAGCATTGGGCCCTTGGGCCACCCTGCTTATGGGCAATGTCCGAGGGCCCAACCTTCCCTTGGGGAAATGCTTTGTATATTAGCTGCATGACGTGCATTTGGGTGACGTATTGCAGCTGTGATATGTCTGAGTAATGCAGTGTTCATTTTCCTGAGGTTGTATTCATTTCCTAAGTGCTCCATGATGTTCTGGTTAGAGGTATGGGCGAGATGGCCTTTCCTTTCCACAGGGCAGTTTAGATTTGGTCCTCTTGACACTACATTCTCCATTTCTGACCATATGGGCCTGTTTAATCATGGATCCATAAGGGGAATAGTGAGCTTAAAGTTGTGCGGAAGGCACATTGTGAGTTCTGAGCCCTGGTTTCAGGTTCCTGTCCATGCTGGAGGAGGAGATATATGGGGAAAACTCGCCCATCTGGGAGGCAGACTTCACCATGCCTGCTTCTGAGGGAGCGCAGCTGGGACATCCCACAGGTGACCTAGCGCGGATTCTACAGTCCATATCAGCTGTTATCCTCAACCAGGCCAAAAGACGGTTGAGCCAAGTGTCTTAGACAAGTTTAGGAATCATGTTCCCTGTGCTTTAGGCTGGTTTTAGGTGCCCCTGGAATCAATTGATCAGAATTGAGCTGTTAAATCTATAATGAACTTCACATCTCACTTCAACAGTTAGATGAATTGGAAGTGTCTGATATTCAGCTGACAGCGTTGCTTATTCCACCTGCACAAAAGTTGAATTAATTGTGCAATTAATAACAAGCTTACAAGAATAATATTGTAAAGGTATTTTACACTTTTTTTTCTACTTGGAACAAAAGCCACTATGTTCAGTGGGTGTTAGATCACATTATTATTAGTATTATTTTTTTTTTAATTTAAATAAATATTTGTTGCCCAACATGGAGCTGTGATGCTACTGCTATAGATAGTTAACGTGTACGTGCGTGTGCGTGCATGCATGTGTGTGTGTACGTGCGTGTACGTGCGTGTGCGTACGTGCGTGTGCGCATGTGTGTACGTGTGTGTTCATGTATGTGTTTTTCCTTGCAGTGATCAGCCCAGCCGCTGTGTCCAGCACTCCTGCTTTCACCAAGAGCAACAGCTGCAGCTCCTCCCTGGGCACCATCAGCCTGGACACTGTGGTGGCAGAGCCCAAGACCGGTATGCACATATGCACAGTAGTATCTGGTTATGCCATGGACATGTCTGTGTTAACATATGGTACTGTTGGCAGAAAGTGCAGCGTAAATCATTTCATATTTTTGCCATGTGTCCCTTTTGCAGGAAGCAAAATAAAAACACACGTTAAAACGTTTCTTGTAATTACAAATTATTATAAACAATATTCTTTTTTTTTTGTAATTGCATGACTGGGAATTTGAACAATAACTGAATTATAAATCATTTAAGCTAGAGCACGACATACTCATTTTCTGACCAAATATGTACTACTGCATGTATGTCATACGTTTATTGTTTTTATTTGTAAAATGTGGATTTTTTCTAAAAATGTGCAAGGTCCCACAATGCTCAAACACAAGTGTGGCTCACTTGAACTTAATGTGTTCATATATACAGACAGCTGGTGTGATTAATTAATTGATTAGTTTGTTTACTTATTTGCTTGCTTGTTTATTTTTTTCCCTGTTCAGGTTGTATCATTGCAACATAAATGCATAAATGCCCATTGAGTTTGTGTCATAAATGCTTGGGTCAGAGTAATCGTGCTGCAGTTCCTAAACGCTGTCTCAGTTAATTATCATTAATGGCCTAATAATTTGAGTGAGTGTAGCTGAGAGTGCCTGAGTTGGCAAAACTGCCAGCATCACACAGGAGGGGGGGAGCTGAGCCATTCTGTTTGTAAGCAGTCATTTTCAGCTCTGGAACTTACCTTGATCTGTTTTGCCAATGCAGCGAGTCCAAGTCAGTGCTGTTGAAATATGGGGATTGATATGCTGTTTGTTTGCTGCCGTATGTCATATTAGCGCCTGTGAAGTAGACGGGTTGAGCACACCTATACCGAATTACCGTTGCCTAATTTCTGTACCCGCGTGTGAGCGCGACCTGAGCTTCTCTTCTTTCCGCAGGAGAGAAACGGAAGCTTCCGGAGGCCCTGACGCTGGAAGACGCAAAGCGGATCCGGGTCATGGGAGACATCCCCATGGAGCTGGTGAACGAGGTCATGATGACCATCACCGACCCTGCCGCCATGCTGGGCCCTGAGGTCAGTACTGGCGCGACTGGAGCTCCTCACAGCTACTGAAACCACATCAGTTTGTTTTGCTTCTTTGCAAGTGCTTGTCTTGAAAGTTTGTTGCCGTCTTTAGCACGATCGAAGCATGCAGAGCAAACTCCCTGCCAAGTTGACTGGCGTGTCGGTCAGGGTAGCGTTAGTGATGCGTTGGAACTCCTCCCTCTCTCAGACCAGTTTGCTGTCGGCCAACGCGGCACGGGATGAGACGGCAAGGCTGGAGGAGAGGCGGGGAATCATCGAATTCCACGTCATCGGGAACTCGCTCTCCCAGAAATCCAACAAGAAGATCCTGATGTGGCTGGTGGGTTTGCAGAACGTCTTCTCCCACCAGCTACCCCGCATGCCTAAGGAGTACATCACCAGGCTGGTGTTTGATCCGTGAGTACTGTACTCCTCACTACCATGCAGCCCTTCAGGACATCCCCACGCTGAACCTGGATCAGTGTGTTCACCACTCACTACATTACCATGCAGCCCTTCAGTACATCACCACACTGATCCTGGGTCAGTGAGTTCACCGCTCACTACATTACCATGCAGCCTGTGAGTACACCACAGGCTGGTGATGCAACAAAAAGGAAAAGGCCTCAGCCATTTCTCCTTAAGCATTTCAACAGCTCTGTTACTGTAAATACATAAAAAAGTCTTGCGAAAGCTTGGGTTTTGTAAAAGTGTGTCTTGCCTCTGTCCTCAGGAAGCACAAGACCCTGGCCCTGATAAAAGATGGCCGTGTCATAGGAGGGATCTGCTTCAGGATGTTCCCCACTCAAGGCTTCACGGAGATCGTCTTCTGCGCCGTCACCTCCAACGAGCAGGTCAAGGTACGGGCGCGCCCGCCTCCCGCCGTGCCGCCGCCGCGGAAAAGGCGTGACGATGCAACCGAGAGAGAACGCCGGCCTTTGTGCTTCGTTTCAGGGCTACGGGACCCACCTGATGAACCACTTAAAGGAGTATCACATCAAGCACAGCATCCTGTACTTCCTCACCTACGCCGACGAGTACGCCATTGGCTACTTCAAGAAGCAGGTACGGAAGGGCGGGGCTCGCGCTCCTCCTTTAGTCCGAGATCGCTCAGAAATGGCGGCAGTGTAGTACGATGGCTAAGGAGTTGGTCTTGTAACCTAAAGGTCGCAGGTTCGATTCCCCGGTAGGACACTGCCGTTGTACCCTTGGGCAAGGTACTTAACTTGTACTTAGCATTGCTCCGGTATATATCCAGCTGTAATTGGATACAATGTAAGTCGCTCTGAATAAGAGCGTCTGCTAAATGCCTGTAAAACTAAAACTAAACGATTGCGCTGTGGCTTTGCTCCTCCTCAGGGTTTTTCCAAAGATATCAAAGTGCCAAAGAGCCGCTACCTGGGGTACATCAAGGACTACGAGGGGGCGACCCTGATGGAGTGCGAGCTCAATCCCAGAATCCCCTACACGGAACTCTCTCACATCATCAAGAGGCAGAAAGAGGTGACTCTTAGTGGCTAGCTTGCACTTAACAGATTGGGCTGCTTCTTTTATGTTGTCATGTGGAGAAAAGTGGCTTTTCAAAGATGGCTTCTCTAAAATGGCAACAAAGGGCCCTGCATCTCTTGTTGTCGCACGTGTGAAAATGAGCGGATCGTCTCTACCTCACAGCGATGCGCGCGGCAGCGCACGGAGCGCAGCTCCTCGATTCGTTCCTCACGGGCGTCCTCCTGGTGCTTTCAGATCATCAAGAAGCTGATCGAGAGGAAGCAGAGCCAGATCAGGAAGGTGTATCCGGGCCTGACCTGTTTCAAAGAGGGCGTGCGGCAGATCCCCGTGGAGAGCATACCTGGCATCCGTAAGCTCCTGCATGGGTCATTGGGTGCGGATTTGGTGCGGCTCTTCGCCTGATTGGTCACATTGCTGTTTTTTTTTTTTTCTTCCCCCCCCAGGCGAGACTGGATGGAAGCCTAGTGGGAAGGAGAAATGGTGAGTAATCGGTAGATATTAATCTCTGCATTAATGTGTACTTGTTAATAAATTGCTCCATGTCAACTGTTGTATTTATGTGGAGTGGAGTGACAAAGCATTTTACATTAGAAGGATGGGTAATGATAGATTCTTAGGCTAATAGGGTTCTACTCTCAAGAACCAATGTTGATAAACCTTGCTGTAGATTGTTCAGTGGATATAAAGGCTTTCTTCTGGAAAATTCAGAGTAGCTTCATTTCCTTACAAAAGAAAAAAATTGAAATGACTTGACCTCAAAAAATCTCAAAACCAATGTTGATAAACCTTGCTGTAGATTGTTCAGATGGATTAAAGTGCTTCTTCTGAAAATTGAAGAATGCTTCATTTCTAAAAAGAAAAAAATTAAATGCTTGACCTCAAACTAAAAAGATTAAAATATCTGGTTTGCAGCAAGGAGTTGAAAGATCCTGACCTTCTGTACAACATGCTGAAGAACCTGCTTGCTCAAATTAAGGTAGGACTACAACGCTGCTCTTTGGTGGGTGTGGCTGGGACTCTATCCATATACGCAGTGAACCTGGCTGGCGGTATGACTCACCCGCGGGAACTGTTTTTCAGACACACCCGGACGCCTGGCCCTTCATGGAGCCTGTGAAGAAAGCAGAGGCCCACGATTACTACGAAATCATTCGCTTTCCCATTGGTAAGATTGTCTTGTCCTTGCTCGGTCCCCATTTTCATTAGCCCAGAGTCCTGCCCGTTAGCCATTTCTGTGTCCCCCGCCTCCCACCCGTTGGGCCTGACGGACGGCTGAAGAATGCACTCGTGACCAACTCTTCCGCGACCTGAACGATCATCACCACGCCGGTACAACCCGGCAGCGAGTACTGCAGGTGCGCCAACACCCTGGAGAAGTTCTTCTACTTCAAGCTGAAGGAGAGCGGGCTAATCGACAAGTGAGGCCCGGGCACCGCCCACAGAAAAAAAAATGACGGCAAAAAAAAAAGGCAAGAGGAGCAGGAGCAGGCTGGGTCCCACAGAACTGCATAACAGACCATTTGGTTTACAGAACCCGTTAGGTGCCACGGAATGAGCAGTAGGGGAAGAAGAACAATAAAATGTGACAGTAAAAGGGAGTGTGACGTCCTTTCGCTTTGTGTGAATGGTGGGCATTTGAATCTGTAAAGGACACACAATTGTCATGAGTAACAAATTACTTGTTTTTTTTTTTTTTCCCCACACTCTGCAGATGTCATTTGTTTCCACCTCCAGTATAGGTAAACACCCTGCTAATTGTGCACTGTGGCGTGTTATATTGTAATGTTTACCCCCTGTTGACCCGGTGATGAACCTTGCTGACTGGCACCTGTTTCATGTGAGCTGAAGGTTAAACTTCTTGTCGTCAGTGACAAATGCGGTTTGTGTACCGCTGAATTTGGAGCCGGGGGACTGAAGGCATTCAGAAACAGGGTCCTGTGAAATAGGACACGTGTACATACTTGATGCATAATGCAAAGAGCCGTTACTTGAAATGTAGCTCACTTTGACATCTGCTGTCAGACTGTATGTATGCATACTGTAGATATCTACAGGAACGGGCTGGATGTGCGGTGTGGTTTTGGTGGTATTCTTGTAGTATTGAAAACAAAGAATACTAGAGCAGAGGATGCAAGGATTCTTTGTCACGTTCTGCATCACGCCTTGGCTGGTGGAGTTCGGACAAAACTTTCTTCTTTTTACATCACGTTGTGCCCCGTTATGTAGGAACAAGATGTGATCCCATGGAACATTTCACGTTGTGACACATGGGCCAGTTGGATTTGTTTTCGGTTTTTTTATTTATTATTACAAAAATCCCATAAAATCCTTGGTACCCCTTCATTTTGCTTTGTCAAGGACGAAAAGTAATTGTGTTGCAAGCAGGACTACTGAGGAATGAGGAGAATACATCACCTTTCTCATTAAACTTATTTCACACCAATGCATTGACCTTAAATTCGTTACAGGTATTTACAAGATGCAAGCTAAACTGTAAAACCTAATTGGTATTCAGAACCTTCATGGACCTTCAGCCCGTCCGTTATTGTTTCTGTTCTTCTGTGATTTGTTCAAGGACCACTCTGCTCTCTGAATGGCTGTTTGTGGAGTTGTGAATTGGTTTTTGCAGTATCCGTAAAAAGGTTTAAAAAGAACGTACTGTGGAATACATTCTTTTTACTGACCAGTTACATGGCCTTTTCCTTTGATGTGCGCTTACCCGTATTGATTTTGTTTCTGTATTTACAATGTGTTACAGTTATTGTGTTGTTGCGAGTGTGTGTTGGTTAAAAACCGAGTTTTCTCTTTAAACACAGCCCAAAATAGGTGGGGCTGCTTACTTATAATGTTCCTTTGATACCGGGACTAATTTGCCTCGGCAAGGTTCAACCCCCCCCCACCATTACTCTGAACTATACAGTAACTGCAACTTCCAACCTCTTCCAGTGGACATTTTGTTGGGGTGAAAACAAACGCACAAACTAAGGCTTGGCTAAAATTCCAACTCAACAGTGAACCGCAATCGTGCTTCATGATGCATGCTGTTATCCATGAACGCAGTAGGTATCGGCATGTCATAAATGGTTATGTTATTATTGTGTTAAAACTGCCAGCTTCACAGAATTGCATTTGCTGTTATTTCTTGACTTCTTGATATGTAAACAAATATTTATCCATTTTTGTTTGATCAGATGATGTATTGGGTATTACGCTCTTGTTTTTTTTAAAATATATATTTCACCTGCGTTGTTGGGCCCTTGTTGTGCACTTGAAGGGGGACAAGCTTCTCGAGCTACAGTGACGTCTGAGTTATCAAAGACGTCACTGTCACTGAACTTTGCTTTCACGCCTGTGACCCATGCCTCGTTTACTCACGGGCAAAATTGGGGCCATATTCCTATTTAAATGAGAAGGTTTTAACAGTTTTTTTTTAGCTGCTCATGAACCATCATAAAACTGTCACATCTTGTTAATGATTCAAATAAAAAATGTTTTTGTATGAAAGTGAATTTGTGCTTCACAGTAAATTGAAACCTCATTACAGTACATGTTGTGAATTTTGTGTGTGTTGAGACTATAGTGACAGTGCACCAGTTGAAATATCACATTGAACCTGGATGGTGATTTACAAGATCTCAAGTTTAGTTTCTTAGCTTCGGTCACCAATCTCACATTCTGCATTCCAACTTGAATAATTAAATTCTTAGCTCTCTGCTTTCATTTCAGTAGCTATGAGGTTACCTTCTGCCCTAACCATAATATGTACTGGAATCTGTATGGGCTGTGAGAGGCTTTGGTGTCTGAAGTATTGCAAGACCTTTAATTCAAACAAAGAAGTCTTTAGGTTTCCATTTCCTGATGTCTGGTGCTGCATTTACAGAGAGGAGTTCCTCTCAAGGGGGTTAACCTCAGCAGACAATTACTTGTACCCGTGTTGAATTCAGCATTGACCACGAGGGGTAGATTGCCTGCTGTATGGAGTATTTTTCTGTGAAACGAGTGCCTGTTTTTCAGGTACCCTAGACATAAAATGTCAGTCAGCAGAGTATTTATTAGCTTTCATTATACTGTGAAAGAAGCTTCGACAAGTTTTCCTGATCTGTCAATTTGGAGGGTTGTTGTTCAGTATACCCCTTGTGGAGCCCTTCACTGTTATTACTGCTCTTTCAGTTTCGTTTCTGTTCAGCCAGCTGGTATGCTTGAAAAAGCAATGAGAGGCGTTTGCTTTCCAAACGTCAGAAGACGGGAGCAGTTATTACTGCGTTTTCTTTTGAGTGTTCAGCAGAACTTCAGTGCAAAGCCGGTAAGTTTGTCTCAAGACGCTGCTGTATGCATTAATTTTTTTATAGATCCAATAATCTTTAAGAAAGTGACATGTTCTGCCGTGGCGAGCTAGGAGTTTTATTATTGGGAAATTACCTTAAATTTGTTATGTTGAAATGTCATACTTTTCATGTACAGCCGGTGTTCATGTTTTTTTTTTTTTAATGTGTTTCTGTCAACTAACTAGTTCTTATAGAGTCAGTTGTCTATATCTGTATTGCTATTTATGCTATTGTGACAGATTCACAGTACTTCATGGTGGCTTCAGAATTATTAATGGTCTGATAGTGCTTCAGGTAAGATTAATGGTGATCTCACCTTAAAAACAAACTACGCCTAAGACACGGTTTCTGCGGAGTAGGTGTTTCTTGTTGTCGATTACCGTGTATCCACGTGTATTTTGAGAGTCCAAGTAATTTAACTCAATGTTTTCTGGAGCCTTTAAAGCTTCAGGAAAAAAAAAAAAAAGATCATCAGAGCAAATGCTTTGATGTACATTATGCGTATTGCCTGCTTTACCGCTCGTGATTGTGTGGCAAGATGCAGTTGCCTCAGTGACCACAGTGAAATGGCAGAGATGTCGTTTGTGTTTACCACAGCGAGATGGAAGAGATTCAGCTGCGAGACTACCAGAAGGAGGTGGTACAGCCAGCTCTGGAGGGTAAGAACATCATTATCTGGCTCCCAACGGGAGGAGGGAAGACCCGCGCCGCAGTCTATGTTGCCAAGAGACACCTGGAGACCAAACCCCGGGCCAAGGTGGCTGTCCTGGTTAACAAGGTAAAGAACAGTCTATAAGTCATGCACAGTTTAAATGATTCATACCTACCATTTTAAATAGTTGATTTTAATAATAGTTGTGGACGTCTCATAGTTGTATGATTGTTGTTTATTTTGCTAACATCCTCGTTGTTACTGTCAATTGTCAGATTTGTGTCAGAATTGATAAAAAATTGTTACAGCCTCCTCTGGGACATCGGTTCCATTTAGCCATAATTATGGCCTATCCTTACAAATGCAGCACGTTCTCTTTTAGGGAGCAATCCTTACTTCATCTCAAATCAGATTATTCTTCCTTTGATGGTTTTGATGGACTGGTTTTACATCTCATGTTGCCTAGGTCCACCTGGTGGACCAGCACTACTCCAAAGAGTTCCATCCCTTCCTGGGGAAGACTTACAACGTGCAGAGCATCAGTGGTGACTCCGCCCAGAAGGACTTTTTTGCTCCCGTGGTGCGTGACAGTGACGTGATCGTCTGCACTGCCCAAATCCTTGAGAACGCCCTGAGGAGCACCGAGGAGGAGAAGCACGTGGAGCTCACAGGTACGATGCTGCCTGATAAAGCTGCGTCGTTGCTATGGCCCGGCAGGGCATCAGGTCTTCTGTTCAAAACCGCTGATCCTGGCTGGGATTCGTAAGACCCTTACTGAACAAGGGTGATGAACAGTATTCGCTCTTTGGACTCTTCCATTGTTTGTTAATGTTCAGCTTGCTATTTATGTGAGTGGTATGGTGTGTAAATATGCAGAACACATTGTGTGAGCTTCAATTTCAGTTTTCTTTATTTCTACCCTAAATGGTGTCATGCTCTCAATTAGAATTTCCATTTTTTAGATATGTACTATATGTTCCCTCCTCACATTTCATATTTTAGCAATGCAAATAGTTTAGTTAAATAAGCTTATAGCTTCTTAGCTATAGGCTTTGTTTGGTTTGAATTCTCTGTAATTGTTTAAGGAAATGTTTTTTTTAATTGAATGTATGGGAATCTATGGCCCAACCATTGCTATATTTTTTGATGCTTTCGTGTAACAAAAAATGGTATTACATATTCATGTTTTTGCCCTGTCAAAATGTTCTGTGCATATAATGCCTCAAACTTTTGTGTTTTTCCCATTCTTATATTAGACTTCACTTTGCTAATCATTGATGAGTGTCACCACACCCACAAGGAAAGTGTCTACAATAAAATCATGGAGCGCTATGTGGAGCACAAGCTGGAGGGAAAAGCAGGGCTGCCTCAAGTGCTAGGCCTCACTGCCTCTCTTGGGACAGGAGGCGCACGGACTCTCGAAAAGGCCATTAGTCACGTGTTGCAGGTGAGGCCAAGCATTTAAAGGTTTTTAAAATGCCGTTCTAGTCTTTCTGATGTACTGAATGGAATAGCCTTTTGGAATACCTTCACCTAATCTATTCACCTAAATAGTACACTTTCCATGCGTATTCATGGTTTGTATTGCAAGTGACTTCCCCCGATATGGAGCACGATTAAAGGCTAATGGAGTACTTGATTAAATGTTGTTCTAGTAAAGGCATTTGTGATGTGCCCTGTCTGGGGTGAGATCTTGTGCCCTGTCTGCGGCGAGATCTCTTCCCCAGGTCTGCGAACACACTGGAGCATTCTGTCTCAGCTGCCATTAAGTGAAAGTCCTAAACTGTCATGTATCCCACCGGTGGCAGTATATCACAGCATTGACAGCCATATCCAGAGTCTTAGTACAGTTCAGTCTATGAAAGCCATTGTGACGGCACATGAAATCATGCGGTCCATCATAATTCACCGATGCACCGTCAGAGGGTCAGCCCAAAGCACAGGCAGCTTGCGATGGTTTGCATGCAGACTACCAGGAGTCAACAGTGGGAATGGGCTCCTCTGAACGAGCCATCTTTATAGCCAACGCCAGGGTTATCACTGTGGATGCTCAGCGCTGTTTGTTTGGCAGATCTGTGCCAACCTGGATGCCACGGCCATCATGTCCTCAAAGGAGAATGCCAGAGAGCTGGAGAAGAAAGTCCCGAAACCCAGGAAGCAGTACGACATTGTGGAGAAGAGATTGCAGGTCAGACACTAACGCCCTCTCATGGAAGCGATGAACAATGTGATAAGTGATGAAGAAACCTTTCTCTGCATCTTGAGCAGGCGTTATAAATTTTTTTAAATCACTTTTTGCAGCTTCATCATACACACACGTGCATGCACACACTTAGGTATATCTAAAAAATATACATGTTTGAACATTTCTGTACTTAACCCTGAAAGACCACTGACAAATTGTAAGAAGAGGAACTACGGTCTGTGCCATATGAGATTTTAAATGGTGTGCTGGAAAGCCTTAGAACATGACAAGTAAATGGGCTTGGAGTCTATTTACTTGACATGTTTTTAAAATGTCCTTGTTGAGGCTGTTTCGCCACTCATTTTCCTTCAGTTATAAGTTTTTAGGTCAGGTGAGTATTCTCTAAATTATACAGCTAATTGTCCTGTCTGGAAGCGGTAATAATCAGGTCAGGTTTCAGGTTTTCTTTTTTTTTTAAATAATATGCAATACCTCTAACAGATTTTTAATTCTGTTCATATCCTTAAACACAATCCTACCCCTGTGACCCAGGACCCCTTTGGGGACTACCTGAAGGACATGATGGGTCTCATTCATGACTTCATGGGGACAGAGGATGTTAGCAGGAGCTTCGGTAGCCAGGAGTACGAGGAGGAAGTGGTTCTGCTGCATAAAAAAGGTGGGGGACGGCACTCAAAGGTGTCTCTTTTTTGGGGAGAAGGAAGTAGTGTGTCACACAGAATGGAGAAAATGAATGAAGAGGTTATACTCCTGGTACTGCCAAGTATTGCTTATTTTCAGGGAATTCCCCATTGCGAGAGCAACCCCATGTCAGGAGACAAGGTCAAGGTTTTTTTACACAGCAATTTTTTTTTCAAGTTTATATTGTCCATGCGCTAATTTGTTTACACCTTAACAATAGTTTAGCAATATTTATCATTGGAACCTTGTCTGAACAATTCTGAAAGTTATTCCAGCGATAGCCTCTGCTATCATTTGTGGTTGATATTACAGTTATTGGTGTGGATCTCTTCATTTCAACTGAAGTACATTCAAACATTTTATTTTTGCAATTATTGTTCCGGTTGTAAGCAGGACTTTACTCTGGAACAGGAGAGTTACAGTGTGTGTGGTGATGGTTTAGAAAATAGTGCATTGAATACCAGCTCTCCCTACAATACTTACAATGGTCTTACATTACATTACATTACAGGCATTTACATTGTATACATTTATAGAGCTGGATATATACTGAAGCAATGCAGGTTTAGTACCTTACTCAAGGGCACAACGACAGTGTCCTACCCAGGAATCGAACCTGTGACCTTTTGGTTACAAGCCCAGTTCCTTATCCACTGTAAGACACTGACCGTGCCTCAGTGGTTGTGTGATGTCATGACTATGTGATGTCGTGCTTGTGCAAGTGAAGAGATATGATGGATGCTGTGATGTCACAGCGATGATGCATTGGTAATGTGGGGATGGGGTGTGCATTTCACTAGGGAGAGTGGAGAAGAACAGGATGCTGGCCCAGTGTGCATTGCATCTGCGTCAGTATAATGACGCACTGCTGATAAATGACACGGTCCGCATGGAGGATGCTTTCAAGGTGCTGGATGAGTTCTACAGCAGTAAGCAGGCAAGCCGGATTGGACTGGATGGTACCGATGAGTACCTTTTCAGCCTCTTCCGGGGTAAGGAGGCGCGCTTCTGTTCCTACTTTCCAAATACAGGCATATTCTGTGTAGGAATGGTAGTCTTGTCCTGAAAAGGCACTTTGCACAGTGTCAACCATTGATGTTACACTGCTTGGTTGATTCGATGATTTTTTATTGAATAATTTCATTTATAAACAAAGGAGACAATAACCATGGTCCTAGATGATATGATATGTCGTATATGTTGGTGGATTGTGCCAAGAGGTTTGTCAGTGATATTATTTTTATGGCTGGCATCATAGTCATGCCATGATTATTATTTTGAATATTTTTTGATATGCTGTCCATCACCTGTCTTCCATGGCCATTTTGTTTCTGCAGAGCATAGATTCCAGCTGGAGGCACTGGGACAGATGCCTGACTATGAGAACCCCAAGCTTGGCAAACTGCAGGATATCTTGCTGGAGCAGTTTAAGGGAGACACGACAGCCCGAGGCATCCTATTCTCCAAAACGCGCAAGAGCACCCAGTGCCTCCTGGAGTGGGTCACCTCCAGTCCTGAGATGCAGGCCGCTGGCATCAGAGCCGCCATACTGACTGGGGCCGGCAACCTTGCCAACCACATGAGCCAGGTACCCAAGCACGACCTCCCCTGCTCTGCTCTCTCACTTAAAGGCATACTATGCAGGATTTCTCAGCCTGTGTTTGCAATCGAAGAAGTCTCCACCACTGTCTTCAGCCCCTCCCAATCACACCAATTAAGTTACCCCACCTAGCTGGATAACTAGAGGTAACATAATACTGTGAAATGAGCGACCGTGAGCGACAGTAAGAAGGCAGATTCAATTATAGTTTAATTAATTCCATTATGTTGAACGTAATAGTGGTTTTATCATTGTAACTTTAAACATGGAAATTTCAGACCCTCACGAAAGTGTTCATTTTCCCCAGCTTCACACTGCCAGCAACATTACTTACAGGTCAAACAGAAAACAAGCCAACTCCGCATCGCTTTTAATCCCCTTATGCTTCAAGCTTCAGTTGACGACACTGAGGAAAAACAATTCCAAGGTTAACTCTAGTACTTGAATGAGCTCCGTCAGCTTTTGCTTCACTTTATCTGGACTTCTTCACTAGCTAGCTCTGCAGCCACACCCACCCATCCCCACACAAAGCAGTGCCACACCCAGAAACATCCCTAACACATTTTAGAATTACAAATACAGGGAAAGGTGCACAAATCAGACAAAAGCAGGAGATTGCCAGTGCATCATACATATGCCTTTGCATGGTTATTTTATAGTATTTTTATTTATTTTTTTACCTTGAAAATAATACTCTGGCTTTTGCCAGTTAGTTTCCTTCAGTGCTTGTTTTTTTTGCTTTCACCTAGTTCTACTTTTCTTTTTTGTCAATAATTCTTAATATTTTGTTTGGTACCATTTTAAATAGTTGTACAACAGGCTGTGACAACACCCGTGCTATAGGGATTGAAAGAGGCAGGAAACTGCATATCTATTTTCATCTCCGATCCTTCTATTTTTTGCTATATTATTCAGCAGCCTATTTGAGCTATAAACACGACTACTTTTAGGACTTTCATTTGAGTTGGGTTTTCAGACCAATGGAGGAGTAGTAGTAAGGGTATCTTCTAGGAGTTTTATTTAAAAAAAACGTGCCTTGGCTCGGTCACCTCTGCTAGGCTTGGCCATCCATTGCAAGTCCATACATTTTGCCAAATGATTGCCTAGTCATGTAGGGCTTATTTCTTTTATTGTATTTGTTTAAGCCCTCCTCCTATCTACACATTTCCTTCCTTTGTCGTTTTCTGTTGAAAATGGAAGAAAATAAATAGTAAATTAGAAAGGAAAATGGAGGAAACACTGCTGAGAAATATTTTAATTTCCTTGTAAACTGAAGAGGCATTTGTTCGTTATTTCATATTGAAGAGGCTTTTGTTTATTGGTATATATTGAAGAGGCGTTTGATCATTGATATATGTTCTAACTTCTATTGTCCTGAATATAAATGTGTTCCTCCTTTCCTGATTTACATGGTTGGAACTGGTACTTGGACTCCTACTTGATCAGTTTGGGTTTGGGAAGAAGGTACCTCCATATGCAGATCCAGGGTGTGTCCCATGAATTTTCAGTCTGCACCTCGTTTCCTTTACTACCACTCGTTTCCTCCAATATTGTGATACTGAAGGGAGGACACAAAGATCGGGACACGGGGGAGACGAGGTGGTAGTGTTTTTTTTTTTGAGTATTGGGATGCACCCCAAGGTCTCTGTAGAGAGGATCAAGTAAGCCTTTATCATGGTTTCAGGTGACGTGGGCACGCATGCATGCTGAGGTCCTCCACAGACCTGTGGAGTCTAGCTAAGTCACGGGGAAAAAATGAGCGAGTTTTAGGTCAAACAACGTCTTTCTCCACTGTTTCTGTAGGGGGAACAAAGGGAGACCATCAATAAGTTCCGCACTGGTCTCCTGAACCTGCTGGTCTCCACCAGCGTGGCTGAAGAGGGTCTCGACATCGCTGAGTGCAATCTGGTGGTGCGCTACGGGCTGCTGACCAATGAGATCGCCATGCAGCAGGCCAGCGGGCGGGCCCGCGCCGAGGACAGTGTGTATTCGGTGGTGGCACAAGCAGGGGGGCGGGAGGTGTCCAGAGAGCGCACTAATGAGTACCTGGAGGAGCTCTCGAAGAAAGCCATTGCAGAAGTGCAGAGCATTCGGCCCCGGGACTTCCGCATTAAGGTGAGCGGGATGGATCATCCTGTATTCGCTCCAGTGTCCTCACGGATTTGTGTCCCTCTGTCTAACATTCTTTCCCTCCTTAATGTTTCAGTTTTTGAGTCCTTACTGTCTTTGAGACTCTGTATAAGGCCCAGTGCATCTATTTCAGTGACACTGTGCATCTGTGCATCTGTGGTCTCTGACCCAGTTGGTCTGTAGTTCAGTAGCCTCGTGAGCCAGTCTCTTTTTCCACTTCATTCAACAGAGCCTGGCCGATGCCTTGACGTTCCAGGCATAAAAAAAGAAGGCAACCTTCCCGGGATAGCTGTATTTTCCCAACCAATCAGAGTGTTTTGGCCAGGCGTGGTCTGAAACGTACACCGGAAAACATTACCGGAGGCAAACTTGCATCAATTCGCCACTATTTGGGGAAAATGATTGTATTGATTGTAACGGGAAAACAATCAAAACCATTGCTCCTTCTGGCCATTTTTCTGGGTATTTATTTGACAGCAGACTGCATACCGTAGGCCAAGCTTGAACAATTAAACTTTTGCCAAATCTTGTAGCAAGCAAGCGAGTACATCTCTGTTCGATAACAGCGAATCCAAACAAGGTCCTTCAACGAAGTCACGCCATGTATTTGACAAGTGATATAACAGAATTAAAATTTTCTTCGAATTTGTCTATAATTCTGTTTTTAGCAGATAATTCGGGTTAGCTCGATAGCTTTGACCGTTTCGCTGGTGTGTTTCAGTCTGGACTTAGATTGCAGCACACACGGAACAGAGGGAGTGTTGGGGAGGGAGCGAGGGAGAACCGGCACACTGAGACAGACAGTTTGATTAACCAATAGGGAAGCTCCTCCCGTTTGACCCAGAAAGTACATGCGTTCATCCAGACTAGTAGTTCAGTGACAATGTGTGTCTGAAGCCCGGTGTGTCCCTCTTCGTTTCTCAGTTTGTCTCTGACCCAGAGCGCATGTAGTTCAGTGACAAAGCATTTCTTTATTTCACCGGTCCATTGTACCTGTATTCCAGGGTGCGTGTCTCTGTCTGTGTCCTAGCTCGTCTGTATCTCTGTGCTTTCTTTTCACCCAATCACCTGCAGCGTGCACACCTGCATACCAGCCTGTGGGTCTCCGCCTTTCAATCAATCAATCAATCAATCAATCAATCATTGCATTTATATAACACTTTTCCGAACTTTCCGAACGCTCAAAGTGCTTTACAGTGATGAACGGGAACTCACCTCACCCACCACCAAGGTGTAGCACACACCTGGGTGATGCACGGCAGCCATTTTGCGCCAGAAAGCTCACCACACATTTCTGCCCCGGGCCTCTCTCAGGTTTTCGAGCTGCAGAAGGAAGTGGCCATTATGCGGCGGCTGGCGGAACACAAAGCCGGGGAGAAGAAAAGCCTCAACCAGGCCGCCAGCGTCCGCCTCCGCTGCTGCCTCTGCGACGCCGCCGTCGCCCTTGGCAGCGACATCCAGCTCATCGAAGGCGCGCACTACGTCATCGTCAACCCCGACGTCAGGTGAGCACGCGGCCTTGAAGTGTTGTCTACGACTCGCCTCATTTGCTTTTCAACTCGTTTGCCATCATCGTAGTTTACCCTGAGAACTGATAGAAGATCTCTGAGTCTGAAAAACAGTACTCTGAGTAATAAATGCAATATGTATGGTCTCTAATAAAAATCTAAAATGAAAACTAGCATTAAACTCATACTAGTTTAATTCTAGTTTTCATTTTAGATTTTATATTAAGTGCTTATACATGAGAATAATAACAATAAAAGTAGCTGAAGTTCTTGCCCTTTTCCATTACTTCTCATTTTATGGACTTTGGTCTTGGTTTGACTATGGTAATGCTAAACTGATGGTAATGCTTCTTGTTTTCGGTCTGCCTTTTCAGGAAATGCTATCGTTTGGGCGGACAGATAGTCCTGAATAAGACTTTTGAGGACTGGAAGCCCGGGCGGAAGATCAGCTGTGCGGCCTGTGGGCAGGTGAGCTCTTTCGTAACTAAACATGAAGCTGCTGTCAGCACTGTTCTGCGTCACACTAATACGGTATCTCTGCTTGCACTGGCCCGTGGATACGGCTGCTTTGCTTTTCATCTTGAACATGAGATCGTTTTGTTCTTTCCTTCTGTGGTTGGTCTGTTGAGCTTGGTGTTTGCAGATGGGATGGCCTCTGGGATGCTGCATACTACCATAGTATGCATTTAGCTGCAGTACACGTTTAAAGAATGTCATGCTTGCTTCCTACCTCATTTCTTTGTCTTGCCTGATTCGCCATCAGGGATCTGCTGTTCTGCATGCCTCCGTTTGTCCGAATTTCCGTATCTCACGTTTGCTTTTTGTGCTTTTGTGTGTCATTAATAATGACCGCATGACCTTGTTCATCTCCGGTTCGCTTCGTTCGCTTGTGTCCTGTTAATACTGTGGAATGTGAGCTACGCCACCATTTGCCAGTGATCAGGTATTCTGCATAATGACAATACGGCGTTTGTATGTGCAGTGCGTCGCAAAAGCTGAGCTAACGTGCTAATCTTTATTGCAATCCTTCCAAACCTGCTGTTCTTGGCCTGTTCTTCTCAACTCTATTGTAAGCAGAGGCATGTGCCTGGAAATGTGTTTGACCACAAACTGTGGCATGTCCCTGTACACACAGGAGTGGGGCATGGAGATGATGTATAAGAGCGTAACTCTGCCAAACGTGGCCATCAGGAACTTTGTCCTGGAAACGGCTAATGGCAGGAGGACGGCCAAGAAGTGGAAGGGTGCGCAATTCCATGTGGAAGACTTCTGCTACACTGAGTACTGCGAGAAGAATGTCTTCTCGAAATGACCTATCTTCATTCCCTTTTAAGGGCTGTGCACATTGCGCTGGGCATGCTGCAAATTTCTGTAGTCTACCACTGCAATGGAAGACGAGGATAATGATACACTAATCACATGTTTCTCACAAGACATTCTTTTGCGGGAGGTGCACTTTTTTTTAATTGAATTTAATGGAATCTCATAAGAGAAATTTGTTCAAATTTGTTCAAATTTTCTTCTGCCTGAATTAGAACATTGCCTAAACCATTTATTATGGGTCCGTCCGGCTTCCAAATCAGCATAGGTTTGAACTGTATTACGGACTCATCGACATTGCTAAGCAACAAAACAGCAAGTATATCCCCACATGACATAGCTACGTACAGAATCTAAAAAGAACATGCATATAGATGGGCATAGAAGAGATAAAACCTGGTTTCCACCTCACATATGATTAGTTACTGGCCAACAAATGACGTACTGCTTAGAGAAAATCAAGATTGGCTGAAAATGGTTTCTTTACTCTTCCCTATTGACCTGACAACATTGACAAAATAAGAGTCTTTTTAAAACATACCGAAACCACAACTGATCCAATACTGCATGCCTACCGGGATCTTCCTAATTGGTTGCTGGTTTAAACATTCATGCACAGTATGCTCTTTAGAACCAACAGTGTTTTGTCCTGCAAATATTGTAGACATTAACAATTTATGCAATTATTTTTCATTACCTCCGTTATAACTGTCAAGGACAAGGCAATACACGTTCAAGCTAATAAAAAAATTTCTTCCAGTAAGATACGTGAGGCTGCTCACTTTTGTTGGTATCTACTAATACATATAGGAATTGGTAATGATTATTACTAGTTTCACTCGATTGCTAATTTTTCTACATTTTTGTTTTAGGTTGATGGATATGTGTGTTACATGTTAGATTTATTATGGCAAAAAGAGATTGTTGCAAAATATTGAATTAGTCATCAAACTGTTTATAAAAGGAGTCTATCCATAATTTGTGCTAGTACTATTGCTGTCATTTTAACTACTGTCTATTAAAATTAATTTAAAATGATTTTTCTATTTGCGTTTATTGTCATTCTTCTCATTACAGACTGGTGTAAAAAAAAGAGTGAAATGCAGGACCACACTCCTGTCTGAGAACAGCCATGAACAATTAAAAGTAGAAATAAATACCGGAATTAGAATTATCAAAACAAAACAATTAATTCATTTTTCCTACTTCTGGAATTTATATTAAAGTCAAATTGGACAGCATTTGATCCACAACAACCGTTGATTGCCTTTTGAATAGACTGTGAAACATGTAGGAGTTGCATGGTAAAGCCCCAAAATGACCAATCCACCGGACGACGGCCTGCACCATATGCCATAGACGTGGTCTGGGCAGGCCGGTGGCGAATGGCGCAAATGACAGACTGGAATGACCCAAAAATTCCAGTGAGCTCCCAAAATTGTACTGCGCCATGCAATACAGACTGACACGCCCGCAGCAGCGACTCCCCTCTCCCTTCGGCTTCCGGCCAGTCAATTACCTCGCCTTCATGCGCGACAAAATGTATGGCTAAAATATCATTTCACCAGTGCGACGGCATGCAACATGCCGTGCGCCTGGCGTCATGCAAAATACAGCACATAATCCCTGAAATATATTTCAGGGTTCCCACTCGTCCTGGAAAACCTTGAGAACCTGGAAATTTATCGACTAATATTCCAGTCATGGAAAACACCTGGAAAATGAGAAAATTTACAAAATGTCCTGGAAATATTTGAGGTCCTGTAAAATTGTAGGCTAGACTATAAGTCAAGCTATTGAGCAGTATATTTAGAGCTGAGATCGTGTATTTTTTCTGTATTTTTCTCTTTGGGCTACCATTGTCCATGTTTCATGTCTGTAAGTCATGGAAATTGTCCTTGAAAATTCCTGGAAAAAGATTTCCTAAAATGAGTGGGAACCCTGATATTTTGGGGTACAGCTGTTGCCTGTACATACCATGTACTACGCAGCATGTGTGTACACCCTATGTCATTGACACAGGATAGAAGGGAGTATTGTGTATTTAACAGTGGAATATTGACCCATAATCTGTGCATTCCAATACAAAGTATGACTTGTATGTTGTGCTGCTTAAATAGTTTTTGTAGCTGTATGTCAGTGGTTTCCTGAAGGCATTGTAACTCTGGCTAGATAAGGGTATATACTAAGAAACAATAGGGGAGTCATACAGTAATGAGAATAAAATAAAGGAACTATATATTTGCTTGCTTCTGACCTAGATATAGAAACCAATGGGAAATGATTATTCTAATGGTGTTAATGAAATGTTAATACTTGGCTTCATTTGGAATGTGTAGATGATTACCTGTGTTCAGGAAGAATTCATTTTATGCAAATTGTCACATAAGATAATCTGACAGTGTAATTAGCTCATGCGACGGAAGAGGGATTTGATTGGTGCATTTCAGATAGTGTGTTGCAGCACCATGCGAAGCCCCATTGCACAGTGACCTGAGTAAAATTAGAATGTCGGCTTTGTTTATGCCTAAGGTCCTTTCTTCCATGTCTTCTCCACAACAGCAGTCATGCATGCAAAGCATATTAACTCACATCCTTCTCCTGGGTTCGCCGCTCCACAAAAACGCATATTAACTCCCACCCTTCTGTTGGTCTCGCTGTTCCACGGAACCAGTACATTACCGAAGGAAATGCACTTTTTTACTGATGTTTGAGTCTTATCATTTTTAAACTTGTATTCATGTATGTGTTTTTATTCCAGTGGTTTGCAGAAGCTCTGCTGTGTTTCATGTGTATTTGTCCATCAGCTTCTCATAGACCAAACATTTGTCTTCCAGCACTTGAGCCCGACAGATGTTATTTTGCCTGTGAATTTTGTATTGTTTGTCTGAAATATAATTTGCATGTAGTATGTTTCTGTTGCCACTAGGTGTCACAGTTGTGTAACATCAGTAGTTTTTAACGCCATAGAAAATAATTATCTCCAGTGATGTACCTTGCTATTGGTCACAGCTTTTTACCTGTTCTCCCTTTACACTCGTGTTGAATCTATGGCAAATACATTTATTTGAAATATCTTGGCATATTTTAATCTGCCTTTTTCTGCAGGAATATTAAAAAGGAAAAATTCTCTTTATTTAAATTCTTTGCATTCTCAGTATTTTCAAAAGCATTCAACTTCTAAGTGGATTTCTCACCATCTCCCTGTAGTTAAAGCTAGAACAAAAAAATGCATCATGCAATATCATGAAGCATGCTGGTGGATGCTTTAAGAATCCACTAGGGGGAGCTATTTGATTCCACTTCAAGCTCAGCCGCTGTCCAGTTTTGGGTAAATGCAGCTCTGCGTTTGAAATTCAGTGTCCTCCTCAATGTGTCAAATAGAATATATGGTGACATAAACAAGAATGGCTCAGCAATGACTGCCACAAATGAAAGGGCCGGAATGAATGTAGATGTGAAATAATACTGACATGAGGAATTATGGCGAGATTTCTGGAGGGGAAATGTTGATCTAGGCTGCAGATGCGGCTGCGTTCGGCGAGATCCGCGCTGCCGTTCCGTTACCTGTGACCCCGCGGCCCTGATTTGAGTGCGTCGGAACTACCGAGGCGATGTTTATGAAGGATCGTCCAGCTGCCGGGGGGGGGTTTCGTCATGTCAGTCAGAGGCCAGGGTACGAGTCGTCCTCTTGACTCGACTGAAATAAAACAACTGTTGCAGTTCCCAGGCTGAGGCTTATCCAGCACTCCAGGTACCTTTTGGTTCATGAGCTTTGGGTTTTTCCGGAACAATCAAATGCAACAGGGACAATAGGATAATTGTGGGTTGATACGGCATTTATTGTCTGTGAGGTTCACAAACGACACAAAAAGGCCCTCGCAGTAAATACTAAATCTGTTCTGTAGCTTGAAAACATTGAATTATTCTTAGTCCACTCTCTCTAGGTCAGGCCAGACATTCCCAAAAAAAGCAAGCATTTAACAACTTCCAGACTACAGAAGGATGCTTTGTAATTGCAGTCTGTGGTTGTTATTCTGGGCAGTTTTTTGTGGCTTTGCTGTTTTATGTATTAGTTCAAAAGACTTTTTTTGTAAGATGGTGGGTGAGAGTTGTGAGTGTATTTTTAGACGGTGTCAACACATTTGCTCTGCCCTGCTGTATCAAACTGGCTTTCTGCATAATAGGGTAACACATTCCATGGGTAACATAGTGGACTTGTTTAATTTTCTCCGCTTTTCAAAGTGAAGTCTCTCATAGAGATTCATGTGTGCAAACCCTCTCCTTCAAGGGGTTCTTCACCGATAACTGTGCAGTTGACTGTTGGCTTCTAGCTAGCAGTTCTTACAGTATGCAGTTGTGGCTCAGTTGGATCAGGTACGTGTCTTCCTGGTGTTGTGACTCATGATAATCATCCTGAGCCAGACTGAATTTGCATCTGAATTTATTCTGACTTCTGTGGTGTGAAATATGAAAACAACCCCCTGGACTGGGTGCCAATCTGTCAAACAGGCCCTGCCCCAATCCTTAATGCAGTGTGCTGTGCAGAAAAGCAGCAGTTTGTTTTTTTTTTTCTTTTGCCGTCCAACCCAAGTCATCACACTGGATACTGACCAAAAGGCCCCTAGGTTGTTTGTTAGATCAGAAATAGAAATTTAGTGACACATACCAATACATAAATGGTGTGTTTATTTGTTAAAAAGAAATAAAAATTCACAGTGAAGATTAGCAGTTATCTGATGAAATTTGCATCAACGCTTTGAGCTTGCTCTGGAATGTGAGATAACTAATGCTTTGTCTTTACACTTCCAGTCACTCAGATAAGCTGGCTAGCGAACATACAAATTAGAATGTTTATTTATTACTTGTCAGGCAGTTACAGCTCGATTTGCTAAATGTATACCCAAAATGAAATATATCAAAGTACAGTCACAGAAGTGATTCCGTTGCATATTGTTTGCTAATAAATGCTAACAATTTCATCGTATATAGCCTACATTGTTTTCTTCTGATTATAATTCAACAGTAGTTGAGTATGCTTACACTAAAACGGGAAGAGGGGGAGGGGGGGTTGTGAGGCAAAGGTTAGGCAACAGGTCAGATAGCCCCCTCAATAATTAGCCTGTCATATCTGCTTATATGTACACAGGTATATGCGTCTTATGGAGAGTGTTAAAAATTTGTTAATGACTAACTGTAGATGCTTATTTCACAGCTGATTAGGACAGGGCAGAGACTTAGGATGGTGTTATATTTATTTGTGGGATTAATATTCTAGTTGCATATTTAGAAGTGGATGTCTCCTGTTTTCTTCATCAGTTCTCATGGCATGTTTAGTTAGGGTTGGCAAAATTTTTGGCTCCTGTTTTAAGTTTATCAGCTCTTTGGTAAGCAAGGTTAGCTGTATTTATGGTGGTTCTAGTGACCAGTCAGTGAGCGAGTCTGCTGTTGGCAGCAGTGGTTCTTTCTCACGTCACTGTTCATTCAGCTCTTTCAAGAGTACTCCTCACTTCTGCAATTAGTACTTAATGCACACCTGTTGTATGATCAAATAATGCCATCTGTGATCCATAGCATGTAGTTGTAAAAAGAAATTGTAGTTCCAAACCGTGGTTCATTCTGGAGATTTCAGCTTTGGAGGTTAGCAAGTAAAGTTGTATTTTACTATCCTCTCTCTGAAATTAAACATTTATTCATATTATGAACATTAGTTAATTGTTGATCATGCATGATATTAACAGAAATCAACCCTTTCCATATATTTAGATTTTCTGATTCCGTTACTTGTCCTAAACAATGCTGCTAATCACTTATAAATGACTCATAAATGCTCATTAATTATCACTTACTTCAAGAAGGCATTGTTTTGCTTCTTTTGAAATGCCTGTCCTAAAATAATTAGTTGAAGCGTGAATCTGAGGCATTAATATGATGTTCACTTATCAGAGAACATTCTCTGTGTTGTTCAAAATTAGTGAAATAAGAGTGAAGACAAACAGAGAGCACTAAGTTCCAGGAATTGTGGAATAAGCACAAGAATGGCATGCAGGTGACTTTTTATAACCCAAGTACTCTTTCTCCGAGTGGTATAAATATCTCGTAGTGAAAATTGGTTATGGTATTAACATCTGGTAGTGGATATTAGCAGTATGACATCATTTTATGTGATTTAAATCGCCTATATTTACAGTACTGTGAAAAAGTCTTAGGCAGCCTAGATTTTTCAATATATTGTATATATTTGGTCTTAGATGTTTATTTTTTGTTTTCTGCATTAGTGTGTCAGTAGAAAAGGGCAAATTTGAGATTTCCAAACATGAATTTTCAAAAAAATGAAATTTTACAGATACATTTATGTATTTTGTTAAAAATTTAATATTTTAAGTAATAGACTACTTTTCAGATTAAAAACTTGATCAAGGATCTCTGGGACTACCTGGAGAGCCAGAAGCAAGCGAAACAGCCCAAATCTGCAGAAGAACTGTGGCAAGTTCTCCAAAATGCTTGGAACACAACCTACCAGCCAATTTGCTTATAAAACTGCCAGACAGTGTACCTAAGAGAATTGATTTAGTTTTAAAGGCGAAGGGTGGTCACACCAAACATTGATTTTATTTAGTTTTTAACTATTTACTGCTCTTTATATTATTTTTTCAATATTTATAACCTTTCATTTCATTATTTTTGAAAGCATCTTAGCTGTACAGCATTTTCTTTACAGGTGCCTAAGACCTTTGCACAGTACTGTATGTCTCAAATATTGCAGGATTTTTCCAGACCAACTGACTCAGTGAGGAGGTAGCATTTTTTAGCGTCTAAATTATTGCGTGGTCACAAACTACATTCCGATTGACTGTGCTGTACCCATGATGTTATTGTATCGTTCAAAATCGTTATTATTTTTGTCCGATTATTATCTCTCAAGATTTATTTTCCATAGATACAAGTCTTTTGTGCAGCGCAAGGCGGAAAGCCAGTTTTTTTTTTTTCTTTTCCAGTAATGCTTCATCAATCATGAAGGTTAAGTGTTGGCAGTGGAATTTCTGCTCCAAAGTGTTTTGGCTCTTTTTTGCTCATTTTGTGTTTACATGTCCAATTTATTCGACAGCTCCAGAGGAGAGGCACCCTAATTAGGGGCTGCAGCGTTGTAGTGTGCTGAACTGTAGCGGAAGAGGCCCTGCAGGTGGCCAGCTGACACGTGCGGTAGACCCGCTGTTAATTAAATCAGCATTATTCTGCATGGCGTCTCCTCTGGGGCCCGAGCTGCCAAGAGAGGGGAAAGCTGTTTTGAGTGAGACAACATTGTGCCGTGTCTGTTTACATTTCCTCAGATTCGCAAACATAGCCGGCCCCTATTTTACCCGCGCCCCACGTGTGTAGGTTTATTCGTAACTCTGCATGAGGCCCGTGTTCTCGCTGAATGACTGCATTGTTTGGTCCCATTGCTGAAGAAAAGGGATGACTGCTACTGACTTCAAGGATTAAAATACATTGTCAGTCTGTCTTTATTCCCTAATGGAAAATCATGTTATATCTTAGCTAAAAATCACACAACATGAATTAATAAAAAGTTGGTTAATCTTGATCTTTAAGATTTTACTCTCAAACTTGTGGTTAAAATAAGGCTGCTAAATATGTCTTAAATATGTTTAAGAATTGATATTAACCATAGGCAAATTAATGCTAAGTAAAAGGCCTGTGTTACAGTAGATGTGATTAATTTGAATTGCTACAGCTGTTCGTTTAATAAAATCTAGTTTCTGGCAGTCATTTTAAACAGGAAAAAATAAGACTGAGGAAGTAAAACTCATTTCCTTAAAATTATTTTTTTAACTAGATATAAATGTTTTTCAGTTGCTTTCCCAGTCAATTTATTGTTAAGCTAATATTGTTTATATGTTGTAATGTTGTCTATACACTATATTAGAATGGAATTATGTTCTACGAATGTGATATTACAGAAATTAAACTTAACTTTGTCTATCATAAAGTCAAGGGTCCTATAAAAATATTCCCTCTGGCAAGTTTTTAGTTTTGAACTCTGAGATTCAAATGCTTTTCACTGGACTACATTCAATCCTTCATAGATTAGCAGGGTCATTAAACAGACAAACAATTAAAAGCAATAAGTTTTTTTGAATATGGTCAACGTTTGTTTTATTCAGGTTTCTTTTAAATATTATTTTCCTATGCTTTATACAATCTTTTCCCTCAACCTTGAAAAAAACAGATGCCTTTTCCTTTAAAATACACCATGAAATTAAACCTAATGAGATTGGAACCATGAATAATATACTGTGCATAGTCTATTCCTTCTCATATATAAGATGGTCCATCTGGAGATTGTAGTTGTTTTATACTGCAATGTCCCGATGTGAACCCAGACAGAGTGGCAGTCACCTCAGCATTACTGATTCATATAAGCTCAAAGACGTCCTACATGCTAATAGGCAGCAGTGTATAATGTTTTGGGGTCTGGGCTTGCAGCTCCAAAGCAGTATGTTTGATTCCCAGGGAGGGCAGAGCTGCTGTTCCCTTGAAACCTGGTGCTCAAAGTTTACAATGGCAGGTTCAAGATAATCTGCATTGCTTCAGCAAATATTTAGCTGTACATTATATGTGAAAAGTATTTAAGTTGTGTAAATCACTTTGGTTAAGACAGTCTGTTAAATGCCTAAAATGTAAATGTAAAATGTTTAAGAAGCGCAGGCCAGCACATCTTACGTATCTGCTGACCCTGTTTGTGTCACTGATGTTACTGTAGTGTCTGATGAAGACGGAGGCTTGACCTCATTTTTATATTTTTAAGTGGCGTAGAATATACTTAAACAGCTCTTTTCACACCCAGCAACATAAGAGCTGAAGCGACATAAACCGAAGACAACCGCATACTATAAAATACTGTTGACACTTCATCTGGGATCACACACGTTTTTTGGGTAAAGACAGTACACTTCATCTTTTGGAGTTGTACTGTAACAATAAACTTTCGGCTATTGAAAGATATTACTAATGATATGTGTAATACCAAACATGCAATTCAGACAAGAATGAAATGAAATCAGTGAATTGCTCTGCCAGTCAGTAAGTAGCTCTTGTTTTGAAGTATTTAACTGGTTTTTGACTCCGGATAAGGTCTCACTCTTGAATATTCTGTCCCCTTGGGGGCACTTAACCTGCACCTAGACCACAACAGAGCTGCAGTTTTGTAGATCACGGTTTCATTCATTCTCTCATACTCTTTATTTTGATTAATTTCATATTACAATGAGGCAGTTTACCACTGCAGAGTGAAATGTGTGAAGTGCCATCCTCTGAATTCTATGGTTTGTTGACATCTGACTAGACTAGTGGTTTGCATCCAGTTTCAGGGGTCACTGCTAAGTTACAACGGTTATTTACAATTTGTGCATATTTAGTGCACATTGAAATTTTGTGTGCGTCTGACTGTGTCTGTTGGCACTAATCGTGTTCAACAACTTTCTAAAGATTTAGTGATGCAATACCGCTTCAGATAAGTAACGATATCTCAGCAATTACTCAAAAACTGAACAATTATGACATAACCGAACTTTGGTAAAAATTTGATCCATTTTGAAATATAGGTTTTTGCACAGATAAACTTTCAAGATTATAATCATTCACAACTAGCTTACCTTTAATTTTGGAGTGAACACAATATGTGTGATTGAATTACAGACATAGCTGGAAAATACCTTTAAAATGATATAAGTACCATTCCTATATGACCTATAGTAATGTAGATATGACAAGTCAAAGTAATGGAGTCATGCAAATTTTCACGAACATATCTCCTATACATAAGTAATGATCCGACATGAGTGTAATTTTGGTTTCTTAAGACCAAATAAGCATGCCAAATCTCATTAAAATCTGTGACCGTGTGGTCCAAAAGTGTGTTGAATTGACCTGGACCCATCTCATGTAATGGTATTTGAAGGAGTAAACCCAATCATATTGTAACATGTTGACTTTCCTGTTGTATTCCCCAGGCCGCCTTCATGAATGAGTCAAAGTGCGAAGCAGTGTGTGTGTGTATGAGTGTGAAGCAGGGCATTGCTGCAAAAGAGCATCCGTGCTCAGCGAACCTACCCTGGGTAAATAAAGGTTAAATGAAATAAATGAACACCAGTATCTCGGAGCTGTTAGCATTATTACCAGCATGGTGCGAGTCCCTCTTCATGTAAGAGATGCCTTGTAAAGTTGCCTCTCAAACAAGGCCACTAGCTTCTGTCATGCAGTATGAGAAGCCAACGGCAGCCTCTGTCGGGCTCGAGATAGTTCATTCCTGACTTCGAGTCTGGTGATCTTCTCTTCCTGAGTCGGCTGCCTTTCCGTCTCCATGGCTTCCGCAAGGCAGGCCTGCAGCCTCACCCCGCTTGTCTCGCGCCGTCGCAAACGGTTACTCCGTGCCGATGGAGGACCCCTGACAGTCGTTCAGCTTCCTAATCATGTACGTAATTAATTGGCCGACACCGGAGGGCTTAAGATAATTCCGTGCACATTAATTGCAATTAGCTCTTCTGTCCCAATTATGGCGTCTTGTTCTTGGAGTATGCCCTTCCTGCGACGCGAGTGGCGATGGAGAAGTTCAGGAGGAGACAGTGCTGAGAGTGCGCTGGAAGGCAGTGCATGCTAATAAATGGCCCCAGTCACAAATGTGCTTTTCTTTGCCTTGCTTTACGTTGAGCAGAGCAGCCACTCACTGCTCGGGTGACATTTGTCGGTGACTGACAGAGAATTGGAAACGGCCTCCGAGTGTTTCTGGCACATAATGCCAGGTGAACCCATTAAGCAGAACCAGATACATGCAGTACTCTTAGAACCGTGCATTATCTCCTAAGTGCTCCTATTGGGAGGCCACTTGCTGAAATCTGATCATAAATGGGGCGATGCGAAATAAAGATTTATTCTCCGCGTTCTGTTGTATTCTCTTGTGGACGCACCTTTTCTGTCACGCGGTGTCAAGCCTCGCTGTTGTATTTGAAATGTGCCATAAAGTGTAACACGTTCTCCTGGGACTGCAGCATGGTCGTGTGTTTTTCAGACCCCCCCCCCCCAATTCCCCCCTACACTCTTCAACCCATGATCACTTTCAGGTAACCTTGGCATGTAAGCGTAGCGGTGACTGAGCAAAGATCCACCTTGTTGCCCTTCATCGCTCTCTGTCCCGGGCAGTAGCACACACAGGCTCCCCGGGCCTCAGCCATCAAACTGTCGAGCTCAACATTTGTATGCCGCTGTGGACCAAACTCGTTGTCCAGTTTCCCTGCTGCGATGAATAGAATTGCAGCCAACCTGACTTTGCGCATTGTACAAGGTTACGTGCATGTGGCACGCAATATCGGCGATACAATGACACAGGAATTGCAAGGCACGCATGTGCTGGGCTTTGCACAAAGAATTTGTCTTATCGACTTTGTAGGGGATTCATTCAGCCAGGTGATGCATCGATCAGAAAGAGCGCATCATTCCACCGCTTCCACCGTCACCCACGGCATTGCTGTCCCCCTCGTCACCGTCGTCTGAGCTCAAAACAATCTTCACCAGTATAGATTTGTTTCCTTCGATAGGCACGTATTACAGAGAATATCCAGGCCTGAAAGATTAATGCAGATCCTGCCTTTATCTAATACTGCTGTGTCGTATTTGTTTTGCCTCGCTGAGGATAAGAGACGGATCTCAAAATGTTGTGCGGATTTTCCTCCCAGCTGATGTACATTGCAGTGCTGAGGGGGGGACCCAGCAACTCAATTTCAGAGTGCACACGTGCTCCAAGAAAGCACAAAAACATTCCTTCTAATACACTTCTCTCTTCTTCTATTCTAAGTGTAACTATTTCTGCCCAACTATGTGGCGGAGGGGCAACTGCAGGAGGAAGAGCTAACAAATTTAAAAGGCTATTTCATGCTCTAATATCACCCAGATAAAAGGAAATATGTTTCCCTCTAGCAAACGTGGAGCTTTGCTCAGCTGCCGGCTTCCTCTCTCTCCCCCTTCCTTCACTCGCTCTCAAAGTGGACCAGAGAGACCTCGCCGAAGATTAGAACCCTAATCGGAACGAGGCAGATTTACGGCTCACACGTTTTCCTAATTACTTCTGATTCCTCTTCAATCTGGAGACCTCGCCGCTGCTTTTAAAATTGCTGAATGGTGACCTTCCTCTGGCCCGGGGAAACTAGCCTTTCCAGTGGAAATCTTTCACCTTTCTCCTGTGACCCAAGTCAAGGCTTGTGTTTGGTGATAGAGAGTTAGAGGTGTGACCAGAACAGATGAACTGGTGCAACAACAAAAAAAAGACTTTCAGGAAATTTCCGTTGTGTTTTTACTGGCTGGTGTGAAATGATATGTACACTTCTACTAGACTTGTTTGGGGTTTTATATGGACTGGAGAGGCTGGAAGTTCAGTGGGTGATTCCATGTCATAGAGCATAGGTGCACTAGATATCTGGATTTTTCTGCATGCTTAACATCAGTGGGCAGTTGACCTTGACATCTAGGTTTGAAGACCATAAACACTTCTGTGCTTCTGTGAATCCCTTTCATGCTCCCCTCATTAATTAATTGAGCCAGTCATGTGCAACCTCCACTGTCCCTCAGTTCTTAATCCTAACTTATTTATACAACACAATGACTTCATTTTAGTTCCATTTCAATGCAGAACATTGCACGTTTCAGACCATCAGGCTGGGAGAAAAGGGGGTGATTAGAACAGAGGGGATTCAGATTAGGTCAAGGTCTATGTCTTCTCGGCTTTAGGGAACAGAAGCTGTAGCTGCTCAGTTGTGCATGTACACATGAGCAAGTGTGAGTGACTGTCACAGAGTGGACGTAAGGGAAGTGTGCATGCTGAAATGAAAGCCCATTGAGCAGCAATGTGGGCATGTGTGGATGGAGATTACTCATCCTGTTTTCCCCCAGTCTCCGCCCTAGAGGAAATTTGTTTTATTTCAGTACTTTAATCCTCCCTTTAATCTCCCTGGGCAATCGCACATAGAACGGATGGAGACTAAGCTGGAACGTGAATCATTTACAATTTTGTGTCCGCTATTCATGGTTACCTAAGTGGGGGTCATGCAACGAAGGGTTGGAGGGCTGCGTGCACGCAAGTGTGTGTGTGTGTGTGTCTGTGTCTGTGTGTGTGTGCGCGTGTGTGTGTATAAGTAGAGATTTAGGATGCCTCCTGCAAATGTGCAGTAAAACTTGCTGAATATGTTGTCGCAGATTGTTCTGTGCCACAGCTGGATTGGGGATTTGGACATCATTCCTAATCAACATATCCCAGTGCAGGTCTTCTTTTTCAGGACCACAAGGAGTTTAATCACAGAACATACTTTAATCGTGTGATGTGTTCTGATGAACTAAAATATGATAACTGTTCTGTTCTGGTTATCCATGTTCTGTTCTGGTTATCCATGTGTTTTCAGATTTACAGTAGTTCAGTAGAATATTTTTGGTGTGCTTACTTGCATATTGACAACACTTGCTTGTAATTAAATATAATATATTATCATTATTTAAAGCATGATGTTTTGACAACCCTCCCATTCATCAGGTAATACAACCATATTAAAACTATATAAAACACATAAACCAAATAAAGGTGAGATGATGCTGCAAAAATTCCAGCCAATCAGGCCTGCAGAATAACAGGACATGGGCATGCCCTAATTGGTATAATTACCAATAAGTATCAAACATGTATGCCTTGAAAGATCATATTTATATTCCTCTCTATGTTGTAGCAAGTTCAATCACCCCATTCCTTCAGCTGAGGTTTTGCATAGTCTCGAACATAGTTTGAGAAAAGCTAAGGGATTCGTCAAAAATTGGCGAAATTATTAGGCAATCAATTTTTAAAAATTTTGCAAAGAAATTAAATTTGCTGTAAAATCATGACACGGTAATAAATCCACTTCGAATTTGTCAGGGCAGTCAGAAACATGATGGTAGACATGTCTAAGTGCCGTGGTGATATCTTGATATTTGAAGAAAATACGTCCCTTTGAACTTTGACACCAAAAGTGACACTGATTGGCCGATAGGAGGCGCTATAATAAGCACAAAGTCTAAGGCTCAGCCTGCTTAGAGTCCTAGAGATGAAACCCCTGGTTAATTAACCAGCCTTAATATCTCAGCCTTAATGTTAGGCACTATGTTCATTTCGTTGGTTTAAATAAAGTTCTCACATTTTAAATAGTTAAGATTGAAAGACACAGCCTATTTTCATACGGTCTATGGACACAGCACCTTATACATGATAATACAATCCAACTGATTAAGTTTTCATTTCTGCACTTCTGATTTGTCAAGACAACACGTTTCTACAATTATGATAAGTCAGGGGGCGGGATTACTGTATCAAAGACGCGTTAGCAATGAAAATCTCTCTTTGCATATCGTCAGAGGAGTGTGAAACCCGCAGTACAATTGTGTGCGTTTGTTTTCAATTTGTAGCGCATAGCTAAATCCGTAAGTGCTTGTAATAGTGCTAGTAAAAGTGCAGTTTTAATAGAATAACGTTATATTCATCCACGTCATTGTCAAAGTGCGTGTGTTGTTATCAGAGCGATTCGAGTGGAATCCGCATCAGTGAGCACCTGTTAAGTATTATCGGAGCTAGCTAGCTTGCTATTGCTGCAGAGTGTTGCTTCAGCTTGCATTTAGCTTTATGGCAATTTAGCTCGCGCTAACACAACGCTAGCGCACATTCAGCACTGAGGACTGGAACCTGGACACTGACCGTTTATCCAGATAGCGCTCTATGCTACCAGGGATACCATAGTAGCACCTCTGGCACCGGGAAACACCGCAGCGCTCCCTGTGAGGGAGAAAATCTGCATCGTTCACAGTAAGCACATTTCGATCAGGCCGGAAACGGGGGTTCTTTTATTCTTTATTATTGCCGGCTAGTTTGTTTTATCTTGTGTGTGGGCCCACAAAGTGTTTGCAATTGTATTGTATTGCATTTAAGGTGAACATAGTTGTAATTTCACAGCTGTTAAATGAAGCTGTTTTATATTGTGGTAGCCATTCCTGCATGGATTATATCAATATTGGAACTTAGTAGTATAACGTATTGACGCTAATAGAACATTATTATTGAAATATACTATATTGTATATTATATTATTATAGGGTTTTAAATAATATTGGACAGCTTAATAGCTAAACTTGTTGAATTCAGTTATTGTATGAATACATACTTAGTTTTGAGCTAAAGGGTAGCCTACCTAGAACTTAAAGGTATATTGCGTTCAATAACCTTACATTGAGTGAAAGATAGGGTTCACTTTATTTTTTGCATACTTACCTGAGGGGTTAAAGAGTGTTTCTTTCATACTCGCCTCAAGTGGTTTGTTTCCACTTACCTTTGTTTTACTGTTTACCTTAAGGGGTTGAAGATTAAAAAACTTATTCCAACGACACATTTTTATTTTTGTAAATAAATTACATATTTTTGCTACATCTTGTTTGTTTATTTAAATAGATACATTGAATCTATCAAGGCTGAAGGTTTAATTCAGTTAACATCGGCCATCTTATATCTTATGGTAGGGTCATATAATATTCACCTAGGTGATCAGAGTATATCCAGTGAAACGGGGAAACACACTTAAGACATACTGAGTAATCTTAGGTTTAAAAGAACAGGTGCTGTATCTCATGTCCAGGAGTACTAAGGCAGCATTACAGAGAGGTGATACTTGGTCCAGATGTATATCTGGACTAATCAAACTATTTAGCCTTTACAATCCATTTTATCCATTCCTTGTCATTCAGTGGAACCCGGTCCATTGCTGTCATGCAGCTATATTTTAAAGTGAAATTTTTCCATTTAGAAACATGTCAGTTTACAGTATGTGTTCCATGGTAATTTTCTTGAATTTTATTAGTTCCAAGTGTGTATTTAAACTTAAAAAATGTTACCTGTGCATTTCCTCCTGTGAAATGAATTGAAAATGGGATTTACTGAAAAATATGTTGGCTAAAGATTTTGATGGCATCCTGTGTCCTTTTGCATTCCTGCCCTTAAGCTACGTAATAGGTTTAGAAAATTAATAGAACAAGGTGGTGGGTGTATTGAATAAAATCACTGCGTGCAAAGAATTTATTTTTTCGTGCACCTTGGCATTTCCAAAGCATGTTGAATTGGCTTGCTTGCCTAGCAGATTTATAGCCTGTAGCCGTGGGTCCTAGTGACAAACTGTGCATTGAACATTTTATATTTGCTAGCTTCAACACCCAGAAAACCCAGCAACATTCATTTTTCTCAGTAGTTTGAGCTTACATGCATAAACCAAAAGTTGCTGTAAAGAATTTCCAGTATCTAGTATTGTCATTTCATGACAATTGCAGATTTTTACTGAAATGGTTAGCATATTAGCTCAAAGAACTGATTATACTCAATATTGGCATTCTAATAATAACATACAGCTTTAAAGTAAGTAGGCTAAAGGAATCCCGCCAGCATCTACTATATCTATTTTACTGAAGTGTTTGGTGCTTTCAATGAAATGTGTATGACAAATAGCTAAAGCATTTTTTTGCTCACACTGGGTTGTTTTTTTTTGTAAGGTGAACCTGGCGGTGCTGAAAACGAACCCTGCTGTTGAAAGCAGGGTTCATGTTCCACTTCTAAAATGAGAGAGCGCAACTTTTCTGGTTCACTAACTGCTGTTTGTGGACCAGGCTCTTTAGTCAGGTAGCTGAATGAGTATGCTTTGAATCTGGCTCACTGTCTCCTATTTGTACTGGAAATTTGTGTTTGTAGGTTTGTAATTTGTGATATCACAGCACCACATTGTATTTGGGTGGCGTGCTTTAGGCCTGTGGTGCAGCTGTGTAGCAGTTTGTGGGGAACCGTGGCAGGATTCAGGGCTCGGGTTGTTTTCACAGCTCCGGGACAGAACAGACAGTCTCTGCAGCTCCCTCTCACCTCACTGTGTGGAGAAGTGAGTGGGTGAGAGAAAGAGAGAAAGACTGACCCCAAACAGATGCTTCTCCCTCGCCCACTCTCCTCTTCTGTCTCCAGGACTCCACGACGCTCCCCGCACATCATTGTTCAAATAAACACACACCCTCGCCCTCACTCTGAAGTCTGAAGTACTTACTTGCATGCACACATTTACGCGCAGACACAATCATCGATCGCATTTTAAAGCGTGCTTGGCAGTCTGCTTGTGTGTTCTGCCACTCTTCTCAGCTGCTCTGGGTGGGGTTTAGTCAGAGGGAAAATGACAACCCTTCTGAGGCGCTTTCAGTTTGTCAATCCACCCACTCCCATTCACAGCTCCTCATTCCTGATGACTTGTGCTTATGTGTTGCATTATTTGTGCTCCCTTCTTCAACACGTCTCACCTTAAAAATTATCTGTAGCACATCTGGAGTGCTCTACTTCTTGAGAGGAGAACATGGCCTCTGAGTGCATGTTACTGTGTTTTCACAGGCTTTCTACAGTGGGCAAGGTCTGCATCAATGGGACGTGTTTAACCAAGGGAGTGTCATTTTTGACAGCAGGGACTTCCTTCTCTCCTTTTGCTGACAATTGCTAGGATGTCAGGAAACAAAAGCCACCCATTTAGATTGGACCATTAGTGAATTAGCAAAGAAAGATAAGTGCTCAATCCAGAGAACTGGCACAGGCTTGTACTTTGAACAAAAGAGGCAGATGATGGAGCAAAGTTAACTGCAGCTTCCTCTTTTCAAAGGCAAAGGAGTAAATTCATCACAAGAGAATGCAGCCAGCTTCTGTTCCTCATTTCCATTAATGTGTTTCTGGCAAGCAGTGGTGAGGAGTTACAACAGTTAAAAAAATCATTAGATAAATTCTGAATTCTTTTGAAGCGTAAGCCCTCGTTTTCAGAGTGTGTGTAATTCCTAGTGTAGATTTGCGCTACGCAGTGATGTTGACTTCAATGCTAAAGATTGAGAGATTGATTTGGCTATTGGGATGAGACCCCTTGTAAAGCTACTGGTACTAAACAGGCACTTAAATAGAAATGTGCATGAGAAATGATGGAACTCTATTGGAAGTTGGATGTGGGAGAAAGTCCTGCCCCATTAGATTTAATTATATAACCTGTTCATTTATTTAATTACAAGTAAATGTAATTATTTCTCCTCTGTGTATGGATGCCTCCCCAGCGTAAGTGGCGGCCAAGTGTCTTTTTTGACGGGGGCCCGGCGTGGGCCAGCGACAGACTGATGGCAGCGTTAAGGGAGGGCCCTATAGTTTCTGTGATAACAGAATCACGGACGGAGTCACGGAATTGAGAATTAAAAAAAGCTATAACACAGATTCCATAGGGCCCTACATTAAGTCAGTGCTAAAAGCTGACTGGAGAGTTGAAAATATGACTACGTAATGTGAATGTTGTTATAAATAAGGCATTTATTCAACACATTCTAAAAAATCAACAATTATTTACAGCATAGCAGAGTCTTACAAAGAATCTGACAACAATGTACAGTCTTGGAATGCTGTGTTTTCAACAACAAAAGAAATTAAATTAAAATAATATCAAGGTTTTTGCACTCTACCAAAAACTTGTATTCAAGTCCTGATTGGCTACTGAATCTTTCAACAAGCCTTGGAATGCTGGGCACATTTAAACATTTAAAAAACTGTCCTAGGTTTTTTGGCTTTTACAGTAGGCTACCTTTCCTTCTTGACATTATCCCTAAATGGCACCAAGGAAGTATCTGTGTTACTGACTGTTTGGCTAGCTAGCTAAGTTAGCTACGTGACCACGTTGTCATAAAATTTTTCCCGACCGTGAAAACTGCCTGACTTGTTTACACTTTGGACAGATGTGGCTCCTGAATAAATCTATCGTTGTTTCCGTCGCAGCACTTTAGACACAAGCAATATCAAAAACATCCTGAAATTTCTTCTTACCGCGAAGAGTGCCTGACCCTCAACCGTAGTGTTTTTTCCCCAAAGATGGTATTTCTAGATATAGCCTAATTTTGCCGCTGTGTTAACACATTTCTACGGTTGCCGGTCAGCCACTCTTCACCGTAAGAAGAAATTTTAGGATTTTTCCGATATTGTGTCGAAAGTGCTGGGACGGAAACAACGATGGATTTACTCTGTAGCCACATCTGTCCAGAATGTAAACAAGTCAGGCAGTTTTCACGGTCGGGAAAAAATTTTATGACACCGTTGGCTTGCACATCAATGTCATCAAGCTAACGTTATTAATAAACAAGTGAAGTTATTTCGTTGGCGATTAATAAGTCATGTAATGTTACAATATATGAGAACATTACATTCATGCTACTAGTTTAACGTTACCTACACACTGCTTAAGTTAATATAAAAAGAATGTACTTACCGTCGAGATGAAGTGATAACGCAGTTTGTAACGAGGTTAGTCAGCCTACTAAATAAGAAATGGTGGCTTGCTAGGTAACGTTAGATTGTGAGAGTTGGAAGCGTCAAGTGTGGAATGCAGAGAATGAAAAGGTTGAATGTCACTCTACACACAGTGAGGGTAAAGAACACTGATCTCAGACCTGGTGTTTTCCTATTGCGTTCACGTTTTAACCAACAGATGTCGCTGGTGAGCTTTTCAACCGAGCCGCCCCACTAACTAGTTTAAAAACATCTTTAAAATACATTAAAAAAATAAATGAATTCCCCGATGCTTAGGCCCGGCGGGGTCAACTTAGGCCTTGCAATACACTGGCGGAAACCCTGCCTGATTCTACTTACCCAGGTCTTGGTTGAAGATTGTGATGAATTAGTTGCCTATGTTAATTAGTTGAATAAGGTTTCATAGTTTCACAGTGACCCTTTTCAGTTAAGATTTGACGCCCCTGATAGAATGTTTTACTTTTTTTATTTTCAGTGTCTTTGGTGGTATAAGGCTGTTTGAAATGATCTGTTTTCGTTAGACTGAATGACAGCTTTTTTATTAGAGGTGTAGGTGCTTCGCTAAGTTCAAGTTTAGCAAATCATCTACATGTATATTCTAATTCATAAAACGTTCAACGCACAAAGCAGTTACTCACACATACAAGACATAACGTCATAACTCATTCATTCAGACTGCAAAATCCAGGCTCCATTAAAAGTATTTATATCAAAATGACCAGTACGTACTACAAACAATATAGGCTATTTGCCTCACCCAAAATTAATAGATGTATTCCAAAGCAATGCTACCCAATATTTCCTCAATTCTTTCAAGTCACTTGGCCCTGTGTGTATAAGCATGCAGTACATGGACAGGCCAAACATATGTGTGGATGGCTTTCTCACAGTCAAGATTGATTGAATAGGCGTGTATATGTCCAATTTGTATTGGTATGTATGTATTTCGCTGCCCAGCCTGTCTGTTGCGTGAATGATTGTATGTTTTATTATATTGGTATAAATGTCTGTTCGTAAATGTGAATGTAACATGCTGCGAGGGAAATGTCCCCATGGGGATAAAGAAGTTCCCTATGTATGTATGTACAATATGTAGGCTATTTTACATGCAGTATTTATTGTACGTAGCAAATATACAATCACTTGTACATTTACTCAAATTCAGTTCAGAAGCAAGTATAAACATATGTTTTCTGGAGAAATATGCTTCCTGTAGTTACTCACCAGCAGTTTTCTACATGAATTTCAATGTGTTCCATGAGGCAATTCGAAATATTTGACACTTCTGACACAAAGTTTGCATGACATCGTAAAATGGTAAGATTAAATATTGGGTAGCATTGCTTTGGAATACATCTTATTTAATTTAGGTGAGGCAAGGTAGCCTATATTGTCTGTAGTACCATAACTTGGTGTCATTTTGATATCAATACTTTTAATGGCAGGCCTGGATTTTGGCAGTCTGAATGAATGAGTTCTAGATGGTGTATGTCTTGTATGCGTGAGTAACTTGGCATTTTTGTATGTTGAAAACGTGTTTTTTTTATGAGATCATTTCTTTCTGCAAAGCATTTTATTATGAGAGTGAGAAATGCGAAGTGACCCTGTAAGAAACGGTTGTGGATTATGGCTATCCTTGTGTGAATTTGTACAGTCTGATGAGCGTGTACCGTTTAGCAGTTTCGGTTTGCTATATATGTAAAACAGTGGCTGTGACAAAGGGTGCGGTGGCGTAAGTGTAAACGCATCAGAAACGCAGGTGAAATATGGCCAGTGTATGTACTCACGGATTTGACGGCCATCCAACGAGCCTTGATTGACAAAAGAATCAGCAAGCCCGTAGAATTAGAGCTCCCTAGGTCGCAACTTGTGTACCCTTCTGTCCTGCTCTGTTGTCTGTTATTTCGTGGAGATGCACTTTTAGTGTTTGTAAGGTTTATAAGGCATTTTGATAGGCTTATCTGCAGGTAGGAATCCTCTTCGCTGTTTTGCTAAGCTAGAACCGGAAAACTTGATAGTGGAGAATAGGAGCAGACGCATATGTCCCAGCAGGCTTTGCATATGAGAAAATAACAACAGTGTGAGAGAAATTAGGAGAAATTATGAGTGAGAATGTACAGAATTTAATGTTTTTAAGGGCTAAGTGTCTGTGGCTGTTGTGGTTATTTCTGTGGGGAACCCTGAAAAGTGCCAACCTCTCGGTGCTGTATAGGTATGGGGCATGCCCCCACCAAGGTGTAACTTGGCGGGATGGCATACCTGCCATCCCAATTTCATAAAATCTCATAATGTGAATGGCTGACCATAAGATTGGAATATTTTGTTTATAACATGTCCTTGCTAATATAATTAGTTCCTTTGTTAGGAAGTTGAACTCAAAGCACTTCTTTATGAATGGCAAAATACACTGCAGTCAGATTCCTTTCCATGACATTATTAATCTTTCAACCTACTATAGATTCTTTAACCTTGTTACAGGTCGTGAGGTTTGTGTTTTTCTCAAATGCAATCTCTGATCTGTTTTATGTTTGTGCTTGTCTTGACAGAATGTGCAAATGTCACCACTCACTAGTTAATTATTTAGCTAACTATACAGATCAATTTTTTTTCATTGTTAAAAAGTGGAACAAAATGTACATATACATTTATATTATATTTAATCCTCACAGCTTTGAAGTTGGCTTCCTAGCCAGCAGCTTACTAAGTGCGGAGATGAGCTAGCAAGGGAGATGGGTTGCTGCATGAGTCGTGTAATGTACACTGCTGGATGATCAAAGGAAACCAGAGCAGAGCCGGCTGTACCATCGTGTCATAGTAACATGGGAGAGTGAACCGTGTGGACGCTTCAAATTATTCCCTCAGGTGCTTCAGGCAGAGGGTATCACCGACAGGGTTGCAGCAGAACATTTCATAAAGATTGATGCTGGTTTTATTTTGATACAAACAGCAGTCAGAGTTTCTAAGGATATGTTAGCTTTATCTGTCACCATTCTCCACTACAAAATGTTTTTTTACCTTTCATAACGTTTGTTTAGAAAGTTTGATGTACAACGTGAAAGAATATAAATTCACCCACTGAAGTGATTTGCGCAACAGTGCTAGACCTGGCTAATCCCATTCCCTGACCAGCCCAGTTAGAGGGAAACATCTCTCAAGCACAAAATGTAAGTTAAAACTATAGGTTGGCACATTTATTATACATGCGTCTGTTTTTGAAGTTATTTTTGTGTCTGTTCATCAAGGACTTTTCCTGGCAGTATGTGGCAATATAAGGGAATATGACGAGGCTTGGCGAGTGCTGCTCTCATGACCAGTCAGCCTAGCCCATCTGGACTCAAGTGGGGAAGAGCTAGAAGTTGCATTATAAGACTATCACATTTTTTAAAAGCATACACTGTAAACGGATGTAGTTGGCTTAGAAAAGATTTTTTGTAAGTCATACATTTTTGTATTTTCCCCAGAAAGCATCTGATAATTTGAAATGGAGCGATAATGGCTGAGGGCTGATGCAAAGAAAAGAGGATGGCAGTCATTATGATGACAAAATAATGGTTTTGAAGCTTTGCTAAAAAATGAACAAATGAGAGAGAGTCCTGATATTAATATAAAAACAACCATTTTGTCCCTTTATATCGGCAGTCTTGAGGCATGCACCTTGAAGTTAGCACGATTGCAAACCACGTGAAATGCACTCTTGGAAGTCAGTTTGGCTAAAAGCATCTGCCAGATGACTAAATTGTCATGGAAAGCCTGGAGCTTTTACACCTGCCTGGTCCTGTGCCCTACTTCTGCTGATTGCCAGTCTTAATGGAGTGAGCTTAGACCTAGTACTTGTTGTTCTCCATTTCCTTTTATGGCACCTCTGGTGCTGCTAATCTGGTGTGTGGAGCCTGTCTTGTGAGCTGGGTGCATTGTAACTTCTTTTTTCCATTTCAGGCTTCGCTCTCATATTTCCCCCTGACCACTGTGGCTGAGATAGCATGTGGGTGTCGGGAGTTGCCGGGGCCTGGCAGAATGAGAGTTCTGTAATTTGTGGGGATTGTTGGTGAGAGATCCTTAAGTTTGGGAGGGAGTGTAGCATCAGGCAGGAGAGCTGCCAGCACAGTTTGGCATTGTGCACAATTCATCTATTTAAATTTACTGTATTTGGCACCACCCTGCAGCTTTTATCCCTTGCAGTTTAGCAGTGTCTGTTATATATTTGCTTGACAGGTTTCCAATAGTACATCAGGAAAGCAATTCTGTAAGTGCCCATGCATTACAAACGAGACCAAAGCCACAACTAGGCATGAAAAGGAACTATGCGTAAATGTGAAAAAATAATAGACAGTCCAGTACAAAGGGGACGAGAGTAAGCAAAGCCAGATGTTGTCGTGGGTGCGGTGTGGTTTAAAAAACAGAAATTGTGTCCTTCAGTTATTTTATGACAAATTCAAGCTCAGTTGGTTACGACGTGCTAGAAAGGAATGCTTGGGGTTTTGCTGGCTCACTGCATTGTCTCTGAATTGTATCATAGACATATTTTAATAAGTATGGGGATGTCTAACGGAACAAGTTGATTAAGTATTTGAATTAATTCTGTTACTAGTTATCCATGTTATGCACTGTAACAGATTAACTGAATAATTGGCATCGAAAAACAAAGATTATTGTGCAGGCCACTGATAGAAAAATTTAGAGAACTGTTATAGCTATAGCATTGTTGAATATGAACACAAGTGCATTTCCATTTTAAATACTTCAGTAGTTAAGTAAACGTTTAACAACAAATCATATCAGCAGTTGTGTTTTTGACCAAGCCATAGAGCTGTTGATACCAAAGGTCTTCATCTGAGGCAGGAAATCTGAGTGCATATTCATAAAGCATCTCACCGTACGAGTACTGATCTAGGATCAGGATTTCCTATCCATACCTGAACCTCATTAATTAGGCTATGAGCTGAATCAGCTACCTTACTCTGAGATACTTAGTCAATGTGGGCTACATTGCTGTCTTCACAATATTATAAATTTCAATTCAAGGTTAAAATGGTTGTTATGCCACTACACTCATAATGTATGTAACTCTCCTCAGTGCAAATTCAAACCTGTACCTAACACAGCTGAGATGGTATCTACTCTGAGCTGAGCTGCTTTCTACTCTGTGCAGTGAGTTGACTCTCTGTCCACCGCTTGACCCCTGAGTCTAATGGAGACAGGACAGGCTGACCCTGTGGGCTCTCGCTTTTGAAGTGCTGCTTCAAAGTGACTTACTTTCCACAATCCAATCTCTTCGGCATTTTTTTGGGGAAAAAAAAAAAACTTTAAACTTCATGTACGAAAACATGCTTTTCTTCAGTTTTCAGAAATAATTATGTTGCAGTCCTTTGTCCAGATGGATGGCTAGCCCACCTGTTAATGCGTACATTATTATAGCCTGTGAAGGTCTTTGTTACAGAATACTGCATTTTAGCTTGACTCAGCTCTCCCTGTCAGTCCATTTTACCACAGAGCAATAAATGATAAAAAGCGACGGAAGCGAAGGAATGAATGAAAATGAGTTGGCTGGGAGATGATTTATTTGTTCTGATTGCTTCGTCTCTCATGACCTCTATTATGCAAAAGGCATAAGCTCTCATAAGTTTTCAGTAGAGGGAACTAATGTGTGCCCGGAGCAAAGGAAGTGTTGTCGCTTTCAAAATAACGCGACCAGAAGGACACTTTGCAGATCCCTTTCTTCTCGGCTTACATTCTATACACATTTTTATTTTTATTTTACTATAGTACTCCTTTGTCTGTAATGTCCTTTTAATTGTATAAAAGGCCACTTTATAATAGCCTAGTTGAATGAGGCAATGTAAATTTTTTACCTTGACCGTATTCTGCCTTATTTATGTCTTTAAGCTTTTATATCCATAATTTATAAGAAAAAGGGATAGGAAAATGTATATCTTCTGGAAAGACATGTAGCGGTTCTTCTGAAGTGTACTGGGACTTCACTGTCACTTCGCTAACTCAATGCACTGCCAGACTGGTAGGCCACTGTCAAAATATTTACCTTTTTTTTTTTTTCCTTTAGAGTAGTTCAGCTCGCCTCGGGGCTCTCGAGTACGCCATTTGCATTCCCTGTTCTCAAATTAAGGATACTCTCAGCCCTTAGCGTCTGCTTCACTACAGTATTTACAAGAGCAGAATAGCATGTGCGGTTAGAGGGAGATGGGTAGGGAGATTTTAGAAATGGTGTTGTTGGTTCCCATATTTTGTGCCCACTCCCAGATGTTTGGCCATCTTTTTTTTTTTTTTTTTTCTTCTTGCTCAATTCCCTTCACCCCTCAACTGCATACCCCATAATTTCTGTAGTTATAGATAGAACAGAAATCATAGGATTTACGGGGCCTGAAATGGAAGGAATAGAGGAAAACAATTTCAAGCCAGCTGCAGGCGGTCAGTTGGAGAGTGTGTGGCCAGCTACTGCTGAGGGAGGCTAGTGATTGGGTATCAGTCATACAGGGCACTGGGCATCCGGGCTCTGGATCCACTGGTTTCTCCTGGGTATGAGAATTCTTACTCACCGCAGGAAGCAAACATCATTGGTCTTAACTAATAAAATAGATAAAACAGGACACTTAAGTTATAGCAACCTGAGCCATTGTATTTGTCATTTAATGCTAAGTACATTGTTTGCCCCAATTTCTAATAGTCACTTCTGATCAAGCATAGAAAGTGTGTAAAATAACATATTGGGTGACATGGGTCAAGTTTTTAACTTATCATTTAGCATTTTCTGCCAAGTTGTGCCACCAGTACCACCACATTAACACAGGCATAATTTCCCTAGTGTGCAATTGATATTAATATTAATATTAAATGATAAATATCCAAATAGGCTGCTTGAAATAATGTGCAGGTCAAGCCTAATTTGTAAAAGGGTTTCTGTCCTGCCACTGTGGAGTGAGAATTGATGCACCGACTGCAGCAGAGGCCAATACAAGCTTGCAATAAATACCTACGGTATAGGTGCGCGAGCCAAATTAGCCTTCACACGGCAGCAGAATTCAATCTGCTTCTCAAGGTCACGCCGTCAGTTTTGATGAAGTTGCAGGTCCACGCGTACAGTCGAGAGCGCTGCGCAACACAGGATGTCTGCCTGAAGACCTCCGGTTGTTCAGACGTGGTGGCGCTGGGCCTGGCTCACCAAGCCTGGCCCAGAACTGAGAGAAACTTGGGAGGTTGGAGCTGGCGCTCTCCTCCAGTCAGGCGGCCAAGGGCCCAGCGACCTGCCGCTGCGTTTACCAACAAAGGCAGGCATCTGGGGAGCCGGAGAGATCGGGATTTCATGCCGAGAGCGTCGGGGCAAGGAGGCGGGGCCGGGGGGGCAGCCAACGGCGCTGGGGAGACGGGCCTTCATAATTGGATCTGTCAAAACCCTTTCACAGTTAATGTGCGGCCGTCAGCAAGATGTGCCGCCACTCGGCCCCTTCAAGGCTCCTTCCAGCGCCGCTATTTATCTGTTTCTGCGTTCGCGCCGCTTCGCTCGCCGTGCCCTTCCTCTCCCTCAGCTCTCCGAGCCACCTGCCCGTTTATTTATTTATTTATTTATTTATTCATTCATTTTTCCAGCTCCCGTTTGCATGGCCGCACCTCTCGCTGATGGCCCTGGTTTGGCCGAACCTTTGAAAGCGAGCGTGCGCGGTGAAACGCAGAAGGGCGGTGTCTGTCCTGCGTATGCCCCTCCCATAGCCAGCTTAGTCTCCGGGCCTCCTTCAAAGAGTAGAGCACATTATTTTTCCATAGATTGCGTTGTTGCCGTTCTCGTTGTTAGTGTTAATCAGTTTAACCATCAGGGTCCAAGTTGAACTATGCGGTTGTTCCCTGTACTTGGACCGGTACTTCTCTCTAGGGGTTTCGTCATACTTGTTCCTGGTTATGGTTATACACTTTGTTGTACGTCGCTCTGGATAAGAGCGTCTGCCAAATGCCTGTAATGTAATGTAATGTAATTTAAGCACTGTTTGAGGAAGATGTGTTGCTTGGGTGGGTCAATCAGTGTCAATGATGTCTTTACTGGGTGCGTTTGAGAGACTCCGCTGACTGATCTCTTTTTTCCCCGCTTTATCTCCCAATCTGGAGATCCCAGTTGTGTTTCAGCCACACTAATTTTTGCAACCTCTGCCATGTGTTCAGGAGAGCGCAGGCATGTATTCGCCTGCTTCGAAATGCGTGATGTGAAGCCGCTGCTTCTTTTCATGCTGTTGTGCACAAGTGAGTCGGAAGCCAATGCTCCATGTGCAGCTTGGGCGATCGGTCTGTTGGCGCCCAATTTACCAGTGGGGGTCGCTGGTGAGCGACAAGTGACAGTCATCCCTACCAGCTGAATCCCTCCCTGCATGGGCGACAACGTGGCTAATTATGCTTCGCCCTGTGAGGGTTCCAGATTTGATACCAGGATGTGGGGTCCGTCCACAGTGGAACAATGCCTTAACAGCACAGGTCACCCAGCAAGCAATGACCTCTTTTTTGCTGTTCTTTTCTTCACTTTTTTCTTTAACCCAAAAAGCCAAAAATTATGCGTTTATTGGTGATTGAAAGCTAAGGAGATCATGCATTATCACCACCAGTGAAGCCTGCACTGAATCCAACAAATTTAGTTTTTGTGAACATGATTGCAATCTGCGTGCTTGGTTGCGGTCATGTATTTGGTTGTGTAATACTAATATGACATTGAATTATGACACATGCACTGTAGCACTGTAATGATATATAATTCTACCAAAGACTGTAGTAGCCATTTACAACCTGGCTTCTGCATTAAGAACTGCAGATGTATGGCTTCTGCTGGCTTAATTACTCAGAAATAGTGATGATGGTCCAGCATTTTTCCTTCCCTTCCTATTGGACTGCTGACGAGAACCATATCTTCGCCTTCTCACCGACAAACCTCTTGCATTCCTCAGTTTCCACATTTTTCCCATGGGTCCACAGAAACCCATTGCTTTTGCGCAGCATTAACATTGACACTGAGACATGCCCACAGGGGTCAAACTTGCTCATTAAGCCAATATTTGCATACTTGCAGTTTCCAGTTGCATACTTACAGACCCAGTGACAAAATATGTCTCTTTAAGACTGATTTCCTGGAGAAGAAGGATGGAAGACTTTTGACATCACTTACCTTTCTATAAATGGCTTACCCATACAAAAATAGGAATTTGTAATGCATTACCATAACAGCTCAGTTGAGAAATATGAGATTGCGCTAACAGAACCTTATCTGCTTAACTTTAATCCACCTTGCTTATTGCAAATGTTGGAATCGGTGTTCTTGTTTTTCTCAAAATACCATTGCTTATGTTAATCGCCATGGAAAACGTGATGCATTTTCTGAGCAGCGAGAGGGTTTTGGATATCACAGCCCCCAAGGTGATACAAACAGCTTCATTTTTGAACACGCTCTCCCACTGTCACTGCTGAGGCCATCGCTGCTTGTGTCTGTTTTTACCTCCTCCCATGTCTTTGAGCATGATGAATACTCCTTTGCTTCACGTGGCTTTGACTTTACAAGTTCAGAGGAAAGAACATTTTATTGCTGATCCCTCACTGTCCTCAGTCACTGTGCACTCCTAAGCTTCTGTGCAGTTACCCTTAAAGCTGAGGTCACAGATAGCTATGGGGCTGACTGGGTGTCATTTTTAGTTTACAGTCCATTTGCATAACGAATGCCCCCTTTGCCAGCTGGGGGTGTGCTCTGCTGCAGCCTGTCTTTTTGTCGTTTTTCATCTTTTGTTCTTCAGGGAGGTCTTGCCATGTGCAAATGTGCATTGGCCATTCTTGCTGAAATACTGCAGTTACTGTCTCATGCTTGCACATATGTATGCATGCATGCACACACACACACCCAGAGCGAGAGGTAGAGGTAGAGCGTGAAAGAGGCAGTGTTGGCATTGCCAAACACTGTCCACATCCAACCATCTTTGTTCTTTGTATTTTGTATTTTCAATGGAGGCCAATAAAGGAATTGCTGATGGCCATTCTGCTCATCCAATTGGACAGACCACACCAAAGTTAAAAGTGGGAGTTTGTGGTGTGTGAACAGCTGGTTTGTGGAAAACAGGTTCCGCTGATGCTGCGGACGCTGTTACAGTGTCTCAGTATTGTGTTATGCTGCCTCACGATGGAGCTTGTGGTTACAGTCCATGAAGCCGCCATCAAAGCACTGAAGGAGAAAGAGGGAGCTTACACGCTGCCACATCTCTGGCTAGCTAATTTCATGGGCCTTTTACTCTCTTCACAGAGCGACTCTGCACAGGTATGCTCCAGTCTCCCTGTCCATAGGCTATTTCAGCTTTGATTGTTCCCTTCTGCGTAATTCAGAAAACATTTTCACGTGTATGTTTTTCACTTTAGAAAGTGCCTAAAAAGGACAAATACAAATCTTTCCTGGGAAGGGTTTTTCCCTTAACCTGAGGGATACGTCCGATGCACTGCAAAGGGTTGCTGTGATACCTTCCATTGCTCCAAATGACTGGCTGGTAACACTAGATGTATCTAGCCTTTATACAAATATACCTAACCAGCTAAGTCTGGAGGCTCTTGAAAGGTTTTTGGGAGAAAGCGAGGAAGATCATCCCTCTACAGAAATTCTACTAGATTTGGCTAAATTAATATTGGAGAAAAATTATTTACTTTTTGAATCTGATTATTTCTTGCAAACACAGAGTACTGCAATGGGCTCCACCATGGCGCCAAATTATGCGAATTTATGGGAAATTTGAGAGAGACTTTGTGTATAACAACAACCAATTTTCACATGACATTAAACATTGGGCAAGGTACATTGATGATATCTTGTTAATCTGGTCGGGGTCAGAAGAGCAACTTAATGAGTTTGTCAGTTTTTTAAATACAAGGCTGCCTTCCATGTACAAAAAGTAAAGAGAGAATCGACTTTTTGGATGTGACTTTCTATAGGAACGGTGACAAACTAAGCACTACCTTACATCGAAAACCGAAAAGATAAAAATACCATGTTGCTGGCAAATAATTTTCATCCTATGCGCCTGAAAATGGGATTGCCCCTCAGCCAACTGTACAGAATACGCAGGATATGCGATACTGATAGGGATTTTGAGAAACAAGCTGATGATATGATTGAACGCTGTCGTAACCGAGGGTATCAGAAATCTTGGCTTTCTGAGGCAAAAAACATTGTAAGCTCAAAAAATAGGAGTAATCTATTCCAGAAATCTAAAAAAGAAAAAAATAAGTTTTCAGTCATATTTCCCTCTACATATGGTTTGCAAAGTTCTGCCATCCAATCCATTGTACGACAACATTGGCACCTTCTGTCAACAGATCCTCAACTTAAAGATGTTTTTGTTGATCTTCCTCTATTTTCTCATTACAGAGCTCGTAACCTTGGTGACAGATTGGTCCGTGCCAACCACTACAAACCTAGGTCACCATACTTCCCGATACCACCGGCTTGTTTTCCGTGTCATAACTGTGCGTCGTGCAACAATTTGGTAAAAACAGATTGTTTCACTCATCCCAAAACTGGGAAGAAGTTCAAAATCAAACAACGCATAACATGCAACACTTTTGCAACAATTTAATTTATCTTTTACTTTGTCCTTGTGGACGGGGCTACGTGGGTCAGACCACAAGGCCCCTTAAGCTACGTGGGTCAGACCACAAGGCCCCTTAAAACCCACATAAGTGAACACAAACGCGCAATTAGAAGGGAAGATGTGAATTCGTCAGTTGCAAGACTAAAAAAAAAAGTTTTTTAGAACATAAACATACAGTACAAACGCTGCGATGCATCGGCATAGAGAAAATCCAAATGAGCAGAAGGGGCGGAGATTTAAATAAACATATCCTAAGGAGAGAGGCTTATTGGCAGTTTACTTTAGATACAAGGTGTTCGGGGATGAATGAGGATTTCGAAGTATCGTGTTTTTTATAGATCCCCTCGTTGTCTTTGGCCTGCAGGGGTTTGCATGGACCAACTTCTGAACCATCATTAATTAAACACTGTTTTCGTGGATCCTACACTTCATTCCATGTATCTGTTTTTGAATTAGGAGGTGGATGCCTCTAACTTAGTATATGTGTATACATATATATGTTTATGTATTTGTATATGAGTATATGCGTGTATCCCTTTCAAAACAATATGGTTGTTGCTGCAACCTGTGTTTTTCTTATTTTTCTTATTAGCCTGCCTAGCCTTCTTGTCATACACATTGGCCTAAGACAGGTTTTGGTCATTATTGATTATATGATTATATAATTATTCAATCATTTAGAAGCTAATTTACATAAATAATTGGCTATTATGATGTCATGTTTATTCTGGTTTTATATTTCCTGTTTGTCAGAAGAACTTCATGATACTGAGGACGGCTTAGGCCGAAACACGTCTGTCTCCTTGTCCAAATAGGAATACAAATGAAAATTATTTTGTTGCGTAGACATTCATAATCTATATCTATTCATTAAGAGTGCAGGCTCCCGTCTTTCCTTTTCCCTTAAAGTGACCTTGGTGGAGCTTGGAGCAAATGATAATTGAAGACTCAGGACCCGGAGGGTAAAATGTGAATCTGGAAGACAACCCATTTGGTTTTGTGCTTTGATCATTGTGTGTGAAGGTTTTCTGACATGGTTTCGGTTGTGCTAGGACACGGGTTCTCAAACTCAGTCCTACGTTGTGAAAAAAAAACAATATGAAGAATCATTTTGGTTTATGGCATCTCATCCATTTTCACCACCGATGACTTCTGCTGTGATATTTCCGATGCAGTCTTCCTGCTCCTGCAGTAGGTAAACAGGCACTATTTGGGAGTGAGTGTACTGAAAGCAAACTTGACTGAAGCACAGACACTGATGTGTAGAGCTACATTAAACGAGTACACCTGGAGCTTTTCAGTTTCATTACACTAGTTGCAAAAGTCAGTGCGGATTGTTCACATTTGTATAAAGGAGGTCTTTATAAATCAATGGCAAATAGTGATTTAAATGGCTAAATACTGACTGTCATGCTCTTACCATTTTATGCTAGTATTTAGTGTAATTATGAGGTAAAAAGGTTTTTGGTATATTTGATTGCAAACTTTTGTTCAGTTTGGTTTAGCCCAGCACTATGACACCTGATTCAGGTAGGCTAATTAACTAATATCATGGTCTTGACCTTGATAAGTACAATTAGGCGTGCTAGTGCTGGACTAAAACAAAAACCTGCACCTACATTAGCCATTTTTGGATAAGATAAGACACCCATGCTCTAGTTGTTCAACTATTTAGAAATTGGTGTCATGGTTAGAGAAATATGCTCTAAATCTGATAATGCAAACGTGCAGCATTATAAATGGTTTAAATAATGATGTAACTATATGTGGTACTGGATAAGCAAGTCTGCTAAATCAGATAATGTAATGGAAGAGATACTACCGTTGGCTGATCAAACAAAATGCAAGGACTGGTCTTGTTTGTATTCTACTACACAGACACACTTTAAGTACTTAATTGAGAGCAACGTCAATGAGAGAGTGATGCAGACAGAGCAGCCAAGTGTTGATTGCTGCTCGGAAAGGCATATAGTAATGAGATGCTGGAATGGCAGCTCACTAATCACCGCTCAGCAAAACAAAGATGGGGTAATGAACACCTGGAGAGTCACCATGGAATCATCCTAAAAAGTACTAACTGCCAAGATTGAATGAGAACAAAGTAGAGATCATCACTTTGTTTGTTAGATAATTGTTCAGATTTTATTTAACAAGAATACAGCTGCAATGGATTTAAGAGCTCGGTGTTCAAAGTGCACTAGCTGTAGTTATGTCATGAATTATTGTGGGTGGGTGTCAAATATGTACTGTCTCTAACTTTTCGGTCCAAGTACTATGCAGGTATGTGGGGACTGAAGTTAGCATTGAAGAGCTGGTGTTTTTGCTTGATTTTAACTTGACTGAAAAGCTGAATAGTGTAATAAGCAGTCCTTGGTTGTGCGTAATGATTTAAGACTATATTCAAGTTCAGCTACCTTTTGAGCACTGAGAGAGCTACAGTCAGACAATGGACATTTTTGTTTGTGTTTGCCAAGCACAGCAGTATGCAGCACTGGTCTTGCTCAGCCCCAAGGGTTTTGAGTTTTTTGTTTTGACCTTTTGTTTTCATCAGGGACTGATTCAGACCCAAGAAACCAGATGAAGTAAGTTGTCTGTAGACTACATTACTTGACTAATTAGCTTAAAGGGGCAGTTCACCCAAAACTAAAATAAATTGTACCTGGAGTGCTGTCTTTCCATCTTGTTTTAGCAATGTTAACACTGCGCGGATGTACAAAGTTGGTGTGCTTTGGTAGAAAGTAGTTTTCGAAGAAACCGTGCACAGCAAGGTCTGTGGATGTCTGTGAGTAACTGTGTCGCTTCCAAATTATATTTGGAAAGAGATGTTACTTTTGAGTTTTTTGAATGCAAATTTTTTTGGCACCTAAAGCAGCACTAACATTGACCCTGTTGAAGTCAATTGTATCAGGGTGAGCTGCAGCGGATATCTAGCTTGTCTAATCTAGGCCATGCGGCTCTCCAGGACCAGGGCTGCACATGCAATATTTGTGGCAAAATACATGGAAAGGTTTCCTGTTGAAGGTTCACATGTGTGTGTGAAAAGCCTCGTTTCAGTTAGCCAGAATCCAAGTATGGGGTGGGTGGGTGGGTGGGGGGTGTAACAAAAAGCAAACTGCAAAGACAAATCTTTTTTCATTGTCTAATACAGTCACATAAACGTCAGTCCAATGATAAAAGGGCAATAACCTGCAATAATGCGAGAACTTTTGAGCCATCATTTTATACATTTCATAGAAAATTAGCCCTTTTGGTTCAATGGTTGGATGAATGGAATTGAAGGAGATCTGAGGATAAATCAATTGTCCAGGTTTACAGCAGTTAGTCACGTCCCTGAAAATGAGACGAGTGAACTGAACCGATTGCAGTGGCTTTCTATTTGTTGCAGTTGGGCGACATTATCGATACACTCTGCTGCCTGTGTGTAGGGTTACGAGTGCAGAACAGGAGCATTCTGAATGGTATCACTTCAGAAAAGCCCTCTTTTTCACATGTACACACAAGTCCTTTCATGCTAACACATAGCTGTGCTGGAGAAATACATTTCTATTTAGGAATGTGAACTAGATGTTTCGATTTGAATGCATAAAGTAAATAATCTTGCTTGCTGGCTGACAATACGTGACCAAAAAGAAGCAGCTAACAGGATGGATTACTGCGCTTCAGTAAATGTGATGTATGCATATGTGTGTGACGTGAGGGAGGTTTTGTGTGTGCCGTGCCGACCATGCTGTAGTGGCTGATAAGACTTTCATATTGTACTTAGCTTTGCTTGGTCAAACAGCCCTGTGGCTAATGAATTTCACTGCAGCGCTCAGCTACGATGATGCGGAAATGCTTCTTTCTTGCAGGCCCCTCTTGCGGCTGTCATCTATTTCTGAAGCCGGGCCTCTCGCTGAGAGCCATGATGGGGATCTGTGATGCATGTCAGTACAGCACGAAATAGAAGGGAAGTCTGCAGTATGTTCTGTAGTGCAGGATAAACTGGTGATGGTTGGAATAGATGGGCATTGACCATCTTATTACATAACGCATAAAGCATAACACATAACATATAACATGTAACACGTAACATAATGACAAGAACAGGCCATTCAGCACAACAGTGCCCACCATTTTCCTGACTAAATCTTCTCTGTCCACCAGCCTATATCCCCACTGGATTAAGCTTAATTTCATTACTGAACTTCATCAAGCCTTTAACCAAGCAGATCAGGCCAGGCTAAAACCAACAGTAAAATAAACTCAGTCAGGTAGTCATCTGCCTGTGAGAGGTATGAAAGCAAGTGTGCTTGACCGTGAAGGTTCAAAAAATAGGCGTATGGTTTCTTTGAGGATAAGTAGGCCACGGCACATTTATCTTCTCGCCATTTAATTTGTTGTCCTTTGTTAGTCCATATGAGAGGTCAAAATGTTTTCTGAACCGCACTTCCCAAAGGCGCTTTTGGCTGGCAACCGGCGTGCAGTCTGAGCCGCAAGCCCATTAACGAGCTAACAATCGTAATAAGCGCTTCGGGGGCGTTATGATAATGAGTTCCTCGTGGAGCCAGACCTGCCCTACCTTTCCTCCAGAAAGCCTTGTGAAATGCTTTGCATATTTCTGCATGACAAAGAAGCTACATGGTAATACATGGTCTCCACTGTGGAAGCGTATATCAGAAAAGAGCTTTTATTAGCAAATTTCCTTTCAAACTCCTCATGTCATGCAGCTGGTAAAAACAACGCAATGTCATCTATCATTGTCAGAGGAACTGAATGTGCTTTCAGAGTCATTCTTTTATCCGCTTTTCCAGTGAAAGCATGGTCATCGTGCACTAACATTTCATTCTTACACATATTGTTTAATGCTCTGGAGCTAGAATGGCTGGTGCTTTAAAAATGCAGTATCAATTCTAATAATAGTTATAATGAATTAATTATTAATTTAAAAAATACGTATTTAACTATAACCCAAGGGGTTGTATGTTTAAACAGGAAAAATGTTATTGCTGCATGACACGTAATACAAGATTTTATATCGTCTTAGCAGTGAAAAAACTATTCAAGACATTTTCATTTAAAGAAGTGTCTTTACAGTATGATAGAACTGTACAGCCTCTTACTTTCTGTCGTGCTTGGGCTGTTCATTCCATCACCAGAGACCAGAAGAGAAGGGGAAGACAGATTTACAAGAGAAGAAGATAGTAATGAAGATGGAGCATGCAGACCTGCGGTACATTTAATACAAATCTGAATGTTAACACAGCAGAAAGCAAGGCTACGGGGATGGCAATGATAATGGGCAGCACCAGGGTGCCAGGAGAGGGAAAGAAAAGTAGCATGCTGATGAGAGAAAGCCAACTCATCCTTTTAAATGAAAAGAATGTAGATCATGAGGATGAGGTGGAAGGCCAGCAGAGAGCTCAAATTATAGTTATCAAGCAGGTTTACAAATATGCGCGACACGCTTGCAGAAAGGAGCATGTTTTACTATTGGTAATACTGAAACGACAACAAGGCGGGGCCACAGGAGAAAAATACTGATGAGAGAATGGAGAGGAAATTAAATTAAAGAAACCCCACATGCTTAGCTAGAGAGGGAAGAAAAGTCAAGGGGGTCAGTAGAATAGTTGAATGGGGCCATGGGAAACACGAGATGCCAAGTTTAAAATGGTGGGTATGCATCCACCAATGAATGCAGTTATCCGAACATGCAGAAAATGGAGAGAAAACTTGAGAATCAGGGGGTGGAAAGATATAAAATGTCTAACATATACTCAGAAAAGACGGTTAAGAGGAAAATCGTGTCGAGAGAAATGGACCAAAAATAGGAGAATGTTGGTAGAGAGAGGGTAAGGTGCAAGGAGAAATTCTCCATCTCCATGTCATGAGAACAGAAAGATAATTACGTTATCTCCAGTGTTGAGTGAAACAGAAGGCAGAAAGAATGTTGAAAGACATCCAGATTGGAGAGGGTCAAGAAGAGTGTGCTGTATAATATTATTTTCAGTTGTGAAAGTTGCTTAAATAATGCAGTATGATGTATATACAAAACCTCATCAACCTCTACCTCCTGTAACCCAGTGAAAGTCGAGCATATGTTTTGGAAACACCTTTGATACTGAACTCACTTTGCAGCTTTATTCATAATATATGCACATGATGGGAATGTAGAAGGACTCTTACGACTATACTGTATGTTTCACTCTCAGTTCCTAGAATTAAGTAGTGACTCCGTTACTGGCTAAATCATCTTGAGTGTAGGATCATTCTTTACTTTTAAAGTTACTTTAATAATTATTTTGAGAGGTCGCCAATTATGCAACAGTTTTTTTTATTTGATTCCAGTCATTCCCCAGAAGAATATATTCATAAAATAATGATAATTTTTTTAACATGCAACTGTGGATGCAAGAATTTTGCCATATTTATCATTACTGACCATGGATGTATAGAGCTAATAAACATTATGACAAAAATTTAAATACTATGACTGCAGTACAAGGTTCCATCAGTGTGCTCTTTAACTCCTGATTGGGCGTTAACTTTTCCAAAATGTGTTTTTTTTTTAGAACATGTACTTTAGAATATTGTACGGATATGTATAATTAATAACTAAGCATTAATAATTAAACATTAATTACAGCGTTGTATTAAAAGACATTATTTATGTAAATGAAAAAATTATTTAAATATTGATAAATGTGTTATTAACACGAACACCATGGTTGTCAGTTGGTAGTTGCAAACAAGACCTTGTGGTTATGTATGAAAAGTGCTGTAATTTACATGTGATTTAGTACATGGTAAAACTACAGTGTGTACACTTTGCACTTTAACAACACATGAATTGTTTGATTACAAATATAAAATTGTGGAGTACAGAGCCAAATCAAAATAAAAAAATCTTTGTCCCAAACATTATGGAGTTCAATGTATATGTGTATATATATATCTTTGTGTTTGGACACATGCAGTGTTGATTTATGAAACTCAACATTCTCATTGTCTGGGCTAAGCAGTAAACATGATATTAATATTTCATTCATTTAAATTGTCTGGATATTGGCAAGTGCTGAGTCTGTCTTATTTCAATGTCATTCTCCAAAAACACGTGCTACCTTTTTAATGTATGCATTATTAATGTATCTGCATTAAGCTGAGGCTACATCCAAAGCATGTTGCCTCTAATTTTATCCTACTTAGAGAATGATGTGTGGAAAAACCTCAGTTATGGAGCGTCCTGAATAACCACAGCAGTTGTCAGTTGAATTTTGAAACCATCGGTCCGTAAACCAAAACAAGAGTGCCGAGACCTGTGTCAAGAGGATATGGAGCAAGCTGTACTGTGGGAGATTCACTGAGCTGCGTTCTCTTAGGTCAATATCGGAGTCTAAAGTTCCTTTCTCCAGGCAGGAAATACGACTGCTGTGGCGTTCCGCTCTGAGAGCTCTTGTGTTTATTACATATGTGCGATCTCCGTTCCGACTGCCCGCAGACGCCAGGGTGCTGATGTGTTTTCTGCCGGTGGGTGTGTTCCTGGATGATTCATACAATTGCCTGGTGATCTTTCCTTGAAATTTGAAATAATTTGAAATAATTTCTTGCAGGATGTGAATTCTTGGATAGTTTTCTGCAAGTGTAGGTGTTTTCTCCTGAAGCAGGCTGTATTCAGGATGAGTAATGTTTCAGAAAGCCTTCTCAGGCCAAGGTAGATGGAGATAGACAACACAGTTACTCATCTGCTGCACATGGAGGATAAATGTATTCTCAAGGTACATTTAGCCACTACATTTGTATCACAAGCAAATATTTGGAAAATATATGTTTTATGTAATGAATGCATCTTTAATATACCTTTTCTAATGTTCATGGAAAACACTTGGCCAGAATCAAACTGTGATGTAGTGGTTAAGGAAGCGGGAATTGTAAGCAGGCAATTTAAATTATAAATCTCCTTGCTCTTCTGTCCTTGAAAGCAGTGCAACTGGCCTTCATTAATGGATCATATGCAAAACTGTAACTCTTCCAGGATAAGGGGAGTTGGCTGAGTAAATAAATAATGAAACTTGTGTATAAATAGATTTTCCCAGGCGTATTCACTGGTTGGGTGTGTATATACAGTACTGGCCAAAAGTATTAGGCCACCAGTGATTTTTTTTTTTTTTTTAAACTGTAGGTAGAGAAGAATTAATTTAATGTATGCACATTAATTGAATAACACACCAAAGTAAAAGCAATTTCTAACTGCAATAACTCAAAACGTTTTACTTAGAAATAATCTTAGACACAGCTTTCCTCAAAATAGCCTCTCGTGGGTTTAATTACAATGAATCAAATTATTGAATGTCTATCCAATCATTTTTCAAATGGGGGGGGGGTGGGAGGGAGGTGGAGGAGGAGTTAAATTGATTTAAATCTTGTCTAGCTTAAGTTTTTTTTTTTTTTACCACATAGTTTATAGTAACCTAGTGATGGTACTTGCAGTTCCACAACAAGACATGGCGTCAGTGAGGGGACATTGAAAGGTGAGCAGTGGTCTGTTTATGCATAGGTGGCTTCTGTCAACCCAGCTTAATCTTAACTGCTTATAGCGCTGTTAATTAATAGACGTATCTGTCAAGAAACACAATAAAATGTGTGTATTTTTGTACTTGAAATTACTCTTGTTTTCTTCTCATTGTGTCTCTCCTCTGGTCTAGCTGATTTTAGAAATACACATCTTGTTCTATAACTGCATGTTGGGTCTGTTTTGTTAATGGAAAGTATGACTCACTTCTGTTTATTGGTCACTATGTTGTGTGAATCACAAGTTCTTCTCTGTAGTAACACTGGATTTCCATGACTTACCAAAGAAAGAAAATCTTTTAATATCATTGGCCATCGACGATCTGTTGTGAACTGTCTGTAAACATATGTGTGTGCATACACTTGCATGCATAGATGTACTAGTCCACTCCCTCCCTTCATGCTGACATTTGAATAAGAGCAGCAGCCGCCGTGAAAAATGACAGAGAACAATATTCATCTTTTCCTGTCAATTGGAAAGAACAGCACAACATGGTGGGTCAGTGCGCTAAAATGGGTTTATTCTGGCGGGAAATGGCTATTTGTGTAGCTGGAAATGGAGTGGGTCTTTCCAGCCTTTTTTATGCCCTCAAGGCCAGTGTAACCTTCAGGACAAACGGCTATTAAAAAGCGGTAAAGAAAAGATTTTGAAAGAATGGAGGAAAAAAAAATAGAATAGAGGGTGAAGATTATGAACACGAGCGATTGTTTTCTATTTTAATATTACATTTTGAGATGTGCTATACATTTTATTTTCCTTTTGAAAGTAAAATCCTAGTCCAAACGCTTCTGTGTTGCAGATGTCACATTCGGTGTGCCAGTGAAATTGATTGAATTGAACTGAGCTGGAATGAACTGAAGAGATGGGGAGAGGGAGTTTCAGGGAGCACATCACAATGATTAGGGGAGAATGATTACAGCTGCTGCAGCTTGTTTGTGTGATGTGGTACCTGTACTGTGGTATATGTTTGTGTGAAAGCTGTGATGTTTTAACACCTCTGAAGGAGCTTTCCGCCTCGGCACACAGGAGTCAGTCGCCAGGGCGACGGAAAGATTGTCCAATGTCTGCTCACACTAGGCTGGCAAGTCTTGTATTGTTTTGAAAGTGCTACATGGCACCATTGTGCGTTTGTGTTGTAGGATTTTAGGTTTCTTTACAGAGTTTTATTGAGTCGCAAAGGCACTGCTGAGCAATAAATCACCAAATCGTGTGGACAGGTCTGTGAATAACAGCAGCTGATTGGCCTTTCTGATAAGTGTATTGGACTATCCATATATAAAGATGAATGGAGAACTGAACAACTCCTAGAAGGTATTGAGTTGCTGACACACAGAAAAAAGAGTCCAAGTGAATTAGTTAAACAGAAAGCAGATGAGCATGCATACTCAAGATTTACATTATTAATTATTGATGCATTTTTCAAATTGCTACATTTTACTCTTCATGGAAAACAATGCCAGTGCTTCTGCATTTCATTCAATTTCAATAGTGTCTGCTTTGAAGGATTAACATCTAAAGCTCTAAAGTCTCTAAAATAAAGGATTAAGAGAATAAATTGTGTTCAGTGTTTTGGTCCTGGTTGCCTCTTTTTCATATCTGTAAAACTACTTGTATTGGTGGAATTGAATTGGTATTGACTGAAACTGCGATTTAAGTTTATATGCTTGTTTTTCTTACCTTTTTAGACAGGTACTACCACTACCTCAAAATAGCAAGGATAACTGTAAATGTTGTCCCCATTACATAATTTTATAATGGTCAGTGTCGTCTTCTCTCCAGTGAACACCAGAGGCAGGTGGTGCATGCCTTTCACTGGCAGCATCAATATCAAGCACATTTAAAATGGCTGCAAGCCTGGTCACTGACGTGTAGAATATTTACAGGTTTTTCCTTTGTGCTCTAAGAAGGCTATGAATAGGGAGGGGGGAGTATGATTTCAGAGGCAAGAGGAAGTGTTTATCTCCAGAACTTACATAAGCTGATTGTATCACCGGCACAGTTAAACGTCTCTAATTAGGGTGCGAACATTCCTGATAACTACGGTGTTTGTTCAAAGCTGTCTTGGTTGTGGAGCGATCAACACAGTGTTAATTTCTGTTTTCTTCTGGGAAGTATTTGGTGGTCAGTAATGGTCCAGAACCATCAGCAGGCTGATCTAAAGTAATCTCTAGAGTTGGGAGGGCAGCCAGTTTTAACCAACTCTTTATGAATTAAAACTTTGTCTGTTAGCAGTCAATAAAACATACTCGATAAGGTAGTCTGCTGTTTCTCATTGAAATTTTCAGTAAATTAGAGAATTTCAGTACAATAAAGAATATCAGAATAAAACACGACTGTTAAAACAGATTCTTTTAGATATATGAAAATTGTGAAATACAGTATGTTCACACAATATAAGCATTAATGTAGGCCTATATGCTCTAGAATGACCATACGATCCAGTATTCCTATTGGGCTAAATTAACTTGTTCTTATTTCAGCCTTATTTCTTGATTTTGGGTTGTACACAATCTTTTTCAGCTACTAAAGTCTACCAGGCCCTGTTTCCACCCCAGTGAATAATCAATCTGTTCCCTCAAGTGATCAAATCAGGATGGCAGGAGGGAATGAAGAGAACGACAGGCGTCTAACTGAAAGAATTATATAAAAATACAGCTGGGTTTTCTTCCTTGGTAGAGACTGTCAAAGCGATAAGGATGTGGAGCGAGCTGCCTTTAACCTAGCCTGTCTCAGCTCAGACCTGCAGCTTTACACGGCCCTGTCAGACTTGAATGAAAAGAGTATAAAGACCTACAGTATGATAAAATTACAGAAATCCTATCACCACAGTCTGCCATTCTTGTGTCTATTCATTCAGGCAGATTATTGTCTTTGTATTTTGTCAGAAATTTGGTCTGGTTGAAAGAAGGGGTAAATTGGGAGGCAAACAGAACATAAGATTTGGCTTAGCTGGGCAGTGCAACAAATTGTGGATTAATGAACCCGGCAACAAGGCCCTGATCTTCTTCTATCCTCATTCTTATCCATTCAATCACAAGGAGGCATTACTCTCCCACTGTAAGACCTGTCCAGTCGTGGCTTTCATAAATAGCCTCTCTGTTGCCTAAAACCACAGTGAGGAGAAACAGCATGAACCTCATACCCCTCCAAGAGCCTACTTGCGCCATGCAGGGAGGCCACCTTTCCAAAAAAAAACAAGCTGAACTTTCCATAGCAGTTCATTTGTGTAGTTTGAGAGTGAATCATTGGTGATTTCTGAGGTTAAGGTGAAGGCAACTAGACATCAGGCGCTGCAGCTAGGAATAATGAATTTATAGCCATGGGTGAACGCACCATTTCTCATCTTTCAGTGTAGCTTCCAGTTCCACAGAACCATCTGGCTGAACTTTTGGATGTCCTCAGCTGAGCAGAGAGAATTCTTCCAGGTTTTACTTAAACCTATACAACTGAGTCGTTAAGAAGCAACATATTCCAGGTTTGTGCCTAAAATCATGTATTAAAATATAATTGTAATAAATAATGAAGTGTTTATACTCATATTGTTTGTTTTACTGGCCCGTGAAACAAAATGAGCATTTTAAACTGACGGTAAGCTCCAGACCTGGGAGTTGTTGGTCAACAGTCTCAGTCGCAGTAAGCTGACCTCTAATTTCCACTGAAGTCTCTCGCATGTAAATTGCAGTGCAGAGCTAATTAAAGTGAAATATAAGTATTACACTTTGTCGTCATTAAATTCAAATCAGTGCAACTTAATGAAGACTTCAAACTGCAGTTAAAGTGGAGTCTCCCTCATTCTTATCAAATGCAGAATAAGTGTTAAATCTGGTGTCGGTCACGGCATCAGGGAGCAGTTTTGTATTAGTCACTCCTCATTAGTGCAACCCTGTTTTTTGCGACTCAAGAGGCAGGAAGCGGTCCTCCTGCTAATTCCCCAGTCTGTTTAAATGATAAAGTTAGTGCTGAAAGTGCTGCGAGTTATCTGCCATGCGTCTTAACAGGCTTGTAATTATCTTAATGTGCTTAGGCCATATAAAGCACAATATCTGAATTAATGTATAAAATTCAACCTAGTAACTTTTCCTATTGCAGATGGGTTCTTCTAATTCAGCAAATAAAAAATACATATGCAGATGAATTGACTTCCAGTAGCGTCTCTGGTAATGGATTCCTTCTCATGAGGCTATGCATTTCTGAGTGTGCTTTCTTGCATTGATCGCCGTCCGTCTTTTCATAGTCTTATGTGCGGTCTTTTTGTGGGAGGGTGCTGTCATGACATTTTCACCTGAGCATTAAAACATTGTATAGGTTGGACCTTCTCTTCCAGCATCCCCTTTCAGCATTACCCTGACCAAATTTTGAATGCTGGTTATTAAGGAACTGGGTTGCTTGGTCACCAACACTATGGGGTAGGTCTATATGATTGGTGTGGCCTGTTTAGCAAGATAGGACACTCAGTCCACAGACTGTGGGTGAAATACACGACATGCCATTCCATAGCTACGTAGATTTAAAATCGAAGAGAGACCTTTGTACCATGCCTAAATGTTCACTAGCCAATTGTGTGAATAGATTCAAGTAAATGGCAACTCTTTCCGGCTTCAATTGGTAGACCCTGCCACACTGTGCCCTGGGCTGAAAGAATTTTGTCTGAAGATTCTTTTCAAAGCACATCCATCTTACCCGCCTCCAAAATGCCCGCTTGGCCAAGCGCACCCAGCCTCCGCACCCCCTGTAAATGATTATTCATTTGGAGGCTGTCACACACGGATGAGCTTGTCAAATGAAACTCATTCCATATTGCCACTGTGAATATTGATTGCGGGAGGACACTTTAAAAAGAACCCGTTCTGTAGAAAGCAGCACGCAATGAAGAGAGAGGAGCCACACCCACCTTCAAAATAAATGAGCAGCCTAACCCTGCAAAGGAATAGTAATTCTATCTGTGCCATTTTTGTAATTCCTGTTTGATTTTGGGAGGGAAAATAAGCTTTACATTAATGGGAGTTGATCAGAAGGCTTGTGAAAAGGGTTCAGTTTAGTTTGGTATATTTAAGGTTTGCTGGTTGGGTTGGGGCAGTGGCTAATTTGTACATGTTCACAGAGCAGTTACTTGGCCATTGGTGAGTATAATGCAATTAGTTTATTTGTAAATCTCATCATTACTTATAATTAAAAGTTGGTGGCGCCCTGATCGAGCCTTTCTGTGTGGAATTTGCATGTTCTCCCAGTGCCTGTGTGGGTTTCCTTTGGGCACTCCAGTTTCCTCCCACAATCCAAAGACAAGTTAGACTATTTTTGGGTGGGCATTCACAAGGCTGAGTCAACCTATCCTGTATAAATAAAGGTTAATAAAAACAATAAATGAATAAAAATAAGTATTTTTGACCTCAAACTTTACACTGGTTCTGGACCAGAACAGAAGATTACATGGTTCGAGAGCACATTTATGCCATTAATCTTGCCGTACACTCAATTCCAGCCATCTCAACAAAAAGCTCAAGTCGTCCAGCCAAAGCATTACGCGTGACTGTGAGAGAGCAGCACTTTGTGAAGCTTTCTCATTTCTCTCTAGAGATGTGGCAACTATGAAGGCCAGTGGCACATCTCAAATGGGGAATGAGAGATGTGTTATCTCTGGTATGAGTTTATAAAATGCTGAAGTCTATTTTAGATTTTGGTGATATGTTGTAAAAGGTCTGAAAAGTAAAGGGAGGTGGAAAAAAGAAAACAAACTGTTGCGCAATACTTCTGCACTATGTATATTTAAATAAAAAACAGCAAATTTATCTTTTTAGTGGGCCATACAGTATAAGGAAGAACATCTTTTATAATTATAATCCATTAAACCTCTTAATGCATAGAATCTCATCAAAGCTAAATGTTTCAAAACCCAGATACTGTAATAGTCAGACTTTACAGATCATACTCCTGTAACAGCTTGCAATGAGCTTTCAGTATTGGTCCACGAACAAATGTGAAATTGATTCTTATTTTTTTCTACAGACAATCCATTTTCTGTTTGTGGAGCCAACAATCATACCATTTTCAATGATTGTGCTGAAGATGGCTGACTGCACAGGAGTTATCTTCATATTTGCCATGATATACACTGTGAAAAAGACTGGCCAATATCTTCTATTGGAGTTATAGTAGAATGCATTGGGCACGACAGTCTGTCAGATAGGTTGTGTTTGACAAGATGGCTCTCATAACTGTCACTGCATGGAATATTTATGGAAGACGCATTATCAAACAGATAGATCTGGTCATGTTTGCTGATTGGGCCATATGGTGCTCCAATCTTGCTATAACAAATAATATAGTAACAGCTAAGACTGTTCTCAATAAAAATATCACTGCATAACATCAAAAGTGCCATTCAGTATTACTGATCATTGAAATAAGCATGGCAGATATAGAAGTTCTTGCTAGGTATAAAAGTAATGACACTGCAAGCAGTGATATATGATCAATGTACTGTAGTCTCTGTGAAAGGGATTGCAGTCCCTCCCCCCCTGCTTGTCATGCCTAACAGTGTGCATTAGTTGTGATTACATAGTGCCCTCCAAAAGTATGGTAATGGTAGAGTAAAATGTATCATCTTTATTATATGCTTAAGGCATTTGGCTTTAAGATAAAAGGATGAATATGGGCCACAGTGCCGATTGTCATGTTTTATTTCATGATATTTATATGCGTATGTGTTTTACCATTTTACAGAAACTGCTGTCCCCCCATTTCTTTTGTCTTTAGCCTCCACTGCAGCAAGTGAAATGCATGCTTGATTGGATTGAAATCAGGTGACTAAGCCAGTCCAAAACTTTCCACTTTTTCGCCATTGATGAATGCTTTGGTTGCATGGGCAGTCTGTTGTGGATCATTGTCTTTCTGCAGGATTAAGTACTGGCCAATGAGGTGGGAGGAATTTATTTGTACATGGCCAAACAATATCTGTCTGTACACTTCCGAATTCATGCTGCTTCTGCCATCCTCAGTTATATCACCAAGAAAAACGTGTGAGCCTGCTCCAGAAGCAGCCATACATGCCCAAGCCATGACACTGCCTCACAGATGATTTCACAGATGAGGTGGTATGATTTGGATCATGGTCCATTCCTTCCTTTCTCTATACTTTTGGCATTCCTTTGCTTTGATAAAGGTTTATTTTGATCTCATCTGTCCAAGGAACTTTGTTCCGGAACTCTTCTGACTCATGTCTGAATTTGTTTGCAGATTCTAATCTGGCTTTTTGATTCTGGCTGCTAATGAGAGGTTTGCATTTTGCAGTGTAGCCTCTTGAATTTTGCTCTTGAAATCTTCTGCATATGGTGGCTTGTGATAATTTCCCCCTGCCCTCTGGAGCTGCTGGTGATGTCACTGACCATTGTTTTTGGGTTTTTCTGCACAGGTCTTAGGATTCATCTGTGGTCAACTGCAGTTGTCTTTCTTGGCCAACCTACACGTTTGTGTGTGCGTGCGTGTATGCGGGTGCTTTAATATAAATCTACAAAGAAGGTTTGTAGAATTAAACACTTGCATGAAAGGCACGTAAAACACAACATAAACCAAAACATACTGTAGTACTGCATGGAATATCTGTAGTAGACAACATATTACACTACATGAAAGATGCCTAGAACTCAGCATATTCATAGAAGATAGCATATAATGCTACATGAAAGGTTTATAGAACATAATGGATAACACTGCATGGGCCCACGTCTTTCATCCATTCTGTTGTCGCACAGCAGTGTTCATTCCACTTTATACGTCTTCACTCAGGACTTAATCACCAACCAAAAAACGTAATTATTATTTTTCTTTCTTTCTGCTTTTATGCTTCAGTCTTCACGTCTTTTAAATGCTCCATTTAGGGGTGAATTTTAAAGCCAACGGTGAATAGAGACTGTGTGCGTGCTTCAAAGACTGTTGCCATGGCAACCAGGTAAATTGGAATCGAAAAGGAGGGCTTTTTAAAAGATAAGCTACGTTTTTATTACACTGAATTAGAATTGTGAGGCATGATGGACTCGGCTTAAAAACTCCTGATAATGTCTGCCAGCCACCAAAAATGCATTACTTTAAATGCAACTAAGCTGTTGATTTGTGTTTGTACATGCAATGTAATTGTATCAAACTGCTTGATAAGTACTCCATATGTCCAAAAGTATCCGGACGTCTGGGGCTGTTTTTCATGGTTTGGGCTAGAACCCTTAGTTCTAGTGAAGGAAAACCTTAATTATACTGTATATAATCACATTTCTGTTCTGTTATATAATCTGACAATTCTGTTCTTCCCCATCATTTTGGGCAAGGCGCTTTCCTGTTTCAGTATGACAATGCCCCTAGGCACACAGAAAGGACCGTATAGAAATGGTTTTGTCGAGAACAGTGTGGAAGAACTTGACTGGCCTGCTCAGAGCCCTGACCTCAACCCCATCCAACATCTTTATGATCAGTTGGAAAGTCCAACTACGAGCCAGGCCTATTCAACTAATCAGTACCAACCTCACTAATGTTGTTCTGGCTGAATGGAAGCAAATCTCTGCAGCAATGCTCCAACATCTAATGTATAGCCTTTCCAGAGGATGGGAGATTGCTATAGTATCAAAGGGGTGGACCAACTCTATATTAATGCCCATAATTTTGTATGAGATATTGGATGTCAGGTGTCCACATACTTTTGGCCATGTAGTGTACTATAAAAGAGCCAATTTCATGTGGGACACCACGAAAAGCAGACTTGAATTAACATAAGGAAAACAAGAGATCTGGAATGCTGAAATAGTCATCATATTAGGTACTTCTTTTTAAATCCATTGCATTTGATGACTGCTTGAAGTCTGCATCCCATAGACATCACCCGAGACTGGGTATCTTCCCTGGTGATGCTCTGCCAGGCTTGTACTGCAGCCATTTTCAGTGTTTGTTTGTTTCTGGGGTGTTTGCCTTCAGTCTTGTCTTAAGCAAGTGAAACGCATGTTCAATTGGATTCAGGATGAGTGATTAACTTGACCAGTCAAGAACATCCTGCTTTTTGGCTCTGAAAAAAATCCTTGCTTGCTTCAGCAGTATGTTTGGGGTTATTGTCCTGCTACAAGGTGAAGCGCCATTCAGTGAGTTTTGGAGCATTTGGTTAGATCTGTACACTTCATAATTCATCCTGCTGCCGTCAGCAGTCGCTTCATCAATGAAGACAAGTGAGCCTGTTCCAGTGGCAGCCGTACATGGCCAAGCCATAACACTACCTTCAACACATTTTGGTGATGAGCGGGGTGCTTTGGATCATGAACAGTTCCTTTCTTTCTCAATACTTTTCTCTTTGCATCAGTGTTCTTGAGAGTGGAGAGTGTTCTTGATCTGTTTGACAGTTGAGAAGGGGCTTTTCTTTTCTTAGTGTTCTTTGGTCATCCACAGTAGTCTTCTGTGGTCTACCAGGTTGTTTGCAATTGCTGAGCTCACCAGTGGGTTCCTGCTTCCTAACAATGAATCAAACAGTTGATTTGGTCTCTGATCAATTTATTCATGTTATTCACCTTCATGATGGCATTAACACTTCTTTTGTCCTCATATTGAGATACAACAGCAAAAGGTTTCAAGTGCAAATTCCACAACAAGAATCAGCTGTAGACCTTTTGTTAACTGTCATGTGCAAAAGCTAATGATGCAAAGACAGCTGGTCAAGAAACTGCTGACCAGCCAATTTTCCATTTCATTTTGCTCCCCAACAATGAGGGGGCTATGTATAAAAAGGGACACCCATATTTGTTGTTTTATTTCAAATCCAGTGTGCTCGAGTATAGAGCCAAAACAACAAAAATTGTTTTGCTGTCCCAATACTTTTGAATTTAATTGTCGATACTAAGGTATATGAATGTGAATAGTCCTGATTTTAGAATAGGCAATATTTGAGTTCCTATGAAACCTATCAACAGTACAGTATGCTAAACCTCTGGTTTTGCATTAGTCTGCTTTTAATGGCAGCATCTCACGCATGATTTTGAAGCAACTAACCGGTTAACTGTTTTTTGTGTGCCTTTTAGTGTTTTCAACAGGATATAGCATTTCACATGCTCAGACGAAAACATCATTAAAAGAAGGGCCTAGGCTGCAATATGCCTATTAATAATTTACAACCATTGATTACTGGATGTAATATATATGTTTTTACTGTACAGATTGCAAATAAAGTGATAACTGTATTAATCTCTATGCATAATGCCTTATAATACAGTTATCTATTGTGCTGAGCATTGCATAATGTGTTTACACACAGGTGCCCAAGAAGTTGGTGCAGAGTTGTGTAAATTAGTGGTCACCAGCCCTTGTCCAAAACAGTCAAACTCATTAATGTGAACACTAACAATAATAAAATAAAATGCAGAATTATGACTAGTAAATGTATATCAATTTGTCTGTAAATGAGCAAAGAGCGTTCGGTTTAAATTGTTGCCTGACTTTGTGTTAATTTGCGTTAACTTAGTATACCAACGTAGTTCCCTTTTTGACAGATTGAGTATGACATCTGTAATAGTATAGTGTCTGTTGGCATTTTACCCACCACAGAGCCAGATGCAGATCAGAGCAATTGGGAATACAACCAAAAATCTTTTATATATACTTATGGTAACTATACATAAGGCAATAACTGGCACGTGGTATAACTGGCACGTGGTATTCGTGTTATTTCAAGATAAATACTCCCGCTCCTTATAATACCAGTATGTTTAGCCAAATAAATCGCATAATGAAAACAGTTTTGCGGCAGAAGGACCTTTGATGGAGAGTATTATCTTACACCCTCTTAGGTTGCTGTGTACACTCAGAATGTATTTTTATGAGCCTTCCCGTTGGTTGAGCAGGGTGCCAAAGTACTTGCAGGGAAGGACATAGCTCGAACTCCAAGTATGTTTCCACAGCGCATCCATCAATGTCTGCCTGACAGCTGCCTTGTGCACGCTGGACCACGCTTATGCGCTCGGATCGGCCTGCTCAAAGTGACCCTGAGACATTCGCAACTGAATGCGAACCAAAAATTTTAATGAGGATGCGACTGGCCTTCATGGCAACTAGAGCCTGCGATAGGATTTAATATATTGGCTTGGGACCCTGATTTATCTCGTCATTTTCCTCTGCCTTCGAATACATCATGTATAACAGTATACTAAATGAGTGATATCGATGCTTGTTTGTAAATGAACACCGATTGATTCTGCTAATTTAATGGTGACACTAAATACTTAATAAGCTGGTTTATGGGAACATTATTTACTGGAAAGACACTGTCGCTCTGTCGTAACCGATTGCTTATAGGAGATTATTAAATATGTTTATCCATGTTGTAGGCTTCTTATAGCTATCCTCCAGTCGCCCGTTTCAACGTTTTAATTAATATATTTAACAACCGTAAGTTCATATTTTATTAATCACAAAGCTACAATTCTCTTTACTCGAGTAATGGTTCATTTGATCACTGTCAGTCACTGGTATTTGGTGTAGCTCGCTGGATTCAGTATCCAATCAAATAGGCTGACTTAATCGATAGTGGATTACTTGTATCCATCCACATTTTTTCACTATAGGGTATAGTGAAAAGGATATTTAGTGTAGGCTGTTTTGTCCAATGTTTAATTGATGGGCTCACTCAGTCAGCACACTACAAATGTGTTTCAGTGATATTACTCTTCCTGCACTGACATATTTGACACGGTCTATAATTTACACCAGAGTATCAGTCTAAACAACGTTCATCTGGCCACTGCCAAAAGAATGCATGCTGTCTCCACGCGCCAGCACATAGTTTAGCCCATGAATTAATTTGATCTGAGGGGGTCACAGAGTTACAGCTGAATTGTTGCGTTGACACTTAATATCAATGTTATAAAAAGAATATTCTATTTCCTAATTAAGATAGGCCTGGAGAGTGCACTAACACTTCGTGTATGTCGGATGATTTTAAAACAGGGTACCATCCAAGCAAAACAATGAAGCTCTGACGCGTAAACCTTTTTTATTTTAAGGAACTGTAAACACGAGCGTCAAGGAATGGAACTGTTCTCTGCCCTACACTAGCCTATGCGATCGCTTTCCTGATATCGGTAGAGATCCCTTCAGTTGCGCATTACCGTGGAAAAGGGGGTAGCGCGCGTGATCGGCAGGATTTCGAAAGCGCGAGCCCGGCGCTCAGCTGTAGCAGTTCAGTTCTGTCACACGGCTGCGAAAGAAATGTTGGGTACAGACGACCACGGAGAAATTCAGAAACGAATCGGGACAGGTAGGTGTGAAATGAAATACTTTAGGCTTGAACATTAAATATGCCAAGTGAAATAAGATATGAGGGTTGCCAGTGTATTTTATTCCAAGAACAAGTTTCTTCCTCGCAACGAAAAACACCGCTTTTATAGCCTAGATGGATTATCAAATATGCCTGTTCCCTTCATGATACAATGAAGAGCATATTGATGGACGTCTAATGCAGTGGTCCCTCTCGAATATTTACAAAATCATACATTTATGCTTAGTGATGCCTCAGAAAATTATCCTGTACGATAAACACCGACTTTTTTGACGTTGTCAACTTGACATGCAGGTTGTCAGGTGTGTTATTTAACGAGTCTGAATAAACGCTAATTTAACGAACATTATTGTAGAGAATGTTCTTTTAATACAGCGGTCTGCAGTGCTGTGTATGCAGGTCTCTTAAACTACTGTGCATGCATGGTAAAACTTTAGCCCAGCCTTAGTCGTGTTATTCTTATGAACTTGTACTCTGACGAGCTCGTGTGCACGGCGAATTTCTAGAAACAAGATTCATTGTTTTAGTTCATAGCCACATGCTGTTGCAGGACATGAAATTATGTACTCCACATTGATAATATTTTTTAAATGCGCTTTCATTGAAAATGTAACTGGCCTGTTCTTACGCATTTCACACAATTGACAGAGGAAGGTAAGAGCTTATCTGAAGCCGATGTGCAGGTTTTTTGTTGGCCATGTGTTTCTTGTTGTCTTTATAACAAGTTGCCCATTTTGACAATTTGAAACACAAGCACGCACACACACGCGCCCGCGCGTCTTTGTCTTGTACCGTACAACATTGCTATTAAATGAGTACAAAATAGTAAATTCAAACTGGTATAGGTGAAACGTATTGAAGAATAACTGAGAGGCTGGTGAAGGGGCTGTGGCTTAGAGCTAGTTGTGAGTACATACATTTGTTAGACAGGCATGCTGTATGCCCACGCACATGTACAACTTAATGAAGCATTTACAATGTAGGCTGTTTCATTATCTTAGCAGAGCAGAAAGGGGTTTGAGAGTGAGGAACAACAACTGGTCTTTGGATATTCAAAAATATTTGTTTGTTGATTTATTTGATACTTTACTGGTATTTATTGGTTAAATCCTGCAAGTAGAATTTTTATGATACGTTGCTTGAGATTGCGTTTTGTAATAAATTTACAAATTAAGTAGCTGCATCTTTCAAAATAAGCTCACTGTAGTCCCAATGTTCTTTCTGACTGTCACATCTTGTGATTGTGCCAATTATCTTTTGACAAAGTCTTCATGAGTGAGGGAAATTGGCAAATATTTCTTGAGAAACAAGAGTATGGCTTTGAAGAAGAGTCTGTTTCACATATCAGTGCTTTGGTAATATTTAATTCATGTTTATGTAGGTCTGGCTTGAAAATACAGGCAACGGATTTTGACAATTTTGCTGTTACTGCAATTTTAGAAAGTCTGCTTCTAGCTGGTGAAATGATTGAAATTCAAGAAAACATTAGTGAAGTTGGACAGGTCAGTCTCAAGCCTGTCGATTTTCAGTTTCACTGACATTAGCGAAGGGCCAGAGCTTAGGGAGGGTATTTGCAGTTGTGCTATGTATACAATACTGTAACAGAATTTACAGGACTTGCGTGCAGACTGTTGCAACTATGAAATGATTATTTATATCCTTATTGCTTTTCGGGGGGTCAGAGGTTCCCGAATGACAGTTATATCAAAAGCAGAGGAGTCGTTTGTGCCTGAGCTCCCTGGTACATATGATACCGAGATTTAGAGCAGTGTAAGAAGTGCGTACCATGATTTGTGTGGGTAAGTGTTGACAGGCTGCATTTCCTCATCACTTTGCATCGTCCATCACCTGTCGGGACCCTGTCCCATAGACCCACACTGCGCAAGTCTAAATCTGTTTGCTAGTGACGGCTACTAGGAACATTTCAACAACTGTCAACCGGCGGCACAGTCTTAGCTACGGTGTTATTTGTTTTTGCTTTGGGACCACTGACCAATCTTCTGCCGTTCTATGTGGGGGAAAAACGGCCAATTGCACGCCATGAAAGTGTTTAGGTGGAGGAAATAGAAATGTTTTTTTCAGTGCTGCTATGACTGTAATTTTGGGTAAAAGTTTGAGAATTTAGAAGTTTCCACAATTTATGTATTGTGTAAGAGGGGTTGCTGTGTGTACTGACAACTTGTTAAATAATGAATTCACTTGATCTATCCAGCTAAAGGAAGTGCAGTTCTTCAGACTGCCATTTGAAAGGAGCACAGGGCTGGACATGATTGCTGCTCTGAAGGGTGAGTGTGAAGGCCCTGTGTTAGGGCTGCCAGTAGAAGGGCTCTGTTCTAAATGCTGCAAGGCAAAGTAAGAGAATGCCCCTGTGACCGGGGCAGCTGCCTCACCTGGGGCAACAAAAGCAGCCCTGTGTGCCACCAGCTTGCCCAGTCATTTAGTCAGCATTTAATTATGCCCCTGTCCCCGGGGCGTGCGCAGGGTTTACAAATCTGCTTGTCATGGGGGTGCCAAAGAAAAGAGATTAGTGAATGCCAGGGTGGGGGGAGGAGGGAATTTATGATTGCGGGTAGCAATAATAAAAACAATGATTCTCGACACGCCCAGGTCCTGGCGTGCTGCTGAATTCAGCGTCCGTTTCCCATGCATATTCCCCAGGTACTTTGCATGTAGGCTACTGATTTCAAATCAGTGGTTGCTATGTCCTATGATTTTCATGGTTTGTGGTTTTTTTTTTTTTTTTTTGTAATTGTGTCACTATATCTAAAAAGAATTTTAACGATTAAACCAATATGGTACAGTAGCAAATGTAAATCAGTGAATAATGATGCAAGGATGGCTACTATGAACAAGAACGATGCCGCTCTTATCGCCCTGTCATTCAGAGAGACTTGCAGTGCAGTTGGAATTCTCTCTAAATTCTGCCAAAAAATTTGCTAAGTATTATTGCTATTGCTTTGTCGTTAATAGTATTATTTCTCAGCAAATACCCTGTTGTTAATTATATGCAGGGGAAATAGAGGCACTGAATTCACCAGAACACCTGTATAGAAATCTAGGTGAGGAGGACATTGGATGAAGTAAAAAAAAAAAAAAACAATTACGTCCATCTGAACGAACTTGGTAGCTCAAACCGCCATCCACTCTCAACGAAAGCCCCTGCTGGTGGTGCTAGTGCAGTTTCTACTCTGGCCAAAAAAGTAAAGTAGGTTACATGCTTAAGGATAGGCTTTAAGTACTGTGTTATAAACGCATCATTTCACACAGGCAATTTACTGAAATGATTGTTTTCAGCTGCTCCACTTTTGTTTGTGTGTTAAGTGGCCTATAGGCAGACTGTAGACTCTGGCCAAATGTTATCATTAACAAAAGTTACACTCAATCCATTTCAAACAGACAATCAAAGTTATTATTGTCATCAGCTCAATTTTGGTTAATGAGTTATATCTGTTCAAACTTTGTTGAGTTGACATAATGTTAAAATTTGAGTTAACTTGCTGCTGATCAAGAATTGACAGTTAATGACGGTAAACTTGTACTCATTTATAACATAATTACAGCTAGATAGGCTAGCTCACAAGAGAAAAGTTCCAAAAAGAAGTTTTAATATGACTTCAACGCTATATATTTTCTAGCTTTGCAAAGATAAATAAACCAGAAACACAGGGTGTGCTTAGTACATTAAATATGTTGATGATCAAGTTCGCCACATTATGATAGCCTACCAGGGTGACACACTTTTTGCCCCCAGGTTGCGGGAGCCTCCTCTTTTGTTTACAGACAGGACGTGGGTTTATCAGCCAGCCAGACCAGCCCGACTACTTCAGGCATAGCTACTGCTTAGATGCCATTTTTCACTAGATGTCTGCTAGACGTGCCTAGAATAATAGTGAATTATATTAACTGGACAATCCATTCAATGACTAGTGCCCCCACTAGTTAAAATGTAACCCCAGGCTTCTGACATGGCAATGTGGGCCACTCGGCAACTCTAGCCAGTCAAGTTATGTCATATACATACATATTCTACAAGCATTTAAAAAAATCTAATTATTATTGTATTTGGGTAAAACTTTTTGGGTAAAATTTTTCTAGTTCATTAAATTGGCACCTATGTCCCTGCCCATGACCAACCTTGAGAACACTTCCTCTCTGTAGGATGACATATTAAGTATATCCAGCGTGGCTAAATGCCTCCCATGCATTTTTCTGAGAAGAGAGCCCCATCTCTGAATTAAACCATTCTGAAAAGCCACCCCCCCCCCCCCTTCTGGGCCAGAATCCATTATGAGAAGACAGGCTTATTTGCCCTGGTGGAGGTAGTGCTGCTGTGCTACCAGTCAACCGGACATCTCCACATCAAAACTCTGTAGTCAGCAGAACTGCTGTTAGTGCTAATTGTTAATTGAAAAAACAATTAATATTTAATCAGACTTCCATTTGACAAAAAGCTGGCAGCCCTTCAGAACTACTTATTTGAAGACTTGGAATTTGCCGTTTTCTTAAGGAGATTTGGGGGTCTGTATTTTGAAGTGCTGTGAGGTATGTTAACGCAGTTATTTTGCCCCCTGATATTGGAGACATTTTGGGCAGATGATGGGCAGATGATGAATGGGCAGATAATGAATGAGAACTGTTTTGCATCCAGGCCAGGGAAGAAAATTACTGAGAAAAAGGTGCATGTCACAACTAAATAAAGAACCTGACACTAATGGGGCCCAAGGAATTGGTTAAGAAAGTGCAATAGAGCAATGTCCCATTTGTCAGTGCTGAATTCATTGTGGTATTGTGGGAAATGTAGTGTTGGGAGCGTAAAAGTCTTCATTATGCTGCTAAAAAACTGAACGGGAGTGTAAATCAGCCTCATCCCTCCCACTTAGACCCCAGCTTGTTGCCTTAATCAGTAGCAGGGAAGCCCTGGCGTGGATCCAGGGATGTTGCCTTTGCGCCAGGCTCCTCAGCTCAGCCCTCCGCCGCTCTCCGGGTGCCAGGGACCCCTCGGCATTGATATTCTCTGCTGCTGCTAGCCATGGAATGATGGGCATGGTATTATCCGAGAAGGGGGAGGGCTACTGACTGCGAAGTTGCCTTGTCAGCCCTGGCACAGGATTTCAACACCAGGATGCAAGAAAGCTATTTCATCGTATCGATTTAGAACTGTGACTTTCTCCCAGAGTTTCCCTCCATGATTTAAAAGGCTTATTTCAGATTGAAGGATTCATCTCGCCCGTGACTCCGGAGAATAAGAGCCAGTCAACCTTCCGTCCCTTTCCCGCTGCTATCTCTGAGCTACAATCCCCAATAATAATCTGGCGGCATTTGGAGAGGGTTTTTTTTTTTTTAGCTATTGCCTTTTTTTTGGTCGATTGTGAATCTTTTCATTTATTCGTCATAAGACTTACCTTTGGACTGGGATCCGGGGTCAGTCGACCTTGCACAGCTGAGAGGCGTAACAGTGTACAGATTCCCCATCCAAACACACTTATTTTACGGTACTGCACTGCTCACCCATCGCACGCATAACACAGTTGCAACAGGGGTGATGTTAAAGTGTTATGTCACCGTAATGTCATCTCCAGATATGTGCGAGTGCGGTTTCAGAAGCTTACCTTTATCCTTGAGCAAATCCTATGATCCTGGGGGCTCAAACCGCTCTGCATTAAAAAGGAGTCAATTTGATTGATGGACTTCCTCAGTTAAACAGGTATACTCTGTTCCTGTCTGGGGAAGAGGGTACCACTGATTAAAAAAACCTTCGGCTTTGGGAAGAGGAAGATCTCTTCTTTATCTGCCGAAATGCTGTTTGTACAGCTGGCCATTTCTTACAGCCAGAATGTTGAAACCAAAGTTTTATTCCCAATCACTTCTCTTCAGTTAGCTATGTGTTCTCTACCTGCTGCATATTCTTTCGGGAGGTTACTGATCTAAAGGCTGCATACGTGGAAATTCTTGTGTTATTTTAGAGTATTTTCCTTTAGTGATTCTATATACCATATATTCTTTTATTCTATGTGCCATGTATTCTAATGTTTTCGCTTTGCGATTGGATATCCCATTGTGTCAGTGGAGGCTCCTCCAGGTAGGCAAAGGAGGCTCTGCCTCCTCAAAATGAAAAATATATTTTTAAAACTCCTTGTGAGAATTAAGCGTAGTTAGTTTTAGTTATTAATTGTGGCAGAAACAGTGACCTTTATTGGCCTGAAAGGGAAATAGTGTGAACCTGCACCTTGGGCAGTCTCAAACTTAACTCAGAGGCGCTAGTCATCCATTATACATATGTATCAAAGACAGAAGCTCCTGTTTTTTTTGTTTTTCGTTTTGTAATATTTTTATTGTGATAAATCACATGAGAAGAGGAAGCGCTTTCGTCCAATCATAGTTTCCAAAAATAGCAACCAGACTAGGACTTATAGTAGATTGAACAACACTACTGTCAGTTAAATATATGAGTCTCTCCTTTCTAATATTAAGGAGTGGCTACCAAGAAATCAGTAATAACGACAGCGATAATGAGTAGCAGAATTGTCATAAAATTCTTTAATATTATATTATTTAATTCAACTTGTTTTTTTAATTAGGGCAGCTAGACATTTTTAGATCAATTACATTTTTTTATTTAGTAAAATCAGCATAGCAAAAGGTAAACTGGGTGAGCTCGCTAATGTTTATGGCGGATTTGCCAAAATGAAATAATTAAATAAATTAAATAAAATATGGAATGAAATAGATAAATATTTAAATAAAGTAATTAATTGGTAAATAATGAAATACTCGAATGGCTTTTTTCTTTTCATAAAGACTTCTCGAATTACTTATTTCCAAATAGGCTTTTTATTTCCGAAACTCCTTTTATCGTTTCATAATGAGACTTTTCAAAATGGTTCAGATTTCCTGTCACATGATTTTGTGGCAGGACATACTCACACGTGTCTGAATTATTTAATTATTTCAAAATAAAATGAAGTATTAATATAATTATTTACATGTCTGTTCATTTATTTATATAATTCCATATTTATTTATTCAACTATTTCATTTTGGCATATTTAGTCCTCCATACACGTTAGCTAAAGAAAAATTTTGTTTTCTTGAAGATACATTAGATAAAGTAGCTAAACTGCCAGGCCAGTCGAAGGCATAGTTGATGTTATTTGTAGTTATATCCATCCATTAATTGTGATTTATCGTGGTGCAGGGATCTTTAGAAGCAGCACTAGTCTACTAGCTGTCCTTAGTGAGGCTATACAAAACTAACTTGCACATTTTTCTATTTTCAAATTCCTATTTGACCAGCAGAATTTAAAACGAGGGCAGATCTAAACTGGATATCATAAAGTCATCAGAAGATGGAGGTTCAAGATCTTTCAACACAGGCACATATACCAAAATGAAGTGGGTTACCAGATCAGTACTAGAGAAGTTATTTTGTTGGCCTCGGTACTTCTACAAGTAATGGGTGTGTCACAATACAGCTTTTTTGCTGTAGCCAGTTACAGTATAGTGTCTTTCAGCTGATTTGCACTGAGACCGTAGATAATGTTGTCCTGGTTGATAGTATGCTCCATTTCAGATTTGCCTTTGTGGTGAGAGCAGTAGCCGAGTGCTATGACCAATCAGATGGCTACGAGGCTACCACTAGTGTCTTGTATTAAGTGCTATTTGGCCAACTGAATGAGAGGCTCTGTATACATTAGGATAGTAGAAAAATGGGGCAGCACTAGTACCGCCAGTTAGACGCGAACCTGGGCAGAACCTCGGCTTAAAAAACAGGGATAAAAAGCTTGCCTCCTTTCTTCCAGACCCCATGAGCTGCTTCTGCATTGTACAGTTTTTTTTCCAGTCCAAAAGCCCCACCCCACCTCCCACCATCCACTACACCTTTAAGGAAATTTTGTCCTCGTAATGTTCTGGTGTAAATTCTATTAGGTGAAGCAAGTGATAAGCAACACTCTCTGCTACTCAACTCCCTGTAATGGTTCGACGCTTACACCCGAGCTGTGCTTTTGGATTTATCTGTTTACCAGCAAAAATGCCAAAAAATGTTCTGCTAATTTTGGCCTGTTCTATTTTGGATAAAATTAAACTTGCAAACATCCAAAAAAACAAATAAACCATTTTCTCCTAGTATAGAATCCCCCGATGTGGTTTTTGGCCCACGTAATTGCTGCAGTGTGCTCTTTGAGTTCAGATGTGTGCTCGCTAGCGTGTGCAGTCAGCCGCCCCTTCCTTTCACTCTGCGGTTCAGCAGCTGAGCTGCTACTGTTACTACCAGAACCACTGTGTAACTGGCACAGTTAGATTGAACATAATTGTTGCGTATTATATATATTTTTTTAAACTCAGCAAAACCTTATTCAGTTCTTCAACTGTTATCCAAATTACTGCAAAATTATAGGAAGATGGCAGGAGGCCTGCAGGACCTGGTGTCCTGTATGTATATTTTTGGCCTGGAAAAATTGCTTCAAATTGTGTTCTGTCATTTCCCCAGCGGAGTGCCCTTTCGCCTGCGTGTCGCGCGCCACATGTATAAATGGCGCTTTGACTTTGTGGAAGGTGACATCACGGCGCAAGCTGGCGGTCTGCAGGTTTCGGGACGCCGAACCCGACGGGAGAGCGACTCCCGCGGGGGGACCTGCGCGCCCCCCTGCGCTGAGTAACGGCCCCTGACAGGTCCGGGAGGACACAGGTGCTTCGCCGCAAAGGCCCGCCTCCCGCTGTCTCGGATAGCGAGCCGGAGAGCCTTTGACGCGCGTTTGCCGTTAGGAAGCCGCTCCGAGAGAGAGAGAGAGAGAGAGAGAGAGAGAGAGGAGGAGGAGGGAGACGGTCAGGTCAGCGGCAGCTTCGGAAACGATCTGCCCGAGCCTTGGCGGTCCAGTTCCGCGTCACCGCCAGACAGCCGTCTGGCCGCGACTGAGACAACCTCGAAGTTTGCGCTAAGGTATTGCTGTACGAGAGCAACACATTATAAATAATGCAATGAATGGGAAATAAAGTTCAAATACACTGCTTTAATGCGACAAGTGAAGAGAGGGAAAGAGACAAAGTGCAGCGTTGTCCCGCGTCCCCTCCTGTGGTAGCGTGGAGAAATAAATGAAAAGCAAAAGGGGGGGGGGGGGTGGAGTTGAACAACGGCAGGCAGACTCAGCGCTTCTCTTTTATTAATCAGGCTCTTTTCGCGACGGCCCTCGTTCGCCGTGTGCCTCTGGCTGACTTCAGAGGAAAGCGTTCTGAACGACTGTTGCTCTCCTCCAGAGGTGAATTGATTTATCTCTGCTGAGTTTCCCAGGGCTCCCAAAATTACTTGTTTCCCTTCGGTTTTGATACCTATTTTATGTGTATTTGCTTTTCTGTACCCATTAGAAGAAACAGTGGCTCTACTAACGGAAGAGAAACATGGTGGCGCCAACACGTACAGTACCTTAGACGTGAACATGTCCCCGTTTTCCCCCTGTCTGTCCTTCCCCTTGAATTCAGTAAAGCAAGTTTCCACTGGCAGTGTTATTCATAGAACAATCCTCTGTCACTGCTCATGCTGTACCATGTTCTAAAAAGCACATTAAGTCAAGTGAAGAATTAATATTGTAATTTGCTTCAAAGTAAGAAAATGAAGGGAAGGTGAATGCCTCTGTTGGAGATCTGGGAGCAGTTTAGTTGCCTGGAAATGAAGCTCCCACCATCCCATTTCCACCAGTTAAAAGCCACAAACCCTTAGATGATAGTTTCTCGTTTAAAAAAATACATTTATCATGGTTAGTGAAGGCATTGCCCAATGTAGTCCTATTGGAGCCTGCTCTGAGGAAGCAGCGAAGGGTTATCGAACTCAATTCTGAAGCGATCCGCAAAATTGTGGCATTTACTATTCACAATCATCCCAGAGAAAGGGTGTAGGTTGTGTTCCTGACAGATGTGCAGAGCATGCAGGGCCTTGTCCCTGTGCAAAGACATGCCCCCATCATGCTTTCTGACACTCCTGGGTATTGGGATACCGCGGAGCATAGCGAGTTCCATTGATCGGTGCAGCCAATACCAGACCATGTCACCGAATGCTTTCTGTTTCTGGCTGTTAGATAGAGGGAGTGGGTTGGTTCCTTCACCTGCCCATACATGCTGCTTTGGTAGGAGCATGAGACCAGGACAGAGGGGGCAGATTGGGTCCACTGTCTTGGTTTGTGCCCCCAGCTTGGTGCTGTGAGGCTCTGAAGTGATACTTCAAACCTGAAGCTGGCAATTTCACAAGTACAGGCCAGTGTTTGCCCCCGTGGAGTTCAGAGACCTACAGGAAGAGGACATCTGCATGAGGCAAAAAGGGAACATCCCCAAAAATTATGAGATGAAGATTGAATAAAGCAAGCTAACATTTATGCCATGTGACCCTCAGTGCTTTCCGAATAGGAAATGCACAAAGTCAAGTAGTTGAATAGTAAGCAGTTGATTCTGAGACAGTCGCCTTTACACTATGAGATATGAGCATTCACAAACAACCAATCATTTGATTGATCAATGTAGGATTCCATCAATGTGGGAAGCAAAAATCATGAGTCAATGCACAGTAGATAAGAGGGAGGATGAGCACACAGATCATTGCCATGACAATGCCAGGGTGATGACAAGGAAAATAACATTACAGCAGCCAGACACTGTGGTTTTATCAGACACCGAAAAATTGCCTCGAGAAAGAGAAAACATCCTAGATTTTAATCCTCACTGAGACCATGATAGGATGCGACGTCTTCAAATTTAAAATCCATCTGCATTCTTGTTGTTGTAACTTGCCCTGGCTACAGTTCATTAACAATCTGTCGATACCACAGAAAGTAAGCACGCATATGTGATTCTGCAGATCAGGAAAATGTCTGGCTACCAGGGATTTAGTATCACCTCTATGGATTGGTGTCCTGTGCTCATTTATATGGATCCAAAGTTGTAAGTTGGAATTGCCTCCATATGAGAGAAAATAAATTATATTACTGGGAGTTAAACATTGTTAGGAAGAGCATTTTAGGTAGAAAGCCTTTTGAGTCTTATGTTGAATTATATTGAATGACCCTCTTAATGGTATGACACACTAGGCAATGACAGCAGGGAAAAACACACAACGTGTCCAAATGATGAGGGACTGCCATGTTTGCACACACCAACATATATTGAAAATGTAAATCCCTGCAATAAAGGGAAATTGTAAAGGCTTCCTTCCTTGTATCACCTTTACTCATATATACTGTACCAATGTTTCCAATATAATGCATTGTGGATTATATCACTTATAGGACTCAAAGTACAAGGTAACAGAAAGTTTCTCTTTTTTAATATAGGGCCAAATTCAACCAAATGTTTGGGTGTGACGTAAAAATAATTTGATCGTATAGTTAATACAAGTATATTACAAATTTGTCTGACACATGGAAACAGACGGAAGATTCAGTTTTAGTAAAGCAATTTGAAAACTGAAAAACATAAGAAAACATAAAAAAGAAACAAAAACTTTTCTTTATCACCCTGGTGTAAATATTGTCATTGGAATCATATTCCATGTAAAATTTAATAGGGTCACTAGATCTTGATCTAGCAACTGTGATCCATTCCTGAAGTGACAATAGAATGGAATATTGGTAAGAAATAGATTTCCTTAATATACATACTTTTTCTCCAAGAACATGAATAATATTGCATAGTCCAGGGCAGAAGCAACTCACCTGTATCTGTAAGTAGACGTGGCAACCCAAAGTTGTGTGGGTGGTGTCTGATCCTCCCTAGTGTAAAGGAAAAACTGCATAGCCTCTGGACTGGTAGCATGCATAATGTTTGTATACAAACTAACCACATCAAGTCTGAACATGTACTAGGTCTCATTACTCGTAAGATGAACTTGTGAAAACTATTGGATAAAATCCCCTGTGTCTTTAAGATAGGAAGCCAGCAGTCTAATATAAGCACCAATGTAATTGGATAGCAGCTGTCAAAGAGCCAATGCCAGCAACTTGTGGAAGACATGCTACATTAGTCAAAGATTGATGAACCTTCAGTAGTGTGTGTGTGTGTGTGTGTGTGTGTGTGTATATGTGTATATATATATATATATATACACACACACACAGACGGATGACAAATGAAAGGAAAAACCAACAAAGTCTTATAAGGTGTTGGGCTACCACAAGCCACCAGAACACAAATTGCCTTGGCATAGATTCTTCAAGTCTCTGGAACTCTACTGGAGGGATGTAACACCATTCTTCCCAAAGATATTGCCTCATTTGGTGTTTTGATGACAGTGGTGGACAGCGCTGTCTAACACGTCAGTCCAAAATCTCCCACGGGTGTTCAATTGGGTTGAGATCTTGAGACTGTGATGGCCATAGCATATGATTCACATCATTTTCATATTCATCAAACCATTCAGTGACCCCTCATGCTCTGTGGATGGGGGCATTGTCATCCTGGAAGAGACCACTCCCATCAGATAGATATCATCATCATAGGATAAAGGTGATCACTCAGAATAACTTTGTTGCAGTGACCCTTCCCTCTAAGGGAACAAGTGGACCCACACCATGCCAAGAAAATGGTCCCCATAGCATAACAGAGCCGCCGGACCCCCTCATTGTAGGGATCATCAAGCATTCTCTTGGTGTACCGTTCTTGTGTACGCCATTCTTGCACTCACCAACTTGTTGAGAATATGGTGAAGGATGTCTCATCTGACCATATTATTTTTTTTCTGCATCTCTGTAGACCAGTGCCTTTGGTTTTTGCAGCACTGAACTCTCAAACATGCATTAATCTTTGTAATGAGGGGTTTATGCACTGTAACCCTACTATATTATCCCCCTCTATGTAGTTGTCGATGGACTGTTCTTGCTGACACAATCTGATCACGTCCTGCATTGACATTCTCAGTCACCTGAGGAAGAGTTGCTCTTCTGTTTTTACTTACATATTGCACTAATGCATGAGCATCACTGTGTGCTTTTAATCACAATGTCTCACCCTATTTACTGATGTCTTTCCCATAGATCAAAATTCAGATGTCACTTTAGTCACTGTTCCTATTGAAACACTTGCCAGTTGAGCAGTCTTTGTGACTGAAGCTCCTGCCATCCGTGCCCCAAAGTCACTTAGATCTTTTCCTCATCCAGTTGTGTTCTGGAGCTGCCAGTTATCCTGAATCGTGGGCTATTTTAACATACTCATCAATGTCAGACTTGATTCTGCAGGTGGGGTGTTTTTTTTAATTTTTTATGAAAGCTTTCATTTTATTCTACAATACATTCCAGCCTGTTCGTAGGGACCAGGCCTCCTCCCTTGTTTGCTAGTTTGACGGTAGCATGCTAGTTCTTCACGCAGCGAGTTGTTGCAACTTAGCATCTGCAGTCGGCGGCGCTTGCGTGTTCGAATGTCATCAGGAGTCACAGATATGGCCTCTCGTCTCAGGCCTCCCCCGACCTGTAAAGGGTGTGATCTCACCAGGCCCGCGTCCTGAAATAAATCTGTCTCGGCTCAATCTAGCCCCGGACTCATAAAGAGGGTGACATTAACAGACCCTCGGAGTGTTGTGGAGGGCCCTGTGTGGCAGGCTCCACGGGGCTGGAAGGGGAGGAAGAGAGAGAGAGAGAGAGAGAGTGCAGACTGTCTTGTTAACGGGCTCCTACCACCTTCCTCTGACGGACTCAGAGCTCCGCGCAGTCAAAGCAAACGACTCATTAATGGCAGTGGGCCCGAGAGGTTTAAAAAGGGAGCGGAGGTAATCTCTCCACAGAAAGCAGGGCTTCCGTGGGGATCAGTGCTGATGGCGGTTTGGACACAATTTTTACACTCAAGGCTGCACCAGAATCACATTATTCCAGTGGACCTGTCTGGTACATTTATCATGCAGTTTCGTTTACCTTTCTTTATTCATATTTGTGGCACGCTATACTTCTAATATAATTTTTAGCGCAGAACCTTTTGGGAACTCTATGGTTTTTACAGTACATTCATCTTCTAAACACAACATAGTCCTTGAAGTGTACACATAGCCTGTATTCATTAAATTCTGCAGTAGACTGATGTGAGGTCATTTTAATGAACGCTTGTGTGCGGCGGTTAAAGGCAGCAGCATATTAATTGACTGTATTTATCTGATTGTCAGCGCCTCCCTGTTTGGGCAGGACTTTAAAGCGAGATCGAGTGGCTAATGAACCTGGAGCCTGGGAACCGCGCCCCTGTGTGCTCCTCGCTCACACCTCCCCGCTCACACTGGCCGCAGTGTTCGGCGTCCGCAGGCTGTGCCCTTCTCCCCGGCTCTGTAACCAAACGCCCAACAGAGGGCCAGTGTGCGAGGCGGACACACCTCTCCTTCCTTCCCCCCCTCCCCCCAGGCCCCTAGCGCAAACGCAAGAACACGAAACATCCCCCCCCCGACACGGCACGCAGAGTGGGCGAGAGAGAAGAGCGCTTTTTAAACGCGCTTTTGGCTCCCTCTGAAGCTGTTTGTTTGCGGTGGTTTGCTTTAGGCTCTCGGGCTCTGGGGAGCGTTTTGTCATTGTTAACCTGTGACCGAAAGGGCTCTCGCTTTAGGAGGGGAGGTGAAGCAGACTGATTGGTGCTAAATGTGTCAATGAATGAAACCGATTCATGCAGCAATGAAGCGAAGAAATGGAATACTGTGCACGATATTTGTATGGAACCTATTCATGACCCTAACACTGTGGGCATGATTCAGTCAAATCTCTTTAAGGGCATGTGGAGGTCTGTGTGCACTGTATGTCCCCATAGATATGCCCGTGTTGGTATGATATGGCTTGTGTTCCTGTAACTGTATGATACGGTGTGCATTTAGCCTAGCCTAGCAACATCATTGTGCGAATGGTGAGAGAAGGGTTACAAAAAAAAGTATTTTTTGCTCATGTGACCCCTGTCCTAAGAAGGTGGTGGCTCAAGCTGGGGCCTGGTGAGGCTGCAACTGTTCAGTGCCGATTCCACGGAAAGGCACTGACAACTGGACACACGCGTCTCCATCGCCTCCTCAATCTGAAAAAAAAAAAACCACACAAAAAAAAATGGACGGGCGGGAAGTGAAATGTGTGGGTTTCAGAAGCAGATGGCTTGGAGGGCTTCCCTCCTCTCTGAGTGAAAAAGTCACTGAAAGTGGTCTGTTCTCAATGAAAGGTCAGGCTTGATGAGGAGAGCAGGGTCGCTCTGCTATGAGAGATACTCGAATGTGGGCGGCTGAACATTCACTCTTTTATGCCTGTGTTTTATCAACAGAAAAACACCTGAGTTCTTTGCACACTAGTAGCAGCCAGAGATTATTGAAATTATATTACATTTGAGGTACATAAATATTGATTTGGAAGATAAAGAATTGGATATAATGTCAATTTGAAATATCTGAATAACTTTCCATTTTCTTGTAAACAATAATACACTGTGCATTGTTAAAAACACTGTTAGGTTGTCAACCCATATTGTCAAATATACTTTTCATTTTTAATCAATGTTATCCTTATCAGCTAGCACGCTGAAGATTTTCAGATAATTAATTTTCTTGCCTGGTAGCTCATGAGTTAACTTTCTAAATATAAGCTGATATCAGAATAGTTAGCTATATAATTAGCTAGTTAAATTTTCTTGCTTACAAAATCAAAATCTTGCTTCAAATTAATGATACAGTACATATCTTGCAAATGAAGCATGCAGCAGCTTCAGTCTTTCTCACCCTAATTAGTTGGACATATAACCTTTATTCGCTGGTGGATATGCTTTCACTGTTGCTAGCTTATTAGATATTAGTCCTGTCAGCTCAGCCAGTCGTGTTCAGCGATAGGAGGTGGAGAAGGAGCTAGCTTACCGAAACTTCCAAAATTGCTTCAAACCCCCTTTTTTCGTCATGTCAGTTCTGTTTGGAAAATAAGGGAATAAGACTTGTAAATGTAAAATATCCAAATGGTTTTGTGTTTTTAATGATGGAAAATCTACTGGGTGACACATCCTGTTACAGCACTGTTGGACAGAAGGATTCTTTCTCTTTCAGCATTCTTTCACAGGAGAAACATTGCCATAGTGCAGCCATTTTTGACACATCAGGAGAAATTAATTATTGCTTTCATTTCTAGTAGGTTAGATTACTGTAATGCCCTACTCACTGGCCTTCCAAAAAAATCAATAGAGAGATAACACCTTATTCAGAACTCCACTGCAAGACTTTTAAATAAAAGCAGGAAAAGAGAGCATATTACTCCTTTTTTAAGCTACCCTGCATTGGCCACTTTCATTTTAGAATTGATTTTTATTTTAGAAGTCCTTTTACTCAAATGCAAAGGGCTCAATGGTATAGCACCTTCTTATTTTTCCAACTCCCTAACATTTTAGCGAGAGCCCTTGGGTCCTCTGATTCTGATCTTTTAAATGTACCCTGTGTACTGCACAAAAGTGGAGAAGCATCTTTTATCCACTACACCCTACCCATTAGAGAAGCAGTTAAAAAAAGTGGGCTTTGACGGGGCTTTTTAAAAACAAAACCTACCTGTTTACTTTTAATCATCTCTTTGTTATTTTATCATTGTTTTTTAAATATTTTAAAATGTTTTCCCATTTTTACTTGTGCTTATTTTGTTTTTCTCTGCTATTGTGTGTATTTATTTCACATGCAATTTAATTTTATTGTTATATCCAATTGTTTTATTTATGTATTTTTTATTCAAAGCACTTTGAGCTGCAACTCTGTATGAAAGGTACTACACAAATAATGTTTATTATTATTATTATTATTATTATTATTATTATTATTATTATGCCAAAGGGGAAATTTCCGCAGGCAAGGCAACTCAAACTGTACAAGTGTTTCTGTTCAAGTTTATAAGGTGATGGACTCTGGAGGGGAGAGCACCAGCGACTGTGCGTGTCATGAAGTAAGACAAAAGCTCTTTTATTTTTACCTGTATGACATCTCGACTATTTGTTAAACAGTAGTTTTTTTTTAGTTATGGTTTCTTTCATTTTCTTTCATTGCTGTTTGTTTGCGTCCCTACTGCTTGGGAGACTTTGTGATGTTGTTACTTATGCTGTTAATTTCTGCATCCAGCTGTAGAGCTCTACTCTTTCAGACTCCTTGGTGCCTTTGTAGTGGAATGAACTTAGTCGCAATATCTTCTGTCAGTCTCACTAACCTTTGTCATGAATTATTTTATAATGCTGAAACTGGTAGATGCTACTGCTCAAAAAGAATGCATTTCCTTGGATAGGTCAAAAAACATCATTTATGTCAGCGTTATATAACACTGAGAAAAACTTTAGAATTTCCGCAGGTAAGCAATTTATTTATTTTCAGTGTGCTTAAAAGGTAAGCTGCCTGAGAATGCCTGATCTCAGAACAAGATGCAGTACTGTATGTACAAGCAGTTGAAAGCTTTGATGGCATCCAGCATTTCTTTAGCGTTTCGAATGCTCTGTAGGAAGTTTCTAACTTATATGCTGATTTTAAAATGCATATTTGCTTTATTTGTGGCAATTCAGCATCTGCTCTTTTTATTGTGAAATTGATTTTACTTTTGGAGAACCAGTATTTCCCCGCCTCCTCTGACTTTGTTGCTTTATGGATATAGATAGTTTTATTTATATAGCCTCATTTTTCGGGTGGTTGTCGTATGACAGCTGTCATTTATGTTTTAGCCTGATTAACATGAAGTCAAAGCAAGCAGGGTGTGCTTTATAAATTTGTGTAAAAACAGAAGTCATGTGTTTCTTTATCGATAATGGAGTTTTTGCAAGTCAGCATCGAAGCAGAGCCGTCCCCTGCTAACCCTTTGCCTGAATAGCCTGTTGACTCGAAGACAGTGTGAGCTAGTGGGCGTAATGTTCACGCACACCGCCGCTTTGTCAACAAGATCTGAACTAGCCTGCAAAGAGTAGCATGAAGATGGAGACACAATATGCCTGCGTAATCCATCTTTTGAACTTGTCCTTCATATGCAGTAAGCATTTTCTGTTCACTAATAGCTCGCTGGGAACACAATCGCTGTAATCACTCCTGCTTAGCATACGAGCAACACTTTCCCACTTCCGGTTTTTTTATCCAAATACAAATGCTTTTATCAGTTCAACAAATACAGATATAAATAGTCAGCTCTGCGCACACCTACTACTCACAGATTCTCTCCAGTCTTTTAGCACAAACCAGTCGATACATGACAGGTGCTGTTCCCTGTAAAATAGGGCAATTGACAAAAACGTAGGACTGTGTTTTACCAAAATAACAAAAACGTAGGACTGTGTTTTACCAACATAAATAGAATTACTAAATTGTTGACACTGTCAGCTACACAGACATCATTTTGACAGTGCTTGGAAATTTAATCAGACGTGGCCTTGCTGTAAGTGATGCGAGGGTGTTGAGACTTCAGCTTTGTGCAAACACGCTTATCTCAAGCAACTTACTGGTTATTTTTTCTATAGAATCCATTTATACAGCTGGATATTTTTGAAGCAATTCAGCTACCCACGGCTGCTATGATGGCACCCCCCAGCTGGGAAGCAAACCGCCTACCTTTCAGTTATACTTCTAGTCCCCTAACCATTATGCTAATGTGCCACCCTATGTTAAAGTCACATTCAAGTGCGCATGTGTAGGAAAAAGCCACAAAAAGGCAACTGCATACTGTAAAATTCACAGCAGGAGAGTCAAGTAAGGGAAAATTCACCCAAACAAAAACGAAAAAAATGGGCTTATTTTTTACTGATAGTACAAATACCCAGAGTGTGATATGCATGATGCTCTGCTTTCTGAGATAGTGCTCCTAACATGGCTTCTGCTGATATGGTTAAGAATGTTTAATATGAGAAACACTCCATGCAGATCAGCATTCATGCTTTCAGCAGATTGCCATTATCTTTCTCCTCCCCTCCCCTGCATTTAACAACAAACTGGGCGAATTTGTCCTTTGAAAGGGCATGCTGTCCCAAAGGCCGGGCTGTCCGACAAAGGACAGCCTGGCCTTTGCTGTTCCGTTGTTGATAAGGGAGAAAAACTTTTTTTATTTATTTATTTTTTTTTAACTTTCATGGTAATTCAGCGACAGAGCTTGCATACGAGTGGAACTTCGGCTTTGGCTGCCGAGTGCTGTTCCTGTCACCTTTTAACCGGTCGTTTTAAAATAAACAGGGACGGCTCTTTGAGCGCCGCGCGCGTCCTGTGGTCCTGGTGCCTCCTCCCATGGGAACAGGCTCTTTGTTTATACGTTAGCACAGAGATGATACGCTTGCTCGCGATAAGTCGCCAGACGTCTGGATGTAGTCCCGTCCCGGTGTGCTTTGCGGATTAAAGAATGCAACAATAAAAGGAGACTGACAGGGTAACCCTGACCCCTCTTCCACAGTCTGCGCCATACCGTGCAGCTCTCTGTCCCCTGACGGACTCCGATGGTGAATCATTAATCCTCGAGGAAGCAAAACCGGTTTAGTCGACCGCTTGTCCGTCCAGGGGACCGGCAGCCTGCCGTCTCACCTTACACAGAGTGACCTGGGCCCTTGGTTTTATCAGCTCCTACACACACTTAAAGGGTTTCCTTTTCTACGGCATGAAGGGATCCTCGGTGCTTCAGACTTACTGCACGCACGGTCTCCCGTCTTCTGCTGTAATAGTTTTCTCTGCCATGGAGAAGATAATTCCGGCTAGCCCCACTGCCCCTAAACCCCCCACACCCCCACTGCCTTTTGCCAATTCATGTGAATGGCACCTCTTTTTTTTTCTTTTTCTTAGACAACTGTGGACTCGCTCCCCAGCCCTGTTGTTCTTGGGTCCCGATATGGGACCGTATGGGTGAAAGCAGGGGGGGGGTAAACTGGACCTTTCCGTTCCCAGTTAAAGCATAAAGGAGGCATCCCACCCTGTCCTGTGAGCTCACTTGCCTTTTTGCACTAATGATACTGTGCAGTGCTTGGCTGTGGGGACAAATAACCGATTTCCCCCCTTGTCTGAATGCTCTGCAACCTCAGCAACACCTGCTCTGTATTGCACCTGGGGGTCATCTCAAAACGGACTGCCCTCGCTTTCAGCATTTATGAGAGCCGTTAAGCTTTACTTCACTTCAGCTTTGTTCTTTATATATTTATTGATGTGAAGAGTGATTTGCTTTTAATGGGGACAAATAAATGAGCTGAGCTTGTAACATTGAGATTGTAGTTTTTACATTGTATCAAATATATATAGGTTAATCAGTATCATTTCGTAAAGGATGTTAATTAACTGTAAAGCTATATGCAGTTGCATAATAGACATATGGATTTGTGTAATAATTATACAAAATACGTTACGTAATTGCATTGTTATATAAACGTGATTACAGTTTAAAAATTGAACTAATTGACTTTCCATTAAAATGCCATTCACCGCATGATATTGGACATTTTAATGGAAAGACATTTAGTTAAAAGGTAAATGCATAGAAGTGTTCGTGAAACAGAAAATGCAGTCTGCCCAAGATATATTTCAAACTGAGCATTTACATGCCCGTTTTCTGTAGTCTGGTTATATACAGTATATAAGAAAAATATGATCTACCCAGAATGACTGTGTCACATTCTGCTTCTTTACAGCTACCATTTCAGTTCTCAAGTATCTACATCTCTAACGTCGCTGTATCTTTCTCCCAGAAAGTTGGTGGCGCAAGGTCGTGTAGTCATTTAAAGATAAGACCATGGGTAGTACAGTATATGATTGGAAAAACTTAAGAAAACCTTGAAATGTATATTAAACTGTTTAGTGACCAGTTGTAAAACGAGGCTACAGCTTCAGTAATTGGCTGTCTGCTTGGTGATTTTGCAGTGCAGGAAAATAACTTGGGGGAAATCATAACATGCATAAATAATTAACTGCCATTGAAAAGGCCATTTCTGTTTTGCCAAAATTTATTTAAATGAGCTTCCTTACAAGACTTTTTCAAATGTTTACTCAATTTATCTATGAATCTACATCATGTAAATTAAGAAAAATATTTATCATCAGCTATCTCCTTGATTACTTCCCCTTTTATGTTAACAGGAAATGGTCCTGTAACAAAATGAAATTCTTCATATATCATTTGAATAGAGTCTGGCACTTAAGTATTCAGCTATCAGTAGAGAAACATAAAGATTTTGTAGATGCGGTATACAGTTCAGTGTGTGGCGTTCACTATTATTATGTTGGAATCGGCCAGGAGGGATCCATATTCATCTGTAACTCTTCCAAAAATATTATGTTCTTGTGCTCTGGCCCTTAATGATGGGTTGTCTTTTGGTTCTCCTCAACATTAAGAGCAGTTCAGAATTCATCATGGTGAGTTTAAATCAGCCCAAAAATGGATTCTCACTGCAGGGAAACTAATGGCAAGCTAGAGCTGAAGGGGCACTGGGATACATTCCAGAAAGTGCAGCACACATCCAACGAAGGACCCATGAATAATCATGGTCTCCAAAACAGCTGGCGGTAAAATCACTCCTTACTGAGGTCCTGATCTGGTAGGTAAACCACAGAAACACTGAAGTATAACTATATTTTTTATAACAATCCAAAAACAAGACAGTGGAGCTGATCTGGATCTGCAGTCATCCTAATTCCAAATACTTAAACTTTTTTATAATTGAAAATACTTTTGTTACATTGAACCATTTAAGGTTGCCTCAAAGGGTTTTATTTCTGAGTCTTTGAGATCTGGGATTTGTTAACATCGACATTGAGAATAGATAACACATTACTACTATCTCCCTTTGCTCATCTGAATGTACTTGCAGTCATAGGTTTCATAAATAAGTGACTGTGCGTGAGCTTTAAAAGGCTAACAAATCAAATGATTGCTCAGGGACGATATGGAAGATTGTAAAATCTCTGCCTGAAGCCCTCCATATTAAGGGCTTGATGGCTTTAGGCAAAGATTGGCAAATGGCAGCCCATGAGCAAAATCTGGCCTGCGTTTTATATCTCTTTGTCTGTAAATACCATTCTTTACACAAGAAAGGTATCAAGGAGGGTTAGGCCCGTTTTATAAAAAAGAACACCAGGCTATGCGATATAACTAAAATGTGAACTGAGCATCCCTAGCCCTAGTACAAAAGAAACATGCACCGTGCCTCCAGTTGCCCCGCAGTTAATGGCTGATCCGTTATATGGGCTGCAGGAATGCCTCGGGGCAGCTGGCTCTCCGCTCCGTGCGTGGCCATACCTCTCAGTCACGGCGCCTGTTTGTACTGACCTCACAGTGGCGGAGTGAACTTGCCAAAGTGGGCCCACCAAGATGCAGCTCTTCAGGCTGGTTTCCCCCTTCCCCACCCTGTAGCACTTATTCCTTTTGTGCTAATTCGGGTTATGCCATATTTAAGGTGGTCTGCCATCTTTTATGGCCTTTTTTCTTCATGGGCGTGTTATGAATGTAGTCTGTATGTGTTTAGAATTTGCGCTTTGTTTCTTGGTCAGCATAATTGACCTGCGCTAGTGATTTTTAGCCTCTCTTTACTTGCTGCTGCTCTTGGGGTGTTGTTAGCTAGGTCTAGCAATATTGCTCACATTAATCAGATGAATGCACTTATGTTTTTATTATATTGTGAATAACGGTAAATAAGAGCATCTGCTAAATGAATGTAATGTATATCTAAAATTGTTTAACATGGAAACCATCTGTGACTCTTAAGGTAAATTCAGGTCTAAAAGTCATTAGCCGATGAGACGGTTTTAATTTCATTTGATTCACCATTTTATATCTAATGTGACAGGCTGATTAATTGAGCGTACTGTGAAAAATATTTTTGGGGACACCCTGTGGGCTACATGAAATTAATCTACATCAAGGCTTAAGTCCTCTACACCAGTCAATGCATAGTGTAGGAAAAGTTTTAAAAGATAATAGCTATAATACCCACTTCAATGGGTTGACAATGAAAGACAGATAAGAAAATTATAATTAATGATATGTTTTTGTCAGATGGTTGCCTTTAAGACCGTGAGCAAAATCCATTTGGAAAACACAAAGGTTTAGAATACTTTTTCTAACCTTGCTGCCTCCTGTCACATTTTGCCATTGATCTCAGTCCATTTGCCAACCACTGGCTTAAGGAAGCCCGAATCAATTCACGTTGCACAATCGCCAGCTCAGAGGCAGCGATAAACGCAGCGGGAGATGCGATTAAAAGGCGGCCCTGAAACGGCTCAGGAGGGGTTTGGTGCGGATAGCTTTCACGCTGAATTGAAGGCAGCCCTTATGGTGCTGCAAGACATGAAAAAGGGGTCTTTTCCTGCTGTATGAATGGGTGGAGTTATAAATGGCAGGATTTTCTTGAATGAATACTTAATTGTCAGTTACCCGCTTTGCTTACAGCAGGTTAAAATTTAAGGAGAAAATGCAAAAAAGAAAAAAAAGAAGGTTATCAAGCTATTATCTGTAATATTCATTTTTGAAGATTTGAATCCATTGTAAATGAATACCTGTTATTGGATAGATTCCTGACACTTGGTTGTTGTATAATTTCTCATTCTCATTTATTGATTAACAAGAAACAGTACAAGGGAATACATATTATGAAAACAAATCAATCCATGAATTTCTACACTGGAACACATTCTAGAAAGTCACTGCCTGCAGTCTTTTAAAATAATTTGGGGTATTTCAGTTTTTCTTAATTTCTCATATCCTTTGTATTTTATAGAACAAACGTATGTCATTATACATGAAGAAAAATCTTCAGAACCATTTTAACAGTAAGAAAAGGTTTCCATTGTGATTTCCGTACTGCATGATGTTTGAGGAAACAGAGATAATAGACTCCCCACCTCCTTCTTGATTTTTGCCTCAAGCCTGCATTGTGATGTGATATAATCCAAACTCTGCAGAAGTCTACTTGTGGGCTCAAGGCAATTCAATTAAATGCTAAGTGAGTAAGAGCTAAGCACGAGGTGACCTGAGAAAAACACAAAGGGCAAATTTTTGAAATGAAAAAAATTACTTCCTATTTTGGGCGATTTATTTTACCGGAACAGTATGGAAGGATGTTCTTTTTCATCGCTGTTTCTGAAAGTCCCCTGTGAGGTTCTGATGTGCACCAGCGGTATATGCGATGGACTGGAGGGGCCTGTTCTGCTCACGCTCCAGTTAACCCACAGTGCGGTGCCGTTTCCGCAGGGAGAGACTCTCAGGGGCAGTGAATGGCTGTCTAACACGCAGAGGAGCCTAGGGCTGGTTCAGATGGTGGCGCCACCTGTTCTCCGTGGAACCCGTGGTACGGCTGAAGGTCACCCCATTGTATCTGCAACGGCGTCCAATACCTTTGCAGTCTCCTGGTCAGTCAGAAGCACCGGATGTTTCTCTGTGATAAGAGTCTCGACCTTCACTTCTTAAGTGGATTGCTGAGGACACAAAATACACGGCTCTAGCTTTTGGGGATGCCCGTAGATGATGCTGAACAATAAGGTTTTAATGATATATGCATACCAAGCAAAGCAGAAGCATTGTCACTTTATGGATTTTCATGAGTTATTGGTAATTTGTGACTGACTGAAACACTCCAATGAAACTGGATGTTGCTTAAGAATTATATCACATCATTAAATAGAGGTTAGTGGGCATACAAGATACGATGTGGGGATTTCACCTGTTGAGCATCAAGCCTGGTCAGTATCAAGACACAAACTGAAAGGAGCCACTATTCCCCCAGAAGTGAACAGTTTCCATGTTCACTGGTGGTGTACAGGCTAGATGAAGTGCATTGTTGCTTGTTGTCTGGGGTACTCAAAGCCAGCATTGTCTAACTTTATGAGATATTGTAGCTAAGAAACCTTCCAACTATGGCCCACTATCTGAGCATGTGCCCACAAGGTCAAGACATGTTCATTCTCTATTTTTTGATGGCTTTTCCAAGGCTGCTGCACTGAATCATTTATATAGGAAATAAGCAATAATATTGATACAAGTATTGTATTGTGCATAGGAGTGCTTGTTGTGTGAATGCTGTATATGCTGTATCTGGATGGGCTTGATAAGTGATACAGTGTATGGAGGAGGATGGCTAAAAGTGTGCTGTTGCTTTGCATTTGTACCGTAGGTACAATTACATTTACATTTCTGCTTTTAGCAGATGCTGTTTTCCAGAGTGACTTATACAGATTGCATTTTTACATTTAATGAATTTATGCAGCTGGATATTTTACTGCAGCTCTTCAGGTTAAGTACCTTTCTCAAGGGAACAGCGGCAGCTACCTTAGCTGGGAATTGAACCCACTCCATTTGAGTTACAAACCCAGTTCCCTCACAATTCTATCATCCCTACATGTATTTCCATAGGGTTTTTATGTTTGTAGAATTATTTTTTGTAATTCTGGACTGGCTATTTGTTTTCTTTCCTGCTGTCAGGTAATTATTATTGAAGCATTTTTCACACACTTAGCTCCTACATCACGTACATCTGAAGAATGTGCAGCTCAGTGTTAGAAGCAGTGTTGCCCTTTGCCTGTTTTATCCCCCAAATATTCAGAAATTCCCCATGTTCAATAAACTCTTTTTGAAGGCTCTTTCCCCTTTATGTCCTTTTCTAATCCTGTATTTACTGTTGAATCCTCATACATATTTGCACTCCCACACTTGGGAAAAAATCCCCAAGTCTGGCAACCCTTGTTAGAATGTCTCACGAAATGTCAGAACCCCGAAAAACACACACAAGTTAATAACATGGATTACTGTAGATGGTCGTGAAGCTGGCGAATGATGTAGCAGGGCGGTCTGTTGTGCTACCCAAGTCTCGCTGTGTTTGGTGATTTTTTTTGTTGTCTTGGTGGCCGCAGGTGGTTCTCTCCTGTCGGAAAAAGAGCCTTGTTATTTATTCAACTCTTCACATCCTCCTCTCTGCCTCTGCTCTTGACTGGACTGTGGCTTAATTCTCCTATCAGAAATGTGTTATGCAAGGAATGGCTCAGCTTTGATTAGAAGTGAAATTGCAGTCCTTCACATCCCACACTTTGGGTAATCCTTCTACTCGAGGGGAGGGGGTGGGAGGTTGGGAAGGGGGCATGATGGCACCGTTTACGTATGTGCATGTTAAAGCATGCTAAAGTACTTTTCTCAATTCCAGGGTGGTTGAATTGAAATTAGAATTCAGACACCACTCCTCCACATACGCTCGCTCCAATCTAGTGACCACTATAAGGAGCAGTTTCTCTGAGGCAGAGCTAAAAGAGCTCTTGAGTACTCCTTGAGTGCTTCAGCATTTGATTTTATAATGCCAAAGTGGTGCGCATCCAGGTAAATCACCCACAGTAGATTAGATGGGCAATCTTCATCCTTCTTTATTTGTTTGTTCTTTAAAGTCTAGCTCCTCTCGGTCCACCATTTTCCTGGATTTGACTTGTGCAGAGACAGACAAGTAATTGAAATGGATAAAAAAAAAACTCACACGAGCGCGGCGGCTCTCGGAAGTACGCCGCTGACAAAGTAGAAAAACGGCACAGTTTGAGCTTATTGCCTCTGTCAAAGTGCAAATGTGCCTGGAATCAGAGTTCCTGCTTGAAACACCCAGCACCTGCTCTTGGCTCGTGTAACAAAGCCTTGATTAGTTTGGCTCCGCTGTGATTGGAGGATTTCTCTCTCTGCACTGAGAAAAGGTCAAGGTGATTAATTCTACAGCTGCAATCAGTGACAGTTACGCAGTTCGCGCACATCGCTGTTCTTTGATTTGCTTTATGTCGCATTAGAAATCAGTGCATTCTCTTGTTTTTTGGACTTGAGCAGAAACTCCCCCCTCTCTCTGTGGCGGAGGCTGTTTCCCACCGTGACTCTGAAGCCTGTTGTGTGTATACTTTGGCCCCTTTGGTTGGATTGGTTTTTTTGCTAATTGACTCTGTGAAGCCCTCTAAAATGAAGTACAAACATTTCTGAGCAAAACAGCACCCTGCAGTGGAGTCCTAAAATTGCCCTTGACTTTAAAGCACAAATCCTCCACTTCAGACTTGTCCAGTTAGAAAATGTCTCTTCTTCATCCTGTTAATTCCAGGTCTAAACCTGTGATTACCTAATTGAATTAATTATTGAATCAGTTGGACAGGTTTACCACATTCCCCTTAAATCCAGGAGCTGGAGATATAGACCTGTAAACTGCTGGACCTCAAGCCCGAAGCCTTGGAAATGTGCACCCATCCTTTAAAGCAATTTATTTCACACAACACTACCCTGTAGCAGCATTGAAGTGGGTGCAGAGTGAGTCACTGGCATTTTAAACCGCTGAAACGCCTCAATAACTCCCTCTTAAGAGAGAAAAACAATATTTTTTCCCTTCTTTTAAATCAGTGTTGGGCTGCGAAGATTGCTTTACAGGGATCAATATATATCTCGGTAATGAGAAAACAAGCCAGCTCAATACCAGTCTGTAAGGTGTTTCAGACACAGAAGAAAAGCTGTAGCGCCTTGGACCTCTTCAAGATTGGATCAACTCATCCTTCAGTGACACAGAGTGTTGTATTATCCCCACCTAGCTCTGCCATATGAGAGATCCTTCGGCACACTCAGGGGAGGCCGGGTCTCACTGAGCATGCTTGATGTAATGGCGGTGTCTGACAGTAGAATAACAGATAGCATGCCAAGATTCCCCAAAAGTTAATGTTGAAAGGCTTTCCATTAAACCATGAGGATGTGAGAATACACGCTGGCGGTGATGGGCAGATATGCAGTAGCTATAGGCAGTACAATAAAGTAAATATGAGGTTCTGAATTTCAAACACCAACTTTCATGGAGAGTGGCACAAAGTTGTATTAGCTTTGCACCAGCCTTAGTTTACAGAAAAATATATCTCCTCTGTCATTTTTGTTTATAAGCTAGGCTACACCTTTGCAAATATTAAGTTTATTTTCATAAACAAAATGAAATATCGCTCAGAAAATCCTAGCCATAAACACTGTACAGTGAAATGCTTCTAAGGTAAGCGCTTGAGATATGTTCTGTTCTTTAAGGGTTATAGGTGTGGTAAATGTTACCGGAGTCACACTTTCTTCATTTTTTTTTAATATTCAAAGGATATAGATTTGGAGTTGCATTTTGATAAAACTGTGGCAATGTCATTTTGATATTTTCAGTAAATGAAGCAATTAAATCCACCTAAGGTGTGCCTACCTATATCCCTGGGGAGTGAAATAAACCAATCTCAGTTTTGCACATTTTATGTGCTTGTGAAGAAAATCTGTCATGCTCAGGTAAGCATTTGCAATGGAAAAGATCAGAAAATGCCTCTCTTTAAGCAACCACGCTAAAAAAAAAAAACCTCCCCACCCATATCTGGACCTGTTACAAAACCCACTTATATTTGAAGTGGGCCCTGGGCCCCTGTCCCATGTGACAGAGTAGGGTAGCAGCCTCACAGAGACCCCACTGTCCTGGGTCCCCCACTCCTTACACAGAGTCTCTCTCTTCTTGCTTTCCTGTAAATATCACCACAGCCTGAAATAGCAGAAGCTCAGGCCTGAAAAAGCCCCTCACAAACAGCCCCCTTTCCTACGCAAAGCACAGAGGGCCCCCTGTTCACCACTGGCTGGAGGCACAGGTACACACATTCCCTTTTCTTGGATTTTTTTAGAGGGTAGATATTGAAATTTTAGTATCTCATACACTTAGACAGAATTCTTCTGCCTTATTTCTTGTTCATTTTCTTTCTGCTTCGTCTGCTCCGTTGAGAGACGGTCAAAGTCTCGGCCAGTGTGCAGTACTGACTGAAAGAAGATAGCTGGTCTGAGCTCCCTACACGGGGACTGTCTCTTTGACATTAGAGGGTAAAGGGGTGAAGAGCATCAAAGCTGGTGTGAAGCCACCGTGTGGGCCTGCTTGGTGCTGGTGCAGTGAGGCCTTGACCTGCCCCCTGGATGAGTATCTGGGTGATGGAAACATCTGAAGGATGGGAGGACTAGATTACCAAATAGCATTCGGGGCCTGTTCACCCTGCGGCTCTCTGGGTCAGAGTGCACTACGGTTGGACGTATGAGGAAATCAAGTGTGCCACTACCTATGTGTGTGACTAGATTTGGAAAAAATAAAACTACATTTGGAGCTGTCTTTACAAAAAGAGCCAAGAATAGGCCATCATACTATCCACGCTTGCTTTTATAAAGCCTTATATTGGCAGCTATTTGGGTGGAAGGCGGTTGTAAATTAAAATTTCCGTCCCCAAAACAAGACAACATAAAGTTTGAGAGGATCAGTCATCAACAAGGCTATTTATTTATTTTATAAAAAGTTGAATATCCACCTTAACATTCGGAAAAACTATTCTCGGTCCATCTGTCAGACTGCGGCTTTGTGAAGTTTCCCTGGTACCCAGTGGTACTTGTGCACTGCAGAGGCTGGTGAAGAGCCTGAGAGTGACCCGGACCCTCCGCAGCCCAGACGAGCGCGCCGCGGCTCGGCTCTCTGTATGAAACGCCCCCTCTCTCTGAGGCGGAGGCTGCTTCCTGCCGCAGCTCTCAGATGAATGAGGAGCGCTAGTGGGGGCGTTTTAAGAAAGCTGCAGAAAATGTCTGCTGCCTGGCATGGCTTTTTCTTTCCTGAGTGCAGATCTCTCTCCTACTGAAAGTACTTTTCAGTTACCTTGAGGGGTTTATATAATCCCAACCCCCCACCCCCCCCCTTTCACCACCACCACCACCAGCAGCACTCACAGTTGACTCCACTATCAGTGGGGTTGATAATGCAATGAATATGTTAGTGCAGTGAGGAGGTGAGTCCACTGCAATAGACAGGGCATTGAGGTGACGACTCACGTTCAGGTTGTCCCTTCGAGTGTGAAGCTTGGTGCCCAGTTTAAAGCTTCATTTGGTCGCCCATCAGCATCCTGACATTTGCACTCATGCTGTCTTTGCAGTGATTCCTACCCATGAAATCCAAAGGACTGTATTATATGTATGTATTATGGCGGACGTTTGTTTTTCCCAAGGCCTGCGCTTTGGGGCTAGACTTGTAAAAACATGTGGAAGTGGGTGTGGGTTTGTGTGGGTGTGGGGGTGTGGGTGTGAGTGTGGGGAATGGGAATGTCAGAAAGCATACATGGGTGCCCTGTGTGTAGTTTCACTGGGAAATAGATGGGGCAATTGTGGCTTGACAGAGTCTCTTTCATGCTGTTTCACCAAGCAACTTGCACAGGGTGGTTTTGACCATGAGAGAAACAAGTCAAGAGAAACTTATGGCCTGTTTTACATTTCACAATTTAGATTAGTAGTCTAGGCTAGTCGGTCAAATGAGCACTTTTATATTATATGCTATTCTTAGGCTATAATGATATTGGCTCATTCAGGGTTTCCGCTGGTAATAATTCGATGCTGCGCCACAGCAAGATTTAGAGCGCCAGAGTAACATAAATCCCCCAAAATCAAATAAATATTAATTTGATTATGGGCAGCACTCGATACAAATTTCTGAAAAATAATCTGACCACCACAATGAATGAGATGCTCAAAACTGACATCTATGATAGCCTACCGTATACATCGTCCCAAGTTTGGGGAAATAAAGTCCCTCTAAGTTTGTGCACCTCATCACTCCTGTGTGTAGACTACCCGATGCAGCAATTGGTGATCAATAAAAGATTTGGCACCCAGGTACTTCTCAAGTAGATAAAGCAAAGATATGTCATACCACTCAATTTCACATATAAAAACTAATAAGACTTGTTGGAGTGCTCTGCACATTAATTTATTATGTATAAAGTGATTCATTTGTTATATGTATAATGTAGAAAAAACTAGAAAAAACTGAATTTGTCACCATCATTCATGTAAACTTATTTGCATTTGCTCAAAGCTAGTAATTACATTGCCAGCTAAGTTTGCCAGCTCGTCAATGTTCCTGGGACCCGGAGGTACTGCTGTTTGTTCAAAGTTGATAGATAGTACCAGTTGATGTAGACTTGCTAGCTTTTTGTTCGTAATAACATCATTAGCGGTAGCTCGCGTTTAGCCTTGTAGTCTGTTATATGCAATAATGTCATTGCGCAGGAACAAGAGTGAATTTGATTAGAATTTGATTCAGTGTCTAAAAAATGCATACAGTGCAGAACCATTGTTAAGTCACAACATTTTAGAATCACAAGCCTGATCATAAGCATAAACTCCTGTGGCTTTGAGTGCACACAAACCAATTCAGCCAAAGAAATGAATCAGCTGCTACATAGAGAACAAAGACCGGACAGAATGGCATACAGGAGCTTAGAACGTGACTTTATTCCTTCAAGTCCAACACCATCTCAGTTACCTCACATGATAGTTAGGATTTAAAAAGCTACAGACCAGGCATTAGTGTAGCGATCAAGCATTCAAATCATAATCTAATTCAGTTCTATGTCGTACATTATTATTTAAATTAGCAGAGCAAAATAAGTTTTTTCACTTGCAGTATGTAACTTAAATAATCTTACTCGGGTGAACATGGTGCAGTGTGGTATATTATTTAACAAAGCAGCCAGGCCCCTTTAAGCACTGGCAGCCAGAACCACTGCAGTCTCCTGTTCTTTTTTTTTTTTTTTTCCTCACAATGAAATCATAAATCTGAAATGGCATACAGAATTAGAAAAAAAAATCTAGCCCCAAAAAATGGGCTCGAGGAGTAGAGATTGGCAGTCTCTATCGACAATGATTTGTGATCCCTCGAATCATTGTCGATCGGCACAACCCTAGTATTTGTGCAATCTACAATGAGGGCACTCAAAATGACCTCAAAAGTGCATATATGAGCAGGGTTTGGGTGGGCACACTTATACTCAGGCAAGGGTTTTGTGGAGGAAGAGCCATTGTGTAAACTAACTGTGTTTGTTTTCTTCAGTAATGTCACAGATGAAGTGAGTACTAATTCATCGACTTGTGAGGCAAACTAGTAGATGGGAATCACTAATGATTTAACATTGGGTTGACATTGGGAGCTATCAAACCTTGTAACCCAGATATTGCATAGCACAGAAGCATTGACCTTGGCCTACTTACAGCATGCATAATGATAAATCTGAGTAAAAGCCTTGTTTCCCCTGTTGCTTTCCCTTAGCACAATTTTTAAAAATAGCAGTCGTCTGACCCATTAAAAACATGTTAGGCCCACCTGCTCATGTTAAATGTTCTGTCCACAGTGACACTTTCAATTTGGTGTCTATTTGAATTTGAGTAGCTTCGAAGCACTGCGCGGTGTCTAGTTGAGTTTAAAGGTTGATTCATTGACAGAGAAGATGATTAAATCCACTCTATACATTTATCACCGTCATGGATTGAGAGCCCACTGTCCCTTTTCAGCTTTCTACTTTTAGAAGGATGGAGCAGTTAATCTGTGGCAATGTTACCTTTCTGTAATAGAACCCACTGTATGCTGTTTTTGCTCTCTGCACCACACTGCAGTGGTCTGCACGCCCTGCATTAGCCATGCCCTGTGAGCCAGGACAAGCCCATTCTCCCAGACCTCGGAAGGGCTTTGTGTCAGAGCAATACCTCAGCTGGGTCCAGTCTGCTGCTGCAGGCACACATTTGCTCTTGGACTCAGCTTGGCCCGATGGTACCAGATGGATGGCAACCTTGCCTTTCTAGGGGCCAAGTCATTTTCTGCAGCTGGATGATAGCGCACTAACTCAGGGAAGAAGCTTTCTCAGATCTGGGTCCCTCTTTGGCCAAAGTGTCTGGGTTCTTGGCACTGTTTGTGTTTCCATTATATCAACGTGAGCATGTACTCTGCTTGTCAGCAAGCCTTCTTTTGAGATGCCATTATCGCTAGCCACTCACAGTTTATTCTGAGGGTTGATGACAAATGGACTGAAGGTGAATCTTTTTTTAATTCAAAAAGAGAGCACACATTCTACACTCGCGTAAGCATCGAACTCACTGATACACAGGGGGATTCGTAAATGGGTTGAGAGTCAGCTGACCTATAGACTGTCATGGTCTACCCAGGTGAAGTATCTGTCATGCTGTCATCTGCTTATATTATGAAGGTAAATAGTGGCTTATTTCACGTTACCCTGGATCTGAACTCAACAGAGACGCCAAGTAAAACTTTCATAGCCTCATTTACAGTACGCGTTATAGGCAATGTCCGCAGAATCCCAGAGTCCATGCAGTATAAATATCTGGCTGTCTGTCCTAATTGTGTTGGATGCTCTTTTCCTCAGTCACGGGTAAATGCTCCTGAATGAACAGAACCCTTCTCATAATGAGAGCGATACACTCACGTTCGTCTTCATCAGCGAGGACAACGATGTCACAGAGAAAAGCAAGGAGACCCAAATGAGGAGAGACGGGACAGAAAAGCGAGTTTCCTCTGAGATATTGGGTAGGATGGGTGCTGCACCATATAAATGCAAATGCGGCCGTCCCAAATCAATATCATAAAGAGAGTTCTCTCCCCATTAGTTGAAGAAATGAGCCAGCAGGAAGCTTCCCAGAACCTGAATTCTGATGTGTATTGCAATCCATCACAAAGGACTGAAGTGAGCAGTGTTGACAGTGACATTGCTGCTTCCCCAACTGCCCTTCCTTTAGCCGTCCACGTTGACCTTGAGTCTCCCACTGAGGTCAAGATCTGCTGAAGCAGCTCACTTGGGAGATTTAGGCTCCCAGAGCAGGACAGGACAGTAATAATTAATGAATATGTAATGTGAGGGCTATAATATTTAATATTTAATTTAATAATAACTATAGTTCTCTTATCACATATACACAGAAATAAGCACATTCTGTACAAAAAGGCACATTACCAGTCTCTCTTCTTTCCGTTTTTCTTCAATAATAATTTTTTTAATACTCAAAATGAAATCGCTCTTTCCAGAGTAGTGCATCACTCCATCTTTACGTAGCATTGAGGCAACTCTCACTGAAACACTCTCCTAAAGACGTTATTTATATGCATATACAGCATGCAGTTGCTAGAGTGCTGTTTGTACATGCTTGGCTAAGGTCTTGTAAATTAAACTAGACAGCAGAGATCATTTTCCATTCACACCCCGACAGTAATAAAGATTAAAGAAAGTGTACAGTTATGGGGTGTTAAAATGCAAACATGGGGCTTACAGCAAGCTCAATCTCAGTAGGATTCATAAGTACAATGTAACCTTGCACACAGAGTGCTGCAATCAAAAATGTTTTTCAAAAGCACCTGATTTAATATCAGACATCAATAGCCAAATGTAACCATGAATGAACCTTGCAGAATTGTATATTTGAGAGTTGTTGATTTAAACTCATTCCTTGTTTAATTTTGAAATCTTTTCTGGAGAACACCGTGTACAGTTGCCAGCCTTGGTCCTGGAAATTCATCCGAGTTTCCAAATGCTCTGTTGAATGCTTGTGGTTCATTAAGACTCGATAATTAATTTAGAAAAAAGATATGAACGAAACAAAGATCTGAGAACATTTCAGCTCCCCAGTGCTGGCCATCCTTTCCATTCGACAGCCAAACGAGAGTGCAGTTTAGGCTGGTCCCTCTGGAATGTGTGATGGGGTATTGCTGTCACCCGTTCGGCAGGCATCCTCTGCAGCCCTACTGGAGAGCTCAGATGGTAGGCTGGGCATGAGGAATCCAGGTCCATGGAGCAGAGAAACCCCACCTGCTCCACATGCCATTTGTGCACGTTTTATGTGACAACATCCTCTTCTATTTAGAAGGCTCACTTCGACAGCCATTGGTAGACTCCTAATTTTTATTTGTTTGGAGCGTTCCACATATTCTCAGTTATACCTGTTGTTGTCATTCTTCCTGTTGTATCTGGGATCTATAGACTAGCAATGGTGAGGAGAAAACAAAAAGAAACTGGCTCTTTTTCATGTACAGATACAGTAATTTTAGCTGCCAGTCATCAAGCTACAAATTGCAGTGGCTTCAAACCTGAATAGTCTTGCACATCATAATAGCAGCTCAATTATGTTCTGACAGACTCAAATGATAGGATATTAAGGATGTGGAGCTGGAACCGCCGATCGCTTTGTCTGCCGGCTCTTTATTTTCCCATCTTGTTGCTCTGTTGACACGGCGATGGAAGGAACGTAAAGTGGAAGCAACTGGGCATGTGTGTTTGTCTGAATTCTCATTATGTGGCGTTATAGCAGATGGACGTATCTCATTTCTCAAGGGCCAGCACTGTAAGTAGCCGTTTCTGTGCAGTACTATGTGCACTGCACATGTCACTCAGACATCTATTAACCTGAACCAGTTTAATTTTTCTCCCTCGGCCTCCTGGGAGTTGAGCAGTCTGTGAGAACACGGCACATAGGGAAATGTAGATTGTCTCAAGTTAACATCAGGTTTTGTGTTGTACTTTTTTTCCCTTACGCTCTTTCTTGCAGCTGCCCACCCGGTGAGATCAGCTAATATTAGATTGGGGGTGGGGGGGGGGCGTTTAATTGCTGTGGGAGAGCACGTCTCCGGTGATTGTCAGCTAATTAGCCCAGGGACTCTTGATTGAGCAGAGCAGGCCTCCACCATACCGGAGACATGCCAGGCAATTACCCTCAAGTGTTAAAATCATTAACCCCCCAAACTCCCTCACCCCCCCCCATTGCCCCGTGATGGTACATTCCTATGACGTTTCTCTCATAGAGCACCAGGCTGTGTTTATTATGGGGACTTTATAGGGAATATGATGGTTAGCGCAAAACGAGAGAAGGAATTGTGCCTGTGGTGTCCTCAGGGCTCTGATACGGGACTGAGATTGGACGTTACTGCTGCTCTCCAGCCTGTCGCCCATTTTGCCAATCTCCTTCCAAACAAATCGGGCCACCGCTGGTGCATTTGTGCGTTTCCTCCGCTCGGTTCCCCTTCCAGCTGCTCATTATAATGGTCCCTGTCAGTGGGATGGTGGAGGGATGCGACTTAGACGGCACTCAAGTGCGTGCCATCAAAATGTTTACAGCCGGCATACATTAACACAGGACTCATTAAAGCAGCAGTTAATGAACGAGTTTGTAAATTACACCAGACAATCTGCGCACACTTGGGTGCTTCGCATAACAAACCCCTGAAAAACAGCCGCGAGGAGGGCGCTGCAGCACCAGGCCATACATCACGGTCCCTGCCTCTCTCAGGACGGTCCTGCTTTCATGGTCCTCTCAGTCAGCCTTGTCTGGCCGTGCGGTTATCCTCCCATCAGCTCTGCCCCTCTCCCACTGTCTGTTGTAGAGCTAGCCCACGGTTCGAGGGGTCCCTGGCTTGGGTTTGTCGCACATTTAGTTCTGTTTTTGCAAGATAAGAAGCTCGGTTGGTCCAATTAACCCAGCCAATTTCCTTAATTAACCTCCAAAGCCTTTTGGCACATCTTATTTTAACGGTCTTTATAGTAAATTTGAAACATGTCCAAAACCAACAACAGATGCAGTCACCTGTAAAATAGAAACATGAATAACTGGTGATGAGTGCTACATACTGTGAGTGTCCAATGGGGATTTCATGACTGGGGGATATGTATACAGTAATTGAGTGCTACTCTGAACACAACCCATTTTACTAGAGCTTTATAGGGTGGAATGTCAACTGGTGTCTCCTTTACACGTCCTGGTTGTAATTGTCTGCATAGCTTGGTGTCATTTGCCACAAGAGCATGTCTTCGCCTTGATGAACCTGCCCTTACTACCTGTGTTCAGGTTTGCCCATGCTTCATACGTTGTTCAAGGTCAGTGGCCTTCTGCTTCTCTGGAATGTGACTGTTTACGTTTAAGGTAGAGCTCTGGAAGGAATGTCAGGAGAATGGGGCGGCGGGGTATTTGAATAGCCAAATAACCGTTCCGTCTATATTATCATCTGTAAAAATAGGAGAAATAATTTGAGATTCTAAACTTGTCAGTGAGAACGCTGCCACCAATTTGGTCCTCTTCCTGACAGGAAACAGAGAAGAGAATATAAATGTTGCAACACCCTGCTATATACTCATGGCAGGGCAGGATGTACCCGTGATACATTGTGAATTCTCGTTCTTCTGGCATATCTAATACCTTTACTCGTAAAGGGGCTGCATAATAACAGATGACACTTCATTATCGCACAGCTGATGAGACTTCAAACGACAGGGTTTTTAAGTGGGACAGCAGTGCGCTTGTTTGTTTGCTGGCTTGATTGCTTTTAAATCCCCTGAATGAGCACATCTAATTTATCGTGCTCCCTCACTCCCGGGATTCGTGTGACCAAGCAATGCCTTCTGGGTGAGGGGCAGGAGTGAAGAAGTAATCACCAGGCCAAATCATTTCTTTGAGGAACGTCGAGCGAAAAAGGACCCGACATTCGGAGGATAAGGAACTGTAGAGCTCTGCCTTGGCTCAAACACGGCACTGCACTGCGTCCAGAGAGCATTCAGGACAATGGCGACGTTGGGAAACCGGCAGCCAGTCATAGTGCCTCGCATCCCAGTGCCCTTCACTGCCTTCTCTCGCCGACAGTAGTTTTCCGTGATGTCGGTTGCGTCACCCGTCCTCCCTCTCCTCTGGGCTGGAGTCCTCCTGGGGATCCTGGGCCCCACACGGTGCTGACGTGGCATACTCACAGAGACAAATGTGCCTTTTTCCCTTTGTGACTTTTCCACAGCTCCTGTTTTAATATGCCGCAGAGATTAAGTTCTCTTGTGACCAGATCCTCCTAAATCCACCCTGAGATTTTTCTCAGAGCAGCCGAGCCTCTCATCTAACAGCTCAGCAAACGACCCTAAATTCCAGAGTAGCTCTTTCAACTGAGCTTTTCATATATTTTTCCATACGCTTTCATGCTTGCGCTTTCCTACCGTCTCTTTAGCTTTGAAGGTGATCTAAGCTAGTAATATTTTTCGGCTCTTGTTTAAGTTGTCTGAGGCGTTGTCTGTTATCCTCCGTGGGTTTCCGGAGATGGGTGAGAGGAGCTGAGTGCATTGCCTCGGCACGGCGGCATCACGCGCGCCGTTCGCTCGCGTCCCTCGGGGTCCCCCTCCCCCGCTCCGACTGCCTCCCTCACCCCCCGCTCCGTTTATCATTTCAGCTTTTATACGCTGTCATCAATTCACTTTCCCGGCCAGCGTCTCTGTAAATGCACAGCGCTCTCGCCAGCTGGTCTGACAGGCAGCCATTTCTGCGCGGCCGTGCTTGCTGCTGATGGCTAGATTAGGGGGGAAAATCAAAGAGCCCCCGGGAGTTGCACGCGGGTCACTTTGATGACCTGACAATGGGCCGCGCGTGCTGTAAGAGCAGGGGGGCGCAAAGGAGCGCACTCCGGTGTCACCCCAGCATTTAGGTCTGCTCACCACGCTGGTCTGTGGGCCTTGGGTCTGGTCTTCTGTATTTTGTGTTAGCATTGTGTGGGCATGCATATCGTCACGTGCGTGCAGCTCGTGGTAAAGGTTTTTTCCAACCCTGATTTCTTTAAAGATCTGGTGTACATGCGCATTATGTGTCAGGACATTAGTTGTTTTAATTCGCCATTTCTTCAATGGCAAGTTACTTATCATTACCTAGTTCCCTGGCTAGTGAGCTTGAGTTTTTTTTATTTTTAAATAATACCTTGTCTGGACAGAAAACATCTTGGTTATGCTTCCATCCCTTTTCTAGTTTTTGACTGCCGCCTGTTCAGACTACAATTACTGCCACTATCGCGTGCATGCTGCCAACACATTAATATAATGGCAGTTGTCTCAAGAGAAGCCGCTAGCATTGCAGGAAAAGTTAATATGCTGGTTTTCCTTGTCTACATTCCAGTGACAGCGAAGATGCAGCAGCACCTACTGATGACAACTGGTGGCCTGTGGGTGCCTGCCGCATTTTTTGTGGGACCTAATGGAGCGGTAACCTGAGGGACCGTGGACAGCTTAAACCCACCATAACCCTGACAGCACAAAGCTCATCATACCTGGTCACTGTGGGCTAATGACATAGTCAGGGGCAACGGCTCAATTCTGCTGTGTCTAGGCCATGGGTTCAGTCAGCATTCGTGGCAAGTGCCTTTACTGATTGAGCAATCCTATGTGGGGAGATGAATTTTCAGTATGGAACTCATTCTTGTTTTTCCACGGCACTTTTACGACACAAATGATCATATGCGTAGCAATTCCTGGAAAATGTGAAGCAATTTTCTGAACGCATTTCAATTATTTCTATATCGCTTGTCAGGAAGACCAAGTGCGCTACCCAGCAGTGGCTAAAAATAATCGTTAATTGCAGGTCTAATGGCCCCCAACTACCTTCTTCAATGCCTGAATGCAGAGCTGCTACATTTTTTTTTTTTGCACATTTATTTTGCTAGCTGGAATTGATTTGCTTTTGCAATTTCCCTGCTGCATTTGTTATTTTAAATGAATGAGATATAATTATTATTTTTCAGTTCAGCAGTGCATCTTTGTAATATGAATACTTCATTTGATCATGCTTTTACTTTTCTTTCAGAGGACTAAATTCCAACTCATTTTCCACAGTCTTAAATTCTTAACCAAATGATAGCTTTTCCATTTTGCCAGTTGTATTTACAATTTATAGTCTTCAAGGCTGATGTTACTTGCATTAAATTATGACTGCGGTGCATATGTTTATCTCGAAGCTGTCTTGATCCATCTCATTTTCAGTTTTAAAATCTTATCTGTGTTTTCCAATGATGGTCGCAGCTATCATTTAGTTGCATGTATTTTTAGTGGTTTACTTTCCATACAACAAGTATTTGACAAACTATTGGTTTTGTTACCTTATAGCTAATTATAAGCTAAGTAACATTTCAAGGC